>NW_024609873.1:9054624-9654439 GCF_016920785.2 Ixodes scapularis
TTACATACGGACTCCTCCATGAGACTGGCATCGTTTGCGGGCAAGGAGCCCAGAAAGCGGTGCAGGTCCCATTAGAATCTCGACGTTATCCCCCCTGGACCTGTTGTCTTCTTCCGGATAAGAAGCCTTTAAGCAAAGTAGAAAATAACTCATCATTATGTCTTTATTTCTGTGCCCATAAGCAACCTGTAATGTGGCACAAGTAAAAATAGCAATACATACATAAAACTTGCTCAACTACAGGTAATCAATATGCAAATGACAATCATACAAAAAAAAACAACATGCAGAACTAAAGATGGTGAATCCTTTCCAGCAGTTTGCATTTGAAATTAGCATATAGTTTTAAAAAACATCGAGATTTCTATGACTGAAATTATTCATGCTTGTCTGCATTTTTGTTGTTACGAGCAGGTAGATTTAAATGTCAGTACATAAAAGTTGTAGTAGTGCGGCACCATAGGCCTCAGGTATCGGCCAAACGCCTTTTTGTGGTGCCGCAACCCTTCAAGGTTAAATAAATATAACATTATTGTTTGTTGCTATGAAGAGGGTGGTGCGAGCGTAGACATGGCCGACGAGGGTCGCACAGCGGCAATTCTTTGAGAAACCTTTATTATCTACCTGGGGGTATACTGATCTTGAAAATGGTACCTATGGATAACTAATCTACCGAATAGAGTTATTGCTGAATTACCCAAGCATCAAGGAGAAAGCAGGGAATGGTGGGCCACGCGCCGCACGTGCCGGCGTCTGCAGCGGTAACTGTTCTAAAGCAAAAGCCTAAACCAAATGGCATCTTGCAGGCGCGTTCGTCAACGCCTGATGCTGGTTATTTGCTTCAAATCTTTTAAACGGGGAAGGGCGTTCTCGTGCGGCGTTGTGAACGTACAGTGTTCGGTCACGCACACCAGAAATCCACGGAACCCTAGCCACAAAACAGCTTCCCTGTAAAAAGCATATTAAGCAAACGGGACTCAGGAAGTGCCTGCTTAAATGTGTTATCTTTCCTAGCATTCCAACTGTAGAATAGACAATGAAATGACATGGCTGCTAAAGGAAAAATAGCTATCAAAGTACACTTTCGGGTCACGTAGCATTGACAGTAGCAATAGAAGGTAAAATCGTGTGCAACCCATGCATCGTTTCCCACGAAATCGGGTTGCTCTGTAATGATCTGAATTTTGACACAACGAAACGGGCGTCATATTACTATTACGTAAGATAGAAAAAAGAGGAAACTTTCATAGAAAAAGCGACACCAACCTGTACTTGTTGCCGAGGTTCTCGATCTTTTTTTTAGAGAACATGATAGCGCTCCGCGACAGGGACAAAGAGTAGGAAGGAGACAATTAACACAATGTCCCTGTCGTTCGTCCCTGTCGTGAAGCGCTATCATGTTCTCCAAGTTTCAGTACCAACTCGCCCAAGAATCCGCATTACTCAACTTTTTTTTTACTTCTTTTGTGCTCCTTTTGAAGCCTATCGCACATAATTGTTCAGCAAAGGCGGCGTACTCCTTAGCATTCCCCTTCGTGCGACGCAGATCTCCCAGGTGGTCCTCCCACAGCCTAATCAATGCAGAAGTCTCCTGCTCCGTCCATGGTGCTCGTTGTACCTTTTTTTTTCCAGGCTTCATGTCGCAGCACACGTCGCAGTCGCAGTCACGAGCTCGCAGACCGGTCCGAAGAAGAAAGGAGCCGTTAATGCGTTCACCAATCGCTTCTTCAGAAAAAAAAAAAAAATAATAAAATAAAACATGGACGCCACTGGTTGTCGCGAAGGGGCCAAGGCTGGAAACTAGATGAGCCGCTTGTTTTTCTACAATGCACTACTTTCTTGCCAACAGAAAACAAGTGCGCCTCTAATATTACTCCTATCGAAATATTACTAATTTACGTAGCGTTAGTTTCTTCTATTTTTTTTACTCCTTGAACACTGCTATCGAGATTACACACTCGGTCTAACGGAGCGAGCGTGGTGTGCTCCCCGATCTCACTTCATCGAAAGTGTGTTCTCCGGGCAGGGCTGGGATTGAACACAGGATCCCTGGGTTCTGCAGCGCGAGCTTTCGCTCCACGTGCTCCGAGGTGGTGTGCGCTAGCCTAGGCTCTACGCTAGCCCCCTCGGCCACCGATACCCCTTAATAAATACACGTTAAAAAAAATTAAAGACGTTTACAATTCTTTGTAATGCAGAATTGGAACGCAGCCCTGGAGGACAGGAGGGTACAGAGGGGAGGGTATGCCCCTCCTCCGCCCCATACCTTTCCATGCTCCTCTCCGGCAGCCCTCTCATTTACAGGAAACTTTTCGCTAAATTTCCCGCCAAATTTAGAGAAAATTTTCCCGCTAAATTGGCGTGTGACGTGACATGAAATTTTCCCGTTAAATTGACGTTATCCACGTGACGTGAATTTCACGTGTGACGTCACGTGTCACATCACGAGGGTAAATTTTCCCGCTAAATTTAGCAAAAACGTTTCCAGCCAAACTTAGCAAAAAAGTTTTCCCGCCAAATATAGCGGGCACATTTTGTCCTCGTGACGTCACACGTGACGATACACGTGATGTCCCATGCGGCGTCACAGGTAAATTTTACGCATGACGTCACGTGTGACGTCACTATGGAAAACGTCCCGCTAAATTTAGCAAAAAAATTTCCGCTAAATTTAGCGAAAAATTTTCCCGTCAAATAAAGCGCGAAAATTTTACCCTCGCTACGTCACACGTGACATCACGTGTGATGTCATTGTGGGAAACGTCCCATAATGCAACGCGCGGTTTCGCCGACGCCGCTCACCGTGGAAACTGGCGCCAAAGAGCTGCGCTCTAGAACAACGTTACAGTAATGAACAATTTTATCATAATTATCGTGTTGTCTCGAATAATTACATGCTGAAACAAAAAGTAGGCTCTCCTTCTCTGCTAACCAAGATAGCCTTGGAATGACTGACTTTGTCGTCGTCTTTTATGAATTCACCGCGGCGCTAATCTTGGTACAGATCAGCCTAAACTCCAAGTCCAAACTACTATCATATTGTAATGCCACTCTTTTCTGCCCCCTCTTTCACGAATTTCTTATTCTTTGTAGAAAAAAAATTTACTCCACGTTTTTGTTTCTGTGTTGTTATGTTTTACTGTTGAAACACTCCTATCATGCCACGCACTCGATCGAGCGAAGTGAGTTTGTCAAACTCACTCCAAGCCAAGTGTGTTCCTCAAAAAGGAGCCGTGTGGCACAGTACAGAAATGACACTGAGGGCGAAATGCACTCGCTTGTAGTGACAATAAACTAGCCCGTCCGACAGGGGTATAAGCCGAATTAATGTTCGTTGGGTCAATAGTAACTCAAAATAATCAAGAGTAATTGCAATGAAAATTGAGCTGATGATAGATAAAATTGGTGGCGCAATAACTCCAAGTACTCAAAATTGTCACCAATATGTTATTGGGCGGATTTAAAACCCATTGGGTTCATAGTAAATAAAAAAAAATAATCATCATGTCAATTATGCCCGCAATAAATCAATTGGCGGAAAATTAGCAGAAAATAATCAAGCCTCATTACAATGTCAATTGAGCCGAATTAGGTATAACTGGGACAAAAGAGTAATAAAAATGTGAATCGAGCTGTTAAAAGACCAATTGGTTGAAAGTGACCTCAAAGTAATCAAAAGAAATACCAAATTATGAAATAGGACAAATCTATTGGGTCAAGGTAACTGAAAGTAATCAGAAGAGCAATCATAATATTTATATGGCTCATAATAAATAAGTTTGTATGAAGCTCAAAGTAATAAGAAGAGTCATCCCAATGTCATTTCGGTCGAGTTGAAGTTCACTGGATCAAAGAAACTCTAAGTAATCAAAAGAGTAACAATAGTGTCAACTGAGTTCATTATAGATCAATTGAAGGTATAATAACACGAAGTAATCAAAAGAGTAGCCAAGATGTCAGTTAGGCCGAATTAAAGTTCATTCGGTCAATAGTAACTAAAAATAATCACACAAGTAATTGTGATGTCACTTTTGTTTAATATTAGCCCAAAATATCTAAACAGTCATCGCAATATCAATGAGGCCGAATTAAACTCCTTTGGATCGAAATTAACCCGAAGTAATCAAGACTAATAATAACGTGTGATTGAGCTCACAACTGATAAATTGGCACTATAATTACACAAATTAAACAAGAGTTGCCAAATGTCACTTAGATCGAATTAAAGTCAATTGAATCGAGAGTAATTTAAAGTTATCAAAAGAGTAATCATAATGTCATTATTACAAAAATTTCAATTCGTTGAAGATTAGCTAAAAGTAATGAAGAGTCATCACAATGACATTTAATTCGAATTTATGGCTAATGGGTCAAAAGTGACCCGAAGTAATCAAAAGAGGAATAATAATGCCAACTGAGTTCATTATAGATAAATTGGAGCAATAATAACATTAAGTAATAAAGAGCAATCATAAATTGCAATTGTACTTTTATCATCTGAACTGTAGCAATGTTAGGGCGAGTAATAAGAAAGGTTAAACAAAACTTCCATTCAGCTAAAATAAATTTGAGTGCGCCTCAATAATTCAGTATTAAACAAAAAGAGTAATCAACATCTAAGCCTCGTCAATAGTGGGGCTATACTTCGTTTCAGCTTCGGTCCAGACGCAGCCGATGCTACAAGCGCGCGCATGTGGCCCAAAACAGTGCTTGCACTGCACGAGCGCGCGTGCTTGGCAGGGATGCTGAAAGCCCGGAGCTCGCGCTTGTAGCTTTGGCTGCGTCTGGACCGAAGCTGAAACGAAGTATAGTACCTCCAAGTAATCACAGTAGCGATCAAATGATCAGTTGTCCCCCCGAAAACCTAGTTGTATAAACAAATATTCTAAGTTATCAAATGTGTAAGCAAACACGACCGCCGAAGACTGTAAGGGCATATATTTATATAGTGGATTAAATTGACAGACCCCGGGATTAAATTGGGTAGCGCAGGATTAAATGATGTGGCTCTTGGATTAAACTTGGTGGCACTTGGATTAAATTGGCCGTCGCTTGGATTAAAATGAGGGGGGAAAACCTGCAGATGAGCTCAGCCGTATTAGCTGCGCTTCGGAAAGCCGGCCCACTTCGTTCGTGCGAGCGTGGTGGCGCTGTCGTCGCAGCCCGCCCGGTCCGCAAGTCCGGCCAAGCTCTGGGCAAGCTCGGGACGCTGGCTTTTCATTCCGAAATCAGGCGGTCGGCGGCCCGTCGGAAACGCTCGCGCACTTTTTTTTTTTTTTTTCAGAAATGGATTTTGCAAGTACATTCTGTTGCAGTCATTATTGCAACCGATTTTTACTTTATAATTCATCGGATAGCATCATAAGTGCCTAGCTTTGGGTTTGGCTTCCGAGTGCGATTCTATGTTCGTGTAATATCAAAGTATAACGGGATTTATGTCATAGTTGATGTCTCTCATATTCGTCTATGACCAGCATCCACAAGCAGGGGCTGGCGTGCGCTGTCAGCGCCGTATCCATGCTCTCGATAAACGCTCCCACTTGTCACAAGAAAACAAACAAAATGCGTTTTCTGCCTTTTATTTGTTACCACAACAAATCTTAGGCAAGGCTAAAATTGCTGATGAATATTGTGCAACGTTTATTTCTTTTTGCATGAAAAACAATCGCGAGCAGAATGCAAAACACCAAGACTGAAAATACCTGTATTTGGCGACCACAAGACCCAATATTTTTTGTTTCCGTCATCTCTCGATTGACGTACCTTGCGCAGAAGAGCATTTGGGTTACAACGAAGAGGCATTGCAGTTATCAAGAGTGGTCTTTGCACCCCAGTTTTCTTATGTCGCATTCTCGGGGAAGCTAAAATGTTTTTATTTTGGCTTGAAATATATCGCAGAAACCTCACGGGATCAATGAAACAACATTATCATTTATGGACGACTGCAACGTTAAGAAGATGGTAGTTAACATAAGGTGAATTTAAATTAGCGCGTGCTTATTAACACGCCCACAAGCATGCTCCATGTTGCTGTCAGGTACAATCAGCACGAAATGAAACCCGAACGCCGGAACGCGTGGCCGCTGATACAAGCTGCTCCACCTGGAGGGCCCCTGAGAACTAATGGAAATGCACCGGGGTTCGAGAGTGCGGGGCCTACTAAGACGAGCTCGACCATCGCGCGGCGCGTCTGGGAGTTCCGCGCTTCGCCGGTGGCGCGCTGTAAGCGCCGTCACATCCGATACAAAAAGCACTGTCATTCGCTTTGTGTATCGCATTCCCAGCGATATCTCTTCAGCGCTGTCATTCATTATCACTTTGCGTATCGCAAGGGCGAAATTAAAGTTAAAACATTTCGTGCACAGAAGACCGTGTAGTGCTCGATGACGTGTCACCGGAAACAACGTGCCACGCGCGGTTTCTGAGCAATAGTGAAACGTCATAAACGCGAAATAAATTTCGTTTATTCGCACACCCATATTCTTTATGAAAAAAAAAAAAGCGGCAACAGACCGACGCGGATGCCTCGGTTTATGAGGAATGCGCATTTTTTCGTGCGAGGCTATCAGTCGATTATTAAAAAAAATCGAGAAATTGCTCGCTGAGGCTCTTTTCGGTAACCACCGATATGCCAGGCGTATCAGTTCCGGAGTAGAATAAGTTCATTACCCTGTCTGAGCAGGGCCTATCGCAAACAGCTATAGCCAGGTTAAGCGGCCGCCCGGTGTCGACCGGGAGACAGTGCGGCGACAGAAGAGCACCCCGAGTGACGGCGGTTACAGCGCGCCACCGGCGAAACGCGAAAGTCCCAGACGCCCAGCGCGAGGGTTGAGGACATCTTAGTAGGATCCGCACCGTCGCACCCAGGTGCGTTTTCATTAGTTCTCAGGGGCCCTCCAGGTGGAGCAGCCTGTATCGATGGCCACGCGTTCCGGCGTTCGGGTTTCATTCCGTGCTGATTGTACATGGAGCATGCATACGCTTGCACAAATGATCTCGTTTCACATAGTCAACGAGGGTGTCTCACAATTCGTGCACTGTTGCCACGAAGCTGCAGCAGGTACTGTAAAATAACGGTCCTAAAATCTATCGCACATTCACTGGTAAATCTCCAAATATACACACATGAATCCGCGCTGATCAGCTGATCGGAAGTGATGTCTAAAAATTCTTACTCACACGCCTCCGAAATGGGACGCACACGCAAGGAAGCGAGGCTGTCACACACGTAAAAAAACACACGAGAGACATAACTGAGTTGTTTTCACCAGTAGCAGGCTTCGACGTAGCCGAATACAAATACAAAAACAGGCCGATTTTTTCAAATGACGACGACGTCTTCAGATTGTCATTCATTCCTAATGCGGTTTTGGAATGCATGCAGTGCAGTTTACGCTGGAACTTCTGACACAAACACAGAACACCAGAAGAGGGAAGTTCACGGTATTTTAGTCCGAAAACGACCAAAACACAACGGTCCATGTGCCGGAAACTACGAAGGATTGACGCAGTCATTTCTTCGAGCTGGTTGCCTTGGTGCCGAATGTTGGAAAACTGCCGAAACTAAGAAGGCCCGGCGGGCGTAAATTTACCTTAAAAGTCATAGGAAATGTTGTCTCAATCCGGACATTATCACACTGGCAACATTCCTTAGTAATACACTTTGTGATCCCACACAAAAACGATGTTTAACGGCGTATCAACGGATACCGAGGTCAGTCAGACCAAACGGGTCGGGCGGGCTTGAGCACGAGCGCCGCTACGCGGCAGTGAATGGCAGCGCGTCACTTTTTTCTCGGAGCTTGTCAACTTCTCCGATCCAGTAACGTTGCTGCTTCCCTGCTTGCAATCATCATGTCGACGTCAGCTCGCCACAGCTTTGCTCGTCCCGAGACAGGCTACATCACGATTGCGCCCGATGTCACGTGCTCTCCGCTGGCTTCTCTCCGAGTGCTTACCAGAGTGGGCCGTTTATAACGAAAAATACAACCATCAGGCTCCAAATACAAACGTGCGATCGCCATTTACGGATATTGTGGATCATATATTGAGCCTATTTCTGAACACAATGGGTATATGTTAAAATCCGTAGTATCCCTTCAAGGGAGACCCGTTCACAATTTCAGCGCCATGTAGTGGCTAAACTATCAATCAAAAGTTTTGTATTCAAATAGCGGATACAATCTGGTACCTATTTATCAGCGCTAGACGTACGCAAGCTACGGTGTTTTTCGCTGTACAGTAATATATCTATTTGCTCCACTTTCGACGGCGTCAACAAACTACCACCCTGTACGAGGCACTTATAGTTGAGTAAACCTATGAATAAAATTATAATTTTAGTGTTGTCAGCAGTCTGGAGTGTGCCAAAGCCGAGCATTCCAAGGACTTACATGACACCCTGAAATATGTAGCGCAAAGAAGCTTATAAGTCTCGTCACGGTGACATCGCACAGCAATACAGCGAATAGACCATTTGCTATATTAACCAAGCAATGCAGGGATTGGTGTTCCACGCGCCACACGTACACGCCTTCCCCGTATAAAAGATTCAAAGAAAATAACCAAAATAAAGGGCGCTGGGGAACGCGCGTGTAAGATGACATTTGTTTTAGGTACTTGCTTTAGAAAAGTTACTACTGCTGAAGCCAGCACGTGCGGCGCGTGGAACACCAATCCCTGCATTCTTCTTGGTGCTTGGGTAATATAGCAATTAGCGGCGAGATCTTTCGGTGGCGCCCTCATTTTGCTACCTTTCGTGACGTCATTAGGGAGTTTTAGTAGATCGTTCCGATAGCTCCGACAGCCCCGATAACGATACTATGCATGCACAATGGAGGCGGCGGCGAAGTATCGGGATATCGTTATCGGAGTCATGGGAACGATCTACTAAAACTCTCTATTACCTTGTGAAGAAGCTCGATGGTGTTCGTAATGGGCATCGTGGAAGCCTGAAATTATACCGCTTTCAAAGCAACGGTGCCGACACCGTCAAAATTGAAGTTCTGACATTCCTTTTATTTCCATCGATGAGACATCCTTTCCTGACGTCATAGTCAGTATTCGGCCAATTATGGTGGGCCGACCACAGCGACGCTTTTGATCGCTTACGTCGCCAATAGGTCTATTAACATCTCGATGCTCAGGCTCCTTTGTGTCCTAAATGTTTTCCTGCTCCAGCCATCAAAGGGCCACTATCAGCATATAAAAATGACACAGTCTTAGGTGATGAGAGCTATCAAAGTGACCCGACTGAATTCATTGCAAGCTTGGCACCCGGCTGGTGCCCCGTGCGCGCAAGCGCGTGCAGCTTGCGCGTGATGATAGGTTTGGCAAGCTTGCAATTGCACGTGCTTGTCTCCACGAGCAGAGACATGGCGGCGGCCAGTCACCTTGCTTACAATCGTCTATTAGCGTGGACAGAAAGACTCCAAGAGCTAAACCTATAAACGCTATGCATAAAAAAAAACAAAAAAAAAAAAAACAAACTACAGGTACTTTGAGGTAGTCAACGAGGTGCCTCGCACACGCCACCGATTTATACGTCTTTGGTACGCTATCGCGAAGGTGTACTGGAAATCTGTTCTTGTGGGAACACTTCAACTATAACTCGGTACGCAGGAAGTCATGCGTAACGTGTTTAATGTCACGGCAATGGTGAAAGAAGTCAAAGGGTGTCTGAACAAGGCCAGCGAAGGTAGCAAGCTCAGGCTTCGCGCATCGGCAGTTTGATACTTTAGACCCATGTTACGGATAGAAAAAACAGGACGCGGGATGGCCAAGAAAACATGCTTTTCGTGCAAGGCTCGTCAAATCATGAGGCGCTGGAGAAATGCAGCCTTCTGCGTTAGGTCCTTATTTCGAACTCTTTTTGTTCGCCTTCCGCCCATTGAAAAGCATGCGGGAAGGGCCTTAGAACGCACCTGGTATCGCTGCGCCGCAGCGTTCTTCCGCATCAAAGAGTTCGTCTGCTTTCCTCGTCGTCACCATGGCAACGAACACCGAATGAGTTTTTGACGTGGGCCCAGGTGCCCTCCACCGTATTGGTGTGCGCACCAGTGTTCGGGTCGACAAAGTGCAGCTTGTGGTTAACGGTGAAGTGCGTGAAGCGAGCGTCATCTGCAGCTTGCGATAGCCAGCCCAACAATCTGTGATTATTCTTGTTCCAGGGCGGACCCACTTGGCTATTAGCCCTAGCAGGGTATTAGCGTCACGGGTCTCCACGGGAACAAGAAAGCAGCACCCGCTGCCACGCTCCACACCGCCGAAAACCCACTGGCCAGGCCTTAAATACCCGCGATGGTACTTTCGCCGCCCGAACATACTCTCGTCTAGTTCTACAGTCCCGCCTTCGCCGCCAATCATCTCTGAATGCGTAAAGACGGCATTTACCACAACCTCCCGACAAAGGCTCGTCCAATCAGTTATTGTCTTACTTGCGACATCAGTCTCCCGCTGAATGACGGCGCACGGTAGGTTCTGGCAGCAGAGGTAGATGATCTTCATGAGTTGGGGAAGCGTCAGGTGCGATCCCTCGAAAAAGGAACCGCTCCGTACCGAGACCTCGCCCCGGCACTGAACCTTGACCGGCTTCCTCTTGGGCACCTCACGAGTCATCCACAAACCGCATCTCCACGAATACCCATCCGCAGATCTAGCGCGGACTTGCAGCGTCATCGCAGCTTCGCACTCTGGGCAAGCACGAGAAGCCAGGAGCAGGCCCATGCCCTGAAGCAAATTAATTGCTTCAAGAGGGTCTTTCATGGCGTCATGAAGACGGCACAAGTTAAACGCCATGGCACTGCGACGCTCGCCTCTGGAAGAATAAAGCGCCAAGGGGGCTAAACGAGCAGAAATGCGCGCTTCTTTGCATTTATTATTTTTATTTGATCCGCCATTTTATACCTCGTGACACCCTTCTAACTAACTGATTGGCTAATCGGTCGGGCCATGTCATCGCGTGACAAAAGAAACGCCAATCGTATGACCAGAACGGTTGCCACGGTCGGCATCGTTACAAAGAAGAGAACAGTCGGACCCAACAACAAAATAAAGTAACAAAAATAATAAAAAAAAAAGAAAAAAAAAACAAGGGAGCCGTTTTCGGGCGGTGGCAATCAGTTCGTCGAACGACGTTTCATGGACAAATCGTTTCGTCGACACTGCGATGTTTCATCGACAGATCGTTTCGTGGAAACGAGCATCCGTTCGTTTCACCGACAGATGTTGAGACGTTTCGTCGACAGCTCGCTCTGCCAGCTCCTGGCTCCGCCAGCTGCGCCTCCTCGCGACTTCTGTGCCTGCGCGGCGCGCGGCCTTGTGTTGGATAGATGGATGGATGAAAGATGGCCGACTGGGCCAAGTATGGCGAACCAGTGCGCAGCCATCTTGCCTCACCGACTTAAACTATCGCAATTTTTTTTTGCTTATTATTATTTTTTTTTTTGGGGGGGGGGGGGCGGGGGCTCGTCGATTGCACTGATTTCGGAACTTACGATTTGAATGGTTTCTCTCGTGTCTTTGCACGAACCTTTGGGGAGCGTTGTCAAAGCCGGGTAGTTTTGTTATCGACCAGTGTCCTTCCTCAAATTAGATTTTTAAAACATTCAACAATATGCGCTGGCTTTAGGGCTACGCTTTCGGCAGCATACGTGATCGAGGTGTCTGTACGTCATCGAATGTAACCCTTCGCGGGCTGGCCGCCGGCACTCCGACTGTTTTGAAAAAGTGGCTGGGTCATTTCCGGAGCAAGCGTATCTTTCCGCGCGTCGCGTCTTTTGGCGCAATCCTCAAGAGCCACCTGAACATAGCATAGATAGTCCACACGTCAAAACACTGAAGCTCTTAAAGAAAAATTGAAACAATAAACGAGGCCTGTTTGCGGTGCACACAGCCTTCCTAGCGTTGAAAATGGCATAAAATCGGGTTTCAGGCTAATTGGCATCTAGTCTTAGCCGCTAGCAATAAACTTTGAAGGAGACTGAGCATTTTCCTACGCGTGGTTTACTTTTACGGTGATAAAACACGGTTGGTTTCTCCTCAAAACACTGGGTATTCAACGTACTGTACTTACCAGACCGCATACGATTTTTAGTTTTTAGCACATTTAGCTTCTGGATAATGAATAACACAATAGTTCTGCATATGTTATGCCTGTACTGAAATGCTGCATGCAGATAAAGCAATATGTGACCAAAGAACATTAGATTTGGAAGCCGCTCTTTTATGAAAAGAGCTACGAACTTGCCCCAGGTATCTGTCTGCTGGCATCAATAAAAGAACAATTTAATGTCGCGTGTGAGGACCAGTCGGCTGCTGCCGACAGATTTCGTCTAGTGGTACTACCGCCTCCAAGGCCTTGCATGTGGCGGCTGCTCGAGAGAAGCTATATAATGCATTAAGATGCACATTCGATATCAACTATGGTTTACTTTGTGTAATACGACTAAACCTGGTGTACTGTTTTATTTATCTGTTACTAATTCTCGTGTTTATATATTTATTTTTTGCATTGCAATGTAGTTTTTTTTTTTTTTTAGGTTTACTCGCGGGCAGCGTGCGAGGGTGATCGGTTTTCGTGCTTTTGTTGTTTATTTTTATTTGACATTGTTTACAGCCCCTTTATTGTGTAATGTCCTTTTTAATCGGCCCTTAAGGATAAATGACGATGAAACGAGTGTGACTAAACAGTTTTTTCGCGTATAAGTCGCAGTAGCCAGTAAAACACTGCTTCACTTTTCCTTTTGAATAATTGAGGGTAATGAACATGCTTAATTTCAATTGAAATATTAGGGTTGTAATGTTGCAATAAAAGGCTGCAAGCTGTATTTTTGTTTAAAAATAACCAATATGAAGAAGAAAAAAAAGTGTTTACGCCCTTTTCCGCAATTCACCATTGAATCGAAGTTTTGCTTTGTGCCTACTCATATTTTTCTCCGCCGTTTTTCTTCTTCCAGTAACTTTCGGTTCTATAAACGGGCATCGGAACTTGCAAATATCCTAATAGGCCGCGCGCGATGTCCTACGCGCTCTTGCTTTTCCATCTGACACGGATGAGAGCGAGAGGATAGCGCAGTTGCTCGCCTTGGAGAGCAACTGCGCTAGGCATCGTCTTTTTCCTCCGTTACAAGCGCATATACCTTAAGTTTCCGGCATTCCTTTCGGAACCGCAAAAAAAAAAAAAAAAGTTTGTCGACGAAACGTTTTACGGTGGTACTGTCGACGAAACGATTGTCCACGAAACGTCACACTGTCGACGAAACGTGTGTCCATGAAACGTGTGTCCACGAAACGTTGTCCACGAAACGTAATTCCACGAAATGAGTTTCGACGAAATGATAGGGACCCGTTTTCGGGCGGCGTGTTCTTTGATGAAAGGTGTTGCTCGCAATGGTTACTTGTTTTTCTTTTTTGTTTCTTTACCCTAAAGAATGCCACGTCCCAAACAAACCGTTGAAACGAAGGAGGGAGGGAGTCTTGGCGTCAGAATTCTTGAAAAGAGCCTCATGACGCCGCCAACGCCGCCGACGACCGTTAGGCTATTTATTTTGTTTCTTTAGACTTTTGTCGCGACCACTACTCCACCGTGCCTCAGATTTTCCAGCGAAGGTCCGGCAGTTTTTAATAATTATTAGTATTGTCGTTTGAAGGGCACTCTTTTTATGCTGCTTCGTTTTCGTTCCTGACGCCATAAAAATATTCTTTCTCTTTTAGATTATAGGCGCGAAAAATCCACACTGACTAGGGAATGAGTAACAGCACCTAGATGTTGGCCTAGACTCTGCATTACTCAGACCCTAGTCCGTGTGGATTTTTCGCGCCTACAGTCTAAAAATAAAGAATGCCATACACACACATCACACGCTCACGCACTCAAAGTTGGTCCAGAAGTTCAGTGTCCCCGACGTGTTTTTGTAGCGCTTTCAAAACGATACACTAATACCTCCAAGTGTTCTCCGGCCCAGGATTTTGGTGACATTAAATGGTCTACGGTCCAGCACTTGCAGCGTTCTTCTCATGTCATATCGTTGGGTGCTGCATTTCACGCATGCACACAAAAGATGCTAATAACAAAAATAAATAATTGGGCTTATTAATTATTGGACTAATTGCATCCACAAACCAATCCGACCTTGAACTAAACTTTTTTTTGTTTTTTTTTGTTTTACGTAGGGCAAACTTTTTCCGCCCATATTTTTATGGCGTCAGGAACGAAAACGAAGCAGCATAAAAAGAGTGCCCTTCAAACGACAATACTAATAATTATTAAAAACTGCCGGACCTTCGCTGGAAAATCTGAGGCACGGTGGAGTAGTGGTCGCGATAAAAGTCTAAAGAAACAAAATAAATAGCCTAACGGTCGTCGGCGGCGTTGGCGGCGTCATGAGGCTCTTTTCAAGAATTCTGACGCCAAGACTCCCTCCCTCCTTCGTTTCAACGGTTTGTTTGGGACGTGGCATTCTTTAGGGTAAAGAAACAAAAAAGAAAAACAAGTAACCATTGCGAGCAACACCTTTCATCAAAGAACACGCCGCCCGAAAACGGCTCCCTTGTTTTTATTTCTTTTTTTTTTATTCTTTTTGTTACTTTATTTTGTTGTTGGGTCCGACTGTTCTCTTCTTTGTAACGATGCCGACCGTGGCAACCGTTCTGGTCATACGATTGGCCTTTCTTTTGTCACGCGATGACATGGCCCGACCGATTAGCCAATCAGTTCGTTAGAAGGGTGTCACGAGGTATAAAATGGCGGATCAAATAAAAATAATAAATGCAAAGAAGCGCGCATTTCTGCTCGTTTAGCCCCCTTGGCGCTTTATTCTTCCAGAGGCGAGCGTCGCAGTGCCATGGCGTTTAACTTGTGCCGTCTTCATGACGCCATGAAAGACCCTCTTGAAGCAATTAATTTGCTTCAGGGCATGGGCCTGCTCCTGGCTTCTCGTGCTTGCCCAGAGTGCGAAGCTGCGATGACGCTGCAAGTCCGCGCTAGATCTGCGGATGGGTATTCGTGGAGATGCGGTTTGTGGATGACTCGTGAGGTGCCCAAGAGGAAGCCGGTCAAGGTTCAGTGCCGGGGCGAGGTCTCGGTACGGAGCGGTTCCTTTTTCGAGGGATCGCACCTGACGCTTCCCCAACTCATGAAGATCATCTACCTCTGCTGCCAGAACCTACCGTGCGCCGTCATTCAGCGGGAGACTGATGTCGCAAGTAAGACAATAACTGATTGGACGAGCCTTTGTCGGGAGGTTGTGGTAAATGCCGTCTTTACGCATTCAGAGATGATTGGCGGCGAAGGCGGGACTGTAGAACTAGACGAGAGTATGTTCGGGCGGCGAAAGTACCATCGCGGGTATTTAAGGCCTGGCCAGTGGGTTTTCGGCGGTGTGGAGCGTGGCAGCGGGTGCTGCTTTCTTGTTCCCGTGGAGACCCGTGACGCTAATACCCTGCTAGGGCTAATAGCCAAGTGGGTCCGCCCTGGAACAAGAATAATCACAGATTGTTGGGCTGGCTATCGCAAGCTTGCAGATGACGCTCGCTTCACGCACCTCACCGTTAACCACAAGCTGCACTTTGTCGACCCGAACACTGGTGCGCACACCAATACGGTGGAGGGCACCTGGGCCCACGTCAAAAACTCTCTTCCATCTGGACGGCGCGAGAGCCACCATTTCACTGGTCACCTTGCAAAGTTCATGTTTTGGAGGAGAGAGAAGGCGCGCGGAAACACTGACAGATTCCAGTCGTTCGTCGCCGCGGCCGCCAAAATCTATAGCCCCGACGCAGACAGGAATCTTCCCTATAGTGCGGAGGACGAGGATTCTGACGGCCCCGGTGACTTCGAGTGATCCGCTGCGCTGAGCCCGTCGCCCGCCTGCGTGCATAAAGACGACTTATGCGCCAACCGCTCGTCAAGTGCTCGTTATGTCAGTTATAGGTTCTGGTAGCGGTCTAAATGGTCCTTTTCAGGGCCCCATATTTTGCAAACGGAGCTGTGTTTTGAATGCGGCACCCCGTGTCTCTGTAAAAAGTTCACAGGAAAGACCCAGCAAAGGTATGTGGTCCCCAACTTGGATATCGGGTGTTATGATTCAAATAAAAATTGTTCTTGCTTATTTCGCGCCCGTGATCCGAATAAATGCCGCAGTTGCAGTCGTCCCGCGGTGCTGTTGCTCGCCCATTCGCCGTCGGCGTGCCTCAGCTTCGTCGTCTTTGCTTGCGGCGCACCGGCGGAGGCGGTTGATCTGACACACCGCGTTCGGCTTTGGCTAGCAGACGGCGTTCGTAAAATGGCGTCAGCTGTTGCTGGCTTCACGCGGCGGTACCGTGCGTGCTTCTATTCATTCGGTGTTCGTTGCCATGGTGACGACGAGGAAAGCAGACGAACTTTTTGATGCGGAAGAACGCTGCGGCGCAGCGATACCAGGTGCGTTCTAAGGCCCTTCCCGCATGCTTTTCAATGGGCGGAAGGCGAACAAAAAGAGTTCGAAATAAGGACTTAACGCAGAAGGCTGCATTTCTCCAGCGCCTCATAATTTGACGAGCCTTGCACGAAAAGCATGTTTTTAGACCAGAGTTTGGAGATAGTTTTTTTTACAACAACATGGGTCTAAAGTATCAATGTGCCGTGGCACTCCCAATACATCATACAAAAGTCTGTATACACTGTCTGGGATGTGTTTCTTTCTTGTATCACGATTCTGCAAGAATGTTTGCAGATATGTTTGAAGCATACGTACCTATTAAGGAAACAATCCTTGATGTGTTGGTGTTTGTTTAACAAGTAGTCTTAAAGCACTGAAATGAGGCACCCTCGGAAGCGAACAGCGTAGGAATGCTCCTCGTGGCACGCTTCTCGCGCGCGCGCGCACGAAAATGGTTGTCGGCCCTTGTAGGGAACGCGAATCGTGAATTTTACCATGGGGCTCCAACTACCCCCACAGCCGTATATGTAGAAAGTTTGGTCATTAGTTGGTAAAAATAGGGCGCAAATAAGAGTACGTCCATTCTGATGTTAGCCTGAGACTGAGGCAGGGAAAGAGGAAGTTTCCTCTTTTCCTGAGAAAGAGGCAGGAAAAAAGGAAGTTTAGAGACGTATCCTCGACTGTTCCTTTTTCTTCTACTTTGAAACTTCCTCTTTTCCTGCCTCAGTCTCAGGCTAACATCAGAATGGTTAATTTCCACCAGCTCGCCTGCGCACTCACTACAATATCAAGAGTACGTCATCGGCCGAAATTGCTTCAATGACCTTGGGCGCGACAATTAACATCTCTTGTGACCTACCACTAGCCTCAAATGTTCCCCTAGCAAAGGTGATGGGCTTAACAAAAACCATCCAATGTCAATGTCTAGATTAAGATGTATTAAAGTATTTTATTTCAGCACACTAGAGCTGAAATTTGCCACTCATCGTAACTGAAAGGGCAACGCTAATAACGTTGTCGTCACGACGACATTCAGAACGCGCTCCAACATTCTGCTGTTTATTGTGAGAAAACGGTGGGTACAGGACTATTTACAGACTACATACAGATGAGTTGGTTTGCTCTGGCTCGAGTTCAACGAAAAGCAATCGAATGTTCGGTGCTGCTGTCTGTCCTTATGCCCACTCTATGGCACACCTACTACAAAACATTACTCTGAGGTAGCTGTTTTTGATTATAAAGAGGTCATGAGGAATTTTTCACTTTGCCCAAAAGTTGGCTTTCTTGAAGGTGGCCTGCTCCTGTTATTCTTGCGTAGATGACATTCCTTGTCTGAAACACCAAGAGCCTGAGGTCCGTCTTGTGTGCGCCGTAGACTAATTTGTCTCGTGCCGCCCACAGTTGGTGTAGCACCTCCAGGATGAGCAGCCCAAATCTCGGAGCGTTCCTCACTGGCGTGAGCAGCCCAAACCTCGGAGCGTTCCTCACCTGTATGGGGTCGAAGTAACGAACCGTGTCGTAAGATACTTGCGCAAGTCCGTAGAAGCCTACAACCTTCCGCCACATCGCAGCTCCTTTCAAGCAATCGTAGTTTTTTTGTGGTTTCCAAAAACCCGCACTCCGGGCGTCTGTCGGTCCTGCTGATGTCCATGCGCCTAAGGCGGGTGCGCACCGGGAGCACGGCATGCGAGAGCTGCCAAGCTACGTCGACCCGGCTACCTCGGTACACCTAGAGCGACAGTCTGCGTTTCTTCTTGCCCTCTTCGTCTGGGCCACTCGGCTGTTACTTGAGCTTGAGCAGCTCTCTGGAAACACTCTTGACTTCCCAGCCTGTCAAGCCCTTATCAGGAAAAGCTTGCCGTAGCTTCCGTTCGGGCCGGCAAATGACCTCCTAAAAATGAGGAAGAACCTCTGCATGTGGCCTTGTGTGATCGAGAGGCCTCCAAAGGTGCTTCATCAGTGCGCTCAAGAAGAACTGGTTGAGGTCATGCGCGACGTGCTTCTCGTTCTCCATAATCGTGAAGGTCATGCGTAGTCTTCCCTGGTTTTGTGCATCTCTTTGCGCGCCACCCGCTCCGGTTTCCCGTCCCAGAAAGAGCCATAGAGCAACCTGTGGCCTTTTTTACCACAGGGGCTAGAGGCTAAAAAGCCGTTCCTCTAAAGCATAAGATGATGGCAAGTTGAGTCTTGATGACCTCACTCCGTGTTCGAAAGTTGTCCTGCGAGCTCTTGAACTGTTCCACGCGCTCCTCCAGTTGCTTGAGGCTTTCCCACCAGTACTCGGTCAGCTGGCCCGTATTCGTGAAATAAATCCCCCAAATTTTGGCTTCGTTGACTACCAGCACACCCCGATGTGTGCTGGCTGTCCGTCCCACAGGTAGGGCAGCACGGCTGACTTCTTAACGTTTACCGACCCCCCCCCCCCCCCACGATGCTTTTCCATACACTCCCAAAGTTTCTAACGCTGCGCGGACTCCTGCCTCCGACGGGGTGCATACCATCAAGTCATCGGCGTAGGCAAAAACCGTCAAGCTCAGCCTGTTTCCCGGAGTCAAAACGGGAGGGATTTTTTTTCAATAGGCGTCGCCCGCACGTGTCGAAGGTAATTACAAAGAACGAAGGAGACGTGGGGCAACCCTGACGCAGTCCGGCGTGTATTGGGAAAGTTTGCGATGTCCTTCCGTTGACCTGGACCGCGCTGCTGGCAGCCGTGTAGAAGCGCTGCAGGCCTTACAAAAAAATTGTGCCCCAAGCCCAGCCGTTCGGGGGCGTCGAACATGTCCTGTTGGAACACCCTGTCAGACGTGTTTTCCTGGTCGACTGTTAGTACCAGCGTCGCGATGGTGCGGCTGTCTGCCTAGTAACTGAGGTCTCGGAGAGCAAGCGAGTTCTGTTGAATAAATCGACCGGGGACTGAACACACCTGCTGCGATGACATCTGTTTTCCAAGGACGGACGCCATCCGGGTCTGAACGACCTGCGCCAGGAGTTTGTACGAAGTGTTTAACAGGGTAATTTCTCTCCACGCAGACAGGCGGCTCTTATGTCCGGTGTCCTCACTGATCAACTAGATCAAACCAAGGCGTATAGAAAGCGGTAAGATCCCCTCTCCTAAACTGGTATTGTATATTCGCACAAGTCAGTCAGCCAGAAGGTTCCAGAAGAACAGGAAAAACTCGACTGGCAGACAAGCAGGTTCCTGAGCTTTGCGCTTGGAAAAAAAAAAGTCGATGCTTCCCAGCACTCTGATCTCGTAATTGGCTCTTCGCTGTGCCTTTCCTCCTGCTCTGTAAGTCTTGGCGGCGTGTCGCAAAGTTACTCCCACACGGAATGGTCCGTCCGTCTCTCCCCATGTAGGCAGGCATAGTAGCATAGTAGCTTCGGCACTCCTCCTAAATTTCTTCCTGCGATGTCAGTATCGCACCGCTTTCCGTTACTATTTCAGGTATCACATGGCAGTCTGCCTTGAGTCGCGCCGTCAGAGCCCTTCTTGGTGATGTCGCCTGCAAGGACCGGGCTGTTGTGTTTGGGCCAGCGTTGCGGACTCTTGCCATCAGAACCTGCTGTGCCTCTGTCTGCAGCTGGATGTCAACTTCCACCTTAGCGGGGGCTCTCAAACCTTAGCGACGTAGGCTTTGGAGACTCCCCTGCAACACAGAGATCCCCTGTCGCGGCTCTTCCGCCAGCCTACGGCCCCACATCCTGAAAATTTCGGCGACGCCTTCCTTGAATCTGTCCCACCACGAGTGTTCAACTTGCTCTTGGAGTCTCGCGGTGATGAGGGCTCGAACCGCCTTGACCACTTCTTCGTCCTGCAGAAGACGGGGGCTCAGTCTGCAGTATTTGAAAGTATGGGCAGTATTTCAAATACAAGTATTTGAAATACGTATTTCAAATACTTTGTGTATTTTGCATTTGTATTTAATTACAAATTGGCTAATGTATTTAACATGGGTATTTAAATACTAAAACGTGGGTATTTCAAATACAATTGTAATAAAATACAATTTTGTGGGCGAAAATACATCCCTCAAATTTATTGTTATTGTCCAGAGCAGTAAGAAAGCTACGCTGCGCACCGAACGCAGTGTATCTCAATCAAGAACAAGCGTTTAGTGACTTTGTGATTACGGTGCTAGTCCAGGGCAAGAATAGTGACGAAGTCGACGTTCACAGGCAGACTGGCTAAATAACTGCCTGTGACAACTTGTGATGCTTTCCAGCCTGATTTCCATCCATATTTATGCCTGGAACATTCTAATTGCGCGGGTCGTCCAAATTTTCGTAACTGATGCGAGTTGCAAAAATACAAAATTCTCTAGCTAGTGCTGCGCGTCTTGGTCGCCTCCGTTCTTTGTTGGACTATACTAAAATGTAATCGACAAAAAAAGCTGCTTGAAGCGCTTTACTTTTTCCACCTATTACCTCCAAGCTGATAACATTTTTTTGTGATTATATTGTTATTGCGTTACTAGAGCCTCGCACACTAATTCCCGAGTGCGCGATGCAAAATTAAAATGAGATACCCAGAGACATTTCGCAGATGCCCTGAAGTCGCTGACGCAAATTTTAAGGAATGTATTTGGAAAAGTATTTGGAGGAGACCAAATACATTTGGTTGTATTTGTATCTTGTATTTAATTGCTTTTTTGGAAAAGTAATTAGATTTGTAATTAAATACATTTTTGAAGAAGTATTTTGTATTTGTATTTCGATACATATTTGCATGTATTTTGCCCATCCCTGGTCTGCAGCTTGAGTTCTGCCTGCCGAAGCCTTGGGCAAGCTTCAATTCGACTTGTACCGCCTTGTGGGCTGAGATGTAAGCATTTGCGGTTCCTACTGGAATCACTTCGCAGTCCCGTATGCAGTCCTTCAAACCATTTGCGACGTAGAATCTGTCCAGCCTCATCATCCGGGCCTGGGCTTTGAAAGTGAAACCTGGCGAGTCAAGGTGAAGGACAGTCGAGATGTCTTCAAGAAAACATGACCTGCCGAGTTGGCGGAGGCCTTTCGCTTTCCACAGCTTCAGCCGCCGCGTTCCGTCCACTGTGTCTTTCTCTGGGTCGAGCACACAGTTAAAGTCCCCGGCCAGCACTAATTCCCGACGACCTTTGGGGTACGCATACAGGTTTCTGAAGAAAATGTTTCTTTCCATAGAGTCCATTGGAGCATACACGTTTGCGATCCGCAGTCACCTGTCCTCGTGGATGACCTCGACCCTCAGCACTCGTCCTTTGTCATTTCGCCAATATTTTGAGACCTTTCCCCGGAATTTCGGGGATAAACGAGTCGCCACTCCGCGGGCCCGAGGTTCGCCAAAGATATGGAAGCTCGTGACGCCTGCCCAACCTTCGAATTCTTGCACCTCACGCGGAGACGTGTGGTGAGTTTTACGCAGTAGCAGGTTATCCACCTTCATAACCTTCATTAGGTTTCCAATAAGTGCTTGTTTGGAGGGGGCCCGGAGAACTTTGACGTTTGGCGTCGTCATTCGCATGTTGGGGTAAACGGTGAAGGGTTCCATTCTTTAACCTTTTCCTTCAGCCTAGGAGGGCCTGTTATTGGCGCCTTGGGCAGGTGACACAGCTGCGCCGGAAGGGGGTGGCCACGCAGGTCTCCTGACCTATCGGATCCTTCGTCGTCGCACGATCTGGCCAACACTCGCGAGCGCTTCAGGGACTGCGACATGTCCACGGCAGCTTCACCGTCTTCCCCGGCTGCGCTGTCTTCGTTGGCTTTCCGGACGAAGACGCCGGACTCAATGTTTCCGACGACCGCACCGTGCTAATTGTCGTCCCTTTGGATGGCTTTCCCAACGCACTCGAGCTACTTAACCTTCCCGACGGCTGCCCCGTGCCAGTCGTCGTCCCTTCTTTTCGGTAGAAGCCAACGGGTTTGCGTGTTGCCATCGCTGGAAGCAGCCGCCTTGTGGGAGCTTATCTGCAAACTGGCACCGCCCACTTGATTTTCACTGTCTTCGTTTTCCACTTAGGCCATCTCCGACACTGCTTCTTCTCAGTTGTTTGACGTTGAGGGAGTGTCCTCCCCGTCTTCCTGTCCGTCTTGAGGACCCCCCGCCCGGCAGCACGGTGGCGTACGTACTGACGTGGAACCGAGTGGTCGAGTGGTCCTGGCCGCATCACGTGCATTGCGAATGGCACTCTGATCCCGTGTGGCCCTATACACCGCACCTGGTGCAGCGAGGGGTTCTGCAATCGTAAGAGAGATTCCCTCCCTGACCACACCTCCTATTGGCCTTCTCCATTCCTGGCACAAATCCACAAACGCCGATGTAGTTGGGCAGCTCCCTCTTCATTTCAAACGTGACACGCCTGGATCCAGTCTCCAAGGTTGGGTACCCCCGGTGTATCTCCCTTGTCATACGGATGACGTTTCCGTAGGCACCCAGCACTTGGGTGACGGCTTTGCGGGCCTCCACCGGATGCAAGAGGAGGGTCCCATTCTTCATCTTGGACGCCAGAAGCAAAAGGTCGTAGTCCTTTCCGTAAATGACCAGCGATCCCGGTTCTCGCAACTTTCCCGCTGCGTCGGCGTTCTTCACAGTGAGCGTAAAACGCCCACTGCCATACGGGAGACAGACCCGTCAACTCGAAAGGGGAACCAGCGCCAAGGAGGCTTGAATGACTTGCTCTGTTGGCGCCCCCTGGCCAACGTGCATGTTGAAACTGAAATCACGATGGACTTCAGGAACGGCCCCCCGCTTTGGTGACGAGGGCGCCATGGCAGCAGCGACGGCCGGCGGCAGCTGGGTGACTGGGCGAAACTGACGTCACTACGACGCACCAGTTGAAGCCGTGGCGGGCGGCGTGACAAAGCTGGCTGCCTTGGCAGGAGGCAGCAAAAGCTCGACAAAAAAGGCACTCGCGACCGCGGTCATAGCGAAGTGGACAGTAAAAACTGGGAATTCAGCTCGGTGGGAGTTTTGACCCAAACTCCAAACACGGACCCCACATTTGCAGTGTCGTCTAATGTTTTAGGAAAAGTTTCTCGTCAATGTCACCTTTCCGGGCTCAGTAAATGCACCCAGCACCTTGAAACTCCCCTTTTCCACCAACTTCTTACAATCATATACGTATTCATAAATATCCCAATCTGATCAAAAACAAACAAAAACAACTTGCGCCGCATTACGCGAATCTTTTAAGGTCAGCGCAGCGCATTCTTACTCCGCAACTTAATCACGTGGGGAATATGCAACGAGGTAGAGGGGCTTAGAGTGATAAACCGGAAGTTCGGAAGCGGCACCCCCACCCCCCGCGGTTGCCGCCATATTGTACTCAAAAGTGACCACTCGTCACGTGACCTCACAAGAGCCGTGACGTCATCGGTAAGATGGCAGCGCCCAGAGCTGGCGGATGCGAGTTTGTTCGGTCCGCGTTAGCCGCGATGTGCAGCTCTTTGCCGACGACTTCGGGGTTCTTCGTGCTCGCTGACGCAGGTATAATGTGAAAATATGAAGGAATGAGACTTTATACCCTTTCTACGCAAGATCTCTCTGGATCATCTGGATATTAACACCTGTGAGACAGCATCAGCCGTATCGCCGTACCAGTGCTTGGATTCCCGGATGTGTTTCAGTATCGGTAGAACTTTGAGTGCTTTTAGCATAAAACTTTCGCATTCTCTTAGCTTTGCTTGAATGTCCGAATGTCTGAGAATCGATGCGAAATGTATGCTTCGGATGTAGGGCCTAGAGGAATTTGTCTCAGCCAGACTTGTGCCTATCTCAAATACTCTGCTCAAGATACTGTATTTAAAATACTCTTTGCAGTATCTTGTTATCTTGCAAAAACTTTTAACATAGGGTATTTGATACTCTATTTTAATTACATTTCTGTGTATCTTATACTCAATATCTGAAATACCTTTTAGACATTCCGCTATTTTCCGACTTTTTCGGTAGCAGTGGCTTGGGCGTGGCACGAGTAAACGTGAACAATCTTTCAAGCAACGAAATCCTGTTGCTAGCACCCATTAGCTACGGTGACATTGATTGAGCTCGTAAATACATCGCTTTTCTGCCGAATGTGATTCATATTTCAGCCCAAAGAATTCGTACCAATGAAGGTTTTTCCCTCGCCTTCCCAAAGGCGCCCTTTTGTTTCCTAGAGTTTCCCAAAAAAAAAAAAAGAATCCTCAAACAAAAGGGGTGGTTTTACGGAAGTAAAAATTGCCACCCCGAGGCGCGACGCAGACAGGGAAACGACCACGACAACAATGAAGACTTAAGTGTCAAGAAAATAAAATAGAAAAAAAATTATAGGTGGACAAAAAAATTGTTTTGCTTTTTGTATATTTGACTTTGCTACGGCAAAACATCTATTTATTTATTTATTTATTTACAATACCCTCAAGGCCGTGAGGCGTTAGAGAGGGGAGTGGGTATTACAATATTGTTGAATCACTTCGCGAAATGCGGCGGAATCCTTGATGGCTGCGATGTCACCGGGAAGGCCATTCCAGTCCACAATTGCGTCAGGGAGAAGGGCGTTTTGATGTGCTGTGAATAAACATCGTGGTCGGGCTATTTTTTTAGGATGATCTAGTCTAGAGGACGAATAGGTTGGCGGAGTGAGAAGAGTCTGATGTAGTAGAGGGGAATAATAGACTTTATGAAATAGGCACAGACGAAACATTTTCCGTCGGGTAGCAAGTAAGGGAAGAGAAAGGTCAGATTTCATTCCAGTAACACTAGAAAAACCCGAGTAGTCAGATGCAATGAGCCGGGCAGTACGGTTTTGGACAGCCTCAATACTGTCTGTTAGTGAAAAAAAAGTGAAAGTCGTTTACCACTCCCTGTAACGCCGAATTGGAGCGCAGCTCTTGAGGAGGAGGAGGGGAGGGTACTGAGGGCCACGTGTTCTCGGGGGGGGGGTCACGTGACCCCCCCCGAGGGCACGTGACCTTGGTGGGGTCACGTGGGGGCAAACACGTGCCCCCTCAGAGGTCACGTGACCTCGGGAGGGGGTCACGTGACCCCAGGTCACGTGACCCCCCGGGTCACGTGACCAAAATTTTTCCGCTAGATTTAGCGGGGAAATTTTTTCCGCTAGATTTAGCGGGGAAAGTTTTCCGCTAGATTTAGCGGGGAAACTTTTTCCGCTAGATTTAGCGGGGAATTTTTTTCCGCTAGATTTAGCGGGGAAATTTTTCCGCTAGATTTAGCGGGAAAATTTTTTCCGCTAGATTTAGCGGGGAAAGTTTTCCGCTAGATTTAGCGGGGAAATTTTTTCCGCTACATTTAGCGGGGAAATTTTTTCCGCTAGGATTTAGCGGGGAAAGTTTTCCGCTAGATTTAGCGGGAAAATTTTTTCCGCTACATTCGACGGGGAAATTTTTCCGCTAGATTTAGCGGGGAAATTTTTTCCGCTAGATTTAGCGGGGAAATGTTTTCCGCTATTTAGCGGGGAAAGTTTTCCGCTAGATTTAGCGGGAAAATTGTTTCCGCTAGATTTGACGGGGAAATTTTTCCGCTAGGTTTAGCGGGGAAATTTTTCCTCTAAATTTAGCGGAGAAATTTTTCCGCTAGATTTAGCGGGGAAATATTTCCGCTAGATTTAGCGGGGAATTTTTTCCGCTAAATCTAGCGGGGAAAATTTTTACGCTAGGTTTAGCGGAGAAATTTTTCCGCTAAATCTAGCGGGGAAATTTTTCCGCTAGATTTGGCGGGGAAATTTACCCATAATGCACCGCGCGGTTACGCCGACGCCGACGGCGACGCCGACGGCGACGGCGACGGCGACGCCGACGGCGACGCCGCTCAAGCCGGAAACGGGCCCCTAAGAGCTGCGCTCTAAAAAGGTGAGGGTGCCAAATGGAGGATGCATACTCTAATTTTGATCATACTAAGGAAATGTAAAGGAGTCGCTTTAGGTTACTCGGGACAGATATGAAGTTGCGACGGAGGTAACATAGGCTTCGGTTAGCAGGAGACACCACTGAAAAGATATGGCTGTCCCAAGAGAGGTTTTTTGTTAAAAGAACACCAATATACTTGTACGTGTCAGTTTGTTGTAGAGGAACATCATTAAGAGTAAGAGTAGAGGAAGTTTGGAAGGTGGAACGAGAGAAGCGCATGTGTTTACATTTGTTAACGTTGAGGGACATTTGAGAATTACTACACCATTAATTAATAGAGTGAAGGTCATATTGTGGCGCTGCAGAATCAGAGAGAGATGCTATTTTACGATAAACGACACAGTCATCTGCAAACAAACACACTGATGAGGACACCCGGAGTGGAAGGTCGTTGATGTAAATAAGGAAGAGTAGGGGACCAAGGACTATCCCTTGGGGCACACCGGATGTCAAGGTTTTCTATTTTTTTTTGGTCAGTCCGTCATTTAATCCTTTCGCGAACACTGTCCGTAAGCGAACATTGATACGCAGAGAACAGGAAAGGTAACGTACAACGAGCAGAATGGCTTCTCAAAATGCCAACAAAGAGTCCCCAAACGTTGAGTGCCCTTCTGAACAACATCTACTTGAGAAGGTGAGACCACTGCCGTGGCTATTATGTGGGTTCTCTTTGTTATCTATTCACTCATTTACGTATCCCAAGTTTGCTTAGGACTGACGTTAAAAGGTCCGTTTAAGGTGCGCCGCAGGACGTGATATTCAGTTATGTCACTATTGGCGAGGAGCTCTGACCCATTTGTTGCCCCCCGCCTCGGTGTATACCTAACATAAGGCCTTTGCACATGCCCACAGGCCTTGTGGGCATGTCCATGCCATCTTCTACAATAGAGCGCGGGGCACAGTGTAATGTAAAAATACAAACAATAAACGAAGAGACGTTAAGTGCCGGATCTCTCCCAAAAGCAGTCGTTAAAGGACGCGAGTTTGGCCCACTTGAGCTTTTGTGCTGAGCTGGGCACCTTGCATGCTGTATTGTTCATGCAGGCCGGAGTGGTAACAACAAAGACCCTCTTCCCACTCACCAGAAAACACAAACTCAGGATGCTGCCAAACGCTGACGACGGGTTCGATTATGTCAGCCGAGCGCTGAGTCATTGTATTCGTTGTCCCCAACCATGTAGTCCTAAAGTTAACCACTTAGGGCGCCACAGTCTGATCTCCTCCTCTTCTTGTCGTCCCAGAAATGGTTTGTAGCATGTATCAGTGATATTGCCAGGCGCGTTGCCGAGCACCGCGCTTGGCCTTTGCGCGGAGGCTCCGGGTTCGATTCCAGGGAGCGGATTCCTTTTAGAGCGCAGCTCTTAGGGGCCCGTTCCCGGCTTGAGCGGCGTCGCCGTCGCCGTCGCCGTCGGCGTCGCCGTCGCCGTCGGCGTCGCCGTCGGCGTAAGCAAGGTCATCCCAAGGTCACGTGACCCCCAAGGTCACGTGACCCCCAAGGTCATCTCAAGGTCACGTGACCCCACGTGACTCCCAAGGTCACGTGACCCCTCGAGGTCACGTGACCCCTCCCAAGGTCTTCTCAAGGTCACGTGACCCCAAGACCCCACGTGACCCTTTGAAGGTCACGTGACCCCCGTCACGTGACCCCTCTGAGGTCACGTGACCCCCGAGGTCACGTGGTCTCCTACCCAAGGTCACGTGACCCCCAAGGTCACGTGACCCCTCCCAAGGTCATCTCAAGGTCACGTGACCCCAAGGTGACCCCCACGTGACCCCCAGGTCACGTGACCCCTCTGAGGTCACGTGACCCCCCTCCCCGAAGTCACGTGACACCCCCCCCCCCCGAGGTCACGTGACCGCCCCCCCGGAGCATATTAAAGAATGAGGGGAGGAGGAGGGGTCTACCCTCCCCTCAGTACCCTTCACTCCTCCTCCTCAAGAGCTGCGCTCCAATTCGGCGTTACAGGGATTTGTAAACGGCTTTCACTTTTTTAGAGCGCAGCTCTTAGGGGCCCGTTTCCGGCTTGAGCGGCGTCGGCGTAACCGCGAGGTCACGTGACCCCCCGAGGTCACGTGACCCACCCAGGTCACGTGACACCCCTAGGTCACGTGACCCCCTTAGGTCACGTGACCCCCAGAAGTCACGTGACCCCCTTGAGGTCACGTGACCCCCTTAGGTCACGTGACCCCCTGAGGTCACCTGACCCCTTGAGGTCACGTGACCCCCAGAAGTCACGTGACCGCCTTGAGGTCAGGTGACCCCCTAAGGTCACGTGACTTCTGGGGATCACGTGACACCCTAAGGTCATGTGGCCCTTCAGGTCACGTGACCCCCGAGGTCACGTGACCCCCAAAGGTCACGTGAGCCCCTGAGGTCACGTGACCCCCGGAGGTCACGTGACCCCCTTGAGGTCACGTGACCTCAAGGGGTCACCTATCCCTCAGTACGCTTCCATCTTCCTCCTCAAGAGCTGCGCTCTAACCGGCGTTACAGGGAATTGTAAACGGCTTTCATTTTAGAGCGCAGCTCTTAGGGGCCCGTTCCCGGCTTGAGCGGCGTCGCCGTCGGCGTCGCCGTCGCCGTCGCCGTCGGCGTCGGCGTAACCAAGGTCATCCCAAGGTCACGTGACCCCCAAGGTCACGTGACCCCTCCCAAGGTCATCTCAAGGTCACGTGACCCCCTGAAGGTCACGTGACCCCTCGAGGTCACGTGACCCCTTCCAAGGTCATCTCAAGGTCACGTGACCCCAAGATGACCCCACGTGACCCTTTGAAGGTCACGTGACCCCCAAGTCACGTGACCCCTCTGAGGTCACGTGACCCCCGAGGTCACGTGGTCGCCTCCCCAAGGTCACGTGACCCCTTCCAAGGTCATCTCAAGGTCACGTGACCCCCAGGTCACGTGACCCCTCTGAGGTCACGTGACCCCTCTGAGGTCACGTGACCCCCCGAGGTCACGTGACCCCTCCAGGTCACGTGACCCCAAGGTCACGTGGGGGTCACCTTTGGGGTCACGTGGCCTTGAGGTCACCCCCAGGTCACGCCTCCCCGAGGTCACGTGACCCCCTCCCCGAAGTCACGTGACACCCCCCCCCGGAGCATATTAAAGAATGAGGGGAGGAGGAGGAGAAGGGGGAGGGGTCTACCCTCCCCTCAGTACCCTTCACTCCTCCTCCTCAAGAGCTGCGCTCCAATTCGGCGTTACAGGGATTTGTAAACGGCTTTCACTTTTTAGAGCGCAGCTCTTAGGGGCCCGTTCCCGGCTTGAGCGGCGTCGGCGTCGGCGTCGGCGTCGGCGTAACCGCAACCCTCGTAACCCTCGTGAGGGTTACGAGGGTTACGAGGGTTAATCTAATGAGGGTTACCCTCACGAGGATCACGAGGGCCACGAGGGTTACTTACCCTCGTAACCCTCACGAGGGTTACGAGGGTTAGTTACCCTCAAAAGGGTTACCTTCACGAAAGTTACCCTCACGAGGGTTACTTACCCTTGTAACCCTCACGAGGGTTACGAGGGTTAGTAACCCTCGTGAGGGTAACCCTCGTGAAGGTAACCCTTTTGAGGGTTACGAGGGTTAGCAACCCTCGTGAGGGTAACCTTCACGAGGGTTACCTTCACGAGGGTCACGAGGGTTATGAGAGTTACCCTCACGAGGGTTACTCACCCTCGTAACCCTCACGAGGGTTACAAGGGTTAGTTACCCTCACGAGGGTCACGAGGGTTATGAGAGTTACCCTTACGAAGGTCACGAGAGTTACCCTCACGAGGGTCACGAGAGTTGCCCTCACAAGGGTTACTAGGGTTACCCTCACGAGGGTCACGATGGTTACCCAGGTCGTGACCCCCCCTGGGGTCACGTGACCTGGGGATACCCCCCGAGGTCACGTGACCCCCCGTTGACGTCATAGGCACTGATGACGTCGTCAGTGACGTCACTGATGACGTCACCGGCATCCGCAGCGTCATCGTCATCATCACTGATGACGTCATTAGTGACGTCACTGATGACGTCACCGGCATCCGCATCGTCATCATCATCACTGATGGCGTCATCAGTGACGCTACTGATGACGTCATCGGTATCGTCACGTGGCCCCAGGTCACGTGACCCCCCGACGTCACGTGACGCCCCAAGGTCACGTGACTCCCACAAGGTCATGTGACCCACAAGGTCACGTGACCCCCAAGGTCACGTGACCCCCCGCCCCCCGAGGTCACTTGACCCACCCCCCAGTACCCTTCCCTCCTCCTCCTCAAGAGCTGCGCTCTAATTCGGCGTTACAGGGAGTTGTAAACGGCTTTCATTTTTTTTTTAGAGCGCAGCTCTTAGGGGCCCGTTTCCGGCTTGAGCGGCGTCGCCGTCGGCGTCGCCGTCGCCGTCGCCGTCGGCGTCGCCGTCGGCGTCGGCGTAACCGCGCGGTGCATTATGGGTAAATTTCCCCGCCAAATCTAGCGGAAAAATTTCCCCGCTAGATTTAGCGGAAAAATTTCTCCGCTAAACCTAGCGTAAAAATTTTCCCCGCTGGATTTAGCGGAAAAAATTCCCCGCTAAATCTAGCGGAAATATTTCCCCGCTAAATCTAGCGGAAAAATTTCCCCGCTAAACCTAGCGGAAAAATTTCCCCGTCAAATCTAGCGGAAACAATTTTCCCGCTAAATCTAGCGGAAAACTTTCCCCGCTAAATAGCGGAAAACATTTCCCCGCTAAATCTAGCGGAAAAAATTTCCCCGCTAAATCTAGCGGAAAAATTTCCCCGTCGAATGTAGCGGAAAAAATTTTCCCGCTAAATCTAGCGGAAAAAATTTCCCCGCTAAATCTAGCGGAAAAATTTCCCCGTCGTATGTAGCGGAAAAAATTTCCCCGCTAAATCTAGCGGAAAACTTTCCCCGCTAAATCTAGCGGAAAAAATTTTCCCGCTAAATCTAGCGGAAAAATTTCCCCGCTAAATCTAGCGGAAAAAAATTCCCCGCTAAATCTAGCGGAAAAAGTTTCCCCGCTAAATCTAGCGGAAAACTTTCCCCGCTAAATCTAGCGGAAAAAATTTCCCCGCTAAATCTAGCGGAAAAATTTTGGTCACGTGACCCGGGGGGTCACGTGACCTGGGGTCACGTGACCCCCTCCCGAGGTCACGTGACCTCTGAGGGGGCACGTGTTTGCCCCCACGTGACCCCACCAAGGTCACGTGCCCTCGGGGGGGACACGTGACCCCCCCCCCGAGAACACGTGGCCCTCAGTACCCTCCCCTCCTCCTCCTCAAGAGCTGCGCTCCAATTCGGCGTTACAGGGAGTGGTAAACGACTTTCACTTTTTTTGCCTATTCTTTCAATTTGACGTTTTCGTTAATTCAAAAACTTTGTCGACTGATCGAGTTACGAATGTTCGATACGGCGAACTTTCTACGGCGAATGTTCCAGAAACCCACGCGGATACAAAAGGTGCTCCGAGTGGCAGTCCGGAGTCGAGGAAAGGAAGTGGCCGAGTGGGCTGACGCGTCTCAGCTCGGAGCGTGGAGCGAAAGCTTGCGCTGGGAACCTCCTGGGTTCGATCCCCGCCGCCCCCGCCCGTTTCGATCTGGATGAGTTTCGCACCGGCACGCGTTCGTGGAATCACTACTGCGTGACGCACGTTAAGAATCCCAGGTTAGCGGTTGTACTGCACTGGCTAAATTTCTCATCTACAGCTAAGAGACCGATTACCCGTTGAGGCGCATCTCCATCAAGGCTGTATAAACATACAGAGGAAACCATTTTTTTATTTTCAGTTTATTGAGTCAGTTTTGCCTTATCGGTGGATTTTGCTGTTTTGCCAACATCGACGCCTGCGACGCTAGCTTTTCTCTATTTTGTTTTGGGTACAAGTTCGCCCCATTGAACGTTGAGTTTATTCAGTTATTCGCCGCCTCATAAATTGTTATTCGTGACAATATCCTGCTCCTTATAGTTGGACTTGATTAAAAAGCCCTACGATAGCTTTTGTTTTCCGTTTTGTGTTATTGCGTGTTAATAAAGCATTCGGGTAAACCAGGTTTGCGCAACCGTATAATTGTCGTTGCGTTTGGCGTCGATAAAAATTACACAAGGCGGAAGTATCTTCAAAAGGAATTGAAATACATTTCTAAGCATTTGTACTCTACTCAAGATAGTTTACAGCGCAAGTAACTTGAGTAGTATTTTAAATACTGTATAGAGCAGGTTTTTAGTAACTTAACTTAAATACGTTTATCGAGTAGTTTGTCCAACACTGGTTTCAGCCCTAGGTAACGGCACAATCACAGCAACCTCTAGCGAGGAAGCTCCTGCGATCAACGTTTTGTGCAAATCGACGGTTTTACATTCGATCGCAATACTTTCTTGAAGTGAAAAGTTGAATCATTCGGAAAGAAGGTCATTACTTGTGTCCATAAAACAGTTAATTTGTCTCTTTGGAACTCAGGACACAGCAAGTCTTCACACTTTTGATTGATCAGTGCACAAAATGTTGCATCAGATGTCCCTTAGAAATGAGTATTAGTAGGTTGTTTACCTTGCCGTTCGGTATCAATAGTCCTCAGTGACCTACATGTGTATGATCATACTCCTCTTAGATGGTTGTCTAATCTATCATTCTAACACCTAGAATCTTTAAAAAAATGCAGCCCCACTCTTTAGAGGTCCAGAGATAAGACTTCACGTATCAGAAATTCATTAGCTAAATGTAATGCAACGGGGAAATAGAAGACTAACTGCCCCTTTTTCTCTTTCATGGGATTTATTGCAACAATATTCTTTTTTCATCAAGAGTGCATTGCATCAGCCGGTCAATTATTTACTTGTCCTAATTACCCGGACAAGATTATTCATATTTGCGTTCATTCCCTGCCCAAAGAGCAGTCTCGTTGAAAACTGTTGACTACTATTCCTTTCAGTCTCTTCAATAGACTTTTTTTTTTAAATGTGGGCCTCCTATACTTCGTTTTACTGTAACTTGGTAACAGGAAACCGCCACAGCCCCCTCGAGCCAATCAGAGAGACCGAGTGAAGGTGTGCGACAAATCTGTGGAGATGAGCACTCCGATGATATGTTGCCATGTACTTCCCCCCAACGTGCATATTGACTCACCGAGACGGAACGAATTACAGTAGCTACTACTTTAATTACCCAAGGCATTCATACTTTCGGCACATTTGTTCAACAGGAATGTTACGTCAGCCATCTCTGTGAATTCGGCTCAGAACATATTCGACTCGAATGGTGCATTAGCGCTCGACGTGAAGTGGAACATATTCGTGTGCTTTTCGCCGAAAAAAAACGGTGACACTCGTGTCGCTTGATGGGGTTTTGCAAAGGGTCTATTGTGTCATGCGTATAGGACGTGTGTGGCTATATAACAATGCATCAACACATACTGTTAAACTAGATGTTCAGAGGTGTGTTTGTTTTTGCAATTAACAAGTTACAGCAATCATTATTTCTTACGAGTGTAATATTTATTTTTAGTAGCTGGGCCCGTTTTGTGCTCATTGATGTCAGTGTGCTTTGATGTTACTATCATGTGTGTAGTTTTAAGTTTCCTCTCTGCAATGCCTACAGAGGCCCTTGGAAAGAATAAATTAATAAACATTTTCACATAACTGGAGTTGGTTTTCGGATGCGCAACATGTTCAGGAGAAGTGGAACGAGTGCAGCCCAATGCAACCAGTCTGCCAGTCTGGTATGTCCTATTAATTACTTGAAGTGAGGCGCCAAAACAACGAGGACACAAGGAGAGAAGCAGACAGGACGAGGCGCACTTTCAACTGAACTTTATTTTAGAAAAACACAGAAACGCAAGCTATGCCCGATGTACACGTGCGCATGGGTGAGAAAAAAGATAGAACGAAGCCTAGCGCGTTTTCTTACGTGACACGTTAATCTTGAAGGAACGTATACTCCCTATCAGATAGAGATAAAGATGGGGCGCTGACACAGACCTCGGTGCCACGAGATTTTATGGTGAAGGCCTCCAAGATTTCGCGAGCGATTTTTGTTGCGCCGCTTCCAACAATTCTTGTTTCGTCAAACTTTGGGTCACACTCGCATCGATCACAGTGTACTGCCAAGTGGCCTGACGGGGATTGCCTAGTTGACACAGAGTGCTTCCTGATTCTATCATTAATGCACCTCCCCGTCTGGCCAACATACACTCTCCCACATGATAGGGGTATCTCATAGACGACTTCAGTGACGCAATCGCGGTACTGCGTCACGTGACCCAAAGTTTGACGAAACAAGAATTGTTGGAAGCGGTGCAACAAAAATCGCTCGCGAAATCTCTGAGGCCTTCACCATAAGATCTCGTGGCACCGATGTCTGTGTCAGCGCCCCATCTTTATCTCTATCTGATAGGGAGTATACGTTCCTTCAAAATGAATGTGTCACGTAGGAAAACGTGCTAGGCTTCGTTCTATCTTTTCTCTTACCCATGCGCACGTGTACATCGGGCATAGCTTGCGTTTCTGTGTTTTCCTAAAATAAAGTTCAGTTGAAAGTGCGCCTCGTCCTGTCTGCTTCTCTCCTTGTGTCCTCGTTGTTTTGGCGCCTCACTTCAAGCATGCACAACCAACTAGCCCAACTCGCCGTTCTAATCCTATTAATTAATATTGAGAGGTCAGAGATGCGATTGTCCTCAAGACGTCCAGAACGTGCGGTGAACACAATTCTTTGTGTATAGACTCTGAAGGCGTAAAGGCAAGCGGAAATATGTTCAATTGGTTAGTGTATCAAACATGCTATTTTCACTTGATTACATATTTATTGGTTCTTTGAAAATGATTCCATAACGAGTTTTTTCTGCGGCAGTCTCGTGCACTCTTAAAAAAAGGAGTAGTACTTTGTCCTTTTTGGCGACTAAATCGATGTCACTGAGAGTGATCCCCCCAAAATGGCAAAACCTCCGGTTTAGACCCTTCCTTTTCTGTTTGTCCCTTTCCATTGATCCTTTGAGGTCAAAGTTTTGAACCGTTAAAAGGAGTGTTTTGGATCCCTACCGCAGGGCATCAGGAGCTAAGTTTAACTCTTCAGGGGATTAATCATGGTCCCCTGAGCGCCGGCGTGTTTATAATTGAGGGAGCACCTTTAATCCCTTTGGGGATCAACAGTGGTGATTGGGGACTAACTTTTTTTTATTGGGGACTAAATTTCGTCCTTTTGGGAATTAATTTTGCCACTTAAAGAGGTGATATTCATAGTGACGGGGGAGTAACTTTCGTCCCTTTAAAGAACCATTTTTACCCTATTAGGGATGAATTTTATACGAATGAGGGAGTAAATTTCGTCCCTTTGAGGATCTATTTTGACACTTTTAGAGATGAATTTACTAGCAATGACACCCTTTAGCTGTGTATATAGACCCTTCAGCTATTCAGAAAAGTCAGATTGTGCAACTTGTTTGAAAAGGTATCTCTTCAGAAAAGTTGCACAAAGTATCTTTTCAGAACAGGGAGGTATTCAATACCGCAGACCTTTCACTCCCATTCACAGCTAAATATTGCAGCACATCTGAAAAGTCGCACACCTTTTTTTGAAAAAAAACAAGCCTTTGTTGTTAAACAAGCTGCGAAGACTAGATATGTGGACATCACTCGTAGAGATGGTGGCGGTGGTAAAAACTTTAATTGAGTCTGTTCAGTGATGAAGCCCCCCGGGTCAGGTCCCCAAGTCCAAGGCCCCGCAGGCCACCGCTACCCGTCTAGCCCGTTAGAGCAGCGCTCGCTGCCGCTCGTGCTGTGAGCTGAGTAGAGCGGCCTCCCAGGAGGTTGTAAACTTTCAGCCAGGTTTTAACAGCCAACAAGAGCATTTTACAAAACACGTTGCACCAGCTATCTGTAGAAAAAAATGAGCACTTTCATTGTGGAAATATAATAATTCTGGAACTACACAACACTGAAAATGAAAATCATTGCACATCACGAGAAAGTATACAAGAAAATACTGTCATCTTGGCACTGAAGGACTTGCCGAAATTTTACATGACTAGCATATATATAGGCATCTACAATGGTTCTTAGTCCTGCGGAAGGAGCCCCAAAAAATTGGTGCCTGCACATTAAAAGTTTAAGCATTCACTGAATGTGCATGTTACCTGCTGAAAGGTTAAGACATTTCACCTCCTTTCTGTGAAAAATGAGACCAGCTTGGCAGGGCCTACGGTGGACATGCTTGCAGAGTTAGCAATGCTTGTAAACTGTGACGTCATTTTGGTCTAAGCACGGCAAGCCGAAGGCGATCTTTCATCTGCTCGTTGTGCCTATCGGGAGTTACAACCATCGCTAACTCCATCATCTGCAGACATGACTGCTATTGATACTGGCCAGTTTGTTGGTCTTATTTTTCATGTGAAGGGAGCTAAGCTTTGGAATTTCTGCAGAAAAAAGTCACATTTGGTTAAACCTAAACTGAGCTTTCTACATGCAGGATCTGATTTTTTCTGGCTCGTTTCACGGAAATAAAACATGTTGTAGACACCCTATATATCACTTCAAGAATAAGAAAACTTGGAGCGAAAAAAAAGCTGCCAAGAGACAGCTCTTTTCAATGTCCTTTGTTTCATTGTATAATGAAAGTGACTATAAAAAATCAAACACCCTAGTAAAAAAGCTCCGAATCATAAAATATGAGGAAGTAAAATTACTTAAAAAAGAAAACTGGCATAGGTTTTTGACCTTCAGGAATATATCTGCTCAAATAATTGCTAGTATATAGGATGACTCAAGTCACCAGGCTCGACCTAAAATGAACCGTAAAAATTGACGCCTGCACGTAGTGATCTAAACTTTTCGTCAAAGGTGTATTTCACAAGTCGTTTATTTTTTGTAAAATTACAATGCTTAGCTCTCGTTCTGTAAAAGATAGGGCCAATAAACTTGCCACGGTCTACGACGTGAAGGCGACGATTTTTACGGTCCATTTTTGATCGAGCCTGGTGACTTGGGTCACCCTATATTTATAAATTTAAAAAAAGGACAGAAAAAAAACCTGGCATGGGTTCTTGACCTTCAGGAATATATGTGCTTAAGAAAATAAATATAATGTTCACTTAAATGCGAATGCATTCCTTCAATGTATTGCACAAGCACAAAAAAGCTTTCTCTTAACATGTACGGGAAAAAAGTGAAAGTCGTTTACCACTCCCTGTAACGCCGAATTGGAGCGCAGCTCTTGAGGAGGAGGAGGGGAGGGTACTGAGGGCCACGTGTTCTCGGGGGGGGGGGGGGTCACGTGACCCCCCCCGAGGGCACGTGACCTTGGTGGGGTCACGTGGGGGCAAACACGTGCCCCCTCAGAGGTCACGTGACCTCGGGAGGGGGTCACGTGACCAAAATTTTTCCGCTAGATTTAGCGGGGAAATTTTTTCCGCTAGATTTAGCGGGGAAAGTTTTCCGCTAGATTTAGCGGGGAAATTTTTTCCGCTAGATTTAGCGGGGAATTTTTTTCCGCTAGATTTAGCGGGGAAATTTTTCCGCTAGATTTAGCGGGAAAATTTTTTCCGCTAGATTAGCGGGGAAAGTTCCGCTAGATTTAGCGGGGAAATTTTTTCCGCTACATTTAGCGGGGAAATTTTTTCCGCTAGGATTTAGCGGGGAAAGTTTTCCGCTAGATTTAGCGGGAAAATTTTTTCCGCTACATTCGATGGGGAAATTTTTCCGCTAGATTTAGCGGGGAAATTTTTTCCGCTAGATTTAGCGGGGAAATGTTTTCCGCTAGATTTAGCGGGGAAAGTTTGCGGGAAAATTGTTTCCGCTAGATTTGACGGGGAAATTTTTCCGCTAGATTTAGCGGGGAAATTTTTCCGCTAAATTTAGCGGAGAAATTTTTCCGCTAGATTTAGCGGGGAAATATTTCCGCTAGATTTAGCGGGGAATTTTTTCCGCTAAATCTAGCGGGGAAAATTTTTACGCTAGGTTTAGCGGAGAAATTTTTCCGCTAAATCTAGCGGGGAAATTTTTCCGCTAGATTTGGCGGGGAAATTTACCCATAATGCACCGCGCGGTTACGCCGACGCCGACGGCGACGCCGCTCAAGCCGGAAACGGGCCCCTAAGAGCTGCGCTCTAAAATACTTTTTTTTTTCGTGTTTTTGAATTCAGGCTGGTCAGCAGCCTTGTGCCCATGCAGCCCAGCTTTGAATGTTTAAGACCTACAAGTCTCTCAAAACAAACAAATGTGGGACGATATTTAACGAAGTACTGAAGGTCGAAAACATATGCCAGGCAGAAACAAATGTCACAGCTTCCAGAGGGCCCTCTGTCTCATAAGCCTGATTTACAAAAAGCACACTGCAGCACTCTGTTGAGGTCCTGGGACACACTGCGATGGAATAGACTGCGGGGTACGTCTGAAAGAAAGGTTGGGAATTAAGGCAAATCATAAAATCAAAGTCTTTATAACAAACAAAAAAAGAGGCCTCCGCTTACAGCAGATGCAGGTAACGGATGATAGACTAGTTGAAACAGGTTCAGTATATACTTCCCAAACCTAACACCCCACACCAGTTACCCAAATATTGTTCTTGGCAAATCAAAGTTAGATTGGTCATTGGAGCAGCAGGAATATCTTCCCAAACTTCACCACGTGGTTTGACTGGTAAGCCAAGGAGAAGCTCTAACAATGCAAAAAAAAAAAATGGATCATCCCTGGGCAGCAGGAAGTTTCGGGAGCACTGCGATATCTAAAGCTCCTAGATGCGGTTACTGTATGTGCAAGACTCTTAACACGGATGCATCTAATGCCTTGCATTAAAGCAAGAATGGCATTTCGTTTATAACAAAAAATTCAGCCTTCAGGCTCAAAATACAAACTTGAGATTGTCATTTACGGATATTGTTGATCATATTCAGCCTATTCCTGAACACGACGGGTATATTTGAAATTTTGTTGAAGTATTCCTTTAAATATTTTTATACCACATAGCACAGACACTTCAGGATTTTTTTTTGTCCAACCACCGTCTACACTATACTCCGTCTCACCTTAGTCAGGGCGCAGCGGATGCTACGAGCCATCAAAGCAAATCCAAAGCCGTGCGAGTGTCATATGTCCCTAGAGAGCGGGCACAGCCACACGTGTTATGTGCCATGTTCAAAGAGCACGATTGGTTGGGATTGCTCTTAGCATTTGCTGCATCCGGACATAGGGTGAAACAGTAATACCATGCAGCCAAATCCTACCACGTGAGAAATAAGGGCCTGATTTTGTTTTCTCATATGCACACACTTAATGAACAGATGCCAAGCGTCACGGCAATCAACACAAAATATGAAGACTGCATTTAAGCATCACATCAGTAATGTAAATTTATATATTTCTTTTTAAATGCAGCCATTCATTATTTTTTTAACGTCACTCATCACCAGACGGTCACTCACAGTTTAAAATTAATGTACAGAAGAAAATTGAAATTTCAGATGCCGTACAGCTCACTGTTAGATATCTCAAATTTAATTTACATGGTTTGCACCCACCTATCACATGAACTGAGTCGGCACCAATTTGGTTGCAATAGAAAGCTAGCTGGATTGGGACTTCCGCTAACAGTCAATGAAGGCTAAATTCTAAAGCAGGTATACCTAGTTTGTCCGATTCTTTAACATCATCCGTCCTTTCAACATTCTGGTAGAAAATGTCCGGCTTTGCCTTGCAACTCTGTCAGTACAAGGACGGTCGCCAGGCTTTCTGATGCAATTTCAAAAAAGCGTTGCTTGGCATCAATACTTGTGATGCGATGAAACTCTGCCAAATTCTGAAATAAATATAGTTCGTCTTTAGTCAACCTATAAATCGTAAACTACCCTGTAGAAAAGCAGGAGGCAAGAAAAAAAGATTCTCATTTTATTATGAGAAACAGAATCGTAAGTGTAACGATGTCAGGGGGATAAAAAAGAAGACTCGTGGTGCTTGCTTTTGCCATGGAGGAAGTGCCAGTTAATAAGGCTATGGTGTTGTTATCAGTTTTCAGAAAGTAATTTGCTCCAAGCACATTTCATTATGCTTGTGATCACATTTAGTTTGGCCCCTGCTTTGACAAATGCTGTTAATACTTATTTTAAAATAAACAAAGAAATAAAAACAAGTATGAACTACCCCAATTCTCCACATAAGCCAAGTAATGCAGATGCGTAGTGTTTTTGGTTGGCCAGTTTCTATCAAATGCATCTCAGCTGCACCAAATCTCGCTCAGCAGGAGGAACCTCCCAAAATATAAAGCTATTTGCTCGGTTTTCTAGCCCTCCAAAAATATAACTAAAACGCAAGTATTTTCTTATAATGCTGCTATAAAAAAGGCAAGCAAGAACTGTACCATGAAGAAAATCTTTTTAAAGCAATGTTGAACTTGAATAATTCCCACTAAATTGAGCAACAGGGCAAGGAAAGTGTGCTTGCTCTCTTGTTTTGTTGAAAACTTCCAATAGGTTGGCAGGGCAGTGCCATTTTAAATCTTGTTATCACATTGGATATGCTCTCAGATCCAGCCAGCTGTCGATCATAAAACTGGTGACCATGCTTTTTGCACATACTCATGTGCATGAAGCAGGGTCAGGTAATAAAACACTTGTCCAGAGAGCCCATAGTTTCTGCCAACCCGTAAGCTGAGCCGTTGAAATAAAATTAATAGCAAAACACGAACAACGGCTTCATTTACTGCAAATGTGCCGAAAAAGCAAAGTGCAATACAACGAAGGGTAAAGTGCACCTTTTTTTTCTATATCTTCTGCATCATGAAGCCTTACGATAATCTCGCAGAACAGGGCCGGTCTTGGTTTTCTCTCAGTTACCATGAGAACAGTTGGCAGGTTTTCTGAGGCAACAGCCATAAATCACTCCTTTGCCTTGACGCCAGTACTGATTTAAAAAACACTGCAAAGATCTGCAACAAAAATTATTTTCATATCTTCAGTCTACTTTAACATATTTGTAAACTGCTCTGTAAACTGCTTGGGGAACATTTTCCCCAACCGCGTCACCGAGCCAATGGGAGCTCCCGCAGGCTAGCAGCGCGAATGCACCATAATGGGGGTGATCGTAGTCTTATCAGGGTACTTACTGCTCTTAAAAGCATGAGCAACATCGTTAGTAAGCAACATATTAACTGGTATGTGAGCTTTAGGGCTGGATAGTCGTCTACGATGATGGAGATTGTTGCAGACTTTATTAATGCGAAATTGAACAACAGTCAAGACGAGAAAATTGCACTGTAAAGGGCCCCTGAAAAAAAAAGTTTTTTTTAAACCGTTTGTAAGGGACACAAGTGTCGAAATAATAAATTTTACGCAAAAACATTTTTTTGGGGCAATATTGACGGCGCGAGATTAATTTTCTATTAATTCCATGACATTACGGAATGGTAATACGCAATTTCCCCCACAATAAGATTGCCATACCATTTCTCCACGTCAACGCGATGACCAAGGCAATCCACCTCTCCTCCCCGCACCCGAAATGCCGAGAGAAAACAAAAGGAAAGGACGTGATTAGCGACTAAATCCCGTCTCCCGCAATCACTAAGTATTTTAGCAGTGACCCATGACCTGTTGTTTTTTTGTGTTTGTTGCATATTTAATATCCTTAACTTGTTAGTGTATTACTATATTTATTGTGTGTATGTACCTCTCCCTCTCTGTAATGCCTTCGGGCCTTGAGGGTACTTTCAATAAATAAATAAATATCGCTTTAAAATTTTGTTTCTAGTCGCGTAAAATTTATTTTTTGACACGCGTGTCCTAACTAGACTGTTTGAAAATGCACAGAGCCCAAAGAAATGAAAATGCTCAGAGCCCAAAGCAAACACAACTATCAAATAACAAAGCATAAAAAAAAAAAATTTTAAACGAAGTTTACAGGAGGAGCTTTGCAGAATACAAAGCTCATTTCGAAGCCGCGAGCACAAGATAAGTTATACACAGGGCGAAACCAAACTCCGAAGTGAGGATCTCAAAAGCAAAAGTAGATTAAAAGACAAAACATCTCCACGCTGGGCTCTATAAACAATGTGTATCGTTACAGCGTTCAAGTTCAATTCCAATTTGGTGATTCCCGATCATAACTGAAACTATAAACCGTGCCGCAGAGCCGACCAGCATCGGCCGAAAGACACTCGGAAATTCGGAGAGAAAGTAAAAACATTAAGTAATGCTTAACTAGCTTAACTAAACGAGCGCGTGCACGACTTCGTGGCACCGCTCAATTTCGTGGACACGTGCTCCTACAACGTTTTGTCGACTTTGTTTTTTTTCACCACGGTGATTGCATTATTAAATTAATTTCGTTCGCCGCAAGCCTACTTCAACTAAAGCGGACTTACCCAGGCTACTCTGATACGCAACAAATGAATTCGCCATTGCCGCTTTCAAACAGTCCGCACTACGCGCTGAAACCCCTCGCTCCTCTCATGGTAACTTTAATATTAATTGAGAACGTGTTTATTTACGCACACCGGATACGACCATACCTTTCGCCTAAGAGCGTAAGGGCGAAACTTTACTCTCGAGGTGCGAACTCGCACCAAGCCTCATACGAACCGCCACGGTTTCGTCAAGTTCGCATCGCCTTGGTCGCCGGCAGCTTCAAGCCGACGACTGAGGCGATACGTGCGGAAAGACGCTTCCGACGAAGCGTCCCAAGGTTGGTCTATGAAACGAACACGGGAACTTTTCGATCAACCTAAGTCGCATTAAAAAGCTGCTGCGTCGACGAAACGATCTGCCGGTGTAACATCGTTTGTTTGATGAACCGATTGCCGCCGGGCATAGTTTTGAAGTGCTAGGCCTCGTTTGCACGCTAACATTAGCGAGTACGCGGCCGACCGCGTCAGAGAGCGAGCGCCTATCGTACAGGGTAATCCTGCGACTTTATTAAGTACGTTCTGAAATGCCTATAACATTTCTGCTGCTCTATAAGTAGCCTAAGCAATCAAAAGTCACCGTTCAATCGGTCGCCACTCCGACTGCATACGACGAGGCATCCACCACACCGCCAGAGGTCAAGTGGGCCAACCGTCACCTCTACCTAGTTCAAACTCGGGCGCGTGAGCTGCAGTTAGAGGGTATGTAGCCTCGTAACCGGAGCCTCCGCTTCGCTCGGATTCCGTTCTCACGTTTTTCGCGGTCGGAAACATTCACCAAATATGCGTGTGTAGTCACAATTTCTAAATCCCGGGGCGAAAATCTTGTTTTTCAGAGGCTCTTTTCCAAAATAGCTACTCGAGTGGTGCTTCGTCCACTTCATCGAAGACTTGCGGCAGCCATTATTGACGAGGGGACTAAAGTATTTATTAAGGGAGCAACTCCCGTGGGAGCAACAAAATGCCCGCGGGACGAACTGCTCGAGTTACCGCTTCTGAATAGAGGGCGCTAGGGTCGTGGGGATGAAAAATGGCGATTGGTCCCTTGTCGCACCCTTTTTTTTAAGAGTGTGTCAGGCGTTCAGTAGTAGTACCTGTGCTCCTTGTTGTCGGATGACGCTCCTGGCACGCCGGTGTTCAGTTTGATCGAGTGGCAATTTTGACCGACTGATGCCGTCTTGTAACCACTGACATCTGATGCACTGAAGCTGCAGGGCTGGCTTTTATTCCGCAAATTTTCGTGGTAGTTTTCTGCGTCAATGCAGCAAGCTCGGGCATGTATTGCTTACGTGGCTGTGCCTTTTGGTGTACCATTGACTTGATGGCTGGCAACAATGTTAGTTTGCTACCCAAGCCATTTCACTTCCCTTTCGTAAAGGCAATTTTTTTCTGCTTTCCGCGACTACTGCATCTTGTTTAAGTCTCGTGTGGCAAAGTGAAGTCGGGTGATGCTTGGCGTCCATTTTTGAGAACAACCAACCATTATATTTCTTCAAGACACTCAGCGGCATTCTTTCTCAAAGTTGGAAGTTGTGTGCTTCGTGGCGTGGACACAGATAATTGGTGTCAGCAAATTATTAGGTACCGTCCTTGGACGACAACCTACTTCAACTCAACTGTCCTTGCATTGCCGATCACCTGCTTTGTCGTACTTACCTCCAGTCGAGGTGATGGGGAAGAGGAGCTTCGGGGTAATGTCGGCACCAGGAAAAAAGGCCGCCGAAGATAATCTTCAATGTCCCGCGGAAGCTCCTCGAGACGTGGTCGAGGGTCGTTCGGCACGAACCCTTGCAGGCCAATTCATTGGTATGGGCACCTCCAGTAGACATGGTCGGCCTCATGCAGTGGTAGCCGAGTGGTTTTCTGTCGACCATTCGCAGCACATTCGTTTTTTGGTGTACTTTGTTCAGAGCGGACCTACACTGGTTCTTCCCGACGTCGGAAATGCTTCGGCGTTGGGGTGTCTCGTTGAATTGGCATTGAATACTGACGGGTAGCCTTCGGCGAACGTCGTGACTTTGTGGCATAAGTCGCCCTCAGATGCCGCTTCGTTCGAAGAAGTCTCCAGTTGAAATGCCTGTCGAACTTGTTCCGAAACAATCTCGGCAATCAAAATAAAAGCTGGGCAACTGATGGCAGGAAGAAGCTTCCTGATCTCCTGATCACCGACATTGTGGATGATGTTGCGGATGCCTGGGAGGCTGGCGTCGAAGTTGCATCTGGACGACTCAAGTGTCGAGAAGCTGGGGAGTTGTTGATAGTGACAGGCTCGAGCTTGCAGTGTCCATTCAATGTTCGAAGCCTCGGTGATATAAACCCTTCGACTGTTATCGTGGGATTGCAGACAAGGCTGCCAAAGGCGTTGTCCCCCACATGAGGGACGTGGGATTCTTAGCTTCTAGTCTTCTGTAGCATTAGTGTTGGTGTGGGTGCTCGATCAGGTGCAAAACACCCTCCACGAAGGTGGTGACGCTTTCGTTGGGGCCGTGTTCTAGACAGAATCTGGAATTCAGCTCCCTCTCGTCAATGGTGGCTGGTGAACGTGCACTTCGGCTCGACCTTGCAAATTTTTCACGACGTTAAGAAAGATTCGTAGTTCTCAAACCAGTCCCTGGCAGTTTCTTTCACGAGAAGTATAGGTTCTGCAGAAGCTGGTTGTCTGTCCGCCCACTGTGGTGGGCGACATGATCATATTGTTCAATCTAGCCCTCGACGTCTTCATACACCTTGGGCGAAAGGGCGTCGAAGTGTGAGGTGCGACGGGCATGCAAACAATGGTAGGAGCGGACACGGTTTGCTGCTGAAGGCTTGTCATTGTTGGCTTAGTCGGCTTTGGTTTTTCTGGTAAAAAACCGAATTCCGGTGGTCCTTGCTGATTGCAGCGACTGGCTCGAATTTCAAGTTTTTCGTGGTGTATTTCTGAGGTTCGCTCTTGTGGTACTTGCTCGTCTTGCGGTTTTTCTGCCGGGCTCGGTTTAGGATTTGGTGCATGGCTCGCCGGTGGCTTAAGACGCGGGATAGTCCGCGACCCGTATCCCGTTATAGGGCCACTCGGTTAAGGAGCCACCAAGGTGCACACAGAATGAAGGGCCATGGGTAAAGTACACAGCACCTCCACTAGAACATACGATGACAGCTGAGCATAGGTTGGAACTTTCTAGAATAGTAAATATTGATAGAAGATAGGACTGGAGCAAGCATGTGTGACAATATAACAGAAATTACAAAAGAGAGTCTATCGTGACCACTAAGGAGAGAGAAAGAGAGATGACATGTTTATTATATATGATAGGATCCCCGTCTATGAGTGGTGTGCTCTGACACGAGGGGGTGGCGGTGGAGGGTTATATGGAGGGGATGTGGATGACTATGGTACTATTAACTGAATTGATGAGCCCCAGATTCCCTGTTGATTTCAACCAGGGAGTCTAGGATCGCCTTTCGGTGCTGCTTCTGGCCTCTGGGGTGAGTCCAGTCGCTAAGCCTCCTTGGTTGGTCCTGAGCGGGTAATTTTTCCCACGCCGTTTTTCTGTGGTCTTCCAGGCCTTTGCACTCGTACAGTAAGTGCTTGATACCTGCCACCTTATTTTCTTTGCAGGCCTTGCAGATAGGGTCTTCTTCCTCAGCAGCCCAAAGGCCGCCACTTTAGCGGGCGTTAGTGCAGTGCCGGTTCTGATTCTGCGATGTCTGGGCGCTTCCTATCTTCGGCATTCATTTGGTAGTGGGTCTTCCTCTGTCGGTACGAGTCCCCTGAGGTAGGTTTTCCTAGCTTGTCTTGCTAGTTCGGCCTTCTCCACAGGGTCTTCCGTTTCCTCGTTGTCCTCCCGAGTGGTTGAGCCTGTCGCGGAGCTGTTGCTGCTGGCTGCCTCCGCTGCGACTCGGTGAGCCCACTCGTTCCCGGGAATCTGCGCATGGCTCGGAATCCACTCTAATGTCAGCACGATGCCCTTCGCTTTTAGCTCTCTGGGAATCGCTTTAATTCTCTTGGCCGTTCTGCTTTTGGGTTTGCTGTCTCGACACGCCCGGAGTGCTTCTTGTGAATCAGTAAAAATTCTCGCTCTCCTTGGTCCTTCCGTATTTTTCAATATATCGATGGTCGCTTCAAGGATTGCCCTGAGTTCTGCTTCGCGCAGGGAGGAGCTCTAAGGTAGTCTCGTGGTGCTTTCTCTCCCTGTCTTGGGGTCGATCCAAGCCGCGACCGTGGTTAAGTCAGTCTTAGATGCGTCCGTGTATCTGATTTCCTATTTGTGCTCGTGTTCGTCGCACCATTTAGCGTGTTGTGTTGCCGTTCGTGCTCTGCGTCTTGTGTTATGCGCCCTGCGCAGAGGTCGATGATCAACGATGTTTGTGTCTTGCCACCGTGGTGCTGGGTCTTCGAATGGAAGTCCCCCCTTTGCCTCGTAGCCCATGATTTCAAGTAGCTTTCTGCCGTGGTTCGTTCTCTCAAGCCTTTGAAAGTGCGCTATGGCTCTGCACCTCCGCCCGGTCTTGGATCTGGTTCATTCCTGCATTATTCTTTAGGTCTTCCAGGGCTGTATAATTGGGAAGTCCTGTGACAAGTCTCATGGTGCGGTGATTCAATCGTTCTAATCGCTTCCATTGTGTTTAGGTTAGGTTGAGCCAATTACAGCTATCTAGCGCCTTGGCCGTTAGTAGCGCGTTTGTCAAAATCCTGATTGTGTCTTCATCGGCCCCCCCGGACTTGGATGTCGTCTTTCGCCCGAACTTTAGAGTCTTCCCCCAAGATTTTTCTAGAGGTGGTAGCCATTTCGTGCTGCGGGCGGTTTCTTCGAATGTCACGCCGAGTATCTTTATTTGCTTTTCTCTCTTTATTTTCTGTCCTTGGATGTGTAAGTCTACTTGGTCCGCGACGCCTTTTCGATGATCTCTCGGACTTTCCACGACCATGAATTGAGTTTTTTCAGGCGACGCTTGCATGCCGACATCCTGGAGATACTCGAGGACTTCATTTATTCCTTGCTGCATGGTTTGTTCCTGGTTAGCCATTGCTCCTCCCTTTGTCCATAATGTGATGTCGTCGGTATAATAAATCCAAGGCCCGTAACGCGTCTGAGTCTGGCTGGAAGACCAGCCATCACCATGTTAAAGAGGGTTGGTGATATTACAGCCCCTTGCGGGACCCCCTTGCCGTTGGACATCTCTGGTTTCCTTGTTTCTCCGATTTTCACTTGAAACTTTCTGTTTGTGAGGAAGCTACGTATAAACCGAAGCGTTTTACCCCTCACACCACAGTCTTTGGCACCTTGAATGATTGCCCAGTGAGGAACCTCATCAAATGTCTTTTTGATATCCAGCGTTACAATAAGCCTTGGGTCTATAGCATCTTTGTCGGTCATCACTTCCTCGTAAAGGAGTTTTAGACTGTCCTGGGTGCCCATTGCCTCCCTGAAACCAGTCTGCCTGGCATCAAGTCTGTCGTAAGCCTCCAGGTACCACTGAATTCTACGCAGTACTATCTTTTCCATCGTTTTGCATACGTTGGATGTCAGTGAGACCGGCCTGAAGTTTTCAAGCTTATCTTGTGGTTTTCCTGGCTTGGGTCTAGGTGTGATCAGGACAGCTTCCAGTGGCTGGGCGGCTCCCCTGTATCCCATATTCGGTTGTACTCTTCAAGCAAGCTCTCTTTAGCTGCAGCCGGGAGGTTCTTGAGAGCCGTATAAGTGACGCCGTCTGGCCCAGGTGCACTGTTCGTTTTGGTCGTGTGCACTGCCTCTAGGAGCTCACCCATGTTGATCGCTTCATCCATGCCAGGTTCCTTCAGCGGGCGGACCCTCGAACCTCTCCGGTTGTGCCTCATCGTTCTGTCATGCAGGTTTGCCTGAGGGAAGAATAGCTGAGCGGCTTGGGTGGCAAGCTCGTCTTCCGTTATGTTTAACCGAAGTGCAAGATTCTGCGCTGCGTTTCTTGTGCGTCTTTTCTTCGCTTCCGTGCCGTGGTACGTGCGCTAGGCCTTGCCGAGTCCGGTTCTTGCATTAAAGGACTCGCAGTGAGACCTCCACTTGTGCCGGCTGAGTTCTTTGCTGTACCTGGTTGCTCCTGCCGACGCTAGATTGAGCTTAACCTTGTGTCATGTGGTTCTATTCCTTCTGAAACGTTGCAAGGTCTACAGTCTGCTAGCCCACAAGTTTAAGAGGTGCATGTCTGGTGTTGGGTCTCCAGGCTTGACCATCACTGTCGTTCGGGCCTTTGACATCGCTTGCTAGATGCTTGCCTCAATGCTGCTTTTCTCGTCACGGTTCTGTAGTAGAATCTCCCTGAAGTGGACCCATCGGATGATCGGTCGTGCTTCTCTGGTCCTGCCGTCCTTATGCTGCTCTACGGTAAAGTAAATGGGGTAGTGATCGCTGCCTAGATTGTCCCTCCATGGAGTCCATCGGAGAGGCAGGGACTTTGAGGCCCACGTTAGGTCAGGGGTGGTGTCATGTTGCCGGGCTTGCTTGGCTAGCCTGGTCTTAACACCACTTTCGTTTCGTAGTGTAAGCGCAATCTCCTCCATGGCTTCGGCGATGTCCCTACCCTTCCTGGTGTTAATACGGTAACCACGATCCCTATGTTGTGCATTAAAATCACCTCCGACGACCAGCTGATCTTTATCCGCCAGCTCTAACAGCTCGCGTATCCTGTTTTTTGTTTCTCCTTCTTCTGGTTTGGCCTTAGGTATAATGTAGACTGAGGCCCCCACAAGTCGCTGCTTGCCATTTTTAATTCGCACCGCAACCACCTCTCTCTTCTGAGCAGAGCTTTGATGTGTCCAGTTTTGCCTGAGCGATGCGTCTAAGTACACCCAGAGCTGCCCTGCCTTTTTTCTCTATGGGGCACTTCTCCCTATAACTAGGACGCGTTCGTATTGTAGGTACGGTGTACAAGTTATAACACGGTAGCGTCATGTGGGGCGTTCTGGTCTCTTGTAGGAGTAAAACCTGAAGCGGAGATCGGTGTTCAAAGCGGAGCTTAAGTTCTGCCTTTCGAGCCTGGCAAGAGGAGCAATTCCATTGAGTGATCCGGGTCTTTTTCGTGGTAGTCCGTCCAATCGTTTGGGTTCTAGCGTCCAGGCAGTAAGTATTTTTTCAGTTCAAATAAGTCTTTGCGGATTTCTTCTAGCACTTGGAATATGACACCAAATCCTGTGTCTACCTTGGTTTCTATTCGTTTGAGATCGGCTTTGGTAGCGTGCCGTTCGTCCACACGCGCCGCGTCCTTCTCTAGTTTCAGTCAGCTGCGGCTGTGGTTGTGGCTTGTTTTCATTGGCGATTATCTTGGCCCAGCCGGGAACCCAGTCCGTTGAAGCTCTTTCTTGTGAACCGCTTGGGTCACAACTGTTGACTTTGACCGTGGATTGTGTCAAATCGACTACTTTAATCGCAGCCGCATAGCTAGTCTTCTGCGGTCGCAGTGGTTGTCTTTGCTGTGAATATTTCTTCCCTGGAATCTTGCGCTTGGGGCAGTACTTGCTCGTAGCGACATGGGGTCCGTTGCAATTTCGACACTGCGGTTCCCTTTGCAGTTCTCCATATGCTCTTCGTGGATCTAGCCACAAGATCCACATCGACGCTCGTGGCAGGGGCAGACGTCGGTCATATGACCTAGGCCATGGCAGTTATAGCACACTATCCGTCGCGGTCTGTAGGGCTTTATGTTGAAGATTCGTCTAGAGAAGACCACCTTTTTAGGCAGCCGGGTGCCGTCGAAGGTGATGACTACAGCATTACTATCTTTTCCCATAAGCCTTACAAAAACGACTTTTGTCGTCCGGCACTCCAGATCGGCTAACAGAGTCTCGGGGGGTCTCTTCACTGTCATCTCCGTAGAAATAAATTACCCCTCTACTGTGATTATTTCCCATGGCTTTGTGTGGTCGCAGGGCGTACGCTTTGTCTTGTTCAGTTCTGTGATTTTAAGAAGTTTCTCTGTCGTCTGTTCGTTGCATGTGGTTATTGCGATCGTGTTCGTCTTGGGTTGGATTTGTATCCTATATTCTTCCCCGCACGTAATTCCCGCTTTTTCCACAGCATTCTTAACCTCTCTTGATCCCAATATTTTGCATCCTCCCGGCATATAGGCTTGAGTACCATCGTTTGTGTAGGTGCTTGGCCTTTTGTCTTTTCTTCGGTCTCATCTGACGCTTTCAGATCTAGATTTTCTGTTGGCGTCGTAGCTTGTTTGCGTCAACGCTTGTTTCTGCTCACCTGCCAATTGTCTAGCTGGGAAACATGGTCTAAAAAGCCGTTTCCTTCACCGGCAAGCGTAGCTTGCGACACTCCAAGAGAAGCGTTTGTTTTACCTTGCGGGTCGTTCAGTGCCGGAAAATCATTCGAAGGTGGATGGTAGACCATTTTGTAGTCGGGCGTTGGCTGGGTCGCTGTCTCTTCGTTTGGGTAATTCCGCTTCTTAGATTCAACGTGCCTTGCGCGTAGTGGACCAGAAGTTCAGTTATCAGTCTTCCTACGTCTTCTTTTGAAATTCCCAGATGCCTGAGAAGTCCCGTGTCAAGTTGTATGTCAATAGTCGTGACATCGGACATCGGTGACTGCGTTGCATTTGCCAGGGTCTGGGGCCCGCAGGTGCCAGATGTTAGGCTTACCGCTGACTCCATCTCCTCGATTTCCGAATTTGCCGATATGGACCCCGCCGGGTTCAGAATCAATGAACCGAGGGTCCCTTGATTGCCCATGGCATTCTCCTCGATAATTGGGGTTGCGCTGGGGGGCTGACACCCCCCGAACGGAATGTAGAAACTGGTTTTAGTGGAGCGTTGAGAAAATCATGTCCGCCCGAAACGAAAACTTCTTCCCTCACCACTAAGGAAGCTTTATTGCTTTAGTGGCATTCTGTCCGAATATGTCTTCTCCTTCGGGATATGGCGACTGCCGTGGACGAACTGAAGTGAAAGGGATGTGGAACCACTTTTCTGGTAATGAGCCGCTGCAGGCTGTCATCGCAAAGCGGCGTAAACGGGTGGACTGGGCACCGTTACTAGATCAACTCAGTTATGGAACTTCCCATTGACGCTGTACATTGGAGGGGGTCCGAAACCGTGTCCGATTTTTTTTTGCAGCTAGATGGCGCTGCCGGCGTATTATTACACTATTCTAAGCTTCTAAGCTTAAATGGTAAAACAAAATGGCTAGGTGGCGTAAGCTACCGCCCGATCCAAATGGCTCAGCCGCATTCATCCATCCATCCATCCATCCATCCACGCGTTTTCGTCTGCTACTGCTCCGTGGCTGCTTGCGAGTCCAGACTCCTCTCGAGGTTCAGCATGATTTTTGGTTAATTTTTGCCCTTTCGCCAGTAAAAATTACAATTTGAGTATGAAAAGCGCTACGACCGTTTTGGCATACGCTTTGCATTATTGTAAAATGCTGCTGCCTTAGCTGTGCTGACAGCACGAAGCGTTTCGAACAGCCTAAATTCGTCGGCGCCACAACCCGGTGGCTACAATCAGGGCAAGTTTGTACATACTGTAATAGTAGATGTGCCGATGAGTACCAACTGCAGCAGAAACAATTCGAAAGTCGTCTGCTACTGCCAGAAAAAGCGCCACGAACATCCGTAAGCTTAGTAGGCCAGATGCGACCGCCATGTACGATCTTTATGGCAGCCAGGGTTGCCAGGTGTTTGAACTCCAACCCGCCAAACGTCTACGAGATATAGCCCAAAAATAGCCAAATGTCGATTAAAAAAAATAGCACAAAAATAGCCCCAAGAAACTCACCATTTGAAACGTTTATTTTGAAAAGAAAAGACACATAATACATTTTTATCCATCAAATGCCCCAGAAATGCCGTCCCTTGCACGTTCTGCGAACTTCCTGAAACGCTCGTACAAGCGCATGACAACATACCTTCCACTATATTGGGAAGCTTGGTGACCAGAATGACGTCACGGGAGAACTATGCAGTATTCAGACAACCTAAAGAATGCGCAGAACAATTGCTGTTAAGGCCGCAAGGAATCGCGCCGTCACTTGTTGAGATGGAGGAATAACAGCACATGCTTGCATTCGGAGGTTCTGCGAACAAGTTAGTGTGATGTAGACGAAGATGTCACGGAGGCCCCGAAAAAGCGCAAGAAATGACTAAGTGGGTGAAGAAAAGCTTCGATTCAGGGAACGTAGCTTGTACACATGCCTTCACCAACAACAAAACACCATATAAGCCGATCGAGTACTTTGCCAGGTATATACCAAACAGCATTTTTGAGACGCTTGCCCTTTTCTCTAACCTCTATTACCTACGCGACTGGTACTGAGCTGGGCACCACGCCGCAAGAAATGAAGCTGTTTCGGGGAGTCGTAATATACATGACCATGCTGAAATTTTCGAGAAACAGAATATATTGGCAACAAAGAACGCGGATCGCCGTGGTGGCAGACGCAATGTCGCTGAACAGATTTTTCAAGCTGCGTTGAGCTGTACACGTCACTGACGCAAATAGTCGAGATTCCAAGAGCCCAGACAAATTCTGGAAAGTGCGGCCACTAATGAACGCTGGTAGGAAACGATGTTTGGAACTTGATGCTGCCGAGCATTCAAGCATTGACGAACAGATGATCCCCTTTACTAGTAAAGTGCCTGCCAAGCAGGTCGTTAAGTCCAAGCCGAACCCCGAAGGGGCGAAATTGTTTGTGCTGTGTAGCCATGACGGACTCGCACACGACTTTGAAATCTACCAAGGAAAAGGAACCGGTATTGACACGAGCTATGCTCACTTAGGGCTTGGTGCCTCAGTAGTCATGAGGCTCTGTCAGAAACTCCCACATTAAGAAAACTTTGTGTTTTTTGACAATTATTTTACGTCTATCGCCCTGCTTCGAGAGCTGCGAACAGTTGGCATACTTGCCACAGGGACAATCAGAGGAAAAAGGTTGATGGGATGAGACTTCAAAAGCGAAAAAGAACTGAAAAAGGAGGGAAGAGGGGCAAAGAACATGAAAGTGACAGAGGAGGATGACGTCGTTCTTGTGCGATGGCTTGACAATGGAGTAGTGAACATTGCATCGACGCAGGTTGGTTGTGGTGCACTTGGGGTAGCCAACAGCTGAAGCGAAGCCGCTAAGGAGAGAGTGGAGATCCCGTGTCCAGAAGCTGTACTTCAGTACAACCGCTTTATGGAAGGGGTAGACAAGCTTCATTTTGTGATGGCTGTGTATCCAATGAAAGCGAAAACAAGGAAGTGGCCTCTAAGAGTGATGTCGCACTTTATAACATTAGCAGTGGCCAATTGATGGCTGGAATACTTGTGCGACGCCAGCAGCCAAGGGCTGTCACGAAAAAAACACATGACATGCTCTCCTTTCAAACTGAGGTGACACTGAGCCTAGTTCAGTCAAACAAAGATACACAAAGGAAAAGAGGGAGACCAAGTACTGAGTCGCTCGAAGTAGGAAAACGCCATGTCCACAATGCGAGACCTGCCCCGCTAAATGCTGTGAGGCATGACAAGAAGGACCAGTGGCCTCTAACATGTACTACAAGAACCATTTCCACAAAGGTGCAAGTCGAAAACTAGTATGCTGCCGAAAATGCGATGTGTTTTTGTGCATCAGCTCCTTTACCACAATGCCTGAACCTAGTGCATGAAGCCCATGTGCCATGTTGACTAAAACATTTTGTTCGTTTTCGTGTAATATCTGAAAAATGTTCATCACTACCACAGCTGGATTGAGTCACTGTGTGTACATATGAGGACGCAACAAAAATCGAACAATATCCATTCCAAGAAACTGATATTTTTTTCTGAGCAGTCTATACCACTGTAGAATAAAAATAAAAAAAATAAGATAAAATTGTTATCAACAGTAGATCATAAATCGGTACTGAAGGGGTTAGGTTCACGTTATACCTACGTTAGACACCACGCTGAACTCTGAAGTCGCTTTCGACCGGCCTGATATGACGGCTTCTGCGTCTGAAATCAACTCTCCGAGACGAACGACAACGAACAAAGCATCCGACAAGCTCCGGCCTAGCTGGGGCCAGCCGGTGACTGGGCGCTGCCATCTTTCCTGTGACGTCACGTATTTGGTTTGGTCACGTGACGAGTGGTCAAATTTGCGTACAATGGCAACGGCCTTATGGGGTCACTTTCGAGTGCAGACCGGAACCCCGGTTTATTGCTCTAAGCCCCTCTACCTCGTTGGAAATATGCGGTGCGGGCGGCGCCGCCGCTTTTGCCGCTCCACCCCGACTTCCGCCGGCTCCTCCCCTTGACCAGACCCGAGAAGTTCACGTGGCGCCGCCTTACGGCAAACCGGGGTGACGTCACGGCGAGGACAGAACTTTTCCCTAACTCGCCCTGCTAGCCCTGTGGAGGCTGTGACGACGTTAGCTGTCGGCGCGCTTGTTTCTACTGAATATTTTTGTGCGTTTTTTTCGTAGGAAGTGTAATGCTCATATGCGGCTTTATTGAGGAACGGCCTGCAGCTGCAGGCGAAACTTCAACCAGCATTTCAGGCATGGTTGACAGGACAGGTTAAGCATGGATCGCACCTGGTATGTGAAAATGAAGAAATATGGCCACCATTGCAGTATAGCATCACTATAGATTTACACCTCACACAATGAATGCTGCTGATGGATTGAATGAATTGCCAAATTATGCACACAATTTTTTTTTTGTATCTCTGTATTTAAGCAAAAATTGCGGTGGCTTAGCTCGGCTACGCCAGGATATACGTAGCATGACCTTATGCGGCTTCGGTGCAACGTCAGACTTGGCTACTGCGCAACGGAGGCGCACAGCTGGGCACGCGGTGGCGCCAGTGCGTCTGCCGCGGCTATGACGTCACTCCTCTGGAATGCGCAGACCGGCGAGGCGCGCGCGGCTGCGGCTCTGGCGCGCCAGCTGTGCGCCGTGTGACGTCACTGCTCCTCGCGCATGCGCAGCACGGCTCTTTGGGAGCCACGCGAAACTGCTCAACCTCGGCCAGTGTAGCTCACGCTACAAAATGCTGAAGCAGGAAAGCTGCATGCTGCTCGAGCAACACGTTAAATATAGTCTGGACTATAAAGAGAAAATTACAAGTGAGACAGACAAAGTACAGGGGAAAAGTAAAGAAAGAAGGAACATTTATTTATATACATTGCTCGCATTTGACCTTTGCTGGATTATTCGAATGGTATTCCAGTGGACTCCACTGGTGGTGTCTGTGGACTTGTTTATATCGTCCCTGAAACGATGTACAACAAACGTAAGCGAAGGTGTCTAGCCCATTATTAGGTCTTTATGCTCTTAAATTTAGATTTTATTTAAAACAAATTGTCCTGAAGCTGAAATACCAGAGGCTTTTCTCGGGCAAATTGCCACCCTCACAGGTTCTATATTTTCTGCGACTAGTGCAGCATCTACCACTGGAAAACCGTTCGAATGCTCAATGTTTCTCCTATTTTCCTCTGTTGTCAGAGAGTCCAGCTGTAGGGAGTTTGGAGGCTGAGGAAGTTTTTGGGGACATGCAGCAGTGTCTATTTTAATTGGACATGACAATTCCAACTAAACGGTATTTTTTCCGAATACACACGGCAGGAATAAAGAAAGAATGCAGGAACAAGTATAAACATTCCAAATTACGGTAATATTTCTGTGCATATTTTTGGCAGCTTAGTACACCTCATACAAGCAACTGGGGCAATTCGGCCTTTTTAAGTGCTACCATACAAACTAATTTCCAGTAATTGTGCATCGCCTAAAAAATAAAACATGCCTGCATACGTGTACGGACGATATAATTAATTCACGAAAAAGCTACATTTATGTAAAACAACCCTGTTCCACGAGAACTTCAAAGGCCTTCAGACCCAGGGCCTCTAAAGCATCTGCGAACCAGAGCAAGCAGAGTAGCACGCGCAGAGTTGGGGTCGCGAGCTAGTTTGCCCACCGCCCAAAAGGCTTTTGATATAAATGCCATTTGAGATGTCTGCAAAGCGGGATGTAATATTCTCCTAAATAATGAACATGCAAGGCACAGAACTCCCGCTTCATCGACCCTTCGCACGATTGCCTTGTGCCTTGTGGACCGACAGGGAGGTTCATCGGCGGAATCGCCTGCGCCGATAGCGTTCGGGATTTGTAACCCAATTAAAAAGGTAAAAGCAACAAGCACGGCTATAAAAGGTACAGAAGCACGTCGGCATCGGCCTAAGCCAGCGTCTTGTACACCGGATAAACCAGGTCTCGCTCCTCGAAGTGCTTGTAAGTTGTGGCACGTAACGGCCAAACCAGAAAATCGTGGTAGGGAAGCGAGCCGGATGCGCGATCGCGAAGCGGAGTCCTTCCCCTGACGTCACGGAACACCTCACGCAATCAGGGCGCGGCGACCGCAGCGACACTTGTGTTTGCTCTCAGGGCTAATACAGGGCTCTAACTGGATGGATGAATCCGGCTGAGCCCTTTGGATCGGGCGGTAGCTTACGTCACCTAGCCACTTTGTTTTACCATTTAAGCTTTGAATATTTAAATGGGAAAACCATATTCACTCCGAACTGAAAAGAAAGTGAGGCTATAAAACTCCCTTGCCAATAGTTAATAAAAAATACCTAGTTTTCTCTCGCTTTTTGCCACCATTCACTTAATCTTTGCTTGGTAATATCTACTATCTTGAAATCCACTTTTCCTTCGCTGTCTCTAAAACCCAATGACTTTATTAAATCTATGTTGTCTTCGATAGGCATAGGGTGAAGCCCTTTACAGTAGAGTATCAAGTGCTCAGCCGCCTCGTCCTCCTCTCCACAAGCAGCGCACACTGTATCCATTTCCTGGTACTTCGCTCTGTATGTTCTGGCTCGCAAAACGCCCGTCCTCGCCTCAAACAACAATGAGCTTCCCCTAGAATTGTCATAAATGCTTCCTTTGGCAATATCTGTTTTGTTTAATCTATAGCTTTCCAGAGCCATCTTTGTCTGCATTCCCTCTAGCCACCGATCTCTTTCTGTGGCCTTAACTTACTTCTTAACTAAGACCTGCTCTTCCGTAACTCCACTATGGCCTAAAGACTTTCCTCTTAATTTCCTAGTGCGCTGTCTCCACTTTGTGTCAATACTCCTCATGTATAAATCGCTGAAAACCTTTCGTGCCCATTGCTCCCCCTCCATTCGCCTCAACCGATCCGCAAATTCTATCTTTCTCACAGCTTCCCTGCTCTCAAATGACGCCCATCCCATGTCTCCTTGTACTCCCTGGTTTGGCGTCCTGTAACGTTCCCCCAAAGCCAGCCTACCTTCTCCAGGCTGTTTTATTTCTAGTCTTGCATGAACTTCGGATTTCATGCCTAGCCCCCAAAAGTCAAGCCGGGCACCACTGATCTCAATGACAATTGCTGGATCGCGCTTCCCGCTTTCGCAAGTGAAGCCACCGGACGCAACCTCGCTGGGATACGATTTCCGGTTTTGCTAGTCTTTTCTTGCGGTTTTCCAGCGTGCTGTAGACACGTTTTCTACTCGTTCGTCGTCATTCGCCGAAGAAGTTTTTTTGAGACACTGTGTATTGTTGAGACTTGCCGTTGTGAACACGTGGAAGCTTTTACGAAAGGGCAATGTCGCAGAAAAAAGGCACCACTCGTCGAAAGCAAGAGTCTGGCGGCGTGTTCAAAACTTCCTTGGCACGTCAAAGTGCCGCGTCTCTGCGCCTTCGCGCGCTTGGATACCGACCAAGAATCGACGCCGTGTGGATGTGTTTTGCGAGTGCAATATGCTTGAAGCAGTATCAAAAGGTACAACTCGTCAAAAACAAGTGTCACCGGTCTCGCGGCGTCGTCAATGCTTCCTTGGCTCACCGAGTGTTGCATCTTTTGGCCTTCGCACGCTTGGATACCGGTCAGAATTGACGCCGCACCAAAGTTCTGAACGTGTGTCGCGCGTAGATGCCTTTAGATCATTTATATATATCGGCCAGGGAGTTCTGGATCGTCCAGCTGTTCCGGTGAGTTGCTATCAATAAAAGGGGGCAGATCTGTACGTGTTCTCATGTACTATTAACCATGCATGGCTATGTTCCAAATCTACTCTAATGGATTATGTGGGAGCACGAATAGGGTCACACTTTGGAGCAAGGAGGGGTTTCGAAAGCAAAAATACAAGACGGCAAGAATGAAAATCTTTGAAGTGCGGCCGATATGGTCGTGTGCAATCTGTTGACCAATTACAATTTGGCGAGCCGCAGTCAAACGTTAAGTGCAATTAAGTAGGTTGATAATAAGCCAGCACTGATCGGTGCTGAAGAGCTGTTGTGCACGGTATTGTGTAAATCGTCTAAGGACGAAAAAAAGACATACCTTCCCCCCATCTTCCGTCGCTAGTGGACGCTGGATTAAGCTTGTTCCTAAAACGCGAGGGCTGAGTAAAGTAAGACGCTGATCCAGAGGCGCACACAGCTTCACGCACATTGCACTCGCTAAACACATTCACAAAGCGTCGGTTCTTGGTCGGTATCCAAGCGCGCGAAGGCACACAGACACGGCACTTCGGCGTGCCAAGGAAACTTTGAACAAGCCGCCAGACCCTTGCTTTCGACGAGTTGTGCCTTTTTCCTGCGACATTGCCCTTTCTTAAAATTGTCCACGTGTTCACAACGGCGAGTCTCAACAATACACAGAGTCTTAAAAAAACTTCTGCAAATGACGACGAACGAGTAGAAAACGTGTCTACAGCACGCTGGAAAACCGCAGCAAAAGGCTAGCAAAACAGCAAATCGTATCCCAAGCGAGTGAAGTCCGGTGGCTTCACTCGCGCTGCAGCGAACAAGCGGGGAAGCGCGATCCAGCAATTGTTATTGAGATCAGTGCCGGGCACCATGACCCCCTTTCAAATCTCTCTCACCACTTAATACCTGTTGTAATTCCAAAGTTCTCTATTTTTTATTACCGCTGCATTCCTGTTGCCCTTACCTATTATATACTTTTCATGCTCACTGAGATATTCTGCACCATCACATATCCATATTAATACTTGTATTTACTAGCTCTCCCAACTGTAATATTCTGTATCTTCAGCCTCTCAACTTCATCATCGTTAAAAGTCATGACTGCTGATTTTTCATTATTGAATTCTAAACCTAATTCCTCTCCTTCCCTAGCACAGATGCTCATTAATTCCTGCAACTCTGTCCTAGTGTTAACCATGAGTACCATATCATCCGCATACATCAATCCCGGTAAGGATTGCTGAATTTGTTGGCCTAGCTTACTGTAAGAAAGGTCGAATCCAAGCCCACTCTTTTCTAGTCTATCCTCCAATCCTCTCAGATGCAACATAAACAGCAAAGGCGATAACGGGCACCCCTGCCTAAGGCCTCGTCTTATCTCTATTTTCCCTGTCGCCTTTCCTTCCCATGTTATAATCACCTTCTTATCTTTGTAAATGTTCCTTAATAGTGCTGTTAGTCCTTCATCTAGGTTTAAGTTCTCCATTATGTCCCACAGGTTTCTTTGGTTCACATTATCATAGGCAGCCTTGATATGCAGAAATGCCAGCCAGAGCTGTCTGTTTTCTTTTTGCGCTATTTATATACACTGTGTTAGGGAAAATATATTATCCTCCAACCTTCTCTGTTTCCGAAACCCGTTCTGTAACTCGCCCAGTATGCCCTCGCAATCTACCCCATTCCTCCAGTTTGTTCTTTATAATGTGCACTACCAACCTGTAAATAACTGGTGTCACGGTTATGGGACGATAATTCCTAATATCAGACTTATCCTCCTTTCCCTTATATATCATACTCATCCTACGAAGCCTCCATTCATCTGGAATATTTCCTTTTGTTATCATACTGCTCACTACCTCCCTTAGTTTTGCCTTAGATTTAGGACCGAAATTCTTCACCAGCTTGATTGGAATACCATCTGTGCCTGTCAATGTGCCACTAGGGACTCTTTGTTCCGCCTTTTCCCATTCTGTTTGTCCAAAATCCGCGATGTCACAAGCTGGACTGCTACTTCCTTCGGTTCTCCTATCTTCCACACGTACCCGTTCTTGAACTTTCTCCTCCATCACTGTTGCTATATCTCGTATTGCATCACCTCCCTCTAGTTGATCTCCCTGATGCGAGAGTATGAACTTCTGTCGAGCTACCCAAGATGTGCTGCGCCATCTGACGACAGTTATTATAAATGCGAGCGAACCTTCAACACACCATGGTCCATGGCGAAGCGGCGCCGTTCGGACGACTCTTTGTTCTTGCCCCGTGGCGACGACCGTCGCCCCACACGTGAACGTTCAGGTTGTGCGAGCCTCCTTTGGTTCACAGGGAATGTTTACGTTACGGCCCTACGATGTCGGTGGGTCGCGTACTGTTGACATTGGCTTTCCTGCTGCCCCAAGAGCAACGTAAATTTCCTTCCCCATATCGATTGCGCTTTTTTTTTTTGTGGTTACATGTCGCGCTAACTTGTGTCAGACTACACAGAACAAAGAAGCCATACAAGTATCGTTTTTTTTTTCTTCGTGATGCCTACAACGAACGCAGGGAAATCCGTTCGGGGTATCTGTTGAAGGACAGAACAGAAAAAAAAGGATTTGTTTGCGTACATCCTTACGCCAAGCGCGGCTATGGTGCCTGGAACGGGCCTCCGACTGGTTTGTTTACCGTGTCCTCAAAAGTGGCCCCTCGATTTCCGCCTGATTGCGCCCTAGAAGTGTCACGTTGTTGCCGGTCGCGATCCTGACAGTGTTACAGAGGTGATCATGTGGTAGACGCCTCTTTTGATGCAGGTCTCTCTCGTGCTTGACGGCCCACGCGGAAGCTTCACTAGCCTGGAGTTGGTACGCTGCAACGTCTGAGACACTATTATGAGGTTCTTCCTTCCTTGTATTTGCGCTAATTTCCTCATTATGTTTAGCCAACTAGCCCACCAGATGATTTTAATCTGAGACACTCGCGTTCGCGCGTACGTATTGTAGAAACTTTTAGAATTACCAGACGGCATGACACTCGGGCGTTTGTGACGTCATTTATTGCCACTTCTGGGCCACTTTTCATCTGAGGGCGGGATTGGACGGTAATCACACCAGTTGAAGACGCCGTTCCAGGTTTTGTTATATAAGCTAACTTGTGTTAATAACGTCATGCCAAGGCGTTGGCTCTGCTTGTGAGACGGATCACGCGGAAAAACTTAAGAAATACGGGTTTCTGCAGATGCGCCACTTGCCAAAAGGCTCCCCGCAAAAAACAAAAAAAAAGCGCTTCTTTTTAAGCAATGAGATGAATGAATCCTAGTAGGATTATGTTAAAAAAAAGCAGCGTAGGATTATAGTTTATGCAAAGCGTGAAGCGCCTTCCCCGGCAGGGGAAAGAAGAGCTGAAGACTGACAGTACACGTAGCGAACGGAAGGGGAGGAGGAGATGAGGAGGGCACGTGATTGAAAGTACAGTAGGTAGACGCGAAAAGGCTAGCCGTTCTTGTGTCTACCCGCCGTCTCCCTCCAATCAGAGCGAACAGAAGCGTAGTCTTCTCGCGCCGGACCTGGTGTTCGAACGCCGAATGCCAGGCCTGGAGCGAGGAGCAGACGAGGCTCTGGTTTGCTTTGAATGGAGGGAGAGAGAGTATAGAGTCAAAGGGAAAGCTTGCATTTCTGTCTGCCCGCAATTTTTCGACCACTAGAAACTCTTATTTCCTTTTCTCCTTAAGTTTCTGTACGTATAAAATTAATTCTAGAAGACAATGGAGGCGAACTTGCAGGCAACGAAGGGAACGCAGCCCAGTGGGGAGGTGAGCTGAACAACTGCGCTACCCCAACACCGCTTAAAGGGGCGATGCAACGATTTTTGTATTTTGCGCAAATACCGCTGAGAACGGATCCCTGACGTTAATGACCTGTGAAATACCCGTTTGTTTTTCATCACACGCAATCGAAGTCACAGAAAAAAATAAAGAAAAACGAGCAGAGTTTACCCCCCCAACTCGCAGCCAGAACAAGCGGCCACGTGATCTGGAGCCGATAATATGCCGCCAATGTTGATCATAGCCATGCGCTGGGGTTGGCAAGGCATAGGACACGCGCTGCGTTCAGACATTGTTATGGTTCGGCTGTTGTCGTCATTGCAGCGATTGGACACGGGACACTACCCGAATGCTTCTCGAGCTGTTGATTATCACGAGTCCAAATTGAGTGCCCACGCAATGCTCGGGTCCAATCTATGAGCCGCATTCAAATATCGTCACTGGGCGGTACTGCTACCGCCGAGCTACGTCATCAGGTTTTGCGAAGGAGAGATTGAATGAAAACGCTCGGTTTTGTCCTCGAAATTACAGCGCAACAAAGGAGTTCCTTGGTCAGTGCCGTTGCGTGCGAGTATCCTTGAGTCCCATTAGTGCCAGTAAGCTCGTGTAAAGTGAGAAACATTCCAATTGAATATCGCTGCACCGCCCCTTTAAGTGGTGCTGGCTACCATATGCCAGAAACGTTTATACTGAAAGAGTTTCGGCAATGGGAGGAGCTTGTTGCTAGAACCAGCGGATTTCGATGTAACACAACATGGCGTTAAATCTGTTTCGTCTTTACTGCTGAGAAATCGCTTAGAATTCCTGAGCCAAAGCCCCAAAATGGCGGACGGAAGTAGTAATCCCCGGTTGTATGACTAAACTGGTGTGATTACTAGACTGTCAAAACCTTCTTAAGAAGGCCAAGTTGTTTCAGTATAAAATGCCCTGGCCTTTGTCTTTCTCGCTCTCTCCACTGTCACGCCATAAATGCTGCGAGTTCAAAAAGGAGCCTAGCGGCGAAATGTTTATAGAGAATGTTCCCATAGATTGTTGCGCGCTTCGCGCTTTAAACCCCCGACCCCCCCCCCCCCCCCTCCAGATTTTTTTTTTTTTTGAGGGGCGGGGGGGGGGGGATTTTAGCACGTAATGTGTTTATGGGTTGCAGAGAGTTATCTTAATGTACGCTAAAAGTTCAACTGGCGCTAGTTGCTGTGTGGCTTCCGAGATGCATATTGGAGTAGACAGCAACCACTCTACTTTTGCGGTGCTCCTTTGCATTCCTAAGGGAAGACGCGCATGCATTTTGTCATTTCGCCGGAAAACAACATAAATCAGACTTGATTTCCGTCATACCGAATCGTATGTGGCTTTATTATGATTGTAGATGTGTAAATGATTTAGTTGGAGTATTTTATTTTCGCCAGTGAAAGATGTTCAATTTCCCTATATTTAAAGCCCAAACCTCTGTTCGCTGACAGGGCTCTAAAAAACGAGCGACGATTCTATGCAAAATAAAAAAATAGAAACGAATGTAGAGTGTGTTCCAAGTTCACCAGCATTCCGGTTCCGCTTAAACATTGCTAATATGCCCGTCCTGTCATTATATAAAAATGGCCCCGCCTTGGCATCCTTACGAGCGGTTAAAAACATTCGAAACGTAAAGAATAAAGTACATCGGATGTGAAAGGTGCGTCTTTTATTTTCTTTGCCGGGCAGTTTTTATCGGGCACTTAGTGTACTCTGGCGTCACCTTATTGTTGAGCGTCAAGGTGATGTTTTGAGCGGAGTACAAGCATCTTCGCACATATTCATGAGCACAAAGAATAAAGGGGTACTTATTTATTGTAAAGTGGACTAGATTACGTGGCCTTCAATTTATTTGACCGTCTTTATGCACAAAGAGTCGAGGATCTAGTGTTACTGCGCAGGTTTTGCCGCCTCTCTTGGTTTTTCAGATGTCCGTAGTTCGTTTGGCACGTATGTCACCCATGCTGGAAACTGCCGACGCCGTGTTCGCGCTCGGAGTGTCCGACGGTGAACATAAATACATGTACGATGCCGTTTTAGCTCCGTTTTCAACGACATAAATTTGAAATAAAAACGCCGTAACTGAACAATTATTTCGTCTGCGTAATTAAGAACTGTTCCGATCTACCTATTACGTACGAGTTATTCGGGATATTTGCTCTCATAATCAAACGCAGGAAAAAAATCCAATCACCTCTTTCCTTAAAAAAGGCATTACCGGAAGTCAATATCCGTTTGGTTCCTGTCTCCTTCAACTTGCGACAGCACAAGAACGTCTTTTGAACCTCTAGCGTACAATATAAGAACACTAACCGCTCATTGACGCTGGAAGCGGATCCACGTTCGCAAAACGGTTCCGGATGCGGTTGTATAAAGATCCCGTACAATTGCACGCGCACACGATGAAATCAAGTGCGCGTGCATTTGTACTGGATCTTTATACAACCGCGTTCGCAACTGCTTTGCGAACGCGGATCGGCTTCCAGTGGGAATGACCAGTAAGGTGAATTGGATATTGCGAGAAAAGCATTAAGCATGAGTATGACGAAAAAGACTTACACGAGTGCCAAGGCAACATAAAGCATACACAACTCGTAGCAGGCAACGGATAAGCATCCAAAAAAAGGCATACTCAGTCATACCTACGAGTTATTATTCCTAGCCCAAGCGAGATTTACCGAACGTATCAGCGGGAATCGAATCACGGACCGTACGATCCGCAGCCCCGACGCCTTTGTTTGGCGCCACAAGAAGATGATGAAAGGCATCATGCGCAAAAAGACCAACTATGGGTCACAGGACAGGCGGCCACCGGGAGCGCGCAGCTGGTTCCAGAATGACGAAGCGTCGTTCGGGAGCCAGCTGCGCGTGCAGCTGGCTCCCGGTCAACAAAGCGAATGACGAAGCGTCGTCACATGGCGGATCGTAACATGGCAACGGATTGGGCAGTGAGCGTCTGAAGGCACGACTTTTCACAGCATCCAATAGATGGCGTAGAGGGAGCGATAACCCTCCTCCTCTCGCGATTACTTCAGTTACCACAAGGGCCTTCTCGAAATGGAAGGTAACTAAGAACTCGAGTCGCTACACGGATCCTCGAAAGAAGCAAAGCTTGTGGAAACTTTTCATTAAAGCACACTCCTCATACACTATACTTTATAATACATTTAATTTTGTTCTAATTGCTTTCATAAACCCGGAGAGCACATGAGTGTGTTTTGTGTGCAACGCATTCAAAACCACCCAAAACTCATCGTAATCAATCGCAACAAATCGCACGTGTAATGTAGGCCTTCATCGGAATGATCAATACGAGTTACATATTGCAAAATACAGAACGAAACTGCAATGAGGAATTGTTATAGAAGTAGCGTTGAAAAATAAAAAGGGGACGTATATGTTCCTCCCTTTCGCGAGAACATATATTTCAGCTCGCCAGTTAACAGACTTTCCAGAGCAGGAGGTGCTTTGCCGCCGAACGAGCCCGCTTGCGGAAAAGTATGCTTTACAGAGTTCTGAAACGTTTTTGCCCATTCGCCGTGTTCGACGTTCATGACGGGGCATAACATATCAAACGTGTTTTCGGCTGAATCCGATGACTCAAAGAAACACTCGATAGTAAAAGTTTTGATATTTAGAATTTACATATAAAAAACGCTAAAATTTCAAGATCACAATGGCACAAAATAAAATAAAATGAAAATAAGACGGTATCTTATGGATGAAATTTGTCAGAGCACAATGTTAGTGGTCCTAAGGAGAGGCCACTTCAGTTTTTCTTTTATCTTGAAATTTCGACAAAAAAAGTGAAAGCCGCTTACAACTCCCTGTAACACCGAATTAGAGCGCAGCTCTTGAGGAGGAGGAGGGAAGGGTACTGGGGGGTGAAGTGACCTGGGGGGGTCACGTGACCTTGGAGGGTCACGTGACGATGCCAGTGATGTCATAACGTCACTGATGACGTCACCGACATCCACATCGTCATCGTCATCATCGCTGATGACGTCATCGGAGTCCGCATCGTCATCAACAGTGATGACGTCATCAGTGACGTCACTGATGACATCACCGGCATCCGCATCGTCATCGTCATCATCACGGATGACGTCATCAGTGACGTCACTGATGACGTAATCCGTGATGATGACGATGACGATGCGGATGCCGGTGACGTCATCAGTGATGATGACGATGACGATGCGGATGCCGGTGAGGTCATCAGTGACGTCACTGATGACGTAATCAGTGATGATGACGATGATGATGCGGATGCCGGTGACGTCATCAGTGACGATGACGTCATCGGGGAGGTCCCGTGACCCTGGGGGGTGGTCACGTGACCTCGAGGGGGGTCACGTGACCTCGGGGGGGGGGGGGGGTCATGTGACTTTGGGTGTCACGTGACCTGGGGGTCACGTGACCCTGGGGGAGGGGTCACGTGACCTCTGGGGCCACGTGACCTTGGGGGCCACGTGACCTTGGGATGACCTTGAGGGTCGCGTGACCTTGGGGTGACCTTGGTTACGCCGACGGCGACGGCGACGCCAACGGCGACGCCGACGCCGCTCAAGCCGGGAACGGGCTCCTAAGAGCTGCGCTTTAAAAAAGAGTTTTTCTTTTATCTCGCCAAGTTTCGTTAAGTACAATGGCCCAATGTACTCCTTAACCCCGCCCAAAGGCACTGTTTCGGTTTCCACCTTGGTCAATGCTCTTCGTGCTTCTTAGAGGGAAGTGGGGTTGTCTTTTCATTGCCGTGAAAGATGTGAACCTCTAGATTTTATAGGATGGGGAGGTCAGCTGAAGGTTTTGTGTCTAGAAGTTTCGTTACTTCAAAGTACCGACGTTTATTGAAGTAACACTTGTTTTGTAGATTTGTCACTTGACAGTCAGTGCTGCCAATCGCAAGGTCGATGCTAAATTCCGGTAATTATTCTAATGAATTTAGTGCACGTTTTTGTTCGGGTACAATTTTTCATTAAAACGAAAGTAAAAACGGAGTAAAATTGAATTTTAAGTTTTGAATAATTGAGAATTAAAAAATGAAAGCCGTTTACCACTCCCTGTAACGCCGAATTAGAGCGCAGCTCTTGAGGAGGAGGAGGGAAGGGTACTGGGGGGGTGGGTCAAGTGACCTCGGGTGGGGGGTCACGTGGCCTTGGGGGTATAACGTGACCTTGTGGGAGTCACGTGACCTTGGGATGTCGCGTGACGTCGGGGGGGGGGGGTCACGTGACCTGGGGGTCACGCGACGATGCCGATGACGTCATCAGTGATGTCAATGATGACGTCATCAGTGATGATGACGATGACAATGGGAATGCCGGTGACGTCATCAGTGACATCACTGATGACGTCATCACTGATGATGACGATGACGATCCGGATGCCGGTGACGTTATCAGTAACGTCACTGATCATCTCATCAGTGGCGATGACGTCAACGGGGGATCACGTGACCTCGGGGGGTATCCGCAGGTCACGTGACCCCGGGGGGGTCACGAGACCTGGATAACTCTCGTGACCCTCGTGAGGTTAACTCTCGTGACCCTCGTGAGGGTAACTCTCGTGAGCCTCGTGAAGGTAACTCTCGTACCCTTGTGAGGGTAACTCTCATAACCGTCGGGAGGGGAACTCTCATAACCCTCGTGAGGGTCACCCTTTTGAGGGTAACTAATCCTCGTAACCCTCGTGAGGGTTACGAGGGTTAGTAACCCTCGTAGCCCTCGTGTAAGTAACCCTCGTGAGAGTAACCCTCGTAACCCTCGTAACCAGGGTGTCGAACCGGAACCGAACCGAACCGAAAACCGGAACAGAACCGTTATTTTTAGCCGAACCGGAACTGAACCGAACCGAAATCTTCGCTGCCATCTTGGAACTGAACCGGAACTGAACCGGAAAAACATATAACGGTAACCGGTTCAAAACGGTTCACGGTATTTTTTTTTGTTAGTATTACAAATTTATTATTATTGGCACGTGTATTCCTCTACGTATTGATCAAATCGTCATATACAGAATTGCGATGTATAATAAATCCTGGTTTTTTGCGGCGCTTTCTTATTTGCACTATGATTAGCCATGTGTCACAATGTCACGTGACGTCATGATGTCAAGACATGCTGTCAAGTAATGTCACATCACGTGACCCCGTGACGTCACGTGACTCACCGCGTTAAGTCGATTCGAATTGAGGACGTCGCTAGATGTATTAACGTTGTTGATACCGTGACGTCACATGACATCACAACTTCGCACTGAGAGTCACGTGACACCATGATGTATCCGATTGTCATGATCCCGATTCAAATGCTCTGGTTCATGACAACCAGTATCGCCTAACATTCGGGTAACGCTCGTGTTCAACTCAAAGATTATGATGGGCCCGAGTCCCACTAGAGCTAGAAACAGAAACAAACGAAAGCGACCAGCCTCAGACACATGCAGCATGTTCGCGATGGTACCTTTATACGGCTTTGAGTTGTTCGGTGCTCGCGAAGTTAGCACGAGTGTTTACAATCCTGCAAATGGTACCATCGTGTGCATGATACTCGTGTTTGAGCATAGCCTTCTTTATTCTACAGAGCCTGGCAAATCGCGAAATACTCTGGTTTAAGGCTAGCCGCTGTCGTTTGTTTCTGTTTGTCGCTTTAGTGGGGCTCGGGCATTATAGCCCAACTAAAATTATATCTGAAGATCAGCCCATGATCTCTGCTTTGCCAACCCTGCGTATGACTATGATAAACACTGATGGTGTATATATTAGGATCAGATCACGTGGCTGATAGTTCTAATTGTGAGTTGAGGAGGGGAAAGCTGTTTCATTTCTTTCTTTCGACTGTCTGCCATTTCGCGGAGGGGCAAACTAATGGATGCTTTTGCAAGTTATCAACGTCAAGGATTACAACTTAGCGGTATTTATTGAACTTAAGGTAAAAAAAAAAAAGATGCTGCACGACCCATTTTACATGTATGCACACCATTGAGGCTCCCAAACATGTTTTCGTTATTGCTGAACTGCCTCAGAAAGTTGTCCCGAGAATAGAAGTGTTAAAGGGTCTAAATGTGACGTATTAGTCGGACGTTACATGGAACTATTAGTGTGTACGGGAGGGATACCTGAAAAGAAAGATCCGAGTGGCCTCACGGGGATAGCCGAACGTCGGCAGCCGCTCTAAGTCTCACAGGAGTGTTGCTCTCAAGTTCACCAAGTTTCGACCGCCCTGTATTTTGTTTAACCTTCACAGTTTGATGCAAAGTTAAAGCAAGGAAGAATTACTGTTAACAAGTGACACAAATATAATTGTCGAGTGAACACCACTCAATACGGAGCAGGCAATCCCTGAGGAATAAAAAGTATCTGGAGGAGCAACTAAAAAAGAAGGGAGTGGGGAGGGGGGTAGTTTTAAAGCATACTGTGTCGTAAAGATTCCCCTGCCCCACATTTTCGGCGCAGACTAGAAAGCGTGGCCTGGAAACGAAAGTGACAGATGGGTAGTTGGTACAACTTTTATTTGTAAAAACACTCTTGCCAGAAAGCACGTTTTCGTCGTGCCAGACACTCGCGCCGTGCCTAACGACGATGTACCAACAAGAAAAATGTGTGCCTCTCAAATACATAGCTTGCACTGAGCGCGGAACTTTTGCAGCGTGCATTTTTCCAAACCGGATTTGATTTTTTCAGCAAGAACAACTCGCAATGGCAACCAGTATCTAGTGCGATTACGTCACGTGCAAACCATGTTAAATACTTCAGCTTTCTGTGAAGTGCGACATTCGCAACACCAGCAGTAGACGTCCAATGTGTAAAGTTGTGTAGTATTTATAGTTGTCTCGCGATGATATACGGCAGCCTAATGAAATGTTGGAGCACATGACTGATAAAGAACAGAGTCATGAAGTAAGGTCTCAAAACAAGTGCACGTAAAACCTAAGATAACATTAGCCTCCCGAGGTAGTATCCCGCGACGTTTCGAGCTCAGGCAAGCTGATGCCCAAAAGTGATTTATATTAGGATTCTAAAAAATATTTGCTTGCCCTGAACGGAATCTATGTTTAATTAGGAATATCATTTTATGCATTTCTATGCATTTCTTTTTGCAGTAAAGCGTTGTGTAAGGGATTATTTAGAAAAAATTGCGTGTCATCTCCTTATTTCTGCACATTTCGTGTATTTGCCTTCCGATATATCATGTGACCACAGTGTTTTTTGGCATGCCCTGCAACCCACTATTTTACACTGCAAAACAGCTAACAAAAGCACGTTGCCGAAGACACAACAGCTGGCGTATTTTCGAGTATCGTCCTTCCGTGTCGGTCTCAGGCGGTTATGTGAACTTCATAAAGTCAAATTTATCGGTGATAATAAAAATATACTTAATTCCTGTCTGAAGATTTGGCAGCATAAATAGAAGATTCTCACCTCCAAGATATATAGGTAAATGCGCCTTTAAATTATCTGAAAGATGTTCGGCAAATATTTTTCGGCGCTTTTATCCTCTATAGACACGTTATAGGTGATTTTGAAAAGATTTAAATAATTTTTTTATTATTTTGAAGCTAGTTTAAATAACTATATGTGTTCCTCACGCATATATAACTTCTCAAATATATAGAAGTTTATTATCGCGTTTTTTATGTGTATTTACTATCACCTTTTTTTTACTGGAACGAATGGTGGAACTATGACGATTGCACACTTAAACTCTCAGAAAGTGTCCAATTAGTTAGCTTCCGAATTGAGTAGAGCATGAAATACCGCTTTGTTCTATTTAGCAAAAATCATCAATTAGCGAGGGTGATGCTTATTTGCAAATTAAATTGACCTGCATTTTGTCAAGAGCAAACCTCATCATCCAGGCTATGCCAGTTTATCCAATATAAGAAAATGTTCACATGGGTAAGCACTGTTTCAGGTCAGATTTGATCTCAGTACTAAGGTGCTCATAGGTTAGAGTGAACAATTTCAGCCACACCTTTTCGCATGATTCGTCGCCCGCATCATGGTGCTGAGAGCAAACAATATGCTAGTTAGAAAAACAAGCATTGCGATTGTCGCTTAGTGTTTCTATAAAATATAGACTGGAAGGACTTGTCCCGTGACTTTCGTGACATTTTGAAAATTATATTCCCTTAAGCTCAGTCGTCTTGTCATCATATATATATTGTGAAACGTATTCCGTAAAACACATTTCATGATATATATGGCGACGAGGTGCCCATTTCATAATTGTATTCACTGTAATTAATTCCTTCGTTCAAGGGCAAAACTACGATTCAACATCTAATACTGCGATACAAAGTTGTACCAATCACGGGTATTTTAGGCAACCTACTTCACTTCCGAAAACATTTCGATTCAGGTACAATATATGTGACTCTGGTAAACGAAGGGATGTTGAGTCGTATAAACACGACGTTTTGTATGTTAATGTAGATTTTCCTTTCTTGTTGCGTAAGAATAAATAACAGAATTTTATAATTTTGGTACCTGAGAATAAAACTGAATTGAACAAACAATAAAAAAAACTATATACTGTAAACGACTATTTTTCGTGGGCTCAATATTTCGCGATTTAGGTCAAAGCTGAAGTTTTGGAATAATTCGCGGGTTGTAATTTTCTCGACGCGGTGGAATCTCAATATAAATTTCAATCTGTTTACATTTTACCGAAATTGCTCGCGGGACCCATTTTTTGCGAATTGTAGGCGATTCGCGAAATTCTCAAAAATAGGTCCTCGCAAAAATCAGATCGTTTACAGCAGTTAGTTTCTCGGTCTAAATAGCGCCTATTGACAGAACAACGCGGAAAATATATTCTCAATTTAGCTGTTCAAACCGGTTCGAACCGGTTCGAACCGGTTTAAACCGTTATTTTTTACGCCCCGGAACTGAACCGGAACTGAACCGAAAGCCGTGAACCCGAACCCTAACCGAACCAATAAAAATATCGGTTCGACACTCTGCTCGTAACCCTCACGAGGGTTACGAGGGTTACTCGTGGTTACGCCGACGGCGACGGCGACGGCGACGCCGACGCCGCTCAAGCCGGGAACGGGCGCCTAAGAGCTGCGCTCTAAAAAGAAAACAACTTTGATGAACCCCGAATGTTTAGCAAAACATGAACTCCAAAAACCACCATCAGAATTTCCCGCAAATCAATATAAACTCTGAAAACATGAAATCCTACTCACAGCGCCCGCCAACGCCACGTTTCGTGCTGCCCGGGTCTATCAGAATCGTCGAGGCAAGATTAAAGTTTTGCAACAAGGCCTATTGGGAGGACGTTTTCGTCGCCTCACAACTTAGTTTCCACTCGGCTCTTGTCAATAATAGCTCAATCACAGCGAATCCTTAACGAGGAGAATTCACGCTTCACCGCTCATTTGAGAGCCAATATTGCAGCGAGCTTCCAACTACTCGATCGGAGTCACGTAGTTTGTGGGCCGCGCTTGCGCTACGAATTGCGAGGAGGGCATAGAAGCGTTAGTCGCCTGCAAGCGTCTCCCCCTTCCCAGTCGTTTTCCTTCTCTCCTCGCGACAGGGTGACGCATGCGCACTACCAATTAGTGTGCCTGGGAGTTGTTACCTCTCTTAAATCTTGGCTCTCTACGTTAGACTAGAGAGCCTAGATTGTAGAGAGTGTCCATCTCGAACCACGGGGAGGCGTCTGCAATTTAAGCGGGGACGCTACCGGTGGAAATCGGTCGCAAGTGCGCATGCGCTGCGCTGTCGAGTGGCAAGGAGGAAAGCGGGTGGAAAGGCCGAATTGAGACTGTACTTCGCAGACAACTAAAGGGAGAGTGGCGACCTGATGATTCAATAAACCCTTTTAAAAGAGAGTTAGATAAATTAAAATCAATCAAAGAGGAGGGAGGAGAAGGAAACAGAAACACACACACACAAAAAAGCTGGTGGGACAGTGAAGTTAAGGCGGCCACATCAGGGCGACAAGATGATTGAAGGGAACACAGATGGGCGAAGAAAAGGGGGGACACAGCCGCTGAAGTAGCATCAAAATGGGATATAATTCAGGAAAGAAAAGGAGAGGAATCTTTTTTAATTTAGGCGAAGATTGGCAGAGCTGCAGGGCAGTGGATGATGGAGGTAAATCAAATTGATAGGAATGCAATATAGAGGTCCTAGGAGCACATTAATGGGCAGGGGAAAAAAACAGAAGGGTTCCATTGTTCAGTGACTACACAGGAAGGAATAAGTGTGGAGGACAAGGAGGCAAGGGTATTTATTAGACGAACCATTGAGGCAACTTTTGCAGAGCTTGAACCGAACGAGATTGGCTAGAACACAGAAAGCAACACGGCACAAGTCGAGAACACTAACGAGACTACTTAGACGACCACGGGGGAATGGGACAGAGCAGAAAGTAAAGTACCGGCTGGAACGCCGACAGGCCCAGATAGCATAGGAATGAGACTAGTCCAGACACTAGGAACAAGAATAAAACTAAAGTCAAGGAAGGCCAGTAATAGAAAAATAAGGGTAGAGAGGTGCTCAATGATTGGAAACTGAGAAGAATGTGATTAATACATAGAGGCAAGGGAAATAAAAATAGCCTAACATCATTCCGCCCCAAAACAGTATCTTCAGTCCTGTACAAACTGCCAATGCAGACAGTAAAAAGAAGAATGAAAGAATAGGCAGAAAACATTTTAGGTAATCTACAGAACGGGCTCCGATGATAAAGAAGATTATATGACGACTTACTCATTATCACACAAAGTATAGAGGTGGCACGGGTGAGTAAAAAACTGTCATGGATAGCATTTCAAGATATTAAAGAGGCGTACGCCAATATGAGTCGTGAAAAACTCGGGGTACAACTAGGAAAGCAGAAATAAAAGAGAACTGAGGCAAATTAGAAGAGTGGCATTTAGGTTTTAATCTGTCATATATGCAGAAGGGGGGAGGAAGAGTGAACCAACTTATGTCAGGAATGTTCTACGCAGACAACATTGTATTTTTAGCAGATAGCCGGGATAGGTTACAAGAGCTAATTAAGATCTGTGGTGAGTAATAAGACAATATGGGCCTGAAATTCCTGCAGCGACAAGTCAGGAATAATGGTTCATAGGGGGACCTACCGAAAATTCAAGACATTTTAATAAAACATGCGCGTAGATAAGTATAAACATCTAGGAGCATGACTGAATAAATGAATACAATACTTTCAAGAAAGGAAGGAAATAGGATAAAGAAACGAATGCACCAATCATGAAGAATAGGGTAGTATGGAATTACAAGAGGTATGAAGTTGTTAGTGGAATATAAAAAGGAGTCTTGGTGTCGAATTTGTTTTCTGCAACACGGTATTATGTATGAAATCTAAGGACCAGTCGAGTTTCGGGGCCTGGCCGAGGAGCCTGGGCAGACTGGCACTTGGGGGCATAGGTATCCACCAAATAAAGGAGTGCAGAAAGGCATGGGCTGGGCATCTTTTGAGGTTAAAGAGACGATTCGTAAGTTAAAGTTTGAACGAAGGCTATACACGATGGAGGATACACGACGGGAGAAATGCATATATAAGCATCTATATATAAAAAAGTCTGAGCACTTAATGAAGAAACCGAACCCAAAAATTAAAATTGAAATACCAGCAGCCAAGTGCTGGGGAAAAGCAGACGACCTCTGTGGAAAAGGAAGGAAAAGAAGCCGAGCGAATAATGTGGAGAAAAATAATGCAGGAAGAATCAGGCCTTAACTATGTATAAGGAACGAAAACAAGAAATACGAAAGGAACATTGGTATAATAAATCACGGGGAAGCTCGTTGTTATTTGAGGCTAGAACAAGAGTATTGAGGACTAGAACAAATTCTCAAGAAGAAAAGGAGCAGAAGCGGCGAAAATCCTGTTCTAAAATCAAAGTTTAAGGAAGGGGGGGGGGGGGGGGGGGGGGACAAGGTTCCACAAAAAGTCTAGTGTGCGTCGGTATCTCGAAATTTGGTGGTGGTGGTGGTGGTGGTAAAACATTTATTGCCAAAGCAAAAGGGGAAGGGAACGGGGTTTTCGGTTCGGTGAGTGGAATCCTCTAGTCCGGGATCCCTTGGGAGCTTGCTGCTAGCTTGGTCCGGTTGATCAGGTGTACCTGGATCTTGTAGACCTCGCTGCGCAGCATCTCTTTCCACCGCCGGTCTTCAATAGTGTCGCCAAGCCCTGGAGTGTCCGGGCATGCCCGCACCATGTGCGAGAAAGTGGCTCTTTGCCCGCAGTGTTTGCAGGCGTCGTCGTCTCTGCGCCCCATGTGTTTCAGGAGCACCGGGTTAGTGTAGTTGCCCGCCTGGATCCTTCGCCAGGCAATACTCTCGGCTTTGCTTTGTTCCCGGCACGGGAGCCCGTACTGTCTCCTCTGGGCCTTGAAGTGGTCCAGCATTTCCGAGTACACCCACTGCCTCGCTTCTGCCCGGTCGACATATCCACGGGCCCGAAGGTCTGCAGCCTGGTTACCTGGAACACCCTCATGCCCCGGGACCCAGATAATTTCGAAAGTTGGCGAACCGTTTACGGCTCTCTCTAGGATTTTCGCGGCAGTAGCGCACACTCTGCCTCTCATATAATTCCTGCACGCATTCTGCGAGTCTGTCAGAATGTACGTGTGCCCCTTTCCCGCTCTGATCGCCATTGCGATCGCCACCTCCTCTGCTTCCGTCATTGTCGCGTCTTTCAGCGACAAACTGTCCAGCTCTTTTCCGTCATGCCCAACGCAAACCGCGACTTTGTTGCTACCATGCGCCGCAGCATCGGTGTACATGACGTTCTCTCTTCCTTCCATATTTACTCTGTAGTAGTCAGCTCTTGCCTTTCTCTGTTCCTTGTGTATTTTTGGGTGCATGTGCCGCGGTATGGGGCTTACTCTGTATCGTTTCACCAAATTTTGGGTCAGCTGCCTTTCTTTCAGGTTTCTCGTCCTTATATCGCCGTAGCCGAGCCGGACTCCGGTCTCCCTTCCGACCTTGCTGAACCTCCATCGCTCCTTTTGTCCCAATATGACCGCGTCTCTCAATTCCCGGAAAGTGTTCGTGATTCCCATCTTTTCGAGCTTCTCTGTCGGCGTGCACGCCGGTAGATGCAGCGCAGTTTTGTAAGATTCCCGTAGTATGCAGTCCACCCTGTTCTCATCTGCCTTCGTCATGTTGTAGTATGGAAGGCAATATCTCATTTTGCTTACGATTAGCGAGTCTACTATCCGCAGCGTCTCGGCTTCCTTAAATCCCTTTTTCCTGTTTGCGATCCGCTTGATCATACCGCAGATCTGTTTCGCCGACGTCTTGATCTTATCGATCATCGTGCTCGGCTTTCCGTTGGATTGCAGCTACATACCGAGTATTCGGATGCAGTCCTTCTCCGGTACCATTTTCCCGCCGACCGTGATTTCGATCGGGACACTCTTGTCGTATCCTGCACCGTGTAACCGAAGTATCTCCGATTTCTCCACCGAAATTTCCAGCCCGCACCTCTTTACGTGTTCTTCGACTCGCTTCACCGCTTGCCGGAGAATTTCCACTTTCCTTCCTAGCTTCAGTTCTTTGCTTCCGACCCACAGCGTGACGTCATCCGCGTAAAACGCGAAGCCGAGGCCGTCTATGTCGTCGAGCTTTTTCGGTAGTTCCATCATGGCGATCTTGAACACTAGTGGCGATATTACCGCTCCCTGTGGCGTTCCCCTATTTGTGAGTCCCACAAGTTTGGGACTGCAAATCTCCAACATGTATTCTTCCTTTCCGGTCTCTCACGAAGTCCCTCACGTAGTTGTAAGTACGCTCGCCACAATTCATCGCCGCCAGCCTTTCCATCACGTATTCGTGATCGACGTTATCAAACGCCGGCTTCAGGTCTATCGCCATGACCACTCGCTCGGTGTTCCTGCCCTTAGGAAATTCATCCAGTACGTTTTCTTATAAAAGCGCAAAAATGTCCTGCGTACTAAGGTAAGGCCTGAACCAAACATTGCGTTGTGGAAGAAGCCGTTCTCCTCGATGTACGGTTGCAGCCTGTTCTTGACGACTCTTTCCATTAGCTTCCCAACCGCCAAAGTCAGAGAGATCGGCCTCAGGATTTCGAGTCCGATCATCTTCCCCGGTTTTGAAATAAACTATATATCGGACTGCTTCCACTCATCCGGCAGCTTTCCTTGCTTCCAGACTTCGTTGAACATATCGGTGAGTCTCCTGTACTCCTTCTCTGGTAGGTTTCTTAATGCTCCGTTGGTGACTCCATCTCTGCCCGGCGTGCTGTTTCTCGCTTCCCTCGCCGCAGCCTTGACTTCCCCAATTCTAATCTTCTCGTCCAATTCCTGGTTTGGTCTGCCTGAATACTCCGGCAGCTCTCGTTCCGTCCGGGATGTATCTTTGTCGCACGTACTCTATGAGTTCGTGATCGATTCCCTTAAATTGGTGAATGATTCTTTGCATCGTCTTGCTTCCTTCGCTCCTCATCTTGGTCGGATCCACGAGATAGTTGAGCAAAGCCCACGTATCCTTGTTGCCGAGTCCCGTGCCTTTCTTCATATCTTCACACCGTTGTTCCCAGTTGTGCCGAGCAAGTTGCTGCGCGTACTCTTCTATTTGCCGGTCCATTTCCGCCACTCTCTTTCCGATCTTGCGGTTGTATCGCTGCCGCTTCCATCTCCTCGTGAGCTTCCGACGTTCGTCCCACATCGCCATGACCTTGCTATCCGCCGCGGGGTACTTGGGCGTCAGCTTTACCTCGCTGGTGTTCTTCTTCATCACTTCCTTGATCGTTTTCGCCCAGACGACCGGGTCCGTAACGCCGTCGAGCTCCGCGTCCTTTCTAAAGTCTTCCCAGTTTGTGTGTCTGGTCTTGCCTATGCTCCTTTCCCTGAGGTCCGTTTCCATCTCTATCTCTATGATATAGTGATCGCTTCCCAAATTTTCGCATGTGTTTGACCATTTTACTTTTACGTTCTTGCAGATCGTCAAGTCCGGACTCGTGTCGCTGGTTCGCCCGCCGCCCGTCCTCGTCGGGTTCCATACTTCGTTCTCTATCGAAAGCCCCTCCTCTTCAATTGTTTCCAAGAGTTTCTTCCCCATGCCATTGCTGTATTTGTAACCCCAGCTTTCGTGTGCGGCGTTGAAGTCCCCGAGAATAAGCAGTGCGTTGTCTCCCGCGGCCTTAATCGCTTCTTTGAAGAGTTCCTCGAAAACGTCCTTTTGTTTCCTCGAGTATACATTCAAAATGAAAACGCTCTCGTTTCTTCCTCTTCTTTTAGGCACCAGTTCTAAAAGAACGTTATCGATGTCTTGTTCCGTATCGTGCACGATCGCCGTATAGTTCTTACTGACGAGCGTAGCTACCGCCGGTTTCTCCATGCTATTGAAGTACGCGTCATACCCCGTTACCTTCGCTATTGTCTTGACTTCCTGCAGCGCCATCACTGCCGGCCCGTCACCGTTTATGAAGAACTGCAGATTCTTAGCTTTGGGTCCTAAGCCTTTACAATTCCATTGCCATATTTTGATTTCCCTGTGCTTAGACTTGGCCATGTTTACCGGCCTTGATTTCCATTGCTTCCATGATTTGCTCCATAAATAGGCTTAGGCTCTGTTGAATCGCATTCTGACATTGTTCCATAAACACATTTATTCTCTGCTCCATTCTATCGGGGCGCTCGTGCATGTTTCCAGTATTGCTCGGCTCTCCCCCTGTAACACACCTTGCTTGCATATCTGTCTCACAATTCGTTCTCCTCTCCAATATGACCGGCCTTCTGTCCCCCTGCCCGGCTCTTGCCTGCTTCTCCCTCTCAGCTCTCCTTTTTGCCTGCAGCTTCTCTCTTTCCGCTTGCTCGGCTTTCCTCTGTTCCGCCTCCCGCAGTTCTTTCACTCTTTTCGCCTCTGTGCGCTTTTTTCCCTCTATTGCATGCTGCTTGCGCCCTTCTGCCGCAAGCTCCTCACTTTTCCTGACCACTTCTAGTAAAGCCGTCGTTCCTCCGTTCATTAGGTTCTCTATTTGTTGTAATATTTCATGCATCTTGCTTGTCTCTGTCGTCCCCATATTGTGCTCTATGTTTGCCGCTTGTTCTGTTCTGTTACCGGCCCAAGTACTCGCTTTTGGTAAGTTTCTGAACCGCCCATCAGGCGGCGCCTTGTACTTCTTTTCGCATTCTCTGTCTCCGGTGCGATGACCCTTCCCGCACAGTACGCACTTGATGACGCACCCTTCCTCCTTCGGGTGCGTCTTTCCGCAGTCTCTGCAAGCTGCCTCGTACGGACATACGTCGGCGCGATGCCCCACTCGCATGCACCTATAGCACACCTGTCGTCTGGGTGTGTACTCGTACACTCTGTATGCGCCACCGTAGAAGTACACGTACCTCGGCTTGACATTTCCGCTGAATGTCAATAATACGACCTTCGATTCTCCTAGGCGCCGTGCCGCTATACAATACAATATACAATACAAACTTTATTCTCACCACAGATACATGTGGTGAATGGGAGGCCGGAGAAAAAGCTGCAGAAATGCAGCTTGACGAGCTCCGGACCCCCCACTCAGCAGCTATGACGGAACACAAAAACAAATAAAATGCGTTCAGAAATAAACAATGCAAATATAGTGCGCACATAAGGAATACATTCTTAAGTATTAAAATACAAATTGAGTATACTGCTGTTTGACATATTCACAACATCTATATTTTGATCACAATATTCATTCAACAAAAAAGGTAAAGCATAACGTATTGTTTGTTTTCCATAATTTGTCCTGCATTTCGGAATTTTCCAAGGTTGGTGATGTCTAGACGGGTAATGATTCTCTGTTTCTTTTAGTTCAGATAGTTGAAGAATTGTACTGGAACGGCCGTAAGTAGCATTTCTGTAAGCTATTGTTAAACGGTAGTTATAAATTTGCTGTATGTTAAGGATCCTATATAATTGAAACAATGATTCGGTGTGATGAATGTAAGAAACATCTGATATTATTCGTATCACCTTTTTTTGCAATAAATGTATCATATTTAAATTTGAATCAGACGTATTTCCCCAGACGAGATTGCAATAACACAAATGGGAATAAAATAATGAGTTATATAAAACCCTTTTTACGCTTTTCGGTAGAACATGTCTATGTTTGTTCATAATTCCTACAGATTTACCCAGTTTAGAGCAGAGCTTTCTTATATGGTTAGTCCAGAGCATATTATCACAAAAAATAACTCCAAGTGTTTTAACACTATTTACAAATTCAATGTGCAAGGATCCAAATTTGAGAGGATTGTATAATCTATCGCTCGAACCACGTGGGCGAAATATTATTGCTTTTTTTTTTAGACATTAATAGTTAAACTATTTACTTCAGCCCATGTTTTTAATTTTATAAGAAACGCATTTGCTTTATTTACAAGACCCTCCTCGGATGAATCTGAAAAAAATACACTGGTGTCGTCTGCATAGATAATATATTTGCAACTTGAATCGAGTTTCACTATGTCATTTATATATAACAAAAAAAGAAGTGGCCCGAGGATACTTCCCTGGGGAACTCCTGATAATATATTTAAAGGTGATGATCTCTGATTTTTAATTTGCACAAATTGGGAGCGATGCTGTAAATAGGACTTAATTAGTGTGAGTGGAAGGTCGCGAATGCCATAAGAAAATAATTTATCTAGCAGGATTAAATAATTTATGCAATCAAATGCTTTGCTGAAATCTAAAAACAACCCAAGCGTCAAAATTTTGTCTTCGAAATTTCTAAGTATATGTTCTTTTTGAACTAATAAGGCTGTTTCTGTCGATCTATGTTTTCGGAATCCAAATTGACAGTCAGTAATGAGCGAGTGCTTATCACAGAAATTAATAATGCGGGAGTGAAAAATCTTTTCTAACCCTTTTGAGAATACTGGAAGAATGGATATAGGACGGTAATTTCCTAACTCATTTTTGTTTCCTGATTTGAATAAAGCTACAACTTTCGCGATTTGCATTTTTTTAGGAAAGATACCGGAAGATATTGCGAGGTTGTATATGTATGTTATATATGGGGCAATAATATCTGCTACATATTTTACAGGTTTAATTTGTAAATCATCCGCATCACGACTGCCACTGTTACTCAGACACATAATAGAGGAACACACTTCAGTCTCATATGTGGGGTACATAAAGAGCGATTCCGAGATAGGCTTAATATTTTCTGACGCTTCATGATAATAAGAGTTGTTCCCGATATTCACAAAATGGTTGTTAAATACGTTTGCCAGGTTTGAGGCACTTAAGACCTCTCCATTATGTTTAAAATTTTCAAAACTTTCTGGCTTGTAAGACGAATTGAAAACACTATTTATACGTTTCCATAATATATCGGCCTTTTTTAGACACTCAGCATCAAACAGACTAGAATAATAAATTATTTTAGATTTTCTAATTTCCGCTGTTAATTGGTTTCTGTATTCTTTGAAATTGACTAATGCCACTGCCTCACGTGTCACAAGAAATGTTTTATAAAGTTTATATTTTATACGCGTCTTCTTAAGGAGTGCAGTGGTCATCCAAGGCTTTCGTCCTTTCCGAGCAAGTTTAATAGTTTTATTTGGAAAACAAGAAAAATAAACCTGTTTAAATTTTTCCAAAAACGCGTTGTATGCACTATCCACGTCTTTTGAGTTCAGTACATCGGTCCAATCAGTGGCCAATAATTTCTGCCTAAATGCATCTAGTGTAAGTGGTGTAATGTTTTGGAAAGTCATAGAATTTGTGTCACGCTTATGTACCTCTCGTGTTGTGTCAGCTAGCATAAATATGGGCAGATGGTCGCTAATATAGGAGCTTATTACGCCAGCTTTGATCTTTTCCTTCTCATGGTTTGTAATAAAAAGATCTATTAATGTTGATGTAGAAAGTGTAGTGCGTGTGGGATGAGTAATTACATTAACAAAATTGTTCGCCGTTAACAATAATAACAAGTCGGCCGCGTTGGGGCTAGTTTCCAACAAATTAATATTTAGATCGCCACCAATAAAAAGAACATATTTGCTTTCGTTTGCGTGACACAGCAGTTTATCTAGAAATGTCAAAAATCGTGCCACATTCCCGCTGGGCGGACGATATATAACAGCAAAAATATAAAAGTCCCGTTTTATACACAGTATTTCATAGTCACCCGTAACAGATGTGTATTCAGGAATATTTTCGAAATTATCACTCGCGACAAGCATAGCGACACCACCCCTCCGCCCGGAAACACGATTTTGATAAAAATGATTATACTTGGGGAGAATAAAAAAATCTGTTTCATCTCTGTACCACGTTTCCGTGAACATTATGACATCGAACGAGCATTTACATGACTCAAAAAGAAACATAAGGTCGTCTATCTTAGATCTAGCTGACCTAACATTCAAGTGAAAAAGTTTCAAGAGTTTACTTGTTTTATTTGTTTCGTTACAAATATCTTGCGGAAGAAACAGATCGTTGTCTGCCATTACCTAGCAGAAAAAAACAATAAAAAGGAAAACGCTTATCCTACAATTTTGGCTTAACAAATCTTGTCGAGATCACCGTCGTGTTCTATCGATACGATATCTGCGGTTTCAGATCTACGGGCCCAAATCTTGCTGTTTCGCACCCACATGTATTTCCATCCCGCGTCTCGCTTTTTTGCAGTGGCCTTTCCAAGTAGTTTCTTCAAGGTCGGGCACAAATGCTCGTTTACAAAGACCGCGGTGTCAGTCGATAATCCGAAGTCTTTGTTCGTGAGTCGCTTTTTCCTGGCTTTTGCAAGCACCTTTTCGCGTTTCTCTCTTCGCACGAACTGCACGATAATATTTTGCTTGTTTAGTTCTCGTGTGCGGACTCGGTGACAGATTTCAACATCTTGTTTATCAATCGGTTCGCCAATTAGTTCACCAAGCTTGCACAAAGTTGCATGAAGATCCTCGTTTTCAATAACTGCCATTCCTTTTATCTCTAGGTTGTAGGCGCGAGAGTGCTGTTCGCATTGGACAATGCTCATCCGGTTTGCTTTCACATCCCCCTCAAGGGCGTGATACCTCGCTCGAAGCTCATCATTTTCTTTTTTTAACGCAGAAACTGTCTCGACTTCGCTTGCAAGTTTCTTCTTCATGTTCTCAAATTCAGCATTTATAAAATCCATACTAGACTTCACTTCCCGTATATCTGAACGGAGGTCACGAATTTCATTGCGAAAGTCCCTCTCTATCGTTTCCCTCAAGGATTTCCACTCGGTCCTCATCTCATCCCGCAATTCTGCGAAAAGGCGCGTAAGGTCCTTCGCCATTGGGTCGGTTACACCTTATCGTGAACAACAACACAATTGGCAGCAGCGACGGCAAGTTTTCTAAATGTTCGGGTAGTATTATATAGTAAAACACCAACCTGCAAAGTAGCGCAGTTTTAGAATGATGCGTGGACTGCCGTCGCGGCTGCCAAGTGATGAGCGATGCAAGGATTCTCTTCTTATAGTGCAGACGACAGCAGCGGCCTCATACAGCGGTCAGTTGGTATCGTAGACGTCCGAGGGGAAGGCAGCAGCAGTGACGGAGCGTATCCAGCCAGGCACAGGATCGTAGGCTGTCGACGATTGCAGGGGTAGCGCTTATCAACCGGAACAGGCGATTGAAGCAGTCTGCAAAGTAGCGCAGTTTTAGAATGATGCGTGGACTGCCGTCGCGCATGCCAAGTCGCGACGGCAGTCCACGCATCAAAGAGCGGCGTAGAGCTATGAGCTCTACGCCGCTCTTTGTTCTCGTATTTTCCAGAATTCCTTGTTCTTTGCATTCTGCGCCCACGTTGTGGATTACACCTCTCGTCACGTTCTGCAGTACTTGGTGAACGTTGAACTTAATCGTTCTTCCCTCTTCTAGCTTTAGCGCCTGAATTTCATTGATTTCCTTCGCGGTATCTTCCTTTTCCGTCATGAGAAAAATCGAGTTCGATCCACCCATGACTTGAAAAGTCGCTCACCGTGCAGATGTGCTTCTTGCCGACTGCGTCTACGATGGCCCGCCCGTAGACGTGCGTCCCATACTTGTCCAGTTTGATCCCTTGCTCGGGCCTCAGCGTGAACTTGAACTGGGTGCCCTGCACCGCCATGACTCTGGGCTTGGGCTTAGCCTTCCAAGCCGAGCTCTCCGTAGAAACGTCTTCTCTCGATTCGGAGAAAACTCGCCTTCGACGCTTTCTTCCCTGGGTTCTCCACTCCTCTTCGTCCGCAATGGCCCCGGTGGTATTCCCCCGAAAATCGGGGGTCCCCGGTGCCTCCAGTGTCGCCTCGTGATCCGTTAGGCTTCGTACAATAGCCGACTGGCAGAGCGCGCCGACGAACGTCCGCCCCCTTCGGCTGCTCCGCAGGAAATCCCTGAAAATTTGGTCGAGAAGGTTCGAGCGTCGAGCGTTTGGGGTGAGAGTGAAACAGGCACTTTCAAGAAGAAGAAAGTAGGACGAAATGATAAAATTTACGTCCCGAATAAAAATAAACATGAATCTTTTAGAAGTCTGTGACCGAGGGTTGCTTGCTCGGCAATGCGCGCGGCAATACAGGAAAAAGTGTGAGGAAGGGGATACACGGTGTGCCTATGCCAAGCCGAAGACGAGGCAATAAAACATGTGGTGTTGAGGTGCACAGCGCTTGCTCCCGCGCTCCAAAAGGGGACGACGAATTTAGCCGGCGTACCGGTGCTTGCTTACGAGAATCGAAGAATGAATGATAAGTGCATTTTAATAACGAAGAGGTGATTGTAAGACTGGTGAAAATTATTTTGGAAGAATTGAATGACTTACAACTAACTAACACTGGTGGGAACAGGCGGGAGAGAAAGAAATTGAGACTCCCTCCCACGAGGCTCCGGCACAAAGTCTATACCCGGTCTTTCGGTGGGCTCGGGGCTGGAGTAACGCCGGCTAGGTATGACCAGATAAAAAATAGCGGCTTCTTAACAGGAGGGAAGAGGCAGGGTGTGATGTTTCTGGTTTCTTTGCCCAGTCCCCTAAAATCCCCCTGGTGATACCCTACACCAGCTGGTGATAGGTACAAAATTGTAGACGAGGAGGAAATTGGCTTAGAAGGGCAAAGGGAGGAATGGTACTTCCGGGTTTTTGATTTCTAGCCTAGGTGGCTCAAGCTACCGCCGTTTATAACGGGTTGAGCCGTTAGCCTTCATTCATACATCCAGGCGGAGACGTTCGCAGACGATAAACCCGTTCGTCGCCTCCTGGCAGACCAATTTGCAAACGCGGCTCACAAGCCATGTGACCCACATTGAGCAGTTGAAAACTATCCGTAATATAGGGTCTCTAGATTAGACAGGACACTTAAAGCGCCAAATCCTCCCCTAGCGGCGTGAACGGACCGCGCCTGAAAGGGTGCATGCCCATCGCTTAGTTCTCGTTGCCACACTTTTATGATGCGTCTAGGGAGAAAGCTGCAGCCAAGACACCGGAATACTGAATTGGCAAGACAGCTGAGGCGTCTGTCTCAGTTTTTTTAACAAGTTTCTACGATGGTAGATGGCGGCAGTCAAGCACCCCCGTTTCCACCAAATTTTAAAGAAAAAAAACTTGAGGCTTCTCGCATCCAGCCATTCCAACTACGTAAAAGCTGTCAGCGCCAAGGCCAAAAAATTTTCGCGGAGTTAAAGGGCAACTCCGCTTCTTTTCCAGTAGTGCTAAACAATACAGTTCTTTTTGTTATCATCTACAAAACCCCCATGGCAAATAATACGACGGAATTCCGCCTAGAAGTTCATGAAAATCGCTGTCAAAGTTTGACAAGCACGAATCCGATGGTTTTGGATGAGACGTGCGGGCCAGACAACACTGCCCGGATGCATTTCCGCTTCCTCCGAATTCCTTCTCCCGGCACGCCCGTAACGTCACCAAGCATGCACAGCTTTTTTTTTTTTTTTTCAGTTTTGTTTTCTTTCCCGGGGAGAGCACGGGTGGCGCCAGCGCCGTGAGAGACGTGAGTGACGCGCTCGGCCGGCCCGGCGCTCGACTATTGATACTACTGATAGGCCCATCGCCTCGTTGAGCGCGGCTTATGTGTTCAGTGCGCATACTTTTGAACACCAAGTAAAAGGACGAGAGGGAAGCTGCTTTTGTAACAATTTTGAGTGACAGGCTAATCTTCTATAATCTTCTGGGAGGAGAATGGCGACGCGTGTGCCATCTGCTAATCCAGGAGGCACAAAAGAAGATCCTGATAAATGGGGAGCTCCTTCTTCCCCTTGTATACCACGTGGGTGTACATGCTTAGTGATGCCGAATATACAATGTAGAGTGCCTTCATGTGCGCTTCACCGAGACTGATGCCAACTGCCTGTTTCCCTTTCCCACACCATCTTCCACCGCCATTTTGTTCCTCTCATTGTTTCCCCGTGCGCCGGAAAGTGGCCTTTGTGTCCATCGGTAATCCCATCCGAGGGGGAAAATGCTAATCCTCCTTCCGTGGGTTCCACAACGCTGCTCCGAACTTCTGAGATAAGGTGCTTGTTTCCGGGAGGGTTATAAGCCCCACAGATTATCGCCGAGGAACAAAATGGCTGCTGGTTTGTCGGCGAGTGGTATTACAGAGGGTGGCATCACCCTAGCAAAGCGCACATGAAGGCTCCCTAATACAATGTTGTCCGGCTTTGCTACCGTTTCGGTTTCGGTTTGGGATCATGGCTACAGTAAGATTACACGAAAAATATTTTATTTTTCGCGAAACAAAGGATTGGGGATTGTTCTTGAGTGCTTGAAAAAGCAAAATCGGCCACTATCTCAAAATTTTTGAAATTAAGCGGAGTTGCTTTTTAAGAACCGTTCACTCGCCTGTTACCGAGTAGGACGGAGAAGGACGAGACCGGTTTTTAAGCCTCTTACGGCGTCTTAGAACCCGCTCCTCAGCAGCGCACTCGGACCTAAGACGTCGCGAGAAGCTTAAAAATGGGTCTTGTCTCTCTCGGTCGTTTCCGGTTACAAGTGTGTGATTAAGCCTTAAAGAGGCGTTCCCACATATGCGACCACATAAGACCGAGAGAGACCAGACCGGTTTTTAAGCCTCTTGCGACGCCTTAGGACCGGATGCGCTGCAGCGGAGCTGGTCCTAAGACGTCGCAAGAGGCTTAAAAACCGGTCTGGTCTCTCTTGGTCGTACTTGGTTGTAAGAGTGTGAACGGACCTAAATTAAGATGCACTTCTTAGTAAAGTATTTGACTCGGCGTGAAATTTCTTTCACGCTGGGTCAAACACTTTGCTAAGAAGTGCATCTTAAGGTCCGCTCATACTCTTGCAACCAAGTACGACCAAGACAGACTAGACCGGGTTTTAAGCCTCTTGCGACGTCTTAAGATCAGCTCTATACCCGGTCTCTCAGTGGGCCCGGGGTGATATCCCATTTCGTTCCTAAGTTTTCACTCAGGAACGGAATGTTCCCGATAAAAAGTATCTTAACACATTTACTCGTTTCGTGGTAAAAAAAAAAAAAAAAGAAATCCAATTTTTTAATTATTTTTGTTTGCAACAGTAAACAGCAACGGCTGGGAAACTGGCCACCTATATGTTTCTCACTTCTACGGGCAAGCACGTGCAATTGCAAGCCTGGCAAAGCTAAACATTAAATATTTATACCGATTAAAGGCCTGTTCACGCCTGCAGCGGAGCGCCACTATACTTCGTTTCAGCTTCGGTCCGAGGGCGGCCGATGTCATGAGCCAAAGGGCCAATCAGAGAGCGCAAAAAGCGCAGCGTCATGGCGTGCTCTGCTCTTGATAGGACTAGCCGGCAGAGGAGCGCGCACAGAGACACGGCGAATACCGGCTGGTCCTATCAACTGCAGAGAGCACGCCATGACGTTTTGCTTTCTGCGCTGTTTGATTGGCCCTTCTGCTCGTAACATCGGCCGCGCTTGGACCGAAGCTGAAACGAAGTATAGCATAGCGCTCACTTCGCTCTATACGCGCGCGCTGACGGGAGCGTTCACCAGCTTCGTATAGCACCGCCAACTGTTGCTCATGGCAGGCGATAAGTAGCTGACGACACGTGAACAGCGCTACATCAGCGTTTCGCTGCATGTGAGAACCGGCCTTAATTTGAGATCCTAGTCGAAAGAACATGTTGAGTTTAAAGATAAGTTTCTTGCAAAGTATGTTCTTACTCAGGTGCGTAAGCTACGCGGAATTCTATTGATGAATTTCAAGCGATTCAAAAGCGCTCTATGCTAGCGTTTTTTGTGCAGTTACAAACGCGTGCTTGTAAACACAAAAAAAAAAAAGAAATGCGCTCTAATATCGCTCCAAATCCGTTAAAGGAATTTCCAATTACTCTACATCTGTCGTTGCCGAAGTCTTTGCTTCGCGTTTATCAGCGCCGAATACTACCTTCGAGGGAAGCTGAGCCACGAGGCCCCAAGTTGAGGCGCAAACAGCCATTTATTCAAGGCTCGAAAGCGTTCACTAGTTAAGTAACGGTGCCTGGAACGTGCTTGGAGCGTCCTGAGAAGTTCTCCCTCAAATTCCACCCGATGACGTCGAGAGAAGTGTCACGTTGTCGCCGGCCGGGATCCTGGGTAGTGTCCCAACAGCGGTAGTGGATGTGACAGACGCTTATTCCGCCGCTGGTGGCGCTCTTCAGCTCGACACTTCACGGAAGCTTCGGCAGTCCAAAGTTGGGGCGCTCGACGACAGCAAGGCTAGCGTCCTTTCGCGCTCTTTTTCCGTGAGTTCTACGCCGAGCCGCCAGGATCGCGACGTCCGACAGCGTGGCACTCTGGCTTTTGTTACGTCATCCGTCAGTCACAACTTCGGGACTACTTTCAATCAGACTTGTACGTAGTTCAACTACTCTAGTCAAGTTTCTGTAGCTTAACTACTTTTCTGAGTAGTTTAGTAACTTTCAATTACATTTTTATTTCGGTAATTAGTAGTTTACTTTAATTACTTTCTTGGAGTAACTTCTAAACAAGTTACAAATCACTTTTGAATTTTAGTGGTTGTTTTTTCTATCAACAGACATTCCTGCACAAAGGAGATAAGATGTTGGAAGATCAGCTGACATTTGCAAAGAATGGGAAGCATGCGGGGTAGGAAAGGGGGGGGGGAGAGAATGGTTTGGAGAGTCCGAAACCCCCCAATATTTTCACAAGCCCTCCCCCCCCCCCCCCCACACACACACACACTAACACACTGCAACAACACTGCTACCAGGCGCGGGAAGCGAATAGACACGACGCAAGAGAGGCCGAGTAACTGCGGGATTAGCGTCGAAGACTGGCGTTTCTCTGTGTCCCGAAGCTCAAGGAGACTTGGACCCATTTGAAGAAAGGGCTCGTCTCTGCTTCTCCCCAACGTAGAAACTCTCGCCCACTACAGGAGGTGCACGCACTGCATCTCAAAGGAGGCAACAAAGTGCAGCACCTGCGCTCTGAAACTGATCTGGTGCTCCCGCAGTTTGTGCTGAACTCGAAGAATCGCGTGCTAAAGGGCAATGCAAAGATTACCTTTTTTAGTTGCCTTTCCTTCCCAAACTTAGAATATGAAGATCTTCAAAGATTTAAGTATCGTTAGAGAAACCTGTAGTAATTCCCCAATGTTTTTATATAAAAAATAATAAACTAGCAGTGTTGGGAAGTACTCCATGTAGTACATGGTACTTAAAGTACTACTGTTTAGAAAAATTGTACTTTACTTGAAGCAGATTCTCTTTGTACTTGTATTTTCCGAGGAAAGTAAAACTCGCGACTTGAATGTACATTCCCCGAATTCGAAAACAAAAAAAAATAACGCTATCGTCATGTGAAAACGCGCTCTTTCGAGACGTTATTTTCCTGAGTGAAGTAATGGCGGCAGTAAGACCAATGGAAATAAGGGCGTTATAAGTTGATTGTGTCAAATTGCTTGTCAGCGAGAGTAAAATAACTACTCTGCGGCGACTTGACCTTATACAATATTTGCTGCCATTTCCGTCAAAACCTGATGCACCTCCGATTACCTCTGGAGCAATGCATACCATTAAAAAAAAACCACTATACTGTAGGGAATGAAGGGGCATCATGAAATATTGTGTTAAAAGTGCTTGTACTTTACCTTGAAATATATTGTATTTATATACGTTACTTCAAGTACATTGCACGTGGTGTACTTACTACTTTACTTGAAGTACATAACCTTTAATTTCCTTTGTACTTTACTTCAATTACTTTTTAGGTGTACTTTACGTAGCACTGTAAACAAGCAAACGATGTCTAAAATGTCAAGCTCAGAAAGTGATAAACCTCAAAGTGGTAAATGACACATTTGCCGTATATCATTGACCAAACAAACAAGAAAGTACAAAACAATTAAGCACGCAGAAGCAGAACCCGCTATTAAAGTATTTCTGGGGGGAAAACAAGCCGATTTATATTTGGCTAGCACAACTTCGCTAACGGATCAAAACCTCTGTACTTTATTTTTACCATAAAAAAAACACATAAAAGTAACTTCAAAACTAACTTCCGAAGTAATTCGCCACTTTTTAAAGGTAATTAATAATTTTCTCAATTACTTTCTATTTCAGTAATTTCTACTCTACTCAAACTACTTTTGACGGCAATGCTCAGTAACTTAACTTGATTACTTTTTTTGAGTAACTTGTGCATGTCTGCTCTCAATGCGCGTGGGCGGAACTGCACGCTAAGCACACCAGTCGGAAGAGTCACTTTCCAGGCACCGTGTATTTTAGTGCGCGGTGAAAAGTAAACATTGCGAAAACTTGCGCGTGGACGCGTGCTACGGCAATGTTTTCGCAATCTAACCAAGCTTAAAGGGCTCCCGCTCGGTCTTCGACCATTGTCTCGCCGTTTCTCTCAGTTTGCATCGCGAGTTATAAAGACCGACCGGAGGCTCGGAAAATAGAGCGCAAACTCATTCGAAGAGGAAGTTTCAATGCAAATATTGCGTTCCCACGTGCTGCAATTTTTTTTTTCATTTAACCATTCACATTGAAAACGACGCTGTCAAAGAGGCCCCGAAAAACACTGCTGTTCCTAAAGTTTCCCCTCTTGTGGTCGTATTGCCACTCCATCGCCACTGCTGAAACAGCGCTGCAGAAAACTTGGTCTAAACAATCCAGTTTTGGGCGGCTTTGCTCTCGAGCAGTTCTGCCGAGTTAGGTCCGAGCGAGGACAAACGTGTCTGTTGACACAGAACTGTGAGCGGTTATGACGCTGGCAGTTTGACTTCGGAAAGAGAGGATTGGACCCCCATCGTCGCCTGGTTTAGGCATCCATCAATTGTTGTGTTGAGAGCCTAGACCAAAGAGAGGGAGCAAATCAAATCAAGAAAAGCTCTTGCAATTTACTTCGTCCAAAAATTCTGCTCCGCATGCGCAAAAAGATGCGAACGCTTTTTTTTTTTTTACTGAAAACGTATGTGCCACCGTTTTTAAGCTTACGTGTTACAGCATGCATACTAACGCTAGACGGCATTCACAAATCGGTTTCTCAACGTATTGCGCCTCAAGTTACTACAGAGGTGCAATCACGGGGTGGAAGTTTACAGTGCAAAAATTAATGAATAAACTTACATCCCTAAAAAAAAACCAAAAAACGGAGATTTATTTTGGACAATTTACACCGCCACTTTGCAGACGATGCACGCGTAGTGAGAAGTCCTGCCGAGAAGTGGCGTACGCCGCGTCGAAGTTGCGCCGGCCTACTCAAGTTCTTTTGCGGGATTAGAGGGTTTTATAATAGGGAGCCTCAAAGCTTGGGGGGTCCAAAAGAAATAGTGGCTCACCACTGCGCTTGCGGCGAACCCAAACTACGTTTTGGGTTTTGAGTGGGCGCTTGCCCAACGTAAAATTCGAGAAACATCGTGGTGCCCCTGTTTGGTTGAGGCTGGGTTGCGTCGGCGAACATACCGGCGCCCTTAGAGCTCGCTTCGGAGCAAATTCGTCATGGTCGCTGCAGTATTAGCCAATTTCATCAACATTGAATGGTACAGCCGGTTTTTGCTTCCCTTTATCTCGCTCAAATCACGAAGAAGGTGTGGTGAGCTCACCTCATTTTAGAGATCATCTTCTGATTTTGGTCGTCCCTAAACCTAGAAAGACGCGGTAACCGTTGACATGACAACGTCTCTCTACTTCGAGACTCCGAGCGGATTTTGTTCGTGGCACGTTACAAGTAGATTAAAAGCAACTCTTACAAATCATCCAAGTCGCTCCAGCTGAGATCTAAATAAAGCAGCTGCTCGCAGAGTATGCTCGCTCGCGTTCGCCTCAGTTTCGGCGCAGTTTAATGCGTAAATCTTGGCGACGAACTCTAAATGCTGTACACAAACGCCAAAATTGATCCGAGAACGAGCGCCAAACTAGAGCACTACGGATTGGATTGTTTTCGCAGAAAACAGCTCACAATATTTATACTGATTTTAGATTTTCTTGTTTTTGCGGGGTTGATTTGGTTTCGCCTTAACTATTCTTTGTAAACAACTTGCTAAGCACATGTGTTCTTTTGTTTAAATACTTTTTTTTTATTATTACGCTGGTTAGCCGCATTGTCGCTGTAAGCGGAAAACTTAAGCGCGCCGCGCTGCGTTGCGAAAATCCTGTTCTATAAGCCGCCGGCACCAACCTTGTTGCGTTTGGTTCCCCAATTTCTTACGGACACCCAAACATTGGGGCCCCCTATTCTACTGACTGCTATCACAACCGAAAGCGGCCCACTCTCCCCCCACTCGGCGTTCACGATCTGTTGGCAGCACTTTCACTACGCATGCATCATCTGCGAGGTTGCGGCGTAAATTGCCCAGAAGAGTTACTTTTTTTTTACTAAGTTAATTTCTTTATATTTGAACTTTACATTTTTGCCACCTGCTTGCATGTCTGTCGTAAATTTCAACGCGATGCGTTCAGAAACCGATGTTTGCAGCCCGTTTAAAATGTCTGAAATGCGTTAGTTTTACACGCTGTACTGTGCTGCTGCGGAATCATAAACTGCGTTGTAAGTCGCCTTGTTTCTCGTAATGCCAGTGAACTGTATCGCCAAAGGCTGCTGTGTCTCGCAAAGAGAGCTATGTCCCGCAAAAAGAGAAGCTTCGATAGCCGCCACCAAGAGAAGGAATTCAGACGATTTTACCACGGCACCTGGGCGAGCATTGCCGCGGACCCGGAAGCGTACATTTTATATTTCACATGGCGTAAGTCGGTTTTGTAGCTTCTTGCGAGCTTTCATGAACCGCTAAGCCTCGCTTTTTAACCAGTTTCCATTCTAAAACCCAAAATGTCGAGGTTCCTTTGTTGCCGTACGATAGGCGGCGTGTTGCAGCTCGCAAATCGTCAATTTATTGGTGAACGCTTTCCGGGCAGATTGTGTACGGGGGCGCATCCGTTGAGTTGTCGCATGTCGAGGAAGAGAGCGGGCGGAGAGGCTGAGCTAAGCCTGGAGGAGTTTGCAGACGATTGAAGGTTTAAAACTTTTCCCTTCAGTGTGTGTGTGTGTGTGTGAGCGTTGTACGTCTGTGTACGTGACAAATTCTTGTCACGTACACAGACGTGAACAAGTTCAGTGCACGTACTCTGCACGTGCCACGGTTCCATCTTGTATCACGCTTCCACGTGACCATGACGTCACGTGCCCACGCCCCGTTCCTACGCCCATGGCCCCTCCCACGGCCCGGTCCTTGGACCCCAAATTTCGGGAGCTGTCAATCTTTTGGCAGAGGGTGGGTCACATGACCATGACGTCAGATGTCGGGGCGATACTCGGCACGCGCCTCCGTTTCATTCTGTATAATCATCCTACTTGACCGTGACGTCACATTCCCACAGCCCCCTCCCATGGCCCGGTCCTCGGCCCCACATTTCGGGACCGGTCCCGAAATGAGTGTTCCCTTAGTGTGCGAAATCACTTGAGTCATTCGCCAGAGAGTGACGTCACATGTTGATGATGTCATAACGCGGGACGGTCACATGACGACGAAGGACATGGGACATTTGAATCGCTGCGCGGTAAATGCTATTTATTCGCTAAAAAAAGCTTTTGCGGCGGCTGGGTATCGACCTTGGCACCTTGTGCAGTATGACCAAAGAAGAAAAGGCACGTGCATCCAAAGATGTTGCATTATAAACCGTGTAATCAGGAGAAACACAAACAAACGTGACTCGTGCTACGACGCAGTAGGATAGACGATATAAAAAATGTGAGGATGATTACGTAAAATAAAAAAAAAAAAACAAGTTAGGGTTTCGTGTGGAGGGAGAGGGATGGGGGGGGAGGGAGGGTTCATCGATATCCCTGTTAGGCTCAGCAGTTTCAAAAACAGAGAAGAGGATACATCTCTAGACAAGAGGAAGCGGAAGCCAACACAAAAAAAAAAACAAGAAGCACCACATTGAATGTATAACGCGCACACTGAGCGCAAACATCGCAAGGCACCTCCTCCGAGACATATTCGGAAGAGCTCTGTGGCTGACACATCGCGAGAGGAAGAAAAAAACAGATGTTGCATAAAACGCCAGCAAGTGTACGACTCTCCCCCTTTTCCCTCAAACTCCTTGTGCGTCTATCGCGCAAAGTCATAAAAGTGGATCACAAAAAGCACGCGCGCGCGACCGACAGCATCGGCTATCCCTTCTTCGAAACCTTAACTCATCCTTGTATTTCCTACGTCGAGCGCGCAATTCAGATCACGTGTTAGAGCTGTCGCGACCTTTGGACTTTATAACGGAATTGCTGAGTCATTCGCCGGAGGGCGCTGCAGGGAAATGTGATGAAGGAAGAGTTCAGAATTGCTAAGTCATCTGCCAGGGGAGAGAATGCACTGTCGCGATGACGCCACAGGTATGTCGCCCATCGCCGTGGGATTAGTGACGAGAAATGCATTATCGCGTGTTTCCCCTGGGGGTCATGTGACCAGCGTCACGTGATATTTGAATCGCTGTGCGGTAATGTCTTGTCAAAAAAAATTCTTTCTCCTAGCGGGATTCGAACTCAGAGAGTCCGGATTGAATCACGAGTTCTGCATGCTAAGTGAAGATAACATGTCATAATCTCCATTTCGCGCGTGCACAGTTTAGATCCGGGCTTTAGGCGTATGAGTTGACACCTCGTTTCATAGATGGCGCGCGTCTTTGTTGCTAAGCGTTTTTGTTGTTAGGGCATGAGCGACATCTGGCGGCGTGGGTGTGACCTTGCGACATCTGTTGCTGAAAAGTTAAATTTGCTCGTATTTCTAAGGCGTGCCCATCCGTATCTTGGAGGGCACACAAGTCCGGTCTTTGTGTGTATGAGTTGCCGATTCCGTTTGTAGATGGCGCGCACCTGGGCCCGTTTGCTCGAAGCGCTAACCACGGCTAACTGCTTTGACGAACGCGCGTGCAAGGAAAAATTTGTTTTAGACTTTTTGCTTTAGAACAATTACTGCTGCAGACGCCAGCACGTGCAACTACTGTAACTACACTCGTAGCATGCACCTCGGTTCTTGAGAAATTGAGAAAAAAGTCTATTGGGACGCTGTCTGCCTTTGTGTGCTATCAATACCCGGCCAATTGAGTCAAGGCAATCCACTTTCCAAAGACTTTGCCATGGCGGCAATTATCGCGTTCATTTAGGCTTACGAATGGACGGAATCGAAAGACTATCTAAAACATGCGGCGAGGTCATTGCTCATGCTTTGCGATTTAAGTGAGGTAAGGCAAAGCGAAAGCCTCCTGCACCATTCTTTGCTGACCAACGCACCCGATATTGCAGCAACGGCATATTAGTTCCAAAGCTAGCAGCGCTCACTCACCTTGGTACCGCCATGTTTCCCCGCATCCGAACCGAGCCAGTCCCGTGATTTTAAAATCCCTCTCCTAGGTACTGCGGCTAACTTTAGCCGCGGTTAGCACTTCAAGCAAACGGGCCCAGGTGCGCACCATGTACAAACGGAATCGGCAACTCAAACGCACAAAGCCCAGACTTGGGCGCGCGCGAAAATACGGATGAGCACGCCTTAAAAATACGAGCAAATATTACTTTTCAGCAACAGATGTCGCAAGGTCACACCCACGCCGCCAGATGTCGCTCATGCCCTAACAACAAAGACGCTTGGATGGATGGATGGATGAATACGGCTGAGCCCGTTGTATCGGGCGGTAGCTTACGCCACCTAGCCATTTTGTAACAAAGACGCGCGCCATCTATGAACGGAGGTGTGAACTCATGCGCCAAGGCCCGGATTTATATTGTGCACGCGCGAAATTGAGAATAGGACATGCTATCTTCACTTAGCATGCAGAACTCGTGCTTCAATCCCGACTCTCTCAGTTCGAATCCAGCTAGGAGAAAGAATTTTTTTGACAAAACATTACCGTGCAGCGATTAAAATATCACGTGACGCTGGTCACAAGACAACGAGGTAGAGGGGCTTAGAGCGATAAACCGGGGTTCCGGTCTGCACTCGAAAGTGACCCCCATAAGGAGGCTGCCATTGTACGCAAATTTGACCAAACGTCACATGACCAAACCAAATACGTGACGTCACAGAAAAGATGGCAGCGCCCATGCAGCGGCTGGCCCCAGCTGGGCCGGAGCTTGTCGGATGCTTTGTTGGTTGTCGTTCGTCTCGGCGAGTTGATTTCAGACGCGGAAGCCGTCATATGAGGCCGGTCGAAAGCGCGTTCAGAGTTCAGCGTGGTGTTTGACGTAGGTATAACGTGAAAATACGGAGAAACGGTGTGCATTTCGCTGGTGACCGACCGGGATATTGCCACGGAAGAGACAATCTGACCTACGTTGCTCGGACCTCGGATTGATTCGGATACCACTAAGATATAATTTAAGGCGACGTTTCTGTGCTCTCGTTGACCATCGGAATCTTCGAGGTTTGCAGTGAAGCGTGTGCAATATATTTGGATACACAGTTTAGCGACGGAAATTGCGTGAGTAGTGCTTGGCGGTGTGTAATCGCGGTGCAGCTTCGATCAAATGACCGAGGGCTCACTTCGGCTGTGCGGCGCACCGGAAGACTGCCTTGAAGCTGGTAGTTCCCGTGCCGTGCTGAATGATGGTGTGCTGCTTACAAATTGTTCCGGCGTAGAAGTGCACTTTCACGGAGCACAGGTGTGCGGCGCACCGAAGAGCTGCCTTCAAGCTGGTAGTTCCTGTGCCATGCTTTAGGTGATGCTGTGCTGCTTCCGAAATTGTTCCGGCGTAGACGTGCACTTTCACGGAGCACAGGTGTTGCAGTTGGTATTGATCCCGCTGGTCTGCCGCACGTTTCGTCAACACAAACTTTTCATCCACACTCGTTACGCGAATTGTAAGCTGTCCGGGCATTTCACCGAGCGTGTTACGTACCCAGCTCACGCCGCTTTGTGGCAACAGTCTGCAGTGGCTCATTACCAGAAAAGTGGTCCCACATCCAATTCAGTTCAGTTCGTCCACGGCGGTCGCCAAACCCGGAAGGAGAGGATTTATTCGGACAGAATGCCACTAAAGCAATGCAGCTTCTTCAGTGGTCAGGATAGATTCTCTTCTGCTAGTTTTGTTATACTGTCACGGATCCTTGTTCCAGTCCTATCTTCTATCAATATTCACTATTCTGGGATACTGCAGGTCATGCTCAGCTGTAATCATATGTTCAGGTGGAGGTGCTGGGCACTTTACCCGTAGCCCTTCACTCTGTGTGAACCCGGCGGCTCTTCAGCCGAGTTACCCGATAATGGGACACGGCTGGCGGACTATTCTGCGTCTTATACCCCTGTCGAGCCGTAGGCAAAGTCCTGACCCGAGCCTGGCAGAACAACCGCAAGACGACCGAGTACCACAAGGAGTAACCTCGGAAAAACACCACGAAGCACCTGAAATCCGAGCCAGTTGCTGCTACCAGGAAAAACCACCGGAATTCGGTCTCCTGTCAGAAAATCCGAAGCTGACTAAGCCAACAATGACAAACTTGTAGCAGCAAACCGTGTCCCCTCCCACCATTGTTTGCATGCCCGTCGCAAATCACACTCCGACGCTTTTTCACGCAAGCTGTATGAAGACGTCAAGGACTGGATTGAACAATATGACAGTGTCGCCCGCCACATTGGGTGGACAGACAACCAGCTCCTGCAGAACCTATACTTCTCGTGGAAGCAACTGCCGGCGCTGGTCTGAGAACCATGGATCCTCCTTAACGTCATGGGAAGTTTGCAAGATCAAGCTTAAGCGCGCATCCGTCAGCCAACATCAACGAAAGAGAGCCGCATTCTTGATTCTGTCCAGGACACTGCCCCAATGAGAGCGCCACCGCACTCGTGGAGGATGTTCTGCGCTTGATCGAGCGCCCACGCCCACGCCGGCCTTGATGCTACAGAAGCCAAGAACCTAAGAATCCCATGCGCCTCACGTGAGGGACGACACCTTCGGCAGCCTTGTCCCCAACCCCCCAACAACAGTCGAAGTGTTCATATCACTGAGGCTTCCAACATGGAATGTGCACTGCATGCCCGAGCCTGCCACTATGAACAACTTCCCGGCGTCTCGACACTCGAGTTGTCCAGCTACTACTTCGACGCCAGCCTCCCAGGCATCCACGACATCACCCACGACGTTGTCTGGGAGGAGATCAGACGCTACTTCCTGCCATCAGTTGCCCGGCTTTTATTTTGATTGCCGAGATTGTTTCAGAACAAGTTTGACAGGTATTTCAACCGAGACTTCTGCGAGCGAAGCGGCATCTGACAAACCAAGGGCAACTTACGCCACAATGGCACGACGACCGCCACCGGCTGCCCCTTAGTATTCAATGCCAATTCAATGCGACACTCTAACGCCGAAGCATTCCCGACATCGTGTGTAGGACTGTGCTCAACAAAGTACACCGAGGAAAACGTAGGTGATGCGAATGTGCGACCGAAAACCACTTTGCTACCACTGCATGAAGCCGACCATGTCTACCAAAGCAGCCCGTACCAATGAATTGGTCGGCGAGGGTTCGTGCCAAACGACCCTCGATTACGTCTCGAGGAGCGACCACGGGAGATTAAGGATTACCTTCGGCGATCTTTGTCCCTGGTGCCGAAGGTGCTGAATCGAAGATTCTGAATCCCTGATTACCCCAAAGCTCCTCATGTCCATCACCTCAACAAGAGGTAAGCACGACAAAGCAGGTGAGTGGCGATGCAGTGACAGTGGATTTGGTGTCGGTTGTCGTCCAAGGACAATACCTAAAAATTTGCTGACACCAATTTTCTGTGTCCACTCCACGAAGCACACAATTTCCAACTTTGAGGGAGAATGCCCCTGAGTGACTTGAAGGAATAGAATGGTTGGTTGCCCTCAAAAGTGAACTGCAAGCATCACCAGACTTGGATAGCAAACAAAAATTGTTGCCAGCTTTCAAGTCAACGGTACAGCGAAAGGCACAGCCACGTAAGCAATACATGCCCGAGCTTGCTACATTGATGCCGAAAACTACCAGGAAAATTTTCGGATTAGAAGCCAGCCCTGCAGCTTCAGTGCACATGACGTATGATTACAAGACAGCATCAGTCGGTCAAAGTTGCCACTCGACCAAACTGAACACTGACGTGCCAGGAGCGTCATCCGACAACAAGGTCCACAGGTACTACGACTGAACGCCTGACACGAGACTGTCGCAGAAAGAACTCGTTATGGAACCATTTACTAAGAATCAATAATTATGTAATCAACTGGAAATAAACATATTTGATACACTAACCAGATAAACATATTTCCGCTTGCCTTCATGCCTTGAGAGTCTACACACCGAGAATTGTGTCCATTGCACGCTCTGGACCTTACGAGGACACTCGCTTCTCTGACTCTTCAGTATTAATTAAGCGGTCATACCAGACTGGCAGACTTCTTGCAAGGGGCTGCACTCGTTCAACCTTTCCTGAACATGTGGTGCATCCGAAAACCAACTGCAGTGATGTGAAAATGTTATTCATTAATTTATTCCTTCCAGGGGCCTTCGTAGGCATTGCAGAGAGGATACTTAAAACTACACACATGATAATAGCATTAAAGCACACTGCTGTAACTTGTTAATTGGAAAAACAAACACACCTCTGAGCATATAGTTTAATAGTATGTGTTGATGCATTGTTATATAGCATGACACTTCCTATATGTATGACACGTAGACCCTTTGCAGAACCTTTTCAAGCAACACAACCGTCACCATTTTTTTCGGCGCAAAGCACACGAATGGGCCCCAGTTCATGTCGAACGCCAATGCAGCATTCGAGTCCAATAGTTGCTGAGCCGAATTCACAGGGATGGCGGACATAACATTCTTGTCGAGCAAATACCCAAAGTATGAAAGCCTGGGGTAATTACAGTAGTAGCTACTGTAATTTGTTTCATCAGAATTTGGCAGACAGCAAAGGCTACGGTCTCGGTGAGTCAATACACACATTGGAGAGAGGCACATGACAGCATATCACCAGAGTGCTCGTCTGCACAGATTTGTCACACACCTTCGCTCCGTCTCTCTGATTGGCTCGAGGGGGCTGTGGCGGTTGGCCTTTTCCAAGTTACGGTGATACGAAGTATAGACAGCCCACACTTTTAAAAAGAGTCTATTGAAGAGACCGAAAGGAATGGTAGTCAACATTTTTCAACAAGACTGCTCTCCAGGCAAGGGATGAACACAAATATGAATCATCTTATCCAGGTAATTAGAACAATTAAATAATTGACCGACTAATACAATGCACTCTTGATGGAAAAGAGTATAGCTGCAATAAATCCTACAAAACGGAAAAAATGCGCAGTTAATCTATGCATGCACCAAAACAGTTGTTCTGATAGCAAGTCGAATAGCTTTGAAGCAGGTGCCTGCAACGATTTATTCTTCCCCATACTCAATAAAACGCCAACCTCGTAGCTGAAAATAAGGGTGCACTTCGCACTCACACACAAAAAAAAAAAGGAAGAAAAGCGATCGAATGTAGAATCGTGGATTAGCACAAGAGGTTAAAATCGCAGGAGCTTCCTCGCTAAAAGTTGCTATAGGCCCGTAGCTCTCAAGTTTTGAGCAGCGCTCCAGGCGAGCAAAATAGAATATTTGGCTCGCGTTTCGAACGTGCGTCATCACGCTTCCTCACAACAGTTTTTTTTTAATTTTTTTGGTACACCGTTCTATTCTAAATGCCAGCGTAGCAGAGGCTACAAGAACGAGCTCCGAGCTTGCAGTGTCCCTTCGAAGCACGCGCGCTGGTGCAGTGCGAGCATGGGAAACATGTGTTTGTAAGTAGCTTCGGCTTCGCTATCATGTAAATTGAGACATACGGGCTCACGGAAGCTATGAAAGAACGCAATGAAATAATAAAGGTGATTGGGACGCCGAGGCCGCGAGCTGCATAATTCTTTCTTATTTTATTATTATTTTTTTAGACGTTTTGTTATCGCGCGTGTACAGATGCTGACAGATGCTTGCATTCGAACGTGGCACGTGCAAAATCGAACGCTACAGCGCCGCCTGTATAGCGCTGCCAGCATAACATGGTCGCGTCTTGCGGACGCGCTCGCGCCCCCTGCCCGAGAGCAACGGGTCTATGGTTGTTCGGTGACGGAGGGCTGAAACAACTTCCCTTAGGCCCTAACGCGACGTATACATTTCGCGTAGATTCTCAGATATTTCAACGTTGAAACAAAGCTAAGAGAATGCGAAAATTTCATGTTAAAAGCACTCAAAGTTCTTTCGATCCTCGGACACATCCCGGAATCCAAGCACCGGTACGGCGATGCAGAGCTGATGCTGTCTCACAGGCGTTAATATCCAGATGATCCAGAGCGATCTTGCGCAAAAACGGTATAAAGTCTCATTCCTTCATATTTTCACATTATACCTGCGTCAGCGAGCACGAAGAAGCCCGAAGTCGTCGGAAAGCAGCTGCACATCACGGCTACCGCGCACCGAACAAACTCGCATCCGCCAGCTCTGGGCGCTGCCATCTTACCTGTGACGTCACGGCTCTTGGGAGGTCACGTGACGAGTGGTCACATTTGCGTAAAATATGGCGGCAACCGGGGGGGTGCCACTTCCGAACTTCCGGTTTATCACTCTAAGCCCCTCTACCTCGTTGTCACAAGACGCCCCAGGGAAAACACGCGATAATGCATTTCTCGTCACTAATCCCACGGCGACGGACGACATATCTATGGGGTCATCGTGACAGTAAATTTTCTTCCCTGGCAGATGACTCAACAATCCTGAACTCTTCTGTCATCGCATTTCCCTGTAGCGCCCTCCGGAGTATGACTCAGCAACTCGGTTACAAAATCCAAGCGTCGTGACAGCTCTAACACGTGATCTGAATTGCGCGCTCGACGTACGAAATACTAGGACGAGTTAAGATGTCGATGAAAGGATAGCCATTGCTGCCGGTCGTGCGCGCGTGCTTTTTGTGATCCACTTTTAAGACTGTGCGCGCTAGACGCACAGGGAGTTGGAGGGAAAAGGGGGAGAGTCGTACACTTTCTGGCTCTTTATGCAGCATTTGTAGTTTCTTCCTCTCGCAATGTGTCAGCCACAGAGCTCTTCTTCATATGTCTCGGAGGAGGCGCCTTTCAATGTTTGTGCTCAGTGTGCGTGTTATACATTAAATGTGGTGCTTTTTTTGTGTGTGTCGGCTTTCGCTTCTTCTTGTCAAGACATGTACCACCTTCTCTGTTTTTGAAACTGCTGAGCATAATAGGGATATCGATGCACCCCCCCCCCCCCCGTCTTTCCTCTCCTCCCCGAAACCCTAACTTTTCTTATCTTACGTAATCACCCTTGCATTTTTGATATCGTCTATATTACTGCGTCGTAGCACGAGTCACGTTTCTTTGTCTTTCTACTGAGCACACAGTTTGTAATGACATCTTAGGATGCACGTGCCTTTTCTTCTTTGGTCATACTCTCTGTATAACTCTGGTCGGACCTCTTGGGAGGGAGTGTGTAATTATGATTCAAATAAACTTGTTGTCTAGGAAAAAAAAAAAAAAGTGCTTTTAGCTCAGGCGGTAGAGTGTCGGACTCCCGTGCACAAGGTGCCGAGGTCGATTCCCAGCCGCCAAAGAAGCTTTTTTTAGCAAATAGAATGCATTCAGCGCGCAGCGATTCAAATGTTGCATGTCCGTCGCCGTCATGTTACCGCCTGACGTTAACACATCCTCATCATGTTCGTCACCCTCTGGCGCATGACTGAAGTGAATTCGCACCCTCTGGGAACTCGTTTTGGGACAGGTCCTGAAATTCGGGGCCGAGGACCGGGCCATGGGAGGGGGTTGTGGGGGTGTGGCGTCACGGTCACGTGGGAAGATGATACAGGATGCAACCGAGGCGCCTTGCGAGTGTCGTCCCGACCTCTGATGTCATCATGTGACGCACCCTCTGCCAAATGATTGACAAGTCCTGAAATTTGAGGTCCGAGGACCGGGCCGTGGGAGGGGCCATGGACGTGGGAACGTGACGTCATGGTCACGTGGGCGGATGATACAGGAAGGAACCAAGGCACGTGCCGAGTACGTGCGCTGAATTTGTTTACGTGACAAGAACGTGTTTACTTCTTGTTCCATCGTGTATCATATAACACTACTAAAAAGTAAAAAAAAGGAGGGGGAATGAGACCCAAATCAATGTGCACGGGGCGCATTTGTCCTGTGTTACAAACCCGGCCGATACACAACGTGACCCAAAACGAGGAGTTGGAAACACTCTCAAATATGTGCAGGGTAACAGTGATACGACGAGTGCGCTCCTAAGGGATTCCACAGAAAAAGCTCGTCTATAACTGGGTCAAAAAGGCTCCATAAATACTTCTTTATTTCCCAAGAACCCCCCCCCCCCCCCCCCCCCCAAAACGGTTTACCCGTTAAAACTTGAAACGACCGGTTTTTGGCAAAAGTAACGGTCGGTCAAACCACCCTCAATAAATTGTGCAGGTTCTGTAAACCCTTTTGGTGTTTACAAACATAAACTGTCGCTTGCGCCCCAAGCAACTAGCGGTTGCTCCATCTTTGCAAGTCTCTTAGGCTTGCTTATGTCAGCAGTGCTATAAAGCATAAAGGCTACACGGAGAATAAAGTTGGACATTTAACGAGGGCCTTCGGCTGTACAATACTGCATCTTGGAGGAGCAAGTTGGTTTACAGGAATACTCGGAACAATTTAACAGACCTCGCACTTCTTCGTTCTTTTGGCGATCGCCCGGAGAATCGGTGGATAAACGTTTCATCGAAATTTTAAGAAGCGATGTTATGGTGTGTTATGTTCATTCTTTTTATGAACCGGAAGTTCTCTTGGATGTCAAAGACTGGAGCACCGCCTGGTGGCGTTTGCCATGAAAAGGGTGTATACGCCAGAGTTGAATAAATATTTGATCTTTTGGATCAATTGGAAAGCAAAGCAAACTTAAAGCGAGGTATTTAGAAGTACAGTGGGCACTAAAAAAGAAGATTATCAGAAACGAGCGATAGCCGGGCCGGAGAAAGCACGACAGATGGCGTTGCGGTTACGCCGACAGGCCTGTATCGAGCTGCCGGGTGTAAGCCATGGTTGCTGCGCTAGTGAGATCGGCTGACAACAACCGTTCCCGAAACCCGCTGTCGGCATGCCGCTTCTCTACCTCAGGTTTTCACCGGCCATGCATAACTCCGGACATAGGGTCTCTTTTTCTTTCTCTTTTAAGAGCTGCGAATCGTTGTTGTTGTTTTTTGCGGGAAGCGTGCTTTGTCTCGTCAAGGGGGAAGGGCGGGGGGGGGGGGGGGGGGGGGGCTAGATATTGTTGAAGCCAAAAAGTGAAGCCGCCGATTAACTCGATGCTGATTGGCTGAACCATGTTGGGACGTCAGACCCGCTAGCCCGAAGCCGTTTGGCTGGTTCAGGTTCTGAAAGAGAGCCGGAGATTTAAAATGCGGTTTGGCGCCAGTATCTACATTCCAGGAATTGATAACGAGGGTACTTGCCACGCATTAAGCCAGCCGCTAAACAAAGCGACGAAGAGCGCCGAGAGTGTGGGCGTCAATCCCAGAGAAATCGGGTTGATTCCACAGGTTTCACGTGCAACACAATTGCCCAGCGATTCGTTATGTATTTGTATTCACTGCTCTCCCGTTATTGAATGTTTTTTTAAGACTCTGAATTGACAAGGATCGAAGCGACAGTACCAAGGCCGCAAATCAAATTATTTAGGAAAAGTCTCTGAAGCACCAAAGAGGTCGAAAGACGGAAGGGGCCACACTACTTTCTACCTTAGTGTATTCGCGACCACGAAGTGCCACCGTGTTGCGATTTCATTATTCCTGACGTCAATCGCTTCTGCTAGTTTTTTTTTCCGACTGTAATATGGGATATAACCTACGCAGTAAAAAGGTTTACACCCTTAAGGGTGTAAATCAGTTTGTTCCAGGGCTAATACCCTTCATAGTGGGTGCTTGCCCATCACCCTTGGCAAAGGGTGCTGGGATGGAGTGCGCGCCCGCTGTGGTGGCCCAGTGGATGCTGGGCCACCCCAGCCAATCCAGCGCCGGGAGAGTATCACGCGACGTTTTGGTTGTTCAAGGTCGCATGATGCTCTCTCGACGCTGGATTGGCTGGGATGGCTGGTAGAGTCCGCCGCGCCCGGACGAAAGGTGAAATGAAGTACAAGCCCCAGTGAAAATTTTATAAGAATGTGTCCAATACAATACACATATCAGAACTTGTAAATTATACAAAAATCATAAAAGGTATTCAAATTCCTATATTACTGTTATATGATTTACAGCTCATGTTTACTGAACGTATTTACAATTTTTCTTATTTAGGGGGATTGCAACTAGAGGAATTCAAATAGAGGCTTTTGAATTTATTTTCTTCACCTGCTTTACCGATGGTCCCACCATAGCACGGCCTACTACCGTGTCTTTTTTCGTCCCGTCTGTATAAAAACTGGCATACTCGTGATGTCTGGTCCGAAGCTCAAAGAAGTCCTGCCTTATGACTTCCTGTGGAACATACTTTTTGTTATACTTGGTCAGCGCAAGGTCGCAATGTATGTGGCAGCTGTTCCATGGAGCTATATCTGGTGGGTACTGGACTGACTGAGGCTTTGCATCCATCCCAACAGGTTGTGCTGCAGTATTATTCCTCATAGAAAAAGGGGGGACTATGGTAGGTTTGTTTTCAAGTGTGCGTTGGAACTTGATGGTCTCAATATTATCTCGGACGGGGAGCTCCGCGACAGAGCGCACCCTGACAGAGTACATAAAACCCAGGGAAAACCTCCTATACTCAAGGGACAGTTCGTTCGCTTCTGCGTAAAGGCTAAGCACTGAGGAGGTGCGAAATGCACCAGTAGCCAATCGCAGTCCTTGATGATGAGTAGGATCTAACATCTTTAGAACTGATGCCCGAGCAGAGTTATAGACAATACAGCCATAATCAAGCTGAGAGCGAATGACTGAGTGATAGATACGCATCAGACACAGTCGGTCAGAGCCCCATGATTCATGTGACAAGACCTTAAGAATGTTCAGAGATTTAAGGCACTTGAGTTTTAAGCTCTTAATGTGTGGAACGAAAGTCAACTTGGAATCGAACACAAGGCCCAAAAACTTGTGTTCATTTTCTACAACAATAGGAGAAGCATGCATGTTCAAAGACGGTTCCTGAAGAACACCACGTCGACGAAAAAAGCTGACACAAGCTGTTTTTTCGGGAGGAAATTTAAAACCTTTCGTATCGGCCCATCTGACCAAGTTATTGACCGCAAGTTGGACGCGACGTTCACAAATTGAGGAATTACAGGATAAAACGGAGATCTGGAGATCATCAACATATAAAGAATATTGCACCGAAGGAGGAATTGCACGGCCAATGGAATAAAGTTTGACGATAAAAAGAGTGACACTCAGTACACCCCCCTGAGGGACTCCATTTTCCTGTAAAAACTCCTTAGAGAGAATTTCTCCCAGCCTCACGCGGAAAGTACGGTGCTGCAGGTAACTCTGTATAGCACTCAACATTCGGGAACGGAAACCAAGATCGAACAAATCCTGTAGTATACCGTAACGCCAGACCGTGTCGTATGCCTTTTCCAAATCAAAGAAGATGGAGAGACACTGTTGCCCGTTGGCAAAAGCCTCACGTACAAAGGTCTCAAAGCGGACGAGATGATCGACAGTGGACCGTGCTGACCGAAAGCCACACTGGAACTTATCAAGGCAGTTGTTTCGTTCTAGAAAAAAACATGAGTCTCTTGTTAACCATCCTTTCTAATGTCTTGGAAAGACAGCTAGTTAGAGCTATTGGTCTGTAGCTAGATGCACAAGAGGGATCTTTGCCGTGCTTCAGCACTGGTCCAACTACAGCGATCTTTCAGGAGGATGAAAAGTGGCCCTCGAGCCAAACTCTATTAAAAAGGTACAAAATCAGCTCCATAGTGGATGGATGAAGATATTCGAGCATTTTATAATGAATACCATCTGGTTCAGGGGCAGCTTGTTTGGAACAAAGAAGTGCCATTTGAAGTTCGTATAATGTAAAAAGAGTATTATAGGGTTCGTGCGTGCCACCTGATGTGATAACAGCTTTTTTTTTTCTGCATAGATCTTGTGTCGCTTGAACGTTTGGGTGTAATGTTCGGAACTGGAGACATACACAAAGTGCTCACCGAGTATGTTGGCCTGTTCCTCAAGGCTTGCAGGACACACTTCATTCCGACTCAAGAGTGGGACAGTGAATGCTCGGTTAGAGCCGTCAATTTTATGTACGCGATCCCAGACTTCCTTCGCAGATACAGTGCTGTTAATTGAAGAAGCGTACCCTCTAAAACTTTTTTTCTTCGCTAGCCTTCGAATCCACCTCGCCTGGGCCCTTTTTCTTTTAAATTCATTAAGATTGTGTGTTGTAAGGTAGCCCCTAATTATACCCCACGCTCGATTTTGTTCTTTTTTGGCCAATCGGAAATCTTTGTTCCACCAGGGCTTTGGCCTCCTGGGTAGATGCGACGACGTCATGGGGATAGAGAGAATGGAAGCTTGTAAAATGTGCTGAGTGATATGTTCAGTGGCTCTATCGATATGAGATCGTCGAGTTATGTGCATGCAAAAAGAGATGATTCTTTGAAAGTAGGCCAGTTGGCATTTTCGAATTTCCAACGAGGAGGACGTGTTGGGACTGTCATAAGAGGATGGTTAAATTCTAAGATGGTGGGAAAGTGGTCACTTCCGTGAGGATTCGGGATGACCTTCCATGAAAGCAATGGGAATAATGATGGGTGTCAAATAGATAGGTCAATGGAAGTGAAAGTGTGAGTTGCTGAGCTAAAATATGTAGGTTCATTTGTGTTTAGCAGGCACAATCCAGCAGAAAGCAAAAAACGTTTAACAAGGGCCCCTCTAGAATCCCGTCTGTCACTACGCCACAGGGGATTGTGTGCATTAAACTCTCCTAAAAGTAAAAAAAAGGTGAAGGAAGTTGATTAACAAGGTCTTCTAGCTCCTCCATATGTAACTGATAATTAGGAGGTACATACAAAGAACAGACTGTAATTATTCGATCTAAGAAAATGCGTGTAGCCACTGCCTCCAGTGAAGTCTGCAGGGCTACCTCGTTAGAAGGAACTGAACGTTGCACAACCACTGCAACACCTCCAGCTGCGTGAGCTGCGTGTGTACGGTCCCTACGAAACACCTGGAAGTGTTTTAAAACATTAGTGTGGGTGGTCTTTAGGTGCGTTTCCTGTAAGCAACATGCAATGGGCCGGTGATCCTCTAAAAGATAGCTCACATCATCGTAGTTAGGCAGGAGGCCTCTGCAGTTTCACTGAAGGAAGAAAGACGTTTATCTTCTATAAAGGAAACGCCTCAATAAGTGTGTTATACAAAAATTGTGAAATATAGTTTATATGTCGTTTGGTGCCACAATCCGTGGGATGGTTTTCTTTTTTACAGTGTCCTTAGGCCGTCCTCCAGCCTCGCAGGAGGCCGAGGAAGCAGACCCTGATCTAGAGAGAGGAAGGTCCTCATCGGAGAGTGGGATGCTCACATTCATTTTTCCATCCAATGAGACCTTGGGTCCTTTGAGCGGCAGAGGTGAATCTGACCGCCCAGGCTTTGAAGAGCTGCCAGAGGCACGGGGAGGCAGCCCCCGACCCCCGTCCAGAAGGGCCAGCTGGTGCCGGTGACGGCACGTCTGGCTCCTTGGAGGGTGTAGCACCCTCCTTAGAGGGCACAACAACCCCATGGGAGCATGAAGGCAGTGGGTTGCCCACCGTCTTCGGACGTACGTAAAAGGACCCTTGTGGAGATGACAGGTCTTCTGGGGAAGTCTGCGTCTCCACGGATGCCATAGACAGTGGGGGTCCCCTTCGCACTGCCTCGGCATATGAACCCCTTGCCTTGAAGGCAAGCTGTTCTCTAGCGTCTTGGTAGCTGAGATTGTGTTTCACCTTAAATGTAATTATCTCCTTTTCTTCCTTCCATTTCGGACATGTGCGTGAAAATGCGGGGTGTGGTCCGCCACAGTTTATGCATTTATGGTCGTTTTCACATATGTCAGCGACGTGGTCAGTGGCACTACATTTCGCACAAGTTTCTCGGCCGCGGCAGTTTCGGGAGCCATGCCCAAAACGCTGGCAACGAAAGCACCGCTGTGGGTTCGGAACGAAAGGACGAACTCTGCAGTTTAGATACCCTGCCTTCACGGTGGAAGGCAGAGAGTGGAGTTTAAAAGTCAGACTAGGTGTCGGGTTGATATCTCCTGTCCGTCTCGTCGCAGGGTGATTCGCCGTACGGCTACAACAGCACTCCGACGCAGCCCTTCAAGGATTTCCTCTTCAGTACACTGAAGGAGGTCATCCTCAGAGATGACGCCACGAACAGTATTCAAAGTGCGGTGCGGGGTTACACAAAATTGGTGTTCGCCTAAGCTAGTCAACTTGAGTAACGCTGTGCTTTGAGTTTTATTTTCTACTTCAACGAGGAGGTCCACAGAAAGTTTTTTTGCCTTGTAATTCTTTCCGATCGTCTGCTCTAGGACCTTAGAAACAAGGAAAGGTGACATCTTTGATAACGGTAGACAGTCGTTCGCAGCATGAAGTACAAGAAAACGTGAAAAGGTGTCGGGTTCTTTGGCTTTTTCAAAAGTAGGGGGAGCGGGGCGAACCCTTTTGAGGGGTCGCTCTGCTCGGGGGTTTAGGAGAGAGGGGAGTCATAAAAAGGCAAAGGGTGTTCAGAATCTGCGGCGCGCCCCCCACCACGGAGCCCAACGAGGGAATAGGTAACACCCCATAACAAATATGACATTGCTGGAAGCATTACTCTATTAGCACTACCCAGAAACTATAACCAAGTGTGGATCTGGACGAGAGTATCTGTCACCACCCAAGGTTAGCCCTTGCCGCCAAAGAAGTTGAAAAGGAAAGAAGAGAAATGAGAAGAGTGAAAAGAAGGAGAAGACAAAAATGAAAGAAGGGAGGGGATAGTAGAAGGAGTGGCGACTAGACTGAATCATTCTGGCCGGGCCTTACCAGGACTCCCGTCTATGAGAAGCAGGGGCCGAAGTGGTGTATTGCCTCGCCCGGGGGGCCCCGAAGGGTCCAAACCTACCCCGGGCTCGGCTCAACCACCAGGATGCCCTTTTCCCCGGACACGGGAAAGCAACGCACAGCCAGACGTGGGCGGGCGAACCCGCATGGCTCGGGGTCCGTGGAGAAGCCACTCTCCAAACACCTGCTTTCACAGGTGCCCCCTGCGGGGTGGCTGCTATGAACTGTCGTATACATTTAGACATCATCTGATATCATAAAAAACAATAAAGCCGGGTTGGGCTGTACTGCATCAATTACGACTTTGTAACCAATTAATAGCAGGCATTTATTATTTTTATTTATTACTTTTGGCTATTAGTCTTTGACAGAAAAATATATGGGCGAGTTGGCACGGTGGTAGTCTTTCAACTCCATCGAATATTCAGGTTTGACATTAGCGTTTCAGTTAATTTTTTTCCACCTTTTTTCATGCTTTTTCTAGCTGCTCTGCTTCTTGTGAGGGCTTTCGCCACCACTATACTCCGTTTCATACACAGCGTGCAACGCTGTCGAAGGTACTGAAATGGTGCGAATGAAAAAGCAGAAAAACAAAATGTGCTGCTCCGCGCGTTTCGTGGACGAGTGGTACAAGGCGCTGCTTTAGCGATACGAACGTCTCGGTGGTTCAAACCCACTTAACGCGCAAAGTTTTTTTTTTTTTTTTTTTTCGTTTTTAGACATATTTTTTGTGCAAGATTGTGCGCGTTGCCGGACTGCATATTTCAATTCCTCCTTTCTTTTTGCTTTTTATTTATAGGTCACCGAGAGGCCACATTTCTACCATCTGCTCTGCCGCCTTGCAAGTGTTATTTGCCTCCAGCTACTAGTTATAATTTTCTTTCGTGCAGCGTGGAATGAAGAATCGCCTTGTCCCAAAATTTATGATACGACGTTAATCGACAATAGTTGTGGCCTCTGCAATCATAATGTAATTAAATGCAAAGGTTCACCCCTTCTCCGCGGATTATTTTCGTTGGCCTGTACAGTTTATTTTGAAGTAGCTGTCAAGGGTAGGAATCCCCCTCTCGGGGTACTTGCAATGCACCTTCAGGCGAATGGCGTTGTGCGTGAACTCGTCATGCTTGACGGTCCCCGTGCTCGAAACTTTTACGTTGCGAGGTTTTCGCTTCGGGGACGCCACCTTACCAGATAGACACTGCGCCTTGTACTTCGCGACAGTACGGGCGCATACTCCGGTGTTGTTACTGGCCGTCTCCAGGACTTCACGACCGATCCGGGAAACGCGTTCTTCTATTGGCGTACACGTTGGCGATCACCTGCTTGCACTCTTTCGAGGTCTTCGCACAACGAATCTTCGAAAATATCCGAGCAGGAGAGGTACCGTACTTGAGCTTGCTGCGTAAGACGCCATCTTCTCAAAACTAGCCAGTGCCACACAACCCGAAAACCCGCAGCGGCTGCCGCACGGACGGAAACGAAAACAATTCAAAGTAATTTACATTATCTTTTTTTTTTTTTTTTTTAATTGTGCTCCGTCGAAATCATAACGCCACTATCAGTTACTAGCTACGAGGAGGCACATTTTTCGACTTTTTTATATTTTTTTGCAGGGGACGCACTATTATATGGGGCGAACGTAGACACGGTCGGCGATGCAAACCGCTGCGCTAGCTTTGACTGCGTTGCACGCTATGTATGAAACGGAGTATAAAAAACGTGACATCCAAACCTTTTTTTTTTCTCTTTTTTTTTTTTTTTTACATCACACAATCGTGAACTTTGAAAGTGTGCCGGTTCGGCAAACGCGAAGAGACCGCACGTCTCCAGGGCACAGGCATTAGCTTAGGCAAAAAAATCATGCTGCTCGCTTTTGTAAAGTTTTTCTCGCTATGAAACAAATCGGTGGCGAGCGGCTCTTGGTACAAGACGTCAGAACTAGCGTGACTTGTGATTAACACTTTGGGACGGTGATTGAATGCTTGAACGTCCGTCAGACGGCACTTGAACGCTCCGCAAAAGCGTCGTCGGAGGAGCGTCGTTGGACGGTGCCCAGAACATGCCCACGGTTCAGCCGCACGGGAATTCTTTTCACACTGTGGAGCGAGACACAGGCTTTAAAGAAGATACGCTCTTTTTAAATAACAAAATAACACAGGATAGAAGCATAGCTTAGCAAGCACACGGTACACGACAAAGTTTGAAACAGCAGCCCACTTCGCGGAAACAAAAGAAAGTTGCTTACCGGCGTTTGCACGAGTCGTCCATGCTGTCCTGAACTCACGGGCGTTGGCAAGACACAGCGTCTCCCAGCTCTCAGTCATTATTTGCTGTTCTTGGACACGGTATTCAAACGGAAAATATCCAAAATATCTGCTAAAACGTCTATAACGTAAAAAAGAAGGAAATTCCCGAAGCCCCTGAAACTCCAACGGCCATCAAGTTCGGCAACTCAACGAAAGCTGATTGCAATAGCAATAGCCTTGAGCAGTTTTCAAGAGTTTCTTTTCCTTTTTAATTATTTTTTAAATTTTTTCAGAACGATACTAAGAAAATTATTATTAGTAACAATAAGAATTTCACTAAAATAATAATGTAAAACATTACAAAAAGTGAGTAAATCTTAAGTCTTATTTAAACTTTAAGTTGTTTCTTTTTTTATACGCCGAGACCGAAAACAATTCAAGCAACGTTTCCTCTGCCGTATTTGTTTGCGTGTGTGTGCGTGCATGCGCGTGCGTGTTTGTACGCGCGCGTGTGGATGCGTCCGCGTGTTTGCGTGTGTGCGTCTCTGCTTGTGCGTGCATGTGCGACTGCGCGCGGGCGTGCCTTTGCGCGTGTGCATGCGCGTGTGCGTGCGTGCGCGTGTGTATATGTGTGACTGCGAGCGCGCAAGCGTCTGTTTGTGCGTTCTATTGCACTGCGCCAGTAAGAAGACCAATTGGATGTCCCTGGACACTGTTAAAGTACTAACTTATTGATTAACATTATTATTATTATTGTTATTGTTATTGAAACATAGCCCCGAGTCTTTAGACTCAGGGCCATAGAATTTCGGATAAGCGGGTAAAGAAAATGTATTGGTTCCCAGTCTTTAGACTCGGGATCATAGCATTTTCTATAGACTGGAAAAGAAAATTGATTGGTTCCCAGTCTTTAGACACAGGGTCCTGAACGTTTCTATTGGGCAGGAGATCGGACTATAGGGTGCGCTTTATCGAGCTTGTTGTCCACGCAGCGCGGTGTTTACTAACCTAGCAAAACAAAGAAATTGAACTTCGCCTAGCACGGTCTGGGCACGAGCGCTTCACTTTGACCAGTGCTTTTGGAGCACGAGGAGCGGCCTTCGAATCGTCATCTTCAATTTCTCTGATCAACAACAAACAATAAAATTAGGTTTGTTGTCCACACAGCTGTGGCATCCCGCTAGTGGCGTGACTGTTCGATCTCCTCCCCAATAGCTGGCTGTAACTATATTTATAAATTTCTAAGGCCGACCATGCAAAGCTACAGGGGCTGATAGCCTGCCATTGAATTTTCCATAGACGACCATAGACCATTTTTGTATGGGATGTCTCGGACTGGTTTATAATGAGATTCGTCTCTTTATGTGTGCGAGTTTTTGTGCATGTCATCATATTCTCAAATGAATAGTTTGCCCAGGTTGACATGGTCATGTGACAGGTTCTAGCAGCATGGCATGAATATTTGTAAAACATTTTCACTATAATTTGATTTAATGTTGTCAGATATAAACTCGAGACTAACTGATTTTCTTACTGTACACTTCCATCAATAAATATTTGTAAAAAATGCTAGTATTGAGTATTTCACCCTAGTTTCCAAGTTCTGAGCATGGAGTGATTTGTAAGAAAATTAAATATAAACTCATATATAAACATTTGTTTGCAAACATAAAAATTGTACGCAAAAGGGGCACTTTATTATTACTATTTGCATGAATTACAACTGACATTATAAAAAAACTAGGCTGCTAACAACTGTTGCCTTTCAAGCAGAAATCTTACCTGTACTCTATGGACAGAGCCATATATAAACTTTCCAAAACCATTTCATATTATTTATTTGGCACCCTCTTCTACACCCTCCTTACAACCTTCACTAAACATAGGGTGTAACACGAAACAGCACCCTTTTCGGTAAACTTATGAGGGTGTACTCCCAGATTTTAGGGTGTTAAAGGGGTGTAGCGGAGGGTGCAAGTCGCCATAACACCCCCTTTACATCCTTAAAGGCGTAAAAACTTTTACTGTGTACCTTTTATGTTCAATATAAAACGATCTTTCTAAACTTTCTTCGATAGCGATTGTGAAATATTTAGGCGTAATCGAAAAGCGAAATATCTGTTGTGTTGAATTAGTGGTGAGCAGAATCTTTCCGCTTTAGAGGACGCCACGCCACCCAGCGGCAAAGACGTGTATATTAGAAACGTACAGCTTGCGCTAGTCGAAATACGTAGCACAAAATGCTCGCGATCTGGCGGCAAAGCGTGGAAAAGCGTGGCAGTCGCGAACAGCGACTCGGCGTTGTGATAAACAATCGCTTGTCCTTACTTCGGCACCGTCGCAAACGACGAGCGTTTTCGTCCTTTGCCGACGGAATATGCGAAGACACATCAGTCTATTCTGAGAGTCGGATACGCGTAGAAGTGATTCTCGCGTTAACTCTGTGCGGTGAGGCAAAATGAGTCATGCAAATGACACGTTCTCTTTTAAGAGCCCAGAGACCTGAAATAAAATGAGCAGTAAAAGGAAGGATGACAGAGCATCGCCCTTTCTGTTTACGACGCCTCGCTTATGCGACCGAGCATTTTTGTTTTATGAACATGCAGTAAGTACAGAGCGCGCCATGGCACAAACGAGCTGTCACAGCTTTTTTTTTCATTTGTTTTTGCAGTTGGGAGGCTGCGATCAAACCGGAGGAACTGAACTCGTCAAACACGAAGCAAAGGGCGAAGTTTACGGAGCACGCCGATTAAACTCTCGAGGTGATGACGCCGATCTTTTGTAGCTAAACCCCAATCGGCGCATTTCGCGAAATTTCGCATCTTTAACATTGTGTTTGATGAGTCTAAGAACCTCTTGTATGCCGGTAGAAACTGAAGGAGCGAAGGGGACGAGCAGGCGTGGGGACGTCAGAACACCGAGCACTAGTTGGAATGATTAGGGGTTGGATGTAGCCAGCTGCCTTTGTCTCTACTCACTCCTCGAACGTGTTCGCGCGTTTGAACGCGTTTGAGGAGTGAGTGAAGACAAGAGATAGCTATAGCTTTGTCTCTACTTACGAATCATTCCAAACAGGGCTCGGTGTTCTGACGTCCTCGCACGCACTCGCCTCTTCCTCTCCCTCGGTTTGTACCCGTATAGGCCATTCCGCCGTAGTCGTCTTCTGCGCGTCGCCATATTTGTCCACTGGGCTGCGGAGCGTGTTCTCAGCATGCGTAGTAGCTATCTTTGGCGAAGTACACTGTAAAAAAATTTGCACCCTTAAAGGTCCATTTTCGTGTCTATAACACACCCCCTTGCACCCCTAAGAAAGAGTGCTTCCGAATGACTACACACCCCTTTTCATGGGTGTTGTGGTTTAAGGTGCACCTTTATCGATAAAGGGTGTTTGCAGCCTGTCACCACCCTTTGATATAAGGGTGTTATGAGGGTGTTAAAAGGGTGAAAATTCTAGGAAGCCTTATAACCCCTATTGAGCCTTATAGATGCATGCCACATATCTGATGGTCATTGTAGGTCTGGAATACTCAAAGACAACTTTCTGCGGCAATGCAATCGGAGCTGTGGGTGGCCGAGGTCAATTGGACGCCGGTGCGGAGCGCAGTCATCGGCTGCCATCATATCGCAGCCAATGGCTGCGCTCCGCACCGGCGCCCAGTTGCCACACGCCACCCTCAGCTCCGGCTGCATTGCCACAGAAAGCTATGCTCGAGTATAGTCATTTAAAGAACACACATAGCGGAACAATCACTCGAAAAATTTATTGTTCTTTTAAAACACGTTGGTTTGTGAGCAGATTGCTTATTTGGCAGAAGACTGCAGCTGAACACTGGAGAACTCTGCCACGTAAGAAGAGATGAAGCGCTGTGTTGCGCACCTTGGTTTTGTTACACGAACACCAAAAAATAAATGTTCTACAACGCAGCACAAACTGTGTGCTGCTGTAGCATAGTTGATGTCAAAAAGATAGTACGCCGCCATCATTGCAGCAATGCCTTGCTCAGCATCAATCACACGCAGTAACTGCTGCTTCTCAATGTAAAGGAACAGGTCGTCTGCCTGCTCAACAGAGGTGCCACTGTAAGCAATGCATGGTGTAGACGGTTTCTCCCCTTCCTGCATAGAAAAAGACAATCCGGGGCAGCAGTGTAGAGTCACAGGATCACAATTGTACAGTTTGGAGCAAGCCAGGCCTGCCCACCATCTAGTCTGAAACACTAACGATATAACGTTCAAGCAAACAAAAATGTGTCTTTTGTGCATGAAAACATTCGTGGAAGCTTTAGTGAAAAAAAATGAAAAAAGCACGGCAATCAAGATACGCCTTGGAAATGCGCGGAGTCACTACAAATGCACGATGACTCGTCATTTTATTGTGAGCTGTCATAGGCTAAAACCGGGACGTAAACGAAAGCATGTGTCTACAAGCCGGGTTTAAACAAACACAGTAGGTGCGCGAGCAGCAGACAGACTTGCACGCCTTATGCCAAAATTATATTGATAACTATAGAGCCCCTTCCCATACAAAAATGGTCTATGGTCGTCTACACTCCCCGGACCGAAACGGACTCAAACTTCTCTTTGGCGTGGCTAAGGTGCAATAGACTCAAAAATAACTGTGGGGCTAGTTGGTTATTCATTACAATATACTCATTCATTTCTTCCGGGGGGGAAACTTATATGGCAGGCTATCACCCCTTATGGCCCTCTATGGTCGGCCATAGAGATCCATAAAGACAGCTACAGCCAGCTATAGAAAAATCTATGGCCCTGTGTATAAAGACTGGGAATTAATAAATTTTCTTTACCCGCCTATAGAAAGCTCTTTGGTCACAGGTCTAAAGACTGGGAACCAATAAATCGTCTTTAACCGTCCATAGAAAATCTTATGGCCTTAAGTCTAAAGACTGGGAACCAATAAAATTTCTTTAGACGCCTATAGAAAATTACATGGCCCCGTGTCTAAAGACAGCGACCCAATAAATGCTCTTTTCCCGCCTATGAAAAACTCCTTCGCCCCGAGTTTAAAGACTGGAAAGCAATAAATTGTCTTTAGCGGTCTATAGAAAAATTTATGGCCCCGAGTCTAAAGACTAAGAACCAATAAATTTTCTTTCCACGCCTACAGAAAATCACTACCGGCGCTTACTTTTTTTTAGTAAAAAAACTCCACGTTAGAAAATTAAATCAATACTAAATTTCTGTCAGGCCGGTGACAAACCATGACCCTAGATATGTTCTCTGCTGTTCCAACGAGTCGTGAAAACCAGTAATATTGTTTGTTTGAAAAACCCATTAAAATGCTTGTGCAACAATTAAAATTATTACCCCCGAAAAGTGAAAATAACTTACACTGGCGCCGAACACTGCAATCAAGCAATAGATTGATTGCAATCTTCAGTACCAGTGTACTGCATGTCATCACTGCATTGTCAACGTGATTCATCAAACTTATTAAAAAGATAAATAATACATTTTAGTTAATTAGCCTAATGATCTACATTTGCTTTTTTCAGGGTTTTGAAGTAAGAGATGCGGGCTATTCCAAGAGACAATTCAAATAATGTATTAAGTACGAGTAATATTTGCTCCGCCTCTCAGTGTTTTTGCGACAAATAATGGGTCACCGGCAAAGTCGGATTCAAAAATTAGACTGCCATATATACAGCTAGTGCGAACATAGCGTTTGTAGAGGGGAGGAAGTGGCCGAGTGGGCTAACGCGTCTCAGCTCGGAGCGTGGAGCGAAAGCTTGCGCTGGGAACCTCCTGGGTTCGATCCCCGCCGCCCCCGCCCGTTTCGATCTGGATGAGTTTCGTACCGGCACACGTTCGTGTGATCACTACTGCGTGATGCACGTTAAAAACCCCAGGTTAGCGGTTGTACTGCACTGGCTAAATTTCTCATCTACAGCTAAGAGACCGATTACCCGTTGAGGCGCATCTCCATCAAGGCTGTATAAACATAAAGAGCAAACCAATTTTAGCGTTTGTAGATCTGCGTTGTTGCTGCTGTGTGGGGAAGTGTTCTGCTTGTGTTCTGTGTGTTCAGAGATGTATTTATATCTATACATTGATTTACACATATATATATATACACATAGATATACATACACCATGTAGCGCTCGCAAGTCGGGGAACTTCAAGTAAATTTTTTTTTAGGGTTTGCTGGCTAAAGAGAGCCATAGGGAAAGTCACAGAGAAGTCTTTATCCAACCATTAGAAAAGCTAAAGAGCGCTATGGCTGGACAGCGATAGGGCCATAGACAAAGCTAAAAAGGCCCATAAAGGCGACCATAAAAAATGCTAAAGGCAGCCATAGAAAATTCTTGAGCTAATTGGGCCAAATAGCTAAAGCCGACCATACAAAGAATTTTCTATAGCCGACCATAGGACATTTTTGTATGGGCTTGAATGTAATACATTGACTTGGGCTTTCCCACCCCAGAAAAAAAAAATTAGGCACCTAGTGCTTATCAAACGATCATGTACAGTCGTAATATGCTTTCTTTAAACGCGAAAGTACCCAGTCATGTACCTCAATGTTCACGCAAAGCGAGATTTTGATTGTACTTTCAGTCACATATTTAGCTCGAATTTTCAGCTCTTTGTGATTTATAGAACATTTTTGTGGAAAAGAGTTTCCTGTTGTTTTTTTTTTACTCAAACCCCGTTTAAACTTTTGCGATACATCTGGTACAGCAAAGAAGGCAAAGAATTTAAGCAACAGGATATGTGCAGTGCTGCTTGACCTAATCGCCGCAACAATTGTTGTCTTATCCACGTGAGAGACGGACCTGTTAGAAAACGTGATCTGTTGTTAAGCTAATGTAACACACAGTTATGACAGGATGGTATATCTGCATTTCAATTTCAAGCTTTCAGGATAGCCCTATGTTGCATAAACTTACCAGAGGCACAAACATTGCTTCCATTGCTCTTGGTTGATGAACAAGTTTCGCCAGGAGTTGCAAGGTTCGTACAGCCCGGATGTCTGCAATATGAACACATCACATACTCCTTAATTTTTCTTTCAATATAAACTTTGTGCTGTTTAAGAACCAAAAAGACTGGAAAGTAAGACTAGTCTTTTCTTTACCTAACGCTTTTTCTCATCCTCATCTCGTTTCCGGCCATCCCTTGTTTCCTCCTACCCCCCCCCCCCCCCCCCCCCATGCAAAGCGTATCTTGTAAATATTTTGCCTAAAACAAGCTGGTTCCTCTCAGACAAATATTGGTAGCGAATTCAGACCTGTTGCATTATAAGCTGCAATATTAAAGCAAGATTTAGAGCACTGTAAGTATAAAAACGACTGCTCGGCAAATTTGGAAATCTTTATAAAGGCAATTCGCCGAGATACACAAGGAGGCGGCGTTACCGTCGCGCTACCATCAAAGCGTGGACAATACAAGGTCACCATACGGCTTTTTAAAACTATTCGCCACAGAATTCTAAGTATTCTGTTGAATATTGTAGTTTGAAGTAATTCTAGTGGGAAATATGTAATTCTTCAGTAAATCACAGCATTATCGAATTAAATGTCCACCACGTGCATTTCCAATTATAAACATCAGCTTCCTCAGCTATTACACCTCCGTCTGCTGTAAAAGCTCGCTGAGCCTCTATTCGGATAAGCTGAACAACTGATTTTGAATGCATCTTTTTCCACAACAATCAGCAAAAAAGTAAAAAAACGCAGTTACCATTTCTGTCTTTTAGTGGCAGTGTGGTTTCATCTCGAGGTGGATAAGTTCACTAACTCAATTGCTCAGAGAACCTTACAATGGTAATGACGCTTCTGTGCTGATCGGTTTCAGTGAATACACTGCATACCAAGAATGTCTTGGGTCACTGTTGTATCATAGAACACTAATGTGCACTCTGGTGACTCTAAACTTGCACAAAGCAGAATGGAATTCTTAGTAGGCTACAGCAAACACTAGCGACATAACATGGCCGCACTGAATTTTTAACAAGTCTTGATGAACATACGTTTCTTGCGCCTTGCACAAGCTGTCGCCTTGTCAGCCTCCAGGACAGGCATAGTGTCCTTTCTTTTGGCTCCCAAGCGATCCCCGAGGGCTAGGCTCAGGACAATTTGCATCCCTTCTACCACAGCTGCAGCTCCATCTTTCTTGAGTAGCATATTAAAGTCGTGGAAAAACTGAAATATTTTAGAAAACAAAAAGCTTGCAGAATTAAAAAAGATAGAAACACACTTCAAATACAGTATTCGCATGCAGAGCTGGCCGTCGTGGACAGCTATAACTGAAACAAACTTGTAGGGTAAACTTGCAGGGGGACGAAGATAATACCTGAGGGCTTATATATTTGTTTAGAGTAGGTCTCAGCTGTGACAGCAGCGCAGAAAAACCAGTCTTGATAGAAAAGGTAACAAAACGTATTTCTAAATGAATAAAACAATTTGCTAGTAACATTTGAATGATGTTGATTCGAAAACGATTCAGCAGACACCTGAGAATGTGTATTCACAACGTAGGGACATAGATACATACTTCGATTCTGCTAAATTCTTGTCAAATCTTTTTTTTCCTTATTTTATGTTTATCATGTGCCGAATCTGAACTTTGACAAATAAAACTCACAAATATACTACTGAGGTTATTATAAAGCACTTACCAAATCGGCGTCTCGTAAGTATGGATATTTGGTGACGGCCACAGCAACCGACAGTCTGCTTAATTGTTCCACTCTGGCCTGATGCGTCAGTTCCAGTCTGCAGCGCACTTGCTGATTGTCAGGATTTGGTTTCTTCCACTCTTGGCAAAGCCATGCCTCATGCTGCGCAAGACTACTCGCATCTTCTCCACAAGGAGTCGAACTTTGTGCCTGCGTAGAAAATAAGGTTGTGTTTAGTGAAACTAAAGAAAAAACTATCACACAACCGTAATCTAAAGCACTAACCAAAGTTTGTCCAATGCTGCCACGCTGCAGCTCTTCTGTCGTGGTTCCACTGGAAGTTCTTGGTTTCTTTGCGGTACTGCCATACTTTTCTCTGCTGCTCATTACACGATCGGTTGACAGTTTCCTCCTTTCATTTTTGAACTTCTGCCTTATAAACATGACCCAAGAATCCTGAAATATCAGATAATTCAATAACTACAGTTCAGTGGTGGCTCTGTGATACAAATGGTTTTCCCTTTCTACCCTCAAAGCTATAATTCAACTCTGACCTGTGACTTTCGTCAAATAGTTGGTTATGTTCCAACGCTGTCAGTCAAGAAAACCAGCATGCAGGATGCGTTTCCCTTTTTTTTCTTTTTCCCCTACTTGTGTATAGCACCAAAGTGCAAAACAGTTTATTTCAACCTGTCACGAAGTTAAAAACAGGGCAAGCACTCCTCAGAGAGCACAACTCTAATCCCATGTTTTCAAACACACGTGTTTGCAAACAATGCAGAAAAATTGCACTATTGTTGATGCAAAAAAACAAAACGCAACATGTACAGCAACAGTTTGATATTTTTCTGCAGTTCCTTTTTTTTTATTTTGACTAAGATTTTGTTACATTACGCCCCTTCCCTAAACAGGTAAAAGTTTTAATTTGCAGCAGATTTTAAGGAAATATTGCACTCTTCCAGCACAAACAAAGGAACATGTTTAGGACTAAAAAATCATATTTTTTAGTCATAAACAAAAAAGCTGCCCATTAGGAGCTTGTACTACTATGGAGAATAGACTAAACAGAAAATGCATCTCAACAAGGCACTTACATGGCCACTTCCACAGGTATCTGCCAGCTGTGGGTATTGAGATACGAGTGGCCGCCCCACATTTTGGTAAAACGCTCTGGATGGGTACCTGCAAAAATCATATTTGGCTGTCATTGCAGCACTGGCCTTAACAGGTAGCGACAGCTTCAGAGGTATACGACTTGATGCAAGCTTACTCACAATGTATGCGTTGCCATTTCTTGGAACAAAACGTCGACAATTCTCGTTGTGACATAGGAGCCGAGTGGCTTGCCTCCTGCTGCAGCCGCTTTAAGAAAGTCGAAGTCCGGAAGTACAAATCCTGCCCCATCGTCGTCACCATGACTGAATAGGAAAGGGTTAAAAAAAGGGACAGTCTATTTATTTCGATTACCTTCAGGGCAAGAGGTTATACAGAGGGGAGTGGGAGTATGTGAGATTAATTTTGACGCTCCGAAACGAGGTGCCGTCGTTTATAGTGACGATATTCTCTGGAAAGCCGTTGTATCTCAATTGCGTCGCCAAGGGCGTGATAAGTGCAGGCCGTTGAGCATACCTTGGTGTAATTTTGAAATGCCGCTCCTGGCTGGTTCCTGGAGTGTTTTCATCAACTGAGCTTCCCTGAAAATACGTGAATTAACAAGAAAAACACAATTTATCAGGCGTACGAGGACAATTTGACGATTATACAGGTTCTTCAAAGTTATAAACAAAAAATAAATATATTTAGTTTCTTGTTACCATGAAAATACATTTAGAAAAATCTGCTCATCAGCTCCAATAACACTTTTCACCAAAACATAACAAGTGTAGAAAAGAGGAATGCACTGGGTTATTGATTCTGTCTCACTCATTTTGCAAGGGGAAACGGGCAAACTAATTTCTCATTGATACAATGGACAAGTAGAGTAAAGTAGAGATGTTTCTTTAGAATGAATGTCACAGCAGCTAGTAATAAGAAGGCACAAGTGAATGTCCTTACTTTTACAGGATTTAATTAGGTTGGAAAGGTTAAGAGAAAGTATAATACACATTGTAATGTTGCAAGATGTGGCACTGACCTCTCCACTTGGAGTTTCACCGCCATGTGCTGTCTTCACGACACGAAGAAGGGCCATGTCATGAATTTTGTCCTCGTCAAGTATGTCCACATACTCGTTAAAATCTTTGTCGAGCACCTGTCCAAAACGTAAACAGTAGACTTAGAATTGCAGCGTTAGCAAAGAGCCACAACAGTCTATTCGAAACTGTGTTAGCTCTGGTAATAGCTGAAAATGTCCAATGATGCTGTGACTAATCTCCGGAGTATCGTCGCAGTCATCCCTTTATTTCGCATGGAAAATTAAGAGAGCACAAAAAGTTAGTGCGCAAACCAGCAGGTGAAGATTAACCATAATTACTGCAAAACCCCGGTAAGGTTTTCTGTTGTGCTGTCCTTCAATTTTCCCGATCTCCGGGTTTTAGTAATGATATTAAGAGAGCACCACACGTTTTGCAAGCCGGATTACAAAGGCAACTTGGCGAAGCTCAAGCATACCATAAGTTGTTGTGATTCACCACTGATCATTGCAAATTAAAACGTCAAACTTGGAGCATCATTTCGTATGCCTCATTGCATGCGGGAGGGAACGCACTGACGTGAAGCGTTCACAACGCGTGTGAACGACTATATATAGCAGCAACAGAACGAGAGCAGGCAAGATTCACAAATTCCTGCACAAGCCAGTGATCGCGATCTCAACATAGGTCACTTAGGTCTTGATTAATTCAATGTTGAGATTGATTTTTTCCTTACGTATAGGACGTATTCACTGGCGGCAATCGATGTGGTCACTGGTGTCGAACACCTGCAGCTAGCTCTCACAAGCATAATTTCGCACCATCAAAACTGCCTTTCTTGGCTGACAAGAAGTTGCTTTACCCACGGCTCGTACAGATGACGACACAGGACGGGAATTGGGTGCAAGCCATTGGCGACAATACGTTATAGAAATTAAAAAAGAGTAAAGCTATACGCACTCCGGAGTGCGCTTCGGACGAAATGGCTATACGCACTAAGCCGAGAGCTCATGCCCCTCGGGCCAACCTTTTCGAACGGCGCGTGTATCACTGGGGAGCTCGTTAACACAGCCCACCGCCTGCGTTCACGCCGCTTCGCGGCGACAGTATCGGCTACTAATTACAAAACTTAACCAGTACACGCAGCTTCGCGGCGTCCAGCCGGCAACCCAAGCCCCGCTGTCCCCGATCGCACCTCTGGAAAAGTTTCGTCGACAACATTCGGTTGTTTTAGTGCTCATCGCGAAAAAGAATGTCGTAAATATCGTCGAATGCCTCGACAAAACAAAATGTTCGAGAAAAAAAGAAAAAAAAAAAAAAAGTAAGCCCACCGAGTATCAAACCCGCCTCCCATTACGTAGAAAGCGGACGTTTTAACATATGCTATGCCCCCGATAAGAAAACTCGTTCTGACCATTCGTTTTATTCGAATTTAGCGGAGTGCGTATAGCCATTTCGTCTGAAGTGCACTCCGGAGTGCGTATAGCTTTACTCATTCAAAAATACACACTATCACAGGTCACAAGAAATCAGCATTAAGAAACCTATGTATGCACGGGCAGTGTTCGAATTTTTTTCAAATATGTTCACATTACCTGAAATCTGTCGCTTTCGAAGTTTATCTCTGAAGCCAGGAGACTGCAGGTGCTCGCGGACGCCTTTATACCACGTAGGTTCGCTTCTTCAAGTGTCAACTTACGACGTGCACCATTAGTGCCCACTGTTAGGAGGCACGTAACCGACATTTCGGTATCTGAAGGCGCCGAACTTCGGCTACCTAATGAGCTAATTGTTGCTTATTGCTACCCAACGCAACGTTCGAATCGCGAACCACGATGCTATGTCCTTATTGCGACCCAACGCAACACGCAACGTTCGAATCGCGAACCACGATGCTAATGCGACACCCGGACGTAAATACGGCTACAGCCGGCCACTTTCGTAAAAGTTGCTTAAGGTCGTGCTTCGTTAATAACAAAATTAAATTTGGTCAAAATGTAACAAAAAGTTCATCACAATATAAAACATATTTATCTAAATAATTACTATGTTCGTAAAAACGGTAAAAGACAGAAAAAAAAAATAATTCGAAACTACGACGTGGCCAGGTTCAGCATAACCAGAGTTAGTTGCGGTTTCGCTTCTTTTTTTTTTCTTTCACTGAGCTCCAGCGGCGCTACCAACGCCCCCCCCCCCCCCCCCCCCCCTCCACGCCGCGCGGCCTTCGCCAAAGGATTTGCTGGGAGACGTCAGATGAGATCGCACAAATCGAGCGAGCGTGACCCGTGCTTTGAGGCCGCCTTACAACTGATGTCAGCACATTTCTGCTGGTAAGTAAAAGCGAGTTGCACTTCAACAGTTAAATTTGGAACAATATACCCGTGAGCGTATCTTAACCGGGGGAAACAGCGCCCTCGCCAAACCCAGAAACCGGAAGAAAAACAAAAAGATATACAGGGTATTCCAAGGTAATGGCGGAACTTCCTGGGGCCGAGACTACTTTCGGTTGACCATCTTGATGTGTATATCTGAACGAGCAGGAAGGAGCAGCGCAATTTTCTAAGTTTTTCTCAGCGGAAAATTGCAAAAGGTATGTCGAAAACCGGACGTCAGGTAGATCGGTGTGTATTTCTGAAGCATACGGGTCCAAGAAAAAAAGCATCGCATCTTGTTTTATTTCACCTCCCTGGCGAAAGTGACGTAACCCTACCTGAAGGCGCAGTGGAAGCTTGCGTACACGTGAGACATTCAATGAAGTGTCCACGAATCAACCGAGGCATCGGCATGTAATTGTTTCGTGTTTTTCGTGCACGGGAGAGCGTGTGCGAGAACAGTATCGCTTCATCAACTGCGCGGCGTCGCCTTGAGTGCTCGAGCTGGCCAAAGCGAAACTACGCCCTGTTGGACGTAGTTGAAGGTGGGTGCGAAGGGTTCTGCCAATGGTGCTCGGTCGTGCCTGGAAAAAAAGTGAGGGGTGCGTTTTCGACGACGTGTGATACGTGATTGGGAAAAAGCCGTGCAGCGTACAGTACAATTGTGCCGCTCGTTCCCCGCAAAATGCAAGCGGCTTGTTTTCGAAGACGCGTGGAGATCTCGTAATTCTGGCAACGTCGGCGTACCACGGCGATCTCGATATTCACGCGGATACAGGTGCAGACGCGGACGTCAGTTTTGGATTCTATAACACTAGTTTTGCGTCCAACTTGTTACGATCACGCGGGACATATTGTCACGAATGACAAGTGGTGAGGAGGCGAATAACTGAATAAACTGAACGCTTAATGGTGTGAACTTTTGCACAAAACAAAAGAGGGTAGGTTAGCGTTGCAGGCGTCGATGTCGGCGAAACGGCAGGATCGAGCGCATGGGGCGAAAGCTGACTCCGGCTTGCCACGCGGGGCACCTTTTGTAGCCGCGTGCATTTCTGGAACATTCGGCTTAGAACGTTCGGCGCGTAGAACATTCGTAACTCGATCAGACGAGGATGTTCTAAAATTTGTGAGAACGCCAAACAGAAAGAATAAATAAAAGAACATTCCAGTTCCTTGAATCGAACCCAGATCCTCCGCTCGACAGCCCAGCAAGGTAACCACTCGGCACGTACGCGCTCGCTCTGCGACGAGCGTGGCAATATCGCATTTGTTCGAACTGTTCTGTTTGGGCGCACACAGGCACACACACAAGCGCAATTATGTTCGACGACATGGAATTTGTTCAGGGCTCACATAAAGCGTTTGTTCACAAGTTCACATGCACACGAAAAGTAAAGTCATCAAATAATTTTGCTCTGATATAAAAAAATGATAAAAACTTATTTTATCTATTAAGAATTTTATGCAGTGCCAAGTTTGCCTGTGTTATGAAAACCTACGTTAAGACTAAAATAAAAAAGTTGGATCTGGGCGTATACACTAATTAATCTTCCAACTAATCTTTATTTTCCTAAGAACTCAAGTGTGATTCGTTCGATCATGTATCTTCGATGTCCGGAAGAGTCGGATGTGTGTATCTTTATTTCAAAATGAAGCGATCCTTGTGAGCGTGAAATTGACGCTCGCGTGACAGAGACTGTTCGCGCTCGACGGCCGCGGCTTGCTGCATCTTTTATTTCGCAGAGATCTGCCATAGCAAAGTTTCCCAGTTAATAGACATTACAGCACTTGAAGAAGCCAATGAGAGCGGAAAACGTAAAAACAAAATACTGATTTAATTGCGGAAAACACGAAACATAGTGGTGATGTTTCCCTTTGAAAGCATGCAAACAAAACCTGAACCGAAAGTTGTCTCGGCCCCCTGTCATGGCGGCCGGAAGTGGCGAGATTACCATGTATGTATTTTGGGTTCACAAGCTATTTTACAGGATTTGGACGTAAATGGAAGCTTGTGCGTGTTGGTAAGGCATGATTGCTAAACGTACAGTGCCAAAATACTAGGAGAGAAGTACGCACAATTTACTGACTTTTACAAGGAGTTGTAAGTCAGTGAATGTCTGTTCCCATTCTGTCCGGCCTTTTGGCGCTGTGCGTATAATAAGACACAAAATGCAGCTTTGTTACGAGTACAAAATTTATATTTATTTAAGGTACATCATATCAACAATTTGTATAATGTTGAGGTGCGAAGCAATCAGTATTATGTTTTAAGAAGCCATGTGTTAATTTTAAAGCCAGTGTTTACGAAGTAAAAGCTAAAAGTTTGTTTCGAAAACCATACTGATGCGCAACTACTACTGTATTTGTTATAGGGTGACGAGAAGTAGGGACACCTGGAGTGCTGTGGGTTTTTATTAACGTCGCTAGTTGCTATCTGGTGGATCAGGAGAGGAGTCGGTAAGAAAAAACTATGTCTGACAAATAAGATGAGGCGATGATGGCTGCTGTTCTTCAAGCCATGACATTACGTAAACTAACGCCCATTTATAAGTGTTGAAAACTTATTTACCCTGTTGTTATTTGTGCTTTACTAGGAACTTTTTTCCTATAACTTTATTTTAACCATGGTTAAATTAGCTGTGTTTAGGGCAAACCGACCTATATGGTCATTACATACAAAGATAATTTTCTAAAGATATTAACAGGTTAGTATATTAGGATAACTTTTTTATCGCAAATTTAAAAAAAGGCTGAGATTGTCACTGAAAAGTTGCTCTATTGTTTGAACAAAGAGTTTTTGCTTTACAGATGCCTGGAATCCGTTTCCTTCAGTGCCACAAGTGCAAGAAAAGAGAGGTCACATTCAGGTCCTTATTTAGGCACCTTCATGCGGAGCACGGACACGAAAGAAACTGGCTGTGTGGCCTTCAAGGGTGCTTAAAGACATATGTCACATATGGAGCATACCGGAAGCACGTTTCGAGGTATCATGCGAAAATCCTTGAGGAAAACAACATTCAGTACAACACTGAAGGAAGCGAGGAGTCGGAGCATGGTGTTGCATCCACCAGGAGGGAGCAACTCAACAGCCTTCCAGTTATCCCGTTCAGTGCGAATGCCGATATTTCACGAGACATGGAGACCAGTGTGCCTGACTCACCTCGGGATGGGCCAGACTTGTTCAAGCAATTTTCTCTCTTGCAGCTGAAGTGGAAAGAGGGAAAGCGCTTGCCAAGTTCTACCTTGCAAGATATATCCACTGATGTTGTTTTGTATCTGCAGAGCATGTTTGAGCTTTCCCTTTCTCCTTCGCAACTGGTAAGGAATAATGTGAAATCATTTGTTGAGTGTAAGCTTGAAAAGCCACTAAATGAGCATGAACGAGAAATGTATTGGAAGTTCTGCCTGCCTTTTGTAGAGCCAGAAAGTATTTGCATTGGTAGAGACTCAAGAGGAAAAAAAGAGACTTTCAGCTATATTTCTGTGACAAAAGTCCTAGAGAACTCACTGCAAAACGTTTCTGGCAATGTCGGGTCTTCACATTCACCAAGGTCAGATGAGTACCTTGTCGATGTCTTTGACGGAACAGCTTTTCAAGATCATGCATACTTTCGGGGTGATAATAGACAGCTGTGCATTCAACTTTACACCGACGAATTTGAGGTCTGTGATGCCCTTGCAAGCAGACGAGGAAAGCAGAAACTGATGGCAGTGTATTACACAGTACTGAATGCTCCTTTTGACTCTAGATCGAAGCTTTCCTCCATCCACTTGGCAGTGCTAGCAAAAGAAAAACTTGTAGCAAAGTATGGCTTAAAGAGAATACTTGAACCCCTTGTAAATGATGTGGCGCTGTTAGAAACAGTAGGCGTTACTGTTAACGGAGAACTTCTCAAAGGGTCCGTGTTCTTCGTTACAGGGGATAATCTTTCTTTGCACCGATTAGGCGGTTTCAGGTGCAGCTTCAGTCATGGTAGGATATGCCGACACTGCATGGCCTTACATCATGAGATAGGAACAAAGCACCGACCGTCTGACTTTCAGGAGCGAACACCATCTCTCCACAACCACTACCTCAGCTTGCTATCTCGTGGTGTCAGCTGCTTGCCTTTGTATGGCGTGCGCAGTGAATGTGCTGTCACATTTTCTGGCTTTGAGCCTACACAACACCTTCCGCCTGACGTCATGCACGATCTACACGAGGGAGTTATACCACTGTTGCTAAAGGAGGTTATTTCCTTTTTTGTCAAGGATGGCACTTTTACTTTGGAATTGTTAAACACTGCCATTGTGACGTATAAATACAGTGAGGATGATAAGCGTAATAAGCCGGAACCGGTGTCAACTAGTATGTTGCAAAAAAAAGGAACTATCAAAGGGAGTGCTTCGCAGCTGTACTGCTTATTTCGGTACTTGCCTTTTTATGTGGGGGAGTGCATACCAAGGGGCCAAAAGGTGTGGGAGTTGTACCTTTTGTTCAGAAAGGTAGTAGACATAATCATGAGCAAGCGAGTAACAGTAGAGTATATTGCATACCTCGAACGCCTGATCACATGCTTCTCCGTAGACTTCAAAGATGTGTTTCCAGCTGTTCGTGTACCTTGCAAATTACACTTCCTGATTCATTACCCTAGGTACATGCTCATGTATGGGCCACTTGTTCGGATTTGGTCGATGCGCTATGAGGGCAAGCATCAATACTTTAAGGACTTAGCCAGAAAGCTTAGAAACTTCAAGAATATCGTGTCCACTTTGGCAAATCGTCATCAAGCTTATGAGATGTATCTGCAGTGTTGTGAAACCGGCGATATGAACATGACCACCAGGGGATGCAAGCCCTTACTGTATGAGCATCTTCCTTTCGTTGTAAAGAATTTCATATGTGCAAATGCGATGAGCACTGAAACCATCTTTTCTTTGGTGTCGGCTGATATTGGCGGCACTGCACATGCAGTTGGCAGTGTTAAAGTGATCGACTTATCTTCCGACCAGCCAAATTTTGTCATGGTCACTGGTATTTTTTCAGTGAGCCGGCATCTCTTGCTCCAGGTAGAGAAGCTTAAGACAATAGAATTTGATGAACATTATCATGCAAACGTGATCAGGAAAACTTCAGAAACTAGCATTTTGACTGATGTATCAAGCCACCAGACAGACGCACTGGCCATTCATGTTTTAGGAACCAGGATCCTTGTTTCTGTACGCCATGCTCTGATATAGATTTCACATCCCAGAAACTGCTCAGTGTACATTATTTGAACTTTTTCTTGTGTTTCTTGTTGCAATGAATAAAAGTAGTTTGGAGTGTTGGCTTCATGCCTTGCAACGTTGTGTTGTTTGTGAGATGTACAGTCATGATCTCGCTTAGCGTGAACTTGGAAGCATATAGCCGGGCGTACCCATGTTCATGGTAAGCGAGATCATGACTGTACTCTTCAAGGGAATACCCCCTTTTAAATTTATATATTAACATGAAAGTGTGTCTGATTTTCAACATATTAGTCAACACACAGAAAAAAAAACTTATTTGCAAAAGGAAATGGAGTGATCTGCAATAACAAAATGTGGCTTGCTTTGCTAAGCGCGAGTTGAATGCATGCATTCACTAATAGAATTCAAAAACCTATAGGGGTATCCCAGATTGTAAGCACGGATGAAACCAACTGTTAGCAGTAGGGCTGGGCGTCGATTAAAAATTTTAACCCGATTAATCTCCACCTTTTAATTGATTAATTAATCGATTAATTGGTCTCGTTCATTTCTATGCATAATAATATTGATTAAAAAATTGCATCTACGTTTTTTGCTGAATATGTGTTAAACGACGCAATTATTTTACTTATGAATCAACTTCGATATACAGTTGAGAACAGTTAAAAAACACTCACGCTCACGCATTATTACTTCAGCTCCATGAGGCAAAAATGTTCGCTGATATTCTCCGAGGAGGGCGACCTCCTTTTATTGCTCACATCTCTGCTGCGCTAAACGGTCACTCGCACGGCGTTGAAGTCGCTGGGAAATGTGTAACCTTCTGCACATGTCTGAAATTACAAATCTCCCCCTTACAGTTTACCTTAAGTTAATACTTCACCTAAATTTTCCACTTCATGTTGGTGTGCTCGTTCATGTCTGCATAGTGAAAACGTTTCATTTTTATTTAATTTTGGTTCGTCAAAATTTTACCGATTAACCGGTTAAACAATTTAATTGCAATTAAAGCATTAATCGATTAATCGGTAGATTAATTGATCGATTGCTCAGCCCTAGTTAGCAGTCGTGCTGAGATAGCGTCACTATTGTTTAACTGAGGATAACTAATTAACTAGATCGAATTACTGAGTCATTAAAGACCTCATGAGTGACATGGAAAGTTGTAGAGCGCTATGAGAAACCTCACATTATGATGTTTCCAACAAGGTGTGCTTTGCATGGTTTTGTTTACATGGCAAGAAAGGACGTCCACGAAGCGCGTCCCAGTGGGCCACGATTTGAAAGCGCGTGGTCACGTGTTTTCTCAGTTTTTGTGGGCGTTTCGTTCTTCCATTGTGAACTGAAGTACGGAAAGCCCACTCTGCTGGCAAGCACCGCAATCTGGTGTTTCTCATGCTGCTCTACATCTTTTTAAGTCTCAAGTGGGCTCTTTTATCAATAAGTAAAAAGTTTGACTAATTATTTTTACATAATTAGTTAGCCACAATAGAACAAATGGTGACGCCATCTCAGCACGACTGCTTACCCGATTGGTTTCATCCACCTAAAGGGTACTTAGACGTTCTCTTCAAATTTGCTGCATGCTACCTGAGACGCCCGGTGTGTGCATGTCACACTTGGTTCACAGAGCTTAAAAATCAGCATGCGCGGCAGCAAGGTGAAGAAATTTCGGTAAGCATGTGCTGATACACTTATGAGTCCCTCTTAATTTTCTTAATTAACAAGCCATACGCTTAATAACAAGCGCGTACTATATGTGTGCATCGCTCGCGAGCCTGTCCATGCAAAGATTAGTCTGAAATCTGCCACTTAAAAATAAGTGGTAACTGCATGAGCTCTATAGGATAGGGTGCTGCGAATATATCTATAAATGCACCCATACACCCTACTAATCTTCAACACCTTTGCACCTACGCACCTTTAAAAGGTGCATGGGTGTTTTAAGGGCTTTCAGGCGATGGCTACACCCATTTTCAAAAAACATACAAAACAAAAGGGTGTAGAAAGGGTGTCCTCAGCAAAAAAGTACCCTTGAGGGTGCAAATTTTTTTACAGTGCATCAGACGCCGCGCATGCTTCCAGAGCTTAGTGGCTTCGCCTGCTTCGCCCCGTTGATAGGCGTTTGTAGACATAGGCTAGGTGGCGCAAGCTACCGCCCGTTACAAAGCGTATAGCCATTAGCATCCATCCATCCATTCAGCTTCAGACAAGCAGGGCGCCCGATAGCCAATGAGATCGCGGCATTGGTCGATGAGAACGTCGATGAACTAATCACGAGGCGAGGAGTATGAACTAACAAGTCGCAACCTGCGTTTCACAACATATCGGTGTCTATACGGAGCGCCCGTTCGTCTGCCTCTCGCGCAGGGGGTTGCCGTGACGTCAGAACGTCGAGCTCTGATTGAATCGATCGGAACGATAGTGGGTAGACCTCAGGGCGGATGGCGAATGAGGTCTGTCACTATTTTTTCAATCAGAGCTAGTCAGAACTTGGTGTTTTGAAGTCACCACTACCACCCCCTGCGCAAAAAGCAGACGAACCTGCGCTCCGCATATACTTCGTTTCACTTCAGGTCACATGGCGGCTGACGTGCGTGGCCAACGTTCGGGGACATTCCGAGGAAGTAAACGTAATCAATGAAGCACACAAAAAGTTTTATTGACTCGTCTTCTACGATACTAGGGCAATTACAGTCCTCGGGAACATTAGGATCTTTTGTCGAGGATAGCGGAAATTGATAATTTTGTCAATGTGGCCCGTAGGATGCGGTGCACAAAATATTTGCAAAGCCATGGAATAAAAAATTACACCATCTTCCCGAGGGGAACCATGGGGTGATGCGGAGCGTCGCGGATCGTTATTAACGGTGTTATTAACGGTGTTAGCAACGTTGTTGAACTTCACGGTCCCGAACCTCAGGTTCTGCTGCTCGACGTTCACGAACCAACACGGCTTCCCGTTCTCGAAGGTCGGGTTCCGCCGCTCCCTTCGTAGGTTTACGTTGAACTTCGCGGTCCCGAACCTCAGGTTCTGCTGCTCGACGTTCTCGAACCGCCGCTGCTTCACGTTGTCATGGTTCAGCATCCGCCGCTCGACGTTGACGAATGGACGCCGCTTCCCGTTGCCGTAGTTCAGGGTCTGCCGCTCGCTTCAAGCGTTTGCGCTCAGCGCCGCGTGCCCTTCGCTGCGCAGCTTTGTACGTAGCGTTGCGGTTAGTTTGTGGGGTGGTGCTGACGCTTGCTTGCGCCAACCCGCTATACTCAGCGACAACTTTTCTTGGCAATGCAATGGAAGGTACGTCCCGCGTCCCCTCTCCCATTTTGAGTGTACGCAGGCTCTCCTCCTCTCCCCGGAAATGGGGGAGGAGGAGAGCCTGCGTACACTCAAAACGGGAGAGGGGACGCGGGACATACCTTCCATTGCATTGCCAAGAAAAGTTGTCGCCGAGTATAACTGACGGGACTGTTGCTTCCATCACACTTCATCGGAAGAACGGAGCGAAGTGGAGTCAACAGCGGTGAACTGAACGCGCGCAGCGCGGCTACCGCTGCTTATATTCACACTTGAAGGAGAGGAGACTAGAGGAGGAGAGTTGCGCATGCGCGCGCGGTGTGAGTAGAAGCGAACGCACGCGAAGTGCACGCAGCTGGTAAAGAGAGAGAGCGGAGAGAGTAACCAACACCTCCTAGAAGACAAGGCCATAGCGCTCTGAGAGGCTACGACACAATGGCGGAGGAAGGAAGTCCATGGCGCAACCACGTGAGAATACGCTATCGACGTGAAAAAAATTATCCTTGACAAGCGGCGCAGTGGTGTTCGTTCATGTGCGTTTATCCGACATTAATATACGTTTTAAAGGCGCAGTCTTGTACAATTTATTATAAATATAATATAAACGTAATATACAACGCGCTTCCAAGGTTGAGAGTACCAAATTTATATTTATGAATATCCCCGTAACCGCGGGACTACGTGCAGCTTCGCAGCACCCCACACTTTTCGAAAGGACCGGCTGCGATGCTGCCGATGCCACATGGCTCCGATTCTGGTAAATTTACGTTGTGTGTGAGCTGCTGACTCTCTGAAAAGGAACGCTGAGACATCTCAGAAGAGAAGGATACCGAAAAGAAATCCAGTCATTGTCGCAGGGAGCGCACGCCAGCAAGAGATGGGTCGACAACGTTAAGCCTTTCGTCGCCGCTGCTCTCGTGTGTGGTACTTTTGAGACTTGTTTCCCGTCGTATTTCTGTCATGACCGTAGTCTCGGGTAGTTTTTTTTTGTGTTCGCTTGGATACTACGGCATTTACGTGGATTCGTGAAACAAGTCCTGCTACGGTTTGAGTGACATGTGTGACAACTAGCCAACGAAGACTCTGGTCGATTAATCGATAGACCTCTCCCGACAGAAAGAGGCTTGGTGTTCGTGTTCAAATGTGTTCGTCACGGATATTGTGGGACGTATGGATACGATCGACAAGTGAGAAACAACTTGTTTACGGGCTTTCTTGGTCATGTAGGGCGCAAGTAAAATGCTGCAATCGTTTTTTTAATCGCATGATAGATTGCAATTTTGTTCTTTGTCGTTATTTGTTTGCAGTTGCGTCGACATTTGTAAATATGCGCGGTAATCTAGTTTTCACTAAAAGGTGAAAAACAAGTTTTTGTGATTATTGAAAGTGCGTTGTTTGTGGTTCTGTGTTTATTTATACTAAGGTTATTATTGCCTTTACCGTGTTTATACTATAATCTTAACTATTAAGGTAATAGTATTATTATATACAAAATAAGTTATGTTTTGTTCTAAGACAGCTCGAGCGCATAGGGAGAAGTAAATTAGTAGACTAAGTAGTACGCTTAGTGCCCCTGCCACACGAAAAAGTTAATATATTTTCATTCAGTCATATAGGATTTAATCAGCTAGCAGTCTTGAGTGATTATAGGAACGCCGCAAGCGGATTTGTTGACCCCAAAATGTCATTCGATCGAAATTACATTAATTTTGCCATTTGGCCGGGGTATGATGCAAGAATTCAGTGACTGCACGCGATAACGTCGCTTACATGATCGTGAGAAACACTTGTCTTGCCTTGTCCGCGTTGACTACGTCTACCTGATTTTTAACTGTTCTGTTTTGCTGTTTCCAAATCACTGCGTGTCTCGCCATTTTGTCGAAGTATTTCTGTATAAAATATGCATTCCTACAACAATAATGGCATGACTCAATGTTTTCGACTTAAAACAATCACATTTTTCTATAGATGTCTTATACGCATACCTCGTGCCATTTCGTACCGATTATTTAGCGGTGTAATATTTTGCTCATGTAATAAAATGTTTTCTATACCCGTTGCTATGTGCAGCTTTCATTTTAGCTAATATGACACGCGTATGTGACTAAAAACGTGTTACGACGGTCGATCCACGGGCGTTGCCTTCGCTTCGACGCGCGCCCCCGATGGCCTTCCTTTGCGACGTCACGAGAAGAGCGCTACGGCCTTGTCTTCTAGGAGGTGTTGGAGTAACGCGCAGCTGTTGGAGAGAGGGAAGGAGGAGAGTTGCGCATGCGTAGTGTGAGTGCGGACTACGACGCCGCGGGACATAGACCCGAGATGCTCCGCATCTAAATAAAAAAAAACTACACGCATGCAAACGTTTAGTTAGTGCTTATTGATATGTATAAGAGCTCAGATAGTCGGGCATAGCATAGCGAGCTCAGATAGTCGGGCGTAGCACTCGACATATACGTTCTCAGGAAATTTGATGCAGAAATAAAGCTAGAAGCGTGCCTGCAACGCGAAACAACGAGCGCACTCCACGCAACGCAATGGCGAAAACACGGAGAGCCTGGCCGCTTTTGCCCACACAGCTTCCGAGCATGCGCGACCTTCCAGCCATGTTGGTAAACAGTGCCGCTCCGCGTGTCGGTATAAAAGAAAGGTTCGTTATAACATTGACAAGAGTTTTTTGAGCCTGGAAAGAGAGGATAATGCGCCAGTGAAATCGAAAATATGCCGGACCGCCATGTTTTAGACTTCTACCCAATAGATAGGGCCAGTGTGTCCTCTCGTCGTAAGGTACAATTAGAGGTTCCAAGGCACTCTGTTCTAAGAGGTCGCAAGTCTGTTAAGTTGCGGTGATTGGCTCTCCGAGTGTTGTGCGGCAAAGTAGATTTGTTTTGTTTTGTTTATTTGAAGTTTTTGACAATACAGAGATTGCCATGGAGCTGCGGCAAAAGGCGGCAATAAATCGCCTGACCAGGCCCCTTGTACCAGGCTACACTCACAACAGAGGCAGCAGGGAAACATACAGCAAAAAAAAAAAATTCTAAATGTACTACCTATGAGGTCATAGGATTACGAAAAAAAATTATATAACAGCAACATAATTGCAAATACATCGATATATATGATTAGAACCTACACACATACACAAAGAAAAGAAGAAAAAGAAACTACAACGGATGAAGCAGATTGATTTTTGCCTGTTTTATACACTCACGTCACAGGCAGCAATCAACATATACTACCTATGAGGTCATAGAAAAATATAGAGAAAAATTATGACAGCAACATAATTTCGAATACATTGATATGCATGATGAGAACAGACAGAACAGCAAACTACAGCGGATGAAGAAATACATTTTTGCTTGTTTTCTGAAGGACAACAGTGAGGAGCTATTGTCAATCATGTCAACTAAGACAGGGTAAAAATTCAGGAGGTTAGGAATTTTCCAGATTAATAATTGTGTACCGGAATTAGTTCTGGTTCTGATTGTTTTAAAATTTCTTTGTCTAAAATTGTAATGTACGTCAGTGTCTGTATATGTAGACGAAAATAGTTCACGGCCAGCTTTTAGCTTTGAAAAAATAACTTGACACTCTAATAAATGCACGGGCTTTATTAGAGTGTGGAGGAATCGGTGGACGAGCGGGCTAGCGCACACCAGGGGCCCTAATCGGGACACTTGGCAAAAAAAGTCGGCGAGAAATCTGGCGGCTGTGATTGGCCAACGCCGCACTTGACCTTGGCGCCGGCCAATCAGAGCTGCCGAATTTCTCGCCGACTTTTTCGCCAAGTGTTTAGGGCTCCAGCTCAGAGCACGTGGAGCGAAAACTCTAGCTGCAGAGCCCAGGGATCCCGGGTTCAATCCCCACCTCTGCCCGTTTCGATCTGGATGAGTATCTTACCGGCGTGCGGTCGTGTATCGCTACTGCGTGATGCACGTTGAACACCCCGGCCTAGCGGTTGTGCTGCACTGCCTCGATTTTCGAAAGAAAAAAAAAGAAGTTAAAACTGTCCGGTGTGTTGCGGCAAGAAACAAGGTTCTATAGTGCGAGGCTGGCGTTTCCCGCGGTCTTATTGGAAGTGCCATGCCTCGAAAAGTTGCATGAATAAGAGATGAGGAAACCGCGAGCAATGAATGATGGGACGACCAACAATGAGCCTAGTTTCGCCTGTTTTATTTTTGTTTTAAATAAAACTGAAGGATATATGTAACTGCAAAACAGACGTGGTAACGTGCTCTTGCAGCGTGACCGTTCTACTTGTTTATTAGTTTCGTCCTCGAAAACCTACAGTCTCCGTTTTGAATTTTGTTAAGCAGGCTCGCTCACCCAATCAAGTCATTTTTTTTCTTTGTTTCATATTGTTCATAGCGTCACACTCCCGAAGTACAATGAGCGGCAAAACGAGCTGGCAAAATTTAGTGCTATAGCCGAAAGGTGTAATATTCCGCGTGAGGAACCTTTGGCAGGGTATTGTATGAAATCGACTGCAACACTGCGACAATAGCAAGAGACCTGTTGCAAAACTCGCAGCGCCGTTTGCGGCGCCGAAAGGAGTGCCGGGAACGGTAGGCACAGATCCGGTTGTAGCTAGGGATGTCGCGAACTTTTATCGCGCCCGACGCTCGGCAGGTTAGGAAAACCTTCGAAATTTTCGCAAAGTTCGACGAAGTGTCACTTATGGACAGCGTGGTCCAGCTTCTATACGAGGATTTAGAACTTTCGGAAACAGATAATTTAGAAAGTAGTTTATTTCAAAGTTTGTAAAACGATGCCCAATGTTTACGCGATATGAAAGCAGAAAGGTACTTTTAACGCTTTCGTTAGCTAGAAATGTGAACCAAAGATGCAATACACCCAACAAATATTTAACTTCTTCTCCATCATGTAGTGTAAGCTCGTTTTCAAGTTTTTGCGCATGCGCACAAAAGTCGAACTGCAGTCAAACGTTTGACGAACAACACGTTGAAAGTTCGAAAAAATCAAACTTGTTCAACCTCGAACCTGCGCAGGTTCGCGATATCCCTGTCTTCACCAAAAAAAAAACGTAATAAAATTAAAAAACTATATAAAAAAATGAAGTGCGTTTTTTTGCGCGGCATTACTAATTTTCCCCTTTATGTAGATAATTAAGATGTATCCGGGTGCATTCTACAGGGGATGTCAAATACTGGCAAGGCTCTTTAAATCGACCGCAAAAATCGGTTTTGTTAACCTATCGCGCTATGATTTTGTGCAGCGTTTTTGTAGGTGGCGCATTTTTTCTATTGAACTTGCAAAGACCCAACTTACCTAAAAAAGCAAAACAACAACAAACAACAACAACAACTTATCTTTTATAAAAACACAGCGTGTCACGTCACCCTCGTGACGTCACACGTGACCCTCCCCTCCTGTTCCTCCTCACGAACTGCGCTTTAATTAGGCATTACAGGGAATCGTAAACGTCTTTCATTTTTTACTTTTTCTTCGCTTAAGTTAGCTCTTTGCAAATTTTATACAAAAAAATGCACCACCAGTGGGCAACATTGCACGAAATCGATGCGCGATAGGTTAAAAAACCGATTTTTGAGGTCGATGTAAGAAGCCTGGCCGCTATTTGAAACACCCTGCATTTAGATTAAATAAATGTTACCTTGTCGAGACGTACACGCTTCAGACGCCAAAAAACAAAAATCGCTTCGTCCTCCTACAATCAAATATACCAAGAACAACTTCGCGCGGCATATTAACAGTGCAAAAAAAAAAAAAAAAAATCTTTCCCTTTTCTTAAGGTGAAAACGAGTATAGGTATAGGCTATAGGATACAGCGCAAGCGGCGGGGAGAACGCGAGCGAGGGGACGAAGGCGGGCGAAGAAGGGCGTCCGCCCGAAACTTCGTGTATACCTTCCTGTCCGAGAAGCCCAACCATATTATTTGCAATTTCATGTTTTAGCTCACTGTGCTCGGCAGCGTCCCCGTACTCTTTATTTTCATGCACTGCTGGGATGCACTATACTTCGTCAAGGGGGCAATCGAATCCGAAACCATGCCGCCACTCATTTCCATGGTCGAATAAATTCCATAATGCAACCACGCGCGCGGTGCGGCGTGCACGGATTTTTGGAAGCAGTCTATCCCCACCCCAGCCCTATTTTGTTTGGATGAGTAACGTACCAGCGTGCGGTCGTGTACTACCACTACTGAGTGATGCACGTTAAAGACCCCTAAGCTGGCAGTAATACTGTACTGGCTAAATTTATCGTCCTAACGCGTAAACCAGCGTCGCCGCACTTCAAAGGCACACTGACCTTACGATGTAAAAACACGACCATCAAATTTGGTTTTAGTTCGACATACGGAGAGAAAAATGAGGGAGAGGAGGAAATGGGAGCGTGCGGGGTCGTGAGAGCGCCGAGCTCCGATTGAAAGGGTTAGCGGGTAGAGGTCAAGGCTAGCTGCCTCTGTCTCCACTCGCTGCCTCCCTCTAATCAGAGCGAACAAGTGCGTCACCTGCTCCTCGCGTTGGAACGGTGAGACAAAAGAAGCCAGCCTTTACAAGCGTATCCTTTCAGTCAGAGCTCGGCGCTCCGAAGCCCCCCACACCCTCTCATCTCCTCCTCTCCCTCAGTTTCTCCTCGTATAGGGTGCTTGCACTAGAGCATGGCGCAACGCTGCTTCCGGCGCAAAATTTACTCCGAATTCAAATCGGGGATGGTCTTCTGCTCTCGTCATATCTAATACTGCCCGCTCTGTCCGTTTACGTGCGAACGCAATATTTTCCCGATCGCTGGAGTACTTTCGTGTCGTGATCGACTGCGCCAGCCAATGTGGTCGGGAGCCTAAGAATGCGCCGGCTGCTACTTAATCTTTGTACATGCCGGTCTTTATTCGGTCTTGAGCTGCGTTCGAGAAGTCGGCTCGGCGGCGGGCAAAATATGCGGAGGACAAGTCGTCTGCTTCTTGCGCGGCAGTTTCGGTGACGTCAGAACGACGCCGATCTCTGATTGGCTTTGATTGGAAGGATAGTGGGTAGACCTAAATGCTAGATGTCTTCAGGCCTACTCACTATTTTTTTTTACAATCAGCCAATAAGAGCTCGTCAGCCGAATGCTCGGAAACTTTTCTGAGCGGTCCGATCACCGAAACGAAACCGGATACAGAGGGCAACTTCCACGACCGTTCACCTGCGATGGCCCAAGGTACCGCCCAATACGAAGGGTTTAGCCAATACGGAGTTTTTGTAGATCGTTATCGCCATCCCGCAACGCCCTCCGCAACCCGCTACGGTACCCGGAACTCTACAGTCGAGGCTATCGGCGCGCAGGCGCAGTAGCAATTTCTTCGTTGCGTAGGGCTTAGCGGAAGGGGAAACGCGGTCTACGACATCCGCCCAGCGCACCTGCCGCATGTCCGCACGCTCGCACGAAAAAATGGCAGCCTTCAGTTCGGACGCTGGTTTTCGCAAGCCTCCCGGTTGTATCGCCTTTTTCCCTCTTTCTCTTTGATCCCAAGAGCGGAAGTGGCTAAGGTCATGTGACCGGTCCTCTGGCACGCTCTCCCACAGCTCCCCAGTTAAGACCCGTTCACACTCCTGCGACCGAGTAAGACCGGGAGAGACCAGACCGGTTTTTAAGCCTCTTGCGATCTCTTAGGACCAACTCCGCTGCAGCGCACCCTGTCCTAAGAAGTCGCAAAAGGCTTAAAAACCGGTCTGGTCTCTCTCGGTCTTAAGGGGTGTCTTGTTTGGACACCCCTTTACTCGGTCGCAAGAGTCTGAACGGCGCTTTAGATGTCAAATCGCCTCAGAGCGTGACGAGTCGTAGGACGGCGCGATACGACAAACTGAGATCGCTCTGAAAGAACAACCTGAATATTCTTAGAGACTTGGACACACCGAATATGCATCGACTTTTCGGAGTGCTCCAAAAGGTTGAATATCGATCAAGCGAATATGGCACGAGTAAATTCTACAGTGATTTGGAAAAGTAACGTCGACCTACCGCTGTTAGTTGGTCCCGATGAAAAGCGGTTGTTCAGCCTAACGTTTTTGTTAAATCTTTTTTTTTTTTTCTTAGTTCTTAGTAAATTAGTTCAGCCGTGTCGTCTATCCAATCACTGTTCGCTATGGGCGTCCAGCTTTAACCAGGCGACACCGTCACTAAAGCGGGGCGGGGAGGGGGGGGGGGGGGGGGGGTGGCGGTTAGACGGGGAGGTGTAATTATAGCTCGCGCCAGAGCAGTCCCGCGGTTCATGCCGAACGCGTCATAATCGGCGTGCCTCAAGCAGCGTTACCTTGTGTACCACAACTGGAAAAAAAGTAGACGGAAACAAAAATGGGCAGATTGAGTGTTTTATCGCATTCTGTAGAGGTATTCTTGAGCCGTAAATAGAAACACGACCCCTTATATATTTTTACTATTTCTTGTCTGCCCTTTTATTTAAAACTGTATTAAAGAAAATAAAAAAAATAAAAAAAATTGCTGTTGTAGCGTTGCTGCCATCTCACCAATGGTACCATGGTCATTCGCGACTCCAGCGGCCTAAAGGGGACGCCGCTATCGGGCAAATATTGTCACGAATGACAATTGATGGGGCGATGATAACTGACGAAACTAAACGTTTAATGGGGCGAACTTGTGCCCAAAACAAAAAGGAAACAGGAGAAAGCAGCAGAGCGTCGATGTCGGCGAAACCGCAGGATCGAGCGCTGGGGCGAGACTGATCCCGGCGTGACACGCGGGGCTCCTGTACGCGCGTGGGCTTCGGGAACATTCGGTGTAGAAGGTTCGGTGCGTAGAAGATTCTAACCTCGAATCAGCAAGACGGTTCTCGAATTTACCGGAACATCACATTACAGTGTGAACAAAAATATGTAGCCGCGGCAAGGAATCGAGCTCTGGCCTTCTGCGTGGAAGGCAAGCGCGATAACCGTTAGTCTACGGGGGCGCTGCCTACTAGGTCAGCTGCACTCGCGGCAATATGGCGGTCAAATCCAGGTCGTGCCGTGCCATGTGCCAGCTCAACGCGCAACGCTGGGGCACCAGCAAGAAAGCAATGAACTCCAAATAGTTTGCCCCGCTTTTCATCTTCCACGGTTCGAACCTGCGGCGATGTGTTGGGGTAAGCGAACTGCCAGAGGCTTGACTTTCTTCGAGGAAACGAGGAAAGGACTGCCCACTGTCCTTCCACGGTGCCGATGAAGATTGATAAATGCAGAATGTCTGGTTCACGCGGCTACATATGTCGCGTGCAGAGCAACCTGGGTCACAAGGCCATACTACGGTTACGACACGGTCACCGGTAGAACTGTTCTATCACGCAAACCACCGACAACATGGAAACATGGGAGCCAGAAGAGACGAGCAGAAATCGCGAAGGGACCTGTTCCGGCCAGTTCAGTGCTTTCCCGATAGGTGCCGTTCGTTTTGGTGGAGTCGCGAATAGAGACACACGAGGTGTGAATTTTATGAGTGCTCTCGGTCACTGGGATAAGCATGCGATGCCCTCCCCCCCCCCCCCCCCGCCCCTCTCTGCACGATAGCACCACCTCTTGCCACATTTTCGCACTCTTGGGGCGGCAATAAACTCGCCGCCCCACACCGCCACCGGTATCATGAAAGAGCGCCTAGATTACAGAGTGTTTCCAACTATGCTTGATGGGGTCACATGTTTTATGGGCCGCGTTAGCACTACGAGCTGCGAGAACGCGATGAAGGATTCGATCGTCTGCGAGCGTCTCTTCTGTCTGTCCACCCGCTTTCCTTCTCACCGCGGAACAACGCGACGCAACTTGCTGCGACCAATCTGCGAGGGGAGGCGTCCGCTATTTTATTGCCAACGCTCACCATAGTTCGAGTACCTTGGTCTCTCAACTCTATGTACGTTTGCAAGTCAGGCTTCAAGGCGCCTCCATCTTGCTCAGTTGTGATGCACTTGAGCGCAGCCATAATCCAATTATGACGCCTTAGCAAGGCTTCGTAATCAGATTATAATGCGTCCAAGCGCACTCCAGCCGAGCAAGATGACGGCGCCCAGAAGCCAAACTTGCAAACGTGCATAAGCTCTCTAGAAAGCATCGTGCCATACAGCCGTTTCGTCAATGGTTTAGCACTATTAAACACGCTTGTATACTGTACTCCTTGGAAAAGATTGAAATACTTGTAATCACTTACGACTTGAAGAAATTTCGGAAATAATTTGAACACATTTATTAGGAAGTAATCAGGATAACACGTGCTGCCTACCAAGAAATACTCGAAACAAGTCTCCGACGTCGGGATGGTATTCCAAAATTGCTGGATTACGGCGATAAGTAGTTTAAAATTCGGTGATTCTAATGAATAATGGTCAGTAAAAAGCACTCGTTCTCAAACCGGCAGAAAAAAAAAAAAAAATCCCGTCGTTTTGGATATTAGGACTGATCGGAAAAGTAACCGGTGCATTCTCAAGTAACGACCAAATACTTTTCTTTCCCAAGTAATCGAGTAATATAATTAAATACTTTTTGACCAAGCTTTATTGCAATTGTAATCGATTACTTTTTCGAGTTACGCGTGTGAGGTCGCCATTGGGGCGGTTCGTAAATTTCTGCTGCGCGTTGTACTGTTGTTGTGAAACTGTATGCTAGAGGCTCATTGCAGATATTTTGACACACCGCAAGTGTACTCACACCGCACATATAAGCAGGGGACCGGGAGGGGGGGGGGGAGGGGGGAGGGGGTGCAGGGGCTAAAGCACTTTGAGGTTCTAAGGGCTCCTCAAAATTGAAAGGCTTCCTCTCCCCGCTCATCCGCCATTTGTTTCCTTCGTTCTAACCTCTGAAAAGCCCCCTGCCCCCTCAACACACACACAAACATAAACACACACACAAGCATACCCACATACAAAAAAAAAACGCTTTATGGCGTACGCTTTTCTGCTTGACTACTGATTGTTGCGTGTCTACTCAGCTAAACATAATACACGCATCAAAAAAAAAAAAAAAAAAAAAAAGGAGAAAATATAGGAGTGGACCACGAACCGAAGTTTTCCGTATCGATTTTAGACATACTTGGACTCATAAAGACCGAAAGAAATCAACATAAAGACAGACGAGAGACTCTTTCCTTTCAAATGTAAGTGTCTCGTGTAAGAACCGTCCTTATTTTTTCTTCTTTTTTTTTTTTGCTTTTAGAGCGACAGCTGTTAAGAGCTCTTCTCACGACAGGAAACGACGTTTGTGGTTGACGTTGTCGTTGTAGCTGGCGATGTAGGGCGTCCGTAGTCAGTGTTGCCAAACCCTCGATAGTGATCCGTCCGCCGCCCGCGGGAACCGAACATGGGTCCAATGCGTGCGCAGCGGCGGCGCTTCAACAGAGCTGGCCACAGCGTTAAAGACCCGATTTATTCTTACACCCAGTGTCCACTACATTTACGATCTCATAAATTGTTGCACTGTCAATGTCAAGAGCTCGTGCCGGGAGAGACGCACTTGCACGCGCTCCAAAACAAAAAAGAAAAACAAGAGCGTTCCAAACAAAATGGTGAGATGTATATTCTCTTTTTTCGAACGCTTTTATTTATGCACTTCATGGTGCGCGAACGTGACGCCGATGCCCAGCGACTTTGCACTGACGTGTCGCAGCTATAGCTTTGACGTTACTGTGGATTAACAGGAACTTCTTTTTTTTTTCCTCGTTTATTCTGTTCCGATACTAAAACACCTATTTAAACAAAACAGGCCTAGACATTTACATATTTTCAGAAAAGGAACAGATAAACAAAAAAGTCTATCAAATAATTGGGTTATGGGGATATTTATACAGCGTGTAGTTGGTCAGCCATTAAAGTTGCGACGAGTCACACGCTGTAGATGAGCAATTTAACCAGTGCGGTACAACTGCTAGCCTGGGGTCTTTAACGTGCACCACGACCACGCAGTAGTGATACACGACCGCACGCCGGTACGATGCTCATCCAGATCGAAACGGGCAGGGGTGGGGCTCGAACCCAGGATCCCTGGGTTCTGCAGCGCGAGCTTTCGCTCCAGGCGCGTCGAGCTGGGTGTGCGCTTCAGCCCACTCGGCCACCGATTTTTTTTTATTTTTTTTATTGCCGGATTTTTTACATTGTCAAATAGGCAGGCATATCGCTCAAACCATAGGAAGCAGAGCAAGGCTAAACTAAACCAGTCCGAAGTGACTGGCGTCGGAGGCTAAAATTGTTTCATGGACAAAAGTGCCTCAATGCGCGGAAGCCACTCAGGCTCGCGCTTCTGTGCTCTGTTGACTTCAACTAACAAAGATACACTTTCACGAAAATATTCCCGCGCCTCATGGACATTATTGTCAGCGTTGTGTATAGCCATTCGGGACTTCCAAATACTGTGCAGACCCAACAGCATAACCAGGTCAAAGGGAAAACCTTCCTCGTTTTTAACCGATAGATAACGGATTCCATGCGCGTCTAGAAGGAGGTCCTTTTTCAGGGTACTTTGGAGGACGTCCCAGAAGAAGACCCCATCCCAGCACTCAAGAAACACGTGTTCAACCGTCTCTGGCTTCTTGCATAAAAAGCAGTGATCCCCCCACGGTACAAAAAGTCCCCTCTCATTTAGCCATGTCTTGACCGGCAGTGTACCTGAATGTAAATTAACGAAGAATGTCTTGGTACCTGCGGGCACCACCATACGCTTAACGCGCTTCAAGACATCCTGCCCTGGGCCTGCACCGTATAAGGCTCTGTATAGAGGTACAGGAAACACAGTATTGCACACAGCCTTATACAATCTTTTCCGAGGAACCTCACTCAAATACTGAACTGAAAAACGAGATAACAGAAATTTACATGAGGCAACGACTTCTTTTAAATATCCATGAATACACCAGACATCGAACAATCAATTCAGGCAACCTGCTTGCAACTCTCACTTGACAAACAGTGCGCAAAAAGGGGTCACTTATGTCCCTAAAATACATGAACCGATTAACAACCTCTCGTAAAAATAAATGCGTCAAACTAAGCCCCGATTGCGTACGCGTCGGAAAAGATTCGTCCTACTTGATCGCTCCCACGTGGAGCCCCAAATAAGCACTGCCAATACCCGGTGCAATTTCTGCACATGTACCCGCGAACAATGCAAAACTTGTAGAACGTACCACAGTTTGCTGACAAAAAACAAAGTGCAAACTGTGGCCCGTGCAAAAATAGACAGATCATACCTCCGACTTTTTTGTACTCTTTCGCGAAGCTCCACCAACTGCCGGCGACAATAGGGTTCGCTATCGCGATAATTTTCTAGAGGTACTCCCAAATATTTTGCGGGGCTGGTCACTCACTGCATGTTGGCAAACGAACAAGGAGTAGAGCTCCACTCTCCATGCCAAAATCCCAAGTACTTTGCCCAGTTAACAGAGCTGCCACTGACTTCGCAAAAACGTTTAAGCGTGTGAACGACTTGAACAATACTCTCGTGGCTGGAATAAAACACTGCAATATCATCAGCATACGCTAACACTTTAACTTCGGTCGTATTAAGCTTAAAACCACTGATAGTACTGTTTTTAAATATACTAATGCAAAGGGATTCTATGTAAATGCAAAAAAGAAGTGGTGACAAAGGACACCCTTGCCGGACGGGTCGATTCACTTTTATACGTTTTCCAACCCACTTGTTAACCATAAGTCTTGTCGAGCAACCGTTGTACGCCATGCTGACACCTTCGCGGATAACAGCGCCGACGTTTACACGATCGAGAATGGTTAAAAGCAGGTCGTGAGGCACGCGGTCAAAAGTCTTTTCCAAATCTACCTGGAGCATCGGAACGCAAGTACGCATTGCGTCGCAACACTCCAGAACACTGCGTGCTTTATGAATGTTGGTGCAAATAGTCCTTCCTTTAATGCCGCAAGTTTGATGGGGCCCCACTATTTCTGATATCACAGATTGCAATCTCCTTGCTAAGATCTTTATTAAAATTTTGTAGTCGACATTAGTCAGACTGATCGGCCGATACGCTGTGACGTGCCGCAACTTAACTGCGTCATCTGTCTTGGGGATTAGCACTGTGTGCGACGACATAAAAAATGGAGGCAACATATTTAAATCATATGCTTCATTGATTACTTTGGCTAGGACTGCGGCAATCTCTTGTTTCTAAGGGCCGGTTGCACCAACGCCGCTTACCTTAACCCAAAGCGGCACTTTCCTAAGCCGGCTTAGCACCCTAAACCGAGCTTAGGTAAGCACGGGTTTAAATTCCGGTTGCACCAACGTTAAGCCGGCTTTACAGACGCGCCCCTAGCTAAACGCTGGATTTGCGTAGGGAATCTAGGGACAAACAGAGCAACCTAGGGAACGCTCAGAGCGACGAATACGATTGGCGGAGATGAATCACGTGATGTAAACAAAAAAAAACAACTGCCGTAGTAGTTGTCGTCGGCGCCTGCTTTTCGCTGTATTTTTTCGGTGAGTAACAAATTAAAGGTCTCCAAATTCAATCATTTTTTCGTTTAACTTTCAATAACAGAAGTCAAAGCTTCAAATAAACACGAATGCTCTTTACATCTGTGATTGTGTGTTTAATATCGGTTGATAACAGGATATTTTGACAGTGGTAGTAGTTTTCGTGCGCACATTTTGAGGCGAAGGAGCCATCGGGGGCCCCAAATCTCATCGAACGCGAGAAGGACACTCTACTCGCTACATCGCTGAAGACAAAACATCATGGATATAAGTATGCAGGTAAGATGACTACTAAAACCAAGTCAAGCCTGAGACCGATGAAGTTCAAAACAGTGACGAACTCGCCACGGCAGCTGCGAAAATGCCCGGAAATCGTCGAATAGAAGTCGTCGAGAGGTCAGGTCACGAGACCTTGCATCGACGGCACTCGTGGCTATCAGCAAGGTGACAGAACTGCACTGTACCGTCGTTGAACATCCGCTGCAGCCTCAAACGGACTTCAGTTTCACACTGTCGAGTTCAGAAAAAAAAAAAAAAAAACTCCCACTAGTACATCACATTGTGCCGATAAGAACGGTCGTCTCTTCGCATCACCTGCCCCAGCCTGCCCCGATACAGCAATGAACGAATCTAGCATAGTAGTCGTTACGATTTGTCGTCGCCACGAATGAAAGATATAAAGCAAAATATTCCTAAAAAATCGCGATCACCAAAAAAGTTACGGAGGACACAACAAGGCGCAACTTTCAACTGAATTTTATTGAAAACGTGTTCCGGCAAATAGTCTCAACCATCGTCACAATGACAACAAACGACAAATGTAAAGGGAAAACACCATCACAGAGCACAACTCGGAAACAACAGTATCTCGTTCTCGGGAAACGAATGAAAGATATAAAGCAAAGTATATAAAAAAAATTGCGATCACCAAAAAAGTTACAGTTATGGAACGATACAGATTTCTGAAGCCAAGATTCTACTCGCGAGATAAGGAAAATTCACTGAAGATTGTCTCAAAACTCAGAAAACGAAAGAAATTGAATTTTCGCTGTTTTATTACTTAAAACCGCCGCAATCTAATGCAAACGGCAGAGGTGTCGACAATCAGCTGATCGCCGAGATCATGTACTGCCACTATTCAACGCGCTGATCAGATTGAAGGATACGCGCTGCAAGTGTAGATAAACAAGGTGGTAAATAACAATACGTTACAGCTATGCGAAAATTAGTAAGTACATACGAATAAGCTCGTTGACAGAAGAACCAACGGGAATACAGACGTGAGCCCCACAGCTCCGTACGTTTCTCGGTTAGGGCTAACACGCACTGAAAGTGGAGAGCCAACTTGAAAACAGGGGTCGATCAACACTTCACGCGACAATATTTTGCATCCTTGTCACAATCGAAAGTCATTTTGTCGAAACTTTCACGCTGATGTAGCCTAAAACACTTTGCACAACCAATTTCGTCCACCGCGTCGACCGCGACAAACCAGCCGCCATGTTTTTAATCCAGGATTAAGAAACAACCAGAAGCAAAGCGCCCAATGTTGAGCGCTTAAGTTAAGCGTAGTTTAGTGCTAGGTTTAGCGATAAGCGAGTTTGGTGCAACCGAACGAAACCGAAACTAAGCTTAAGTTCCCGGCTAAGCTCCGCTTTGCGCTAAGCGACGTTGGTGCAACCGGCCCTAAGTCTTATAAAAAGCTGCACTTAGGCCGTCTGGGCCAGGGGACTTTCCCGGGTTTAGGGCTTCTATTGCAAAGACCACTTCCTCTACGCTGATGGTCGATTCTAGTAATTCTTTCGTTTCGTCATCTATGCGCGGCATGAAACCCCAAAATTCATCTTTAAAAAGCTGGACATCTACTGGACAGGACGCATACAATCTACTGTAATATTCGAAAAATGCGAGTTCGATTTCTTCCTTATCGGTTGTAACTGATCCGTTCCTCTCTACCCCCGTTATCTCGTTACGCCGAGCATATCTTTTCTCAAGGCTCAGCGCACGCTTAGTTGGCACTTCGCCTGTGGACCATCTTTCGGCTCTGGCTCTAACAATCGCCCCACGATATCGTTCCCGATCTAGAATCTCGAGTTTATCTTTCACAAAAGAAATATCCTCTTTGTATGCCCCAGGCATTTTAGTCTCTTCTTTTAGCGATATCCGCAAATTATTACGTAATAATATTTCGTAGTTTCTTTCAGTGCTTTTAAGTACGCCTGCCCGCTCTAACGCTTTCATTTTTATTTCCTGCTTAAAAAGCTCCCTCCATCTCACACCATACGCTAATTTTTTCTGGCTCTCCAGTGTTTCAACCGCGGCCTGCACTTGGGCAGTGAAAACATCCTCCAAACATTTCGCGTTCAATTTCCATAATTCCCAGCTGAAGACTTTCCTGGCTTGGGATTTACTACGCATACAAAAGAAAACTAGACAGTGATCACTAAAGGAAACAGGGTGCACGCGATATTCAAGACATAATGGTATCAAATCTTAAGAAACGTACGCTCTTAACACCGTTCCACTTGGGTTCCGGCTATAAGTGGAAAATTATTGCAAAAATTTTCCACTTACCTCCCTGGAACACTGTTCCAGATATCTTGAGAATATGTGGAACACTATTTCAGGTAGACTTCCGAGGTGTTTTGCGGAACAGTGCTCCACATAATGGGATATGGAAAGTTGTCCCACATATAAATGGGAGACCTATGTGAAACGCTGTTTCATATGTTTATATCTGGAACACTGGTACAGATAGAAGAAGCTAGCTGCTTCCGAAACACTGTTTCATATAAAGCAGGTAAGGGGCTTCTGTTGTCCCACATATTTGTGCACCTGCCTTCTTATAGACCATTCTAAGGTTTCAGACAAAATAAAAAAGCAAGGAAGCTGTAAAGAAAGCAGTTATGCTGCACAGAAGGTTTTTGGTGCTGTGGTATTCGCTTTCTAATAGCACAGCGTCACCAGAAATCAAGAGCTCGCAGCACATTGCGCACGTGAAGAGCGACTTGAAATTTAGCATTTTAGAATTCTCAGCGGCAGCTGACGTTTCACTAAGAGACCAGTGCTAACGTTTCACTAAGAGACCAGACCTAGCTTCACCAGTGCCCTGCAGAAGCTAGGGCTCTTTGTGAAAATTAGACTGCCATTCTAGAAGGCTTCTTCCCAAGTCATTCCTTTTGCGATGCACTGTGACCTCATTTCATAATACATTGAGCTCACAAAAAAAAAAAAAAAGCCACATCATCAGAAACATAGTTGCAGCAGAACTGCTTTCCTTGCAACTTCCTTGTTTTTTATGTGATCTCTATATAACGGCACCTTAGAATGGTCAACAAGGCAAGTGCAAAAATACCTGGGACAACAGGCCATGACCTGCTTTATATAAAACAATGTTTCAGAAATGATTGGTACTGTTTTATCTGAAATGGCATCCCAGCTAAGTGGACTGGTTATTTTTTATTGTTTGGTGTTTTAAGGCAGATCCAAAACGAAACAACAAATTGTGGCAGCAATGACGGGCCCTTAAAACATGTTAGTGCGTCCAAAATTTGTGAAATCTAGTCCGACCTTTTGAACATCAGTCAGTGGAAGCCATTACTCCAGTAGCCATAACTGTATAACAAACTGACTGAGCCCAATATTTCTATCAAGTACTAACAGAAAGGAAATGCTGCATCAGTACACACACAGCTCTAGCAGATGTGTTTTGCTCACAGCAGATTTGCCTCTCATGTGACGTCTGAGACAAACTAAAATGGTAAATAAATCCAAGACACAAACAATAAAACAAGAATGATCAGATTTAATCAAACTTTATGTTGTAACTCGGTGAACAGACAGCTAGTCTATAGGTAAGGGCTGCTGATGTATACACATTGTTGGTCACACATGCAGTGCTGGCATGGTCAAAGCTTTGCAAAACAAAATGAGTAAGTGGAGCACAAACCACGTGATAACGCAGTTCCAATTGTTTATTTAACTTGTCCCTCAGCTATAAAATGCTCAGAACTAAAAAGTTGATAATTAGGCGGCGAAGAACAATGTAATTAGTCTGAGGGAAACAATGCAAATGGACCTTGCATTTTTAGAGTATTGCGAGAAGTGTAAAAATAAATGCAGCTTGTTCCAAAAACTGGATTAGAGGCTCCTCTCACAGATAAAGCTTCTAAAAAAAAATATGATGCATCCAAGGTCAACTTAAGGAGTGCTTGACACGTCCAAAAGGTTTTCTCTCAAGTGAGGCGACTGACTAGGGTTCCAAGACACCATAAAAAATTAGTTTACTCCAGAGTCGCATATCTTTTTTTCATAGAAACTAAAAACATCAAGCCCATTTTAAAGTGTCTGCCTGAGGAGTGTACTGTATGAGAAATCCAAAAGATGTCAACGTAGTTGGAAAGAGGGCAGTCTTGTTCCGCAACCAGTGTTAGAGAGCCGAGAAGCGAGCGGAATGAGACTTTCTGCACTTGGAGGAGCGCAGCTCCCAGAGACCACACGTATGCCTTTTTTAATTTATGTTTGTTGCTGTCTGCTCCTCTGAGTGCAGGGGGAGTTCAGTTCCATTCCATTCGCTTCTCGGTGTTGTAATACTGCTTGAGAAAGAAGACTGACATCTTTCCGACCACCCCGACATCTTTCGGGCACTTGTGAAGTCACACTGCTCAGGTTGCCACTTTCAAATGGGTTTGATATTTATATTTTTCATTAAGAAAATGTGACTCTGGAGAGAACCTATTTCTAGGTGTCTTAAAATAAAAAACATATTGGATCTGAGAGGGAGAGAACCTATTTCTAGGTGTCTTAAAATAAAAAAAAAAAAAAAATATTGCATCTGAGAGGGAGAGGACCTATTTCTAGGTGTCTTAAAAAAAAAAAAAAAATTGCATTTGCATCTCGGAGGTACCTTAAATAAGGCTTGTATAGTAACCTCAACATAACTTAACACTCATCTAGTTTGTGTTAGTTTCTGTGCTGGTACATTTCGAGGGCGCATTTTTCAACTCCTTTAAGAGAGTCTTTAGTTTAAATGACATGAGACATGACTCAAACACCTCGCCCTTGACTATCACTGTTTGCAGGAGACCCAAAGTTTGTCCAAATGCATAAGGGTAAGAAAGATTCAAAATAAAGTAAGCAGCGAGGCACAGGATCAAAGCACATTCAAGAGAGGATCTGGGAGTCAGGTGAACACAGCACTTCCCAAAGGTGATCTTGTGTTCTCCGTCTCGCATCCTGATGATAAAGGGTCCCGGAAAAGGCGTGTCCACAGCGGGCTCCTCCTTTGTTTAGAGAAATATAATGTAGTCTAATGTGATCATTTAACCAGATCACCATAAATAAAAAAACTGCAAGGTAATACACGACCATGAATAGCCAGGATGCTAGCAGTATCAAAAGACTGACGAACCTAAATTATATTTAGAAGCTGACAAGCAATTTTTCTTAATTATTAAAGCATCTATTGAAGCAGATGTTGGACATCTGCTTCAATAGATGTCCTACAATTTACCAGTTACAATTTTAACATGAGGGAAATGAGGGCTGGACTATTTCTGCACCTAATTCATTCATATTAAAGGGGCCCTGCAAGGACTTTTATACTGGTTGTTAATTTGCACCGAACCTGAGTGCACTGAACGTAGTAACTTCATAAAACTTTTCTTTTCTCCAAATTCACTTTATTTTAAAAGCTATAGGCTAATTAAAATTACAAAAACAAGTAAAAAAATAACCTCCCTCATGACGTCCTTGGTTGCGTGAGAGGCCGTGAACTAGAGGAGGAGTAGTGAGCTCATCGAGCACTGACAGCTGCCGCATTCCGTGTCGACGGCGCGAGAGGGCACCATTAAAGCATGTTTTGGATAGGCTGCACGCAGCGAGCAGCCAGAGCGGCTCTGGTCGTCCACTGCATACAGCGGGCGACCAGAGCCTATTAAACACTAATCGACATGACACTTCATTGGCCACAAACGACAGCAAACACGGGGTAAAGATAATTTCAGAATGCGAGCCACTTCGCACTGCCATACTGCGAAACGACCAAACCGCAAGACAAAGCTTCTCGCCGAAGGCCTTCGGAACGCTCGGAGCCGGTCGGATCCTCCTGTCCATATGACCGCAGCGCTGCGGACATCCGGGACTTTTCTGTGTCGGCGCCTGATCCCGCTACTCCTTTCTAGTATGCGCCGCCTTTTCCACCGCTTGGTGACGGGTATGTCGACAGGTCATTACTTGTTTCTGTCCTTTATAAACTGCAATTGTTTCTTTTCTGATCTAAAATACTGAACAAAGACTACTTTTATAAATAATTGAAACGGTTCGCGCCACTGATATTTTGTATTTCGACTAAAAAGAAGCTTTTAGCGGCTCTGACCAGTAGTAAGCACAGGACCAAGGACGTCACATTTTGTGCGCTTTCGGTACCGCGGGTCGCCCCCATCGGTGAAGGAGGTTTCCGCATCGTCAGGTTAAAATATGACGCACTGATATTTAGTTACTCTCTCCATGCCCGCTGGCTTGCCCGAACCTGAAGAGACGTAGAAACCGCAAAAAAGACGCGGATATATTTCTTATTGATATTTATAAATCCGCAGTCAGATTTGCAATACCTTATTCACAATACAATATAGGGCAAAATATAACATTGCAATTAGGTCATTTGTATGAGTCATTAGGTTTGTTTTGGGAGAAAATTAATTTCTTAAATCTAAATTATGATTTCTAAAGATCCCCCATACGTTATAATTTTAACAAAATGTCTTCAAGCAGTGTTACTTTTCATAAATCACTACTTCAGAAACTGAGATAATCAATGAGTTGGATAATCATCCAATGCATTGAGAATCACGTTCTTTAACTTTCTGAACTGCTGAAGATTCAATTGGGTATTCCGATCCTGCGAGATGACTCAAATGAAAACTTCGGAATTATGATCTTGTTAAAAATCCACAATTTTGTTTCTACTAAAGCAGAATGCATATTAGGTGGAACCTCGATGTCGGAGCGACTCGAGAATGGAGATGTTTGCACACTAGAAGTGATGGCATCAATCCAATTGAAGGAGTAGCTGGTCACACACCATATGACGCCCGGACATCATAGTGAACTTCCGTTATAACCCTGTCTACACAATGTCTATGGCAAAGACAGCAAAGTAGAAGTCCTTACCAGTGCGATGAGAGAAAATGTTGCCCTTTTTGGCCGAAGGTAGCAGTCAATGTCCAGGAAACTTCCTCTGTTCAGTGTTTGTCGAACTTCGCACAGCTTGGCCTCCATGTCTTCAAGTGAGGATTTGAATCGAAGTTCTGCCTCAAGTGCCAGCTACAAATATAAAAGGACATGCATGACTCTCAACGAATTTGTAAAGGTTGATTCTACTAAAGTACCATCATAACATGATACTGTAAGCCACCTATTTTTTGCAAGCTCAATATTTTGCCTTAGCAAGATGGAAGGATCTCAGTGTAGCTTTCGAGGTGGACACATTCTTTCTGCCTGAAAAAATAATGTCTAGAGGGCCATCTACTTTGTACATTATTGATGTTAGGGACATAAATAAACATAGGCTGAGCTTTACTACTAATTGATATGAAATCCACAGAATATAAGCTGGATGAATTTGTTCAGAACCAATTTTACCACATCAGGGCTTAAGAAGTAGACCGGTAGTTCATCACTTGGGCTTGCTTTACGAGCTTCAAGCGTAGCTTTCAAGAGGGCCTTCATTCTCGTAATGTCGAGACTTGCAGGATCAGTGACTGTGTCCTCAATCGCCTAGGCAAAAATATAAACCATATAGAAATTAATTACAGTGCACCCGGCTACAACACAGCATTCATGCACAGCATACAGTAATTTATGCTGCTAACACTCTTGGCAAATGTAACATGCACAAGACGGATGATAGCTGCAATGACTAGTATTTATCACATGAATTGCTACAAAAAAAATGCATACCATTTCTAAAAAAAAAAAAAAAAAATCGAAATTTTATCAATGAACACGACCACGTGGCATGTTCAAAGTAAAGACTGGAGGCGTGGGGGAAAAGTGAGTCAGTGACAAAAGTGTGCAAGGCCAAGAAGACAGTGCCCCACTTGAGCAAATTGCCCTTGGACTTCCTTTTTTAGTCTTTGTTACGTGGTGAAACCAGATGGCGCGTTTTTGCATGTAGTCATGTAATTTTTTTCCCTTTCACCCATCATTGGTCAATTAGGGCCAATGGTAGTTTCTGATGTTTGAAACGAGCATGTGCCACCACTTTTTTTCTCCTGTTTTTGCGTGTCTAAGTTAGGCTCTCGTTCCAAAGAGATTGCACCGCGGAAATACACACACGTACATACACTTAAGACTGCTTACTTGTGTTAAATGCAAAAGCATTATATGGTTTTTATCACGCAATTAATTTGTCCATGTCTAGTGGTAAATCTCTAAAGCCTCCAGTCAGTCACATGGCGGCGACAAGACGTGTGCAATGACACACGCACTAGGCACACCTTTAATCCTCCAGAATCATTGCGCCGTCATGGCACTGGGGAACCATTCTCGCTTGGCAACCCGGGGGCCCGGGTTCGATTCCCACCGCGTCCAACATTTATTTTTAAAGTACTTAATTTGCTTTGTTTACGGGACCTTCTCCAAGAAATCTGATGTCATTCCAAACATTTGTGACGTGTTTTTGCTCTACGTGCGCCGTCAGCATTTTTGGTACCATCACTCCGTCACAACAACTACGACGGAATTTTGTAAAATGGGGCATTTAATGCTTTCGCATTAATTAGAAAAAAAAAATTGAGGACAGGTCGCCAAAACAGGTTCGACATGCTGCACAACCTATTTTGCAGAAAACATCTGAAATAGAGGCATCCTTACCTTCAATTCTTCTTGTGCTTCATTGCATCGAAGGATGCCATCACAGGCGTCGGTAGAGAGCACGGTTGTTGACACAACCAGTCTTTTGGACCGCAGTTTTCTGGTTTTTCTTGTTGAACTCACGGATCGCATGAATGATCTCTGCAAGAATGCATATAGCATAAATCAACGATTTTGTGAATGACATATTTGATTCGTACCCAATATGACTACTTGGCAACTTTGAGCACTTCCAACGATTTTCTAAGTTTAAGGATGAAGCAGAACATATTTTATTAGGTAAACAAAGCAATGCAAAGAACAAACCAAAGACAAGATTAATGTCAGATAACCCTGCGTGAATGCAGGACAACAGTTTTGTTTCCACATTGTTATTTAGTCCCGGGCCAGAGCAGTGCACTTTCAAGAAAAGTTTCTAAACTACATGGTTCAAACAAGTGTGTTTCAAAAACCATTCCACCCCAAAAATAATTTTGTACCTCAATATTTATGCCATCAGGCACATTTTAAGTTTGTTTTCGCATGCTTTCTTAAAGTTGACTATATTTCTTTGGCTCGGTCCTCAAAATAAAGTCAATCTGGAAAAAGGAAGCGGAACTGGGTGAAAACGTCAAACTTGGATAAAGTGCCCCGCATGGCGTAAATATTGTACTAATTTCTTTTTTTTTGGGGGGGGGGGGGGGGCAGGAATAATTTTTGAGGCACTTGTTGGATCCATGTAGATTAGAACAAGATGCTCCTTGGGAGTGCAGTGGCCCTTTAAGAGGCTGTACCAGTATCGTTTATGATGAGTCCCACTTTTCGGGGCCATTTCACTTTGCCCGCTGGAGACAAGCTAGGCTCGTGAACCGATTTCAGGTTAGAGGAGACCACAATTCCAGAAAACGTTTTCTTTCTTTTCGACACCTGGAGTGTGTTTGCACGGTAACAGGTACTAAAAAAGACCCCGGCATTCCTTTAAAGTCAAACATAAAACGGAGTGAGGGAGCCGTGTCTTCTTCCTCTTGTCTTGGTCCTTGTACTCTTTTGGCACTTTTTCTCGAGCTATGAACCACCTGGCCCAAATAGCCATGTTACTTCAAGAACGCATACATTGCCTTGCAGTTTTACAACAGCACGGTGACTGGTACTATTTGGATGCTTTTATTTAAATATTTTGTATTTCAAATATTGTTAAGCTACAATACATCAATGTATTGAGGGGAAGCTGCCCCTCAGGTTGACTTTTGCGTTTCAACCTTTGACTTCACATCAAGAAAAAATAATCCTTGAAATGATATTACAAAGGATTTATACAGTGGTACTATGATGTTTTAAAGTAGTTTGCGATTCAAACAAAATGGACTGTTTAGACCCTACTCACCCAACCGAACTCAAAATCAAGTTTCTTTACTTGACCGTGCTTTGTCGTCTCCCACACCACGCTAGGAAACGACCGAGCTAATGCTTCACCAAGGCCATGGTACTCCCATCTTCTTATTGCACAGTTGGAGCTCTCAATCAACTGGTTCTCACTGAAAATGTTTTGTTGTGCAAGACAATTATAATTTGCTACGACTATCAACAGCTTATTTCACTACAGTAAGTAATTAATGTTTACTTACTCCAAGAAAGCAATGACTTCATCTCTCAGTTGTGCTTTCATGTGCTTTCGGGTCTTACTCAACATTCCATGTCCACAAAGAAATGAATCAAGGTACTCCGAGAATGTCGGGAGGCTTAGGTTGTCCCACTGCTTGCAGCGTCCTTTACTGCTTTTTTGTCGTCCAGCCTAAGAGTAAAATATATTACAATTTATACTTCTGTAGGTCTGTGCAGCTGGGCCATAAAATAATGATTTATGTACTAGTGAGGACAGACATGTGCTTCCACAAAGAAAATAAAAATAAAAGTCTGTGCCCAGAAACACCTTCTTGAAGTAATGCAGGTAAGTTATACAGTGCAACCCGCTTACAGCGATACCGCATATAACATTGTACCGCTTATAATAATCAGTTTCTAGAATTTCTAGACTGGAAATGATCAGTTTCTAGTCCAGATACAACGATAATCGGTTATCACGATTTAAATTTCGGCTTTTCTCATCGTTATAAGTGGGTTACACTGCATCACGGTTTCCCCCAAGAAATGTTTGAGAGGTGGTCACTCTAGAGTGACTCTAGCTCACTCCGGGGCCGAAGGAGGGCGAAATGCACAAGGAGAGCTATGCGTGGAGTCTGAAGTCGGAGCAGCGAAGGAAGCGCAAGCGGTAGGAAAGAGAGCGAGAGAGAGGATGGGCGAGGCAGCTCATTCAAGATTTGGCTGCTAAAAATAAAAACAATGCTTTCTTTGTATATAGGTCCATTTTACTCCGATACACAAATATCTCAGCTCAAAGATCAATTACAACTAGCAGAGCTTTTCAACAGGCATCAAACCACCGTATCACTCTTTAGGGTAGCTGCGTGTAAAATCGGGTCAAGCAGTGCAGGTCACTCTCATATGGGTAGACATACAAGGGCCAAGGAAGCAAAAAAGCATCTTTTGTAACAACTGTCTCATGACTTGTTCCCCGCAAAATAAAGCAGTTCAGTTCCGGGTCATAGCGCCGCAACACCATAACATTGCAGAGGAAGAAAGTCTTGTCCAAATAGGAAACAATAGTGGTGATCCTTAGAAACCCAGTGCCACCAGAAACAGCTCGAGTCATCATCACATCATTCAATGTGACCACCACATTGTCAGACACTACAGATTCCAACGAGGAACCGATGGAACCAATTGCAGAAGGTGGCAAACCTGCTTGCACAAATGCATCAGTCAAGGAGTAGGGTACACCACTAGTGCAGTCACTGCCAGCGTCGAGAAAACCATGTTTAGCATCACCGTTACCATGCCACATGGAATAAGACAAACTTGTTTGAAAAAGCTCACTCACTGAGAATGGGACGTTCTTAAAGTTGAAAAGTTTCTTTGACTTGGGGAGTGCATTTTTGCCCTCACATCGCATGGTCCAGTGATGGTGCCCAGGCCCATGCTGCTTTATTTGCTCGACGATGTGCAGCAGCATATGCAACTTTGCCACAAAGGCTCTTTCCCCGTAGCAACTCAAATAGAGCTTCTGGTGCTCAATGATAGTTGCCTCAAGGTCACCCAATGCCTCAACACTGAGTACTGGCGAAAGTATCAGCTGAGTGATATTAAAAATCATGATCAAGCATTTGAATGTCGACCCTAACTGCTTGACAGACACAATGGAGTCTAACATCAATGGCAGGTGCAGCATTAAAACTGCAGTCGCACTTGCAGATGACACCAAATTCAGTGTAGCATCAAATAAACGTGGATAATCGCTGGAACTGACTAATGAGTTGAACTGAAAGTTGCTCAAACAATCGTTCAGCTGCCTTCTACTGAAATTGCGAAGGTCATGGATTTGGTGATGCAAAAACAAAGAAATTTCTTTTGGAACAACACCTTCCAGCAGGACATGCATAGGGTCGAAGAGCAGGTCCTCAGTCAATGAAAAGCGTGTGATGCGAGCCAAAACAGAGGGCCCCTTGATACCACAAGAAGCTGAGATCTCCTTGCGGTCAGATACATTTTCTGTCGTCAACAAATTCTGGACGTGTCTTTCGATCTCAGTGTCAGTTCTCAGGGGACATTCAGCATGTAAGAAAATGTGAGGAAAATTGCATGTGAGAGCATTGCAGCGGCGACATGCATGGCGAACATTTGGTGAGAAAGACTCCTTAAAGCCAGCAATGTTGTGACATGCAAGACTATCACCCAGAAATGCGAGCAAGCATCCATATACCCTGATTTCCCCTTGCTCTACTTGAACCACTACTCCTTCAGATGACAGCTCATTCATGGTTGAAATGAAATCCTGAAGTAGTTCTGTTTTCGCTTCTACGGCTTTTAGATCATTTGAATGCGCCACTGCAAGAAGAAAGATTGAATTGAGTTTCGACCGCTTTGAAACAGGAATGTTGGCAAACATGATGTAAAAAAGTGTTAGTTTTCCACATCTGCCCCTTTTCATTCCCAAAGGATTAGCCACTTCCACGTCGTCACAATACAGTAGTACACCTAGAGCATTCTCCTTTTCCTTCAATACTGTATGGCTTCTAAATCTTATGCCATCACTAAAATCTCTTAGAAAACCGTCATCCGAGTAAGAGAAAGGTTGCAGAAGATAGCTTGCTATCTCAGGGTGCCTAAGAAGGTTTTGCAGCAGTGGCCTCAGCTGTATGTAGTATGCCTTAGATCCATTTGGAAGGATTTTCTGGCAGGGTCTGACATATATACCACTCTGCTCATAGAGGCGTTTTCTGTCCCTGTCAGTGCTCAGTTGTGAAGTATCTAGATCAAGACCTCTTGCACTAAACATTTCAAACACTCCCTCCACAACAGCATTAACAACATTTTTTGCACTCCTGTGCTTCCCTTCTAGCATTCTGCACAAGTCGGAAAGTCTTGCTTTATCGGTCATTACAGACGATCTGGATAGCTGAGTGCTGTAATCTCCACCGTCTGCTTCACAGTTCTCATTTGTAGGAGCATGAGGCTCAAGGACACTCGAGACAGGTTTGTGACACTTATTATAGTGCTCTTTGTAACGGTACAGAGCTGTAAAAGTTGCCTTACAGGTTGTACATCTGTACCGTTTAACCCCAGGGTGAACCTCCCTCATGTGCTCCACAAAATGGTTGAAATAAGTCGTAACAAAGTCACAGCACTTGCACACATGTGGTACCTGTAGCCTGGCTTGATCTGATGAGTGGGCTGAAGCGGGTAAAGGTGGAACTGGAATATCTGGTGTCTCCTGGCACATCGTTGCACAAGATGTTGTGGCATCTTCTACCATTTGCTCCAAGGGAGGAACTGCTACGACTTGTACAGGCTCAGTCGGTATTTCACATACTGAACCAAACAAGGGTGCGACTGATGCAGATTCGTGCACTGTTGTGGTCCTTTCCAACTGGTGTGTCCAGTGCTCTGCAAGGAATACATAAACAGCCAGGTGATGCTTGACCTTTTGAAACACTTCATTGCTAAACAAGAGCAAACAAAACATAAAGAGGATCAAAGCTAAGACGAAGAATGTTATAAAGTTCTTAAGGTAGTTGTCTCAGAGTAGTGCCCACACTTTCACCAAGGCTTGGCTTTTTGGGACCCTCAAGCCAAGACTTTTGGCCTAATGTCAGCTGCTGCTCTGAGGCTTACCGAACTCTCTTTTTAACATTAATGTTTAGGCATGTAAAGTTGAAGGAAGCAATATAGAAAAAATAGAGAATAATTGCTGCACTACTCCATTCTGCCTCAATTTAAAATGTTTACTTGAGTGTGCACATACAACATGGCATCATGTTTATCTGCATTGTATACGTTTTAAAGCCAGCAACTGTGTCCAGTGCTTCCCACACTGTTCATACATTGTTACAAAATGTATGCGAATTAGCTTTCGTTTTTTTTTGTCATTCCGTTCCTAGGATGTTTGTCCAACGTCTGCGTCGGGATGTGAGGCATCCTCAAACTACACATCAAACAGCTGTCCCACAGATGGCTGAGGAGCAATAACGCCAAAAACGTTAAGAAATGATGTATATGTGATGAGCTTAGACACTTGAGTGTTTTGGAAAGCAAATTTAGAAGGGCAACCGTGATCCTAAGAGAACCTGCAGTTGGTCAAGTTGGTACGTCATTAGATTAAAAAGTGCTAGACAACAAAGAAAAATGCAAGAATTGGACAGGACAATGCGCTACTTTCAACTGAATTTTTATTCAGAAAAACGAACATGTAGACACTTGCAAGCAAACCTTTCGCTCATAAACAAACTTCTCGCGAGATAAATTATCGTGAGAAGGAAATGGATACAAGGAAATGAAATTTATCTTGCAAAAAGTTTGGTTATGAAAGAAAGGTTTGCCTGGGAGTGTATATATGTTCATTTTCCGGAATAAAAATCAGCTGAAAGCAGCGCATCGTCCTCTCCAACTCTTGCCTTTGTCTGCGTTGTCTGGCGCTTTTTCATCTAACAACCGTGATCATCCTGCTTCCTAACACAAAGCACAAATAAAGTAGAAATAAAGCACTGCTGGATGACAAATGAATACTAACCTGTGAGGACCCCATGTGACACAGGGGAATGCCCACACAAAATGCACCACCCAAGAGGCACCCTTTCATGACTGATGAGCTCCACAGTCCGCGTGAAGCCGCTGCACTCGCAATCTTTGCAGCGACCTCTCAGTACGCCCGAGATATCCTCGGAGACGGTTGAACATGCCATGGTGACTTGCAGAGATGCGACACCTGTAAGGAATGTTTGGTCATCTACCTGTTGAATGATGAGGCACAGCGACTAATTGCAGTGATTGACAGTAACCGTTTGTGCCATGCTTTCGTTAGCAAGCGTGATTTCACTCTCATGGCTCCCCCGTATATAGTTCCTTCAGTGACAACCTTTAGTGATGTCATTTAGTCACATCCCGAAACTCTTGACTTATTTCCCTTAAGTTGTTTTGACTTAATCATTTCATTTTGCGACCAGACTTCAATGAGACCACGGAAGCTTATATTGCCTGAAAGAACTATAGAGCTCCCCGTTACGTGACTAAAGGTTGGTGGCCTTCGTTAGCTGCCTCCAGGTGCGAGCACAAGTTTTCACAAAAGGCTCAGATGCCAAAAAGGACTTGCAAAAACCCATATGTCGTCCTCCTTAAACCTGGTTGGCTGGGCGAACTAAAGGTGCTGCAGTAATGAAGGTGAAACATTTCTCTACACTTATTGTGATTTCTTCCTCATACATACCGATATTTGAAATTTTTTAAGATATTGGTTGATAATTTTATCTCATATTTAGATAAAATGCAAATGCCCTGTCAAGATATACTCCCCAATCTCTGTCAAATAAATTTTCCGGGTACGACCCCTGGCTCCATCAATACAGTGGGAACGCGCAATCTCGCTATTAAAGGTAGACACGCGGACAGTTACCGAGGCCTTCACCGTCCGACGTTCAGATTGCTCCGAAAAACCACGTACTACTCCACCGTTCGTGTTCACTGTTTTAAGTACGGGCTCAAACCGATGTGGCGTCATTACGCGAGAATTAAAATATGCACAAAGATGAGTATGTACAAAGAAAAGCTTAACAAGTCAAAACACTGGCGAGGCGTCGCACATGAGCACGAAGACGGGCATCGAAAACAAAAAATCGGCAGAGAGCATGATATACAAAGAAAAAAAATAGAACTAAGTGGCGAGCACGCCGCACACTACAAACAAAAATGCACGTACGGCCGCCCCTGGTGTGGGATCGAACTTGAACGAATTTGAACCACGTGCACACTCCGCAGCCAAATTTGAACCACGTGCACACTCCGCGGCGAAGGCCATAAACGCGAGGCTCTTGGAGTGCATGAACTCTCGCAATGGTTAACTCTGCGCCAGAAGCTCCGGCTCCGCTTCCAGTACACGCGCTAGATAGCCACCACTCATGCTTTGCCTCCGCATACTCACCCCAAATTCACGAGGTACCGAAGTGACCAAAGACAGAAAGCTTGGTCTGGAGCCAGAGCTTCTTGCGCATTATAAATACAGAAAAGCTTGGTAACCGCTCACCTTGTAATTCATCGAAGTGAAGAACGCCACTCTTGATTTGGAAGCCGCTCCTCGGGCTTCCCCACGCTGACGTTTCTTTGTTTCAGGCAAACCGTAAACCGTGGTGAAAGACCGATTGGACCGATTTTCACGCGCGCGCGCTGCTGTTACAGGCCTGGCTGCTAGTCGTCGAAGCGCGGAAGGCAGGGGGCGCTACATGTGAGCTAAGCAAAATCCGGAACGATAGGCAGCCTTTCGGGAGCAAGTCACACACTGTGAAAATAGCGGCGAATAAAATCAAACCACCATGGTTTCTGGCACTCGGGTAGAGCGTAGGCACAAGGAAGTCAACTTTATTAAGCAACACAGCAAAACCCATGAAGATAATAGAAACGGGAGACGCCAGCAGCGCCATGACGGGTCGCTAGCGTTCATCCAAAGATTGGTTTCGGTTTCGGCTTCCAGCCACGTTTGGCGACTGCACAAATTCCTCGACCAGGTTACGGTGGCTAGAAGGGCCACCGTAACCAGGTCGACGCCTCCGCCTTTTCGCCTTCATTGTAGGTCGAAAATAAAAACAGCGAAAAATGTCCTAACCGGAAAAGGGTGACAAGTAACGTCCGGACGCTCGCTGATTGGCTCGAGCGCGCGCGTCGTGGGAAAAATTGGGTTCCGAGGCGTCGTCTCCCTGCGTCGTCCTCCACGGCGCGCGACTTTTTTCAATACAAAAATAAGCAAAAAATTTACCCCACGACGCGCGTCTTTCCGCTGTCTGAATGCGCCAGGCGTCGGAGTTCGTACTGCGTGAAACTTAGTGATCCGCCGTTTGACATTTCGCGACTTCACAATACATCGGACACATATCTCTTATTAGAGTACCATGATGTTGAGGGACAAATGCGGATTTCTACCAGAATACTCTTGGTCGTGCCTTCAACGAAATCGCTTGTTTCTTTTGAGCAGCCTGCGTTCGTTAGCGCAAATCAGTCAAACGGTAAAAGTGACAATCAGACTCGATGTTCCGGAGCGCAATCCCATTCAGACAATAGAAAAAAAAAACGATTTTTGCTTTTCAGTTTGAGATCATTCTTTTTAGCTGGGTAATTGTTAAAGTTTTTATAACATAACCTGGCGACACAGCACTTACAACATGAGTAGTTGGTTTTGAGCAGTTTTGTGGGGGCCTCACCAGGCTATCACTATTAGGTGTGTCGCGAACTTTTGTCGAACCAGATTTTTAGGTCGAACTTCCGGGGTTCGACTGAATCGACCGGTTTGACGAACTTTCGACCTTTTCACCAGATACGACCGGTTCGACTTTCTGGACAGTGTGGCCAGGCCTTGATACAAGCATTTCTAGGTTGGAAAAAAAAATATGCAAAATGTTTCTTTTTTTAATTTTATAACCTGTTGCAATTAAAAGGAACCAATTCTAATCACCGAAGAAGTTAATAACTTAATTTTTTTACTGTATAAACTGAAATAACAAATCAGCGCTGTCCTTAATTCATTCCTTAGCCACCACCATCCAGTCCGAAGCCAACTGCCCAGACTGTGGCGCATGCGCACATGAGTCAAACCTCAATACAAGGTTCGTCGAATTTTCCACTAAAAGTTCGCAAAAGTCGAACCTGGTCGAGCTCGAACCTCGGTCGGTTCGCGGCACCCCCAATCACTATAGCAATTGTCAGAACTATTTCATAAAGCTCCACCCGTCGACGGCCTTACCGACCACACACGCGCACACACACACGCACACACACACACAGACACACACACACACACACACACGCACACATATATATATATATATATATATATATGTGTATATATATATATATATATATATACATATATATATATATATATATATATGTATATATATGCAATGGTCAGGAGCAAAGAAACGTGAAGGAAGCAGAACGGACTCAGATGACAAGAGATATGTAACAAGAACTGAGCACAGCAGGGCGTGTATTTATTTTATAATCAGTTTGGACTTGCTATAACACTTTGAAGCGAAAGTTTAATTAAAAAAGATCTCAACAATCAAGCAACGACCATCACCGTATGTGCTTCTAAGAGGAAAAAATAAACAAATATGTTTTGCAAACTTATCAAAGGACGGCGGGGACCGGCGCGCCTCTCATTCGATTAGAAATTTGTTCAACCTGTTCCGGTAATTTGACACGATTGTAAGTGCACTTAACCTTTTGTCACAAAACATCCAGAGCTTAGTATTAATAACCTGCATCCACTAAATAGTCAGATATCTCGGTACAATATCTTGAGTCAGCATCAACGTAATAATACTGATACACTTCCTTTCGACACATTTCACTGCAATGCACAAGAATTCTAAGCGGAACATGAACAAGACAAAATATAGACTGCAATGGTTTTCAGTGGAACAGGTTGGCGCGAAAAACGAACATGGTAAGCGGAACAACTGGCTGATCCGCATAAGACCAGCGTGTTCCACGTAAAAAAAAACAGAAATAAGGCAAAAAAAACTGGCGTTCCGCATATTTTTCTCGACCCAGATAAAATTTTGACTCGTTCCAGAAAGAATATGTGGAACGTTTTTTTATGCGGAACCTATGTGGAACTATTTTAAGAGTGTACGCTCGATCTAGACGGGCGTGACTCGACCCTTGGAAATGGGTGTACTAGATTTCGCGGCCATTCCTCAAACATTCCCCAACGTCATCTAAGTCGGACTCGTTGATTAACCTAAGAAGGCTCTCGGTGCTTAAATCGCGATAGGGCGTTGAGCTGGGCTTGTCCCCAGCAGAGCAGATGCAATTAAAATCGCCAAGAAAAATAATAAGGCGATCACTTTTGCAATACTGATGCATGAAATAAAAAAAACACCCGCCGCTCATCAACCCTATTGGAGGGGTACACACAAATGACCCTCCAATCATACGATGAAAGAGAAAAATCACATAGAACAAAGTGTCCTGAAGCACACGTCGCCACCGCCTCGACTGCTGCACCCAAACTCTGGCGCATTAACAACTTACAGCCCGCCGACGACCCAACCGCGTGACTAACACACACTTCGTAATGCGCCGTAAAAGGTCTAACCATAAAATTGGTCTGGTCCTCACTCTCGACCTTGGTCTCCTGCACAGCGATGATGTCGAGGTCCTGTTCGACTGCTAGACGGTAGAGTTGCCTCTGCCTCCTGCGATCTGGGAGGCCTCGGACATTAAGGGTCGCTTTTCGGACAGGACTTTGTAAGGAGACCATGGGTTAGTGAGGACCAACCCGCCTGCACTGCCGTTCACTGCGACAGTTTGTCTTGTGATCCTCCGCAGACTGCGCCTGACCGCTGGTCCATCCACTCCGCTCCCGCCCGACACCATTCTCCACCTGCGCTCGAGCTGACGCAGCCGAAGTTCCTGACCAGTCGTGTCCGTGACGTCGAACCTACGCTTCGCAGAGCCCAGCTCGGCGTCCATCTCTGGTGTGATGGAGACCTCGTCTGACAATGGCGAAGCACCAGCTGCGCCGCCGGCGATCCCTGTTGGAGTTACCGTCAAGCGCTCGACTGCAGGTGGATCTGCAGGAGCCGCAGTCGACGGCTTGTCCGGCAGCACGGGGCTGCTCACTTCGGGGGAGGTGCCGGAAGCGTCATCGCTCTTGGCTTGCTCGGCCTGGGTTTTCACGGGCGCGGCCGCTCTCTCCGCTTCTTCCTCGTCCCTCATGTCGTCGACGTGGTCTTCGTTGACTCCTCGTCCCACGGCTCGGGCGTAGGAGCGGACACAGTCGTCACGCTTGTGGCCATGGGCGCGGCACTCGGAGCACCTGGGAGCCGGCAGTCTCGACGGATATGCCCCGTCCTACTGCACCGGAGGCATACTGGGGCCCTACCAGGCACGACGACCAATACCAAGCCGCCTCCGAAGCGCAGCTGATGGGGGAGGCGGTCAAGGTTGACACCCTCCCGGAGTACCAGCCGCACTATCCGGGTGGTAGACTCGGCTCCCTCGAAGCCCGGCACCTTCCAGCGATCGGGCGCAACGTCCTTCACCTCGCCGTAATCCGAGAAAGCCTTGCGAATGGTGTCGTTCGACACGTCGAACGCCGCCCAGTGCAACTTGATGCGCACCTCTTGCCTAAAGGGGTCCACGACGATGCAGGTGCGTCCTTTGACAGCGAGCCGCCCTGCGTTCACCAGCTTGAGCTTGGCCGCGTCGGTCTTCAGGTCAAGCAGCCAGACATGGGACATCTGGTACGCCCCAATTCCGGCTACCTCCCTGAGGACCCCCAGTTCGTCGAGCGGTTGCCGGAAATCCTCAATCCTGTATGGCCTCCCGGCCATGTCGCAGTGAAGGACGACCGCTTTCTTCATTGAATCACCTGATGGAAGCTGGGGCAACAGAAACCTGTACTCACTTGAGCCGGGAAAAACAGTATCACCGCGGCCGGCGAGGGCCGTTATCGCCGCTCCTTCGGAGCTCATGATTTCACGAAAATGGAATCTCTCAGCCACCGATCCCCCAGTTCATCAATTATCAAATTATTCTTTCATACAGTTCAATGCTAGAGTGTCTTGTTAAAGGGGCCATGAAACGATTTTACAAAATTTTGCTGACTGCATATTGTTTATGTGATCAAAAATAAAACTAGCGCGCGAGATTAAGAAGGCTAAATGCCTATTTTTGGCACGACACTGTGGCAAATAAAAGCGGACTGTATCTTACACTCTCTCCCTCGAACGCTCGCAACAAAGCCGATTGTATGAACGTGTGGAATAACAAATAGGTTGTAGCGAAATGATTTGTAATGGGCTTGCGCCACCTAGCGATGCAACCGACACATCCACAATGTCGCAGCCTTTTTCCCCTTTTTTTCCAAGCACGTCAGGTGCATTTAGCTTTTGTATTGAATACGCGTAGTATGTCACTAGAACTGTGCTCGCAAACGATGAAACTGTCGATGAATACCCTAGACCGAAATTACCGAGCTCAATATCTGATTCCAAAAGTCTGAGAGTAAACGAGTGCACGAGAGGTTTCTCTACGAAAAATTTCATTAGGAAATTATATTACTTCGTTTCTAGCGGTTTGTGTTAGCAGTCCAAATGGGAGCCTACTATTCTGTACTATGTCATCTCCTCCGCGACCGGTTTCGGCGCCGAACTGCTACCACCTTCGTGGGACGAGTTCTCGTTTGGTCGCGGGGGCGTCCAGGGCGTACGAAACAAGGCCCATACTTTCACTATACCTAAACATTTTAAGCTGCACTTCAGTCAACTGCGACGCATGCACAGCCATGGCGTTGATCGCACAAGCCTCGAGGATCTACGAGTCCTTCAAAGCAATCGGCGATCATGGAAACCTCAGTAGGTGACGTCGTTGCGACGTCTTGCGTCGAAACGTCGACGCAACGCGACACTTTGACTAACGCGGCTCCCCACGCTCTGCTGAGAGAACTTCCGTTTCCGGTAGAAAAGACATACTTTACGTCAGGGCCACGTGATATAAAGGAGGAAAGCAGACCTGAGTGCACATATTTTGTTTTTAGTGCAAAACTGGAGGCAGTGAAACGAAAACTGATTCCTGCTCCGGGTTCCATGAACATTCAAGATTCGTTGGCGTCTTCATTTGGACAGAGCTGGAAAATCATTTCATGGTTCCTTTAACTTATGAAGACCCGAGGGTATCCTACACTAGCTTTTGAAATTTAGGTTTCAGATGCAACCACTGCTGCCGGAGCGAGAACGGCAGAACGCCCGACCTTCAGAACGCGCTCAATGGCTGCATTTACATGGATGGGACCGTAGAGCGTCGAGCCGAGATTTCACGATTTTGATTGGTAGCAGTTGGGTAGAAGAGGAAGAAGTAAGAAGACAAGCTGCCTGTGATTGGTCCCTGCTCGATTCAATGCGCTACGATTGCATTCATGTAAACGCAGCCACTGTCTTCTGTCGTGACCTGGTTGCGCTCACGCTCGAGGGGCACGAGACGTCCAAGCGTTTGTCGTAGAAGCCCGAGCTGGAGGTGAGACAACTTACGCTCCTCTCTATGTTCCCACCTTGTCAGTGGTTATAAGTTATAACACATTCATTTACTTAATTGTGTATAAATATATATATTTGCACTGTGGAAGGGTGGCTTTTGATACCGTGAGCAGCGTAATTCTCCAGGTTTCGTTTTGGGGATAGTTTTGAGACTCGGAAGTAGATGTCATAAAATTAGGAAAAGTGCGCCTTCCGTTTTTGTTGTTGGCCAGTGTTTGTCCGCATTTCCGACTGCATCCAAAGCTTGACACTTTCAGATATGATTGAAATGTGATATTAAACTCCGGTTATGAACGTCCGTGCTTTCTTTTGCTCGGATGTTAACGTAAACACGGACGTAGTTAATTAGTGAATTTCAAACTTCGGGCGGAACTTTCTCACGACGGTGCATTGTCAAGGCACAGCGTTGCGGCCTTTGCAGAACAATATACGATTAAAAGTATTTGTTTGGTGTGTATGTTTGTATAGAGCCAGAAGTTAGTCAGCCCCCAATGGACATCTGGTGTCTCAGTGCTAGATGAGCACTCTACCCAGTCGAGTACAACCGCTAGCCTGGGGGTCTTTAAGGCCGGTACGAAGCTCACCCAGAGCAAAACGGGCAGTGATGGGGATTGAACCCAGGATCTCTGGGTTTTGCAGCACGAGCTTTCGATCCACCTGCTTCGAGCTTGTGTGCGCTAGCCCACTCGGCAACCAATTCCCCATACCCTAATTGCGGTTTGTGTAAGGCAATCAACTGCTTCTTTACAAAAACAAACGCAAAAAAAGAAGCTCCGTTCATATTAGAGCACATTTCGACGTTTCGACGTTAAACTCTTGTCTAGCTATGTGCACATATAATTTGCAATTCTTCATCGCAGCTCGAGTTACACTTTTTTTAGGGATCTTGGATGTTCGACTAGGCATGTAAAAAAACAAAAATAACAACAACAACGGCTTTGCAGCCTTTTTTTTCATTTTGGGCTCTCAACAACGAGAAAAATATCAAACAGTTTGCGATTTGTTTTTATGAAAAAAGAACTGAACTATACAAAACATACGTCTAAACATTTTTTTCTCAATATTTTGACGTTAAAGTTTTGTTTACCAAAGTGCAGCTCTGCTCTACACTTTGTCATCACGGCTGGAGTTATAAATTTAATCAGGCTGTTCAAAACCTGCTCTGCCGCCACCCGGGCTATCAGTGAGAGTAAGTACACTTCAGTAATTCCGAAGTTGTCTATTGCCGCAAGTGTACGGCGATCCAGAGCAAGGTAGAACTTGCAACATCACCACTCGTCGAACCTGAGCTTATAACTTATATCGATATCAATCCTTTTTTTTTCGTACTCCTCTGCGAGTGTTTAGTTATATTCGGATTTGTGAATCTTACTTGATTAATAACACCACGTAAGCTTGTGTCATGATATTAGAAAACGTTGTATCTACTAATCACCAAGGCGTCGTTTTACTTTAGTGCGCTACTAGCGGTAATACCAGATTGTTAATACTGCTAATATTAATAACATTACAACACAGTTCTTTATTTGGATGTCCAGCTATAAAATAAACTTCTGCTTTCTAAAAAAAACAAAAAAAACTTTAGCAATCAATAATTGCAGTTGAAATTACTGTAATCAATGAGGGCCGTAATGGTATGAATATTTTTATTTTAACTATTGTTATTGAAATAATGAAAACAGCAGGGCGCGTTTTTCGTACACCCGGGCTCCAACACAAAATCCATTCCTTCCACCATGGAATTTGCTTCCACTGTGTTCTGGCCGCGCGCGCACTCTAGAGGTACACCAGCCGTTTATCACACTAGGGGGCGCCATTGAGCAGCACATGAACGTCACGTGATACCCGGAATGTGAGAATGCCAAGTGTGTTTACATCGCGCAAACCGTAACATTGGTACGGCATGACTACTTGCTGTCGGACGCGGCGCGGTGGTTCGTTATTGTTCTGTCAACGGTGGCACAACATACGCAACCGGAAAAGGTGTAAGTTTTAATCCTTATCCAAGAGAAAAACAAGTGGGGAAGTAGAGATTGCATTGAAACGGGGCAGAAAGGGTGTTGGCGTGTGCGATTTATGGTGTGCTCGAAACAATTATCGGATGCTTTCACGACGAATCGTGTTGTATTTTGTATCATGTTTCGCTCTTCTTCGCGAGTGTCGGTTTCGTCCTTCGCACAGATTCCACTAGAGGGACTCGACGCCAACGATAATCCAATAATCCCCGCCTTCCTTTTTCCTTCCCGCACAAATTCCTTGCTTCGCGTCGTCCGTGTCACGTGTGGTGATGCAAAGTAAAAAAAAAAAAAAAAAGGGACAGTAGTCTCTATGATGCTCGCCGTGAAAGAACGCTCTTGTGTCAGTTCAACAAATCGGGTTCCGAGGATCCCACATTCGAGTAAGTGTTGCCTTCATTAGCATGCAGTAGCTGCGGCGTAATGTGATAAAAAAGAAAAAAACAACAAAAAAAAAACTACATTTATGCTGGATGTTGCACTATTTCGCCTACATCATTGAGATGTTTTTTCTTCGTGCAATAAAATGCGCGTTTCTGAACGTTTATGCTCAATACTATGAGTTTTCATTATTCTAGACGGCTTATGAGCAGCAAGATGAAATATCATGTAACGTCCCTAAATACTGGCTATGATTGTAGGGTTTAGTGGGTTTTATTGACAGTAATTATGAGTGGACCAAGAAGTACATTCTTCGTTCGCAGGTTACATATACAGAAATTTCAAATATCCTATTTTTTAAATTTATATTGTCATTATGGTCATCACATAATATTTACATCTGTGCAATGTCTTGAATGGCTGTCATTGAAGCGTTAGATGTCGATCAACTGATTCACATGCAGGATCTTAACAAAATGACATTTTGATAAAGATAATTTGACAAAACGATTTCCACTAGAAACTTCCCTACGTCTTTTTTTTTCAAATTTTAATAGCGTATAATAATTTGTTCTCATTCCTGTTGCAATTCGAGTTAGGTTTTTATACTGTGTCCCCCTTTAGAATGTAACATTACTTTTTGAATTAACTCTGTAAATACTCAGTCACTTACACTTGATATGCTTGGAGAATTCACTTCTTCACTGTAGTTCTTAAAATATTAAACGTGGTGTTGCTTATGATCTAAATTCAGCTTGGTAAAGTCCAGAATATGTAGCAAATGGGTACAGGACCGAACCTGCCTTTTTAAAGAAGCAACAATTGGGATAGAGAAATTTTAAGGTTATCTCAAGGGAGGAAACCAGTACAGGAATGGTGCCATTGATTGTTCTCCAAGGAAGTGGGGCGAAGGATTTTTCTGAAACTGTCGATTAAAGCCTTTAAAAAAAGGTAGATATAAAACATTAGTGAGCTAAAAATGAGCGTCTTCACCATGTTTTGCCAAGGACAAAATCAGAATAGTAACACTCCAGTTAGCAGCATTGAAGCCTGGGATGTAGACGTGCCAGGGACAGGCTTTGTAATCGTCCGCGACAAATGCAAAATTATGTTATAAAAAAAAGAAATGAAAGCGGTAGCTGTAGCACTGTTGAGAAATACGGGGGGTATTGTGCCGTCACGTACCTCAGGACGGAAGTACGACTTGGTTAATTCTCATAGCCGCAGTAGTTAACGTCGTGGATGCCACTGAAGACCGCCGCCAGTGCTTGGTGATCCGCAAATTAAGTAGGTAAGGGCGGTGATAGTTTCTAATACCATCAAACATTACGCGTAGCAACTGGATACTGGCAAAGTGGGATTTCGCATAATGCGAATAATATATGAAAACAAGTGTTTGAAGCAGACAACACGGAAGACTCTCCTTTCGTCGCGTCGTTCCTGGCGAGATGCCGGAGCTCCTCTTCCTTCACTCTCCGCGCTGTGCGGCCGACGGGAAAACCCGACTTCCCTGGCCTCGTGCCAAGAGCGGAGAGAAGGTTTTTTTTTCCATAGGGGCGTGACGACAGCCCATGAGTCGGAGATCTCTGCAAATGAAAGGTCACTAGCGAAGCAGCGATGCTGATGGAAAGGCCATTCAGCTCTAAGATTGCTGTTTATTATGAGGCGTTGGGAAAAGGGGAAACCAGGAGATGTGTGGGTTTCAATAAGTGGGCATGTCGCTAACTTGTGGCGGGGGAAAAGGATATACAGAGGAGATAAAATTATATACAAAAAGTATATATTAAATTATCAATTTTTAACAACTAATCTAGTGTAAATTTTGGCCCAGATAGTTATCAATGTAGTTCAGGGCCTTTGGTTGGGAAAAGCAGTGGAAGCGAATATCAGTTTATCCGCGAGCCCAGTGTCATAAAGAAAGCGCAGAATAGCGCGGAAGGCTTTCTTCGCTGTGCCTCTGGTTTTTCTGGGGTTCAAAAGTTCTGTAACAGTTCCATATGGCAGGACAGATAGCGTGTTGTGAGAAAAAAGAGTTATCCTGGCCTTTTGATGTGGGAAACAATCCAAAAGGGCATGTGCTGTGTCCTCTGGGTCGACGCAGGTGGGGCAGTTAGGATCCGCTCTGCCACGCATAATGTGGAGCCGCATGGCTGTGTATGGGCAACCAGCCCGAAGCCTGTGCAGAAGGCTTGTCTCAGCCTTTGCGGCGAACCGCGGGGGGTGGACTCCCGGTTGCGACCCCAGGATGTGGATGTCATTCTGTAAAAATCTCACGGATGAATCGATGAGGCTCGTTGAAGAAATGCAGCAAGAAGGTTGGGTCTGGACCGTCATTTGCCTTTGCAACTACACTCTTAAAAAAAAGGTGTAGTACTTCGTCCTTTTTGGGGACTAAATCGATGACACTGAGAGTGATCTCCCAAAAACGGCAAAACCTGGGTTTAGCCCCTGCCTTTTCTTTTAGCCCCTTTCCATTGATCCCTTGAGGTCAACGTTTTGATGCGCTAAAAGGAGCGTTTTTTTATCTTTACAGCAGGGCATCAGGGACTAGTTTAACTCTTCAGGGGATTAATTATGATCCCTTAAGCGCCGTTGTGTCCATAATTAGGGGAGGAACTTTGATCCTTTGAGGATTAGCACTGATGATTGGGGACTAAATTTCGTCCATTTGGGGATTAATTTTGCCACTTAAAGGGATGATATTTATAGTGACAGGGAAGTAACGTTCGTCCCTTTGAGGATCAATTTTGACCCTTTTAGAGATGAATTTTACAGTAATGAGGGAGTAAATTTTGTCCCTTTGAGAAAAAATTTTGACCCTTTTAGAGATGAGTTTTATGGTAATGAGGAAGTAACTTTCGTCCTTTTGAGGACGAATTTTGACACCCTTAGAGACGAATTTGCTAGTAATGAGACCCTTCAGCTATGAATAGGAGTGAGAGGTTTGTGGTATATAACAGCTTCCTATTCACAAAAGGCAGATTGTGCAACTTGTTTGAAAAGTTATCTCTTCTAAAAAGTTGCACAAAGTGTCTTTTAAGAACAGGGAGGTTATTCAATACCGCAGACCTTTCCCTCCCATTCACAGCGAAAGGTGCAAATATGGCAGTACATCTGAAAAGTCGTATACCTTTATTTGGAAAAAAGCAAGCGTCCGAAGGTGCAGCCGACCAGCAAAAGAAAGCAGACGACAAGCAGACGAAATCCGTTGGTAGCAAAAGCGCCGTCGTTATGCAGACACATTTTTTTTAACTTTCAGGTTTTGCTTTTATGGTCCGCATTTAGTTTTTAACCAAAAGTACATTTCAAAAAGTTTATGTTCATTTTAATAAACCACGGTAGTCGCGGGCCTCCGCGATAAGGATGTAGCGCTATCTATCAATACGAACCGCCCGCCATAGTCTCTGGCAAGTTTCTTGGCCCTATTGTTTACAGAAAGGGAGTTACGCTTTGTAAATTTACAAGAAAAAACCGACCTGTGAAATACACCTTTGACGAAAAGTTTAGATTGCTACGTGAAGGCGACGATTTTTACAGTCCATTTTAGATAGAACCTGGCGACTTGGTGACCCTATATTTAAAAATTAAAAAAATACAGAACAAAAACCTGGCATGGGTTTTTAACCTTCAGGAATATATGTGCCCAAAAAAGTAAAAATGTTCACTTGAATGCGAATGCATTCCTTCAATGCATTACACAAGCAAAGGAGAACTTTTTGTTAACAGCATGTGTGGGTGGTCAGCAGCCTTGTGCCCATGCAGCCCAGCTCTGAATGTTTGAGACCTACATGTATCTCAAAACAAACAAATGTGAGACGATATTTAACGAAGTACTGAAGGTCGAAAACTCATGCCAGGCAGAAACAAGGTGCCACAGCTTCCAGAGGGCCCTCTGTCTCATGGGCCTGATTTACAAAAAGCACACTTCAGCGCTCTGTTGATGTCCTGGGACACACTGCGATGGTATAGACTGCGGGGCACGTCTGAAATAAAAGTTGAGAATTAAGACAAATCATAAAATCGAAGTCTTTCTAACAACAACGACAAAAAAAACCTACTCATACAGCAGACGCCAGTAACTGATGGTAGACTAGCTAAAATAGATGCAGTACATACTCCCTAAACTTAACACCCTAAACCAGTTACCCAAATATTGTTCTTGGAAAATCAAAGCTGAATTGGTCATTGGAGCAGCTGGAATATCTTCTCCAGGCTAGGTCATCATCGGGTACCTAAACCTCACCACGTGGTTCGACTGGTAAGCCAAGGAGCAGCACAAACAATGCAAAAAATTGGATCATCTCCGGGCAACATTAAGTTTCGAGAGCCAGTGCGATATCTAAAACTCCTAGATGTGGTTGCTGTATGTGCAAAGGCTCTTAAAACGGATGCATCTAATGCCTTGCATTAAAGCCAGGAAGGTATTTCGTTTATAACAAAATATTCAGCCTTCAGGCTCAAAATACAAACGTGAGATTGTCATTTACTGATATTGTTATCGTATTCAGCCTATATCTGAACACGACGGGTATATTTGAAATTTTGTTGAAGTATTCCTTTTAAATATTTTCATACCACATAGCACAGACACTTCAGGATTTTTTTTGTCCAACCACCGTCTACAGTCTACACTATACTCCGTTTCACCTTAGTCGCAGCGGATGCTACGAGCCATCAAAGCAAATCCAAAGCCTTTCGAGCGTCATGCGTCCTTAGAGAGCGGACGCGGCGACACGTGTTATGTGCTATGTTCAAAGAGCACGATTGGCTGGGATTGCTCTTAGGATCCGCTGCATCCGGACATAGGGTGAAATAGTAACACCATGCAGCCCAATCCTACCAGGTGAAAAATAAGGGCCCGATTTTCTTTCCTCATATCCACACGCTTAATAAACAGATTAATCACCCACGCTACTAGATTTTTTTAAAACTAATTGATTCAAATGTGCTCAGTGCCAAGTGTCGCGGCGATGCGACACAAAATACGAAGGCTGTATTTAAGCATCACATCAGTATGCAAACCTATATATTTCTTTCTAACTGCAGCCATTCACCATTTTTTTTCATGTCACTCATCACCAGACGGTCACTCACAATTTAAAATTAATGTGCAGAAGCAATTGGAATTTCAGATGCCGTACAGCTCACTATTAGATATCTCGAATTTAATTTACATAGTTTGCACCCACCTATCACATGAACTGAATCGGCACCAATTTGGTTGCAATAGAAAGCTAGCTGGATTGGGACTTCCGCTAACAGAAAATGAAGGCTAAATTCTAAAGCAGGTATATCATGTTTGTCCGATTCTTTAACATCATCCATCCTTTGAACAATCTGGTAGAAAATGCCTGGCTTTGGCTTGCCCTCTGTCACTTCAAGGACGGTCGCCAGGTTTTCTTATGCAATTTAAAAAAAGCGTTGCTTGGCATCAGTGCTTGTGATGCGATGCAACTCAGCAAAAATTTGAAATAAGAATAGTTCATCGTTAGTCGAACTATAAATCGTAAACTATCCTGTAGAAAAGCAAGCGGCAAACAAAGATTCCCATTTTATTATGAGAAACAGAATCGTAATTGCAAAAATGTCAGGGGGATAAAAAAAAAAAAGACCCGTGGGGCTTTTTTTTTGCCATGAGGGATGTGCCAGTTAATAAGGCTATGGTATTGTTATCAGTTTTTTTACAGTAATTTGTTCCAAGCACATTTCATTATGCTTGCGATCACTTTAGTTTTGCCCGTGCTTCGACAAATGCTGTTAATACTTACTCTAAATTAAACAAAGAAATAAAAACAAGCATGAAGTACCCCAATTCTCCACATAAGCCAACTAATGCAGAATGGCAGAATGCGTAGTGCTTTTGGTTGGCCAGTTTTGATCTGATGCATCTCAGCTGCACCGAATCTCGCTCAGCAGGAGGAACCTCCCAAAATATAAAGCTATTCGCTCGGTCTTCTAGCCCTCCAAAAATATAACTAAAACGAAAGTATTTTCTTAAAATGCTGCTATAAAAAAGGCAAGCAAGAACTATCCTATGAAGATAATTCTTTAAAGGCATGTTGAACATGAATAATTTCCACTGAATTGAGCAACAAGGTAACGACAGTGTGCTTGCTCTCTTGTTCTGTTAAAAACTTCCAGCAGGTTGGCAGGGCAGTGCCATTTTAAACCTTGTTATCACATTGGGTATGCTCTCAGATCCAGCCAACTGTCGTCACAAAACTGGCGACCATGCTCTCTGCACATGATCATGTGCATGAGGGCAGGTTCAGGTAATGAAATACTTGTACAAACAGCCCATAGTTTCTGCCAACCCGTAAGCTGAGCCCTTGGAAGGAAATTAATAGCAAAAGACAAACAACGGCTTCATTTACTCCAGATGTGCTGAAAAAGAGAAGTGTAATACAACAAAGGGTAAAGTGCACCTTTTTTAGAGCGCAGCTCTTAGGCGCCCGTTTCCGGCTTGAGCGGCGTCGGCGTTGGCGTCGGCGTTGGCGTCGGCGTCGCCGTCGGCGTAACCGCAAGGTCACGTGACCCCCCCCCCCCGAGGTCACGTGACCCCCAGGCCACATGACCTCCCTCTGAGGTCACGCGACCACCCAGGTCACGTGGCCCCCAAGTCACATGACCCCCCCCCCCCGAGGTCACGTGACCCCCTCCTCCGCGCCTTCCCCCCCCTTTTGAAGAGCTGTACTCTAATTCAGCGTTACAGGGAGTTGTGAACGGCTTTCATTTTTTTTCTATATCTTCTGCACCATGAAGCCTTACAATTATATCGCAGAACAGGGCCGGTCTTGGTTTTCCCTCAGTCACCATGAGAACAGTTGTCAGGTTTTCTGAGGCAACATCCCTAAATCGCTCCTTTGCCTTGACGCCACTAATAATAGGTAAAACCACTGCAAAGATCTGCAAGAAAAATTATTTTCACATCTGCAGTCTACTTGAAGATATTTGTAAACTGCTCTTTAAAAAAATAAAAAGCGAAAAAAATCATGCGTTTTTAGTTGTAACAAAATCGTAATTGATGTGAGTGGAAAATAAGAAGACCTATCATGGTGCCAGGCTTCACCATGATGGGACTAACGGCGTGTTTATGCCAGGACTGAAGCCGCGACCTGAAGGCAGATCTGCGCAACAGCCAAGCAGATCTGCGCGTTGGGGAGCATTTTCCCCAACCGCGTCACCGAGCCAATGAGGTCTCCCTGCGGGAGCTCCCATTCGCTAGCAGCGCGAATGCACCATAATGGGGGTGGTCGTGGTCTTATCAGGGTACTTACTGCTTCTAAAAGCATGAGCAACATCGTTAGTAGGCAACCTATTACCTGGTCTGTGAGCCTTAGGGCTGGATAGTCGTCTACGATGTTGGAGATTGTAGGGCTTATGTAGATGTACCCTTTTTACCCAAAAAGTCCTCTCCATAGCATCTCTCACCATCTCCATATACGTAGCCGTTTCCCTCCTTTCTCTTCTCGTTGCGTCCATGTGGCCGGCTATGAAATTTCAATCTTCAGTCGTGGGGGAGGATGCTTGCAGAACGAAGTAAAGCAACCTTGAACATAGTAAAAACACTCCGAGATTGCGAAAAAGAAGGGGCAGGCAGACACAGCCTAAATTAACTAGCGCCAGGTCGTTTTCGCACTAAACTTCTGTTCATAAATCAACCTTTCTCCATATTTCTGCTCTCCACCTGTCGTCGAATATTTTTTCTACATCACAAGTGTGTCTCTAATAACATTCAAGAGAGCAAGGAACCTCCAAGCCCGAAATCAGTAGCTTAAAGAGCTCAATAATCGGATACTACACAGTTAGTTCAACACCTCCTATATGGCGAGGCCTTAGTGTTGCTGGATTCTACCTCCTCCCATAGGTATGGCGCACCCTGCATTCGCGAGGGCGCCCATTAAACCATTCTGCCTATCTTGGCCGAGAGACATCTATGTAGCTTCCTCGCCTCAGACACGATCACATGGTCGTGTCGCTGCGGGTCGATCGGGATCTCGAATTCGGCTCCCGACGTGCCGCTTTCTCTCCTAGCCACTGGATGGCGCTGCAGGCGCCCCGTGGCTAAAGCCCCTGTATTCTGGGAAACGTGGCGCCATTCTTTAAACTAGCCGCCTCGCACTCTATTGGCCGGTCGTCACATGACATCTGGCTTTCGGTTTTGGACTTCCGGTCGCCATGAATTTCCCAAGATGTTGCTACGCCGCAGCTGCCGGGCTGCGTATTAGCAAACCATATCCCGTACAGTGCCTGGCCACGCCCCCTTCGGCGCGACGCAAAAGCGGCCATTTCATTGGTTTTCGAAATGTCACGTGACATGACGTCACTTCCGCGCCGTTTGAACGCATTTCAGCGCGTTTTCGTCTCGTCAAGATGGCGTCCGCCGCTACGCTGGTGGGTGAGACGCGCCGCTGTAAACACTTCGTTTCACGCGCGTGCCTAGATGACTCGAATGCTTTCAACTTAGCGATGTGAACTCGTTTTTCGGTAAGATGAACGCCCAGGACTGCACGCCGAGATAATGCCACCACATACGCGCCGCTGCCGAAGTCGCCCCTACGAGTACGTTCACTTCGATCGTCGAAGTTCGCCGCTGCACCGTAGCACCAAATGCTAGCAACTAATGCTTTCACCTCGGCGATGTGAACTCGTTTTTCGGTAAGATGAACGCCCAGGACTGCATGCCGACATAATGCTACAGCATACGCTGTAGCATTATGTCGTGAGATGCGCAACTATAACCTACTGCGGTACATTTACTGAAGGTGTCGGTCATTCTGAGGGGCCCGAGTACTTTGATGGTGATCGAACGACACCTCCATCGCTTTCCGAATTCGCACTGGAACGCGCGTAGACATCAGGCGCACAGCGCGCCCGTGTCACGATTAGGCGCGAAATCGCGTAGCGAGAACGTATTTCCGTATAAAAAGCATTGCGTCCGCGTCGAGCCGTCCCCCTGCTAGCAGTTGGTGCTACGGTGCAGCGGGTGAACTTCGACGATCGTAGTGGTCGTACTCGTAGGGGCGACTTCGGCAGCGGCGCGTATGCGGTGGCATTATCTCGGCGTGCAGTCCTGGGCGTTCATCTTACCGAAACACGAGTTCACATCGCTAAGTTGAAAGTATTCAAGTCATCTAGGCACGCGCGTGAAACGAAGTGTTTACAGCGGCGCAGCGTGACGCGCGTCTCACCCACCAGCGTAGCGGCGGACGCCATCTTGACGAGACGAAAACGCGCTCAAATGCGTTCAAACGGCGCGGAAGTGACGTCATGTCATGTGACATTTCGAAAACCAATGAAATGACCGCTTTTGCGTCGCTCCGAAGGGGGCGTGGCCAGGCACTGTACGGGTTATGGTTTGCTAATACGCTGCCGGGCTGCTGCGCCTGTAGCGTTGGTCTGTAGAAAAGTCGGCCGGAAAGCTTTTCAGTGTTCTCTCTGGAACGGACAATGAACCTCGGAGGAAGATCTTGCTTCACTGTATCGATCGAAAAGATTTCAGCCCGACGGGAGCTTTAAAGTTGATCGAGGTAGGTGCTCTGTATACTCATTAGCATGCAAAAAGACAGCTGTTTAGAGCGAGTTGTGCACTCCATTCCACCGTAAACGCGAGCGATGTAATAGCGAGCACAACATTGCTAACTTGGCATGCACGGACGCTCATGCCGTGGAAGTGAAGGCCCCTACGCACAGTTGCGTTTTAGAGCGTTTGACTGCGTTCCGTCGACAAACGAAAGCGAGTCACCGGCATATCCGTGCTTTGTAGGAAGCGTGGAATCCAATTAAAGGAATTGCTTGGCACGCGATAAAATAAGTATGGATGTCCTGCGTTCTCGCAGTCCCTGTCGTGGTCGACATAAGATTAATTGAACTGCGTAGGTTTATTTTAGCATAGCAGCACAGGTACTTGTGAAGGCTGGTTCAGATATTTGCGTTTGAGTGCGTTTGACTGCGTTGCGTCGAGAACCGAAAGCGAGTCACCGGCACATCTGTGCTTCGTATGAAGCGTGGAATCCAATTCAAGGAATTGTCTTGGCACGCGATATAAGCAGCAGCGATGTCCTGGTTTCCCGCAGCCGCAACGCAGTCAAACGCAGTCAAACGCAACTGTCTGAACCAGGCTTGAGGCGTGCCGTGTCTGGTCGCGATCTGGTGGAGAGAGGGTCCGCGCGCGGAAGCGGCGGGCAGAGTCCAGGGTCACCCGGCGGCTGTGGCGATGATGATGACGGCGGTGGCGATGATGATGATATCCCGACACCTCCCCCACTTTGGGAGAACAACACTCACACTTCCCCAAAGCGGTCAGGTGGACGACTTATTCGTCCACTCCTTGTCACGGTAGGTGCCACGGCCGGTTGCAGGTGTCCTCTCGTTCGCCGTGTGGTGTCGGTCGTCGTCTGCACCACGTAGGAACGGGGTTGAGGCGCTGGCCCTAGAATGTGACCGTAAGACGCTGCTCCCGTCAGAATTCTGACCGCTGTTCCAGGTGGAAGGGTGTCGAGCTCACGTGTTCTGCGGCGCTCTTCATAGTGCTGGCGCATCTTTTCCTTGTATAACGCGTTTCTGGAGCGAAAGTCTGAGGTGTCCCATCGAGGTTGGAAAGATTCTGGTTTTACTGGCACGTTTGTGCGCAGTCCTCGTCCCATGAATAACTCCGCTGGCGCGTAACCTTCGATTCCCGGGGTCGCACGCTGAGCCAACAGTGCCTTGTGAATGTCTGTCGATTTTCCAAGAAGTTGCTTAGCCGTTTGGACTGTCCTCTCGGCCTCCCCGTTGCTCTGCGGGTAGTACGGGCTCGACGTTGATTGGGTCACTCCCCATTCCTTCAGAAACACTGCGAATTCGCGTGAGGTGAATTGCGGTCCGTTGTCTGTTCGTAGAATTTTCGGCGCTCCACACTGTGCGAACGTTGGGTCGAGGACGGCGATGATGTCCTTGGTCGTCGTCCGCCTCAGAGGTTCCAGCTCGAAGAACCTTGAATAGTAATCGACAGAAATCAAGTAGTTACTGCCTTCGTGGACGAAAAGGTCCATGCCGACGACTTTCCATGGGTACTTTGGCAGTGGAGTCGCCAAAAACGGAGGTTGACCTGGTTTCCGGTGTTCTTGACAAACGGCACTTTCCGACGAAGCTGTCGATGTGGAGCCCAATGCCTGGCCACCAGACTGAATCTCGTGCTCTGGCGCGTCATTTGGACACACCCTGGTGACCTTTGTGAAGCTTCTCCAGGATCTCGAAGCGTAGAGCTCCCGGTATGACGAGCCGATTGCCTTTGAACAACAGTCCGTCTAGTACGGCTAGTTCTCCGGCGACTTCGTAGAACTGGCGGACTCCTTGAGGAAGCGTAATTTTATCTGGCCATGTCCGGAGGGTGTACTCGATTACCCTCTTCGTTACCGGGTCTGCCTGTAGCTCGTTTTTGATGCGGTCAAGCATTTCTTGAGAGGCTGGAAGCTGTTTCAGCGTGAGGAGCTCGTACTCGCTGGTGTTGAGTTTCCTTGTACGAGAGGCTGTGTCGGGTAACGGATTGCGTGAGAGCACGTCGGCTGTGTGCATCGCTTTTCCCGGAACGCGACCTATGGTGTAGTCGTACTGGAACAGGCGCATTCGGAATCGCTGCTGTCGTGGGCTCAGCTCGTCGAGTCGCTTTGTTGTCATGAGGGGAACCAACGGTTTGTGGTCTGTCTCAATGTGAAACTGCAGTCTTAAGATGTACATACGGAAGTGATCTCATGCCCATGTGATTGCGAGCGCTTCTTTCTCGATTTGAGCGTAGCGTTGCTCCGTCTCAGTGAGAGAGCGCGATGCATAGGCAATGGGCAGCCGCTTGCCGTCGGTCTCTTGTAGCAAGACCGCACCAATACCGTAAGATGATGCGTCCGCTGAGACGATGAGAGGCTTCTTCGGATTTTAGTGGCTCAGAACTGGCGCTTTGGCTAAAGCTTCTTTCACTGCTTCAAAGCTTCGCTGCTGGTCGGGTTCCCAGAGACACGCAGCGTCGGCGCAGAGGAGATCCCGCATCGGCTTCGTTGTCTGTGCCAGGTATGGCAAAAACTTGGCCAGGTGGTTTGCTATCCCCAAGAACGATCTCAGTTCTTTGAAATCTGATGGTGGTGGGATCTGTGTGATCGCCTCGACGTTTTCAGGATCAGGCTTCACACCTTCGCCGGAAACGATGTGGCCTAGGAACTTGACTGTCTGCTGTAGGAAGGCGCACTTGTCGATGTTGAGTGTTATGCCGGCTTTCCTGAGTCGTTCGAAGACTTTAACTAGGTTCGCGTCATGCTCAGCCCGTGTTTTCCCCCAGACGATTATATCGTCTTGCAGGAAAGCTTGGCCTTCCACTCCCTCAAGTACTCTCAGAATTTCGCGCTGAAAAAACTCTGGTGCGGTCGAGATTCCGAAGGGAAGGCGAAGAAACTTGAAGCGTCCGAACGGCGTCAGAAATGTTGTGTATTTCTGAGATTCCTCTGCCAGAGGGGCTTGCCAGTATCCAGCTTGAGCGTCGCGTTTGCTGAAGACTGTGCCACCGGAGAGCTTGGCCAAACATTCGTCTACGGTGGGCATGATTGCCCGCTCTCGGACGAGGTATTTGTTGAGCTCGGTGTAGTCTACGCAAATGCGCAGTTCGCCATTTGCTTTTTCCGCTCTATAACTTGGAGCTTTAGCATCTTGGAAAGCTCATTCTTCACAGGTGGTAGCTTCGCCAGTGGCACCCTTCTTGGGAACGTAAGACCTTGGGCTTCGCGTCTGGTCGAAAAACCGCCTTGTACTCGACGTTCATCTGTCCAAGCCCTGAAGTCAGCTGAGGGTACTTGGCAAGTAGTTCGGAGATGTCCTCTGTGCGGCTTGTCTCACCACTGACGTTGAGGAGCTGTGGGAGAACTCCGAGAGATTGGATGGCGGGCCTTCCGAGGACAGTTTCCTGTAGACCTTCAACTACGAAAACATCCTCTTGAACTTGTTGACCACCCCATTCCATAGAAGCTTGGAAGTGTCCAGCGGTCGAAAGCTTCTGATAACCAGGACCGAGAAGTGCTCTTTCTGGCTTTCGCAGAGGGCCCATCACTTCGCGATTGTAGTCGCGCGGCGCGATGGCAGTGACGTCGGCGCCCGTATCGACCTTGAATGTCATCGAGATGCCGTTCACTGACGGGGTGATTCTCCAAGCGTCATGAGCTGAAGTATCTTTAAGTTCGCCGAGGTATACCTCTTCCACTTCTGCTGTGCGGCGGGCTGGGCGAGCTGCTGTGGAAGTACCTGGTCTCTCTTGATGTTTCGAAGACAGGCAAACAGAAGCATAGTGGCCTTGTTTTCCACACGACCTGCATGACCTGGACAGGTCGTCTTGGTGTGACCCGAAGCACTACCACACCATCTGCATGGCTGGCGGACACTTTCGTTGCCAGTTTTCCTCTCTGCGTGCAAAGCTCAATTCGTCGACGGCGGCGCCGTGTTGACCTTGCGTACCTCGCATGTCTTTGTGTCGTTGCTTGACTGCTTCGGAGTTTCGCGCGGCAGCCACCGCGGTCTCGAGGGTAAGCGCGGAGTCGAGTTGCAGCTTCTCGCTGAGAGCCATATCGAGGAGGCCTACCACGAGTAGGTCCCGGATGAGCTGGTCTTTCAAGGCGCCATATTGGCATCTCTCTGCCAGTTTGAAGAGGGCGGTAACGAAACTTTCGACTGTCTCGTGACTTTCTTGCTTTTGGCGGTCGATCTACGCGCGTTGCATTCGCTTCGACGCGCGCCCCCAATGGCCTTCCTTTGCGACGTCACGAGAAGAGCACTACGGCCTTGTCTCCTAGGAGGTGTTGTGCAGACGCCCCGTGGCGGGCGAGGATAAACCTCCTCGCCCATCGATCGATATCTATATACTCGGTGGGTCAGGGGGCGAGAGCCTCTTAGAACTTCGGACGAAACAGAGACGCAGGCAGGTAGGTGGCGAGCGGATCTAGGATATCGCGGGACACGAGGCCTGGGGGCCCTCTTTATGTTTAGCTTTGGGCTTAACGTGCGTTTGTAAATGTTTGTGTAATTGCGCGTGTATTTGTAGTTTAGGTTGAGTTTGTAGTTTAGGTTTGTTGACGGACCACGTGGGAAGTGGCGAATCGGCGGCGGTACGCAATTTCCTACATAGGTCATCGCACGGCAGACTGGATAAAGTGCTGCATTAGCATTCAGTTGGGACACGTATCCTCACCAACTGAACACGAGTTCTAGGCCGATGCTAACATAGGGCTGTCCACTTTGTACCCTGCACTGAAATACGATAATTGCTAATGTGCTAAGGTATTGGTATGTAGGAGGCGTTAGGCCAACTCAAAATTAAAGTGTCCTTCAAAGGAAGCTATAGCGACATTTCGTGTCGTGATGACAACTGTTCATGGCATGTGCAAATTTATTTTTACGTGACTTGTTTTTATTTTTGCTTGCGGCTACCTCTGTTCCAAGATGACGATGCTACGTGGTATAACGGTATGCTTTATGTAAGATACTGTCATAAAGCAGGGTGTCTGTCATAACCAGAATTTATTATTTCGAAATTGAATGATAGTCAAGACTAAAAAATTGCACCCTAAAAAGCACATAAAATATTTTTTTTAACAGTTCGTAAGGGGCACATGTGTCAAAAAATAAGTTTTACGCCAAAACATTTTTTTAGCAATATTGACTGCGTGAGATTAATTTCAAATTCTGCGCGTAAAGTCCATGACGTCACGGAGTGGTAATACGCAATTTCCCCCTCAATAAGATTGTCATACCATTTCTCCACCTCAACGCGATTGGCAAGGCAATCCACCTCTCCTCCCCGCACCCGAAATGACGAGAGGAAACAAGTGGAAAGGATGTGTCTGCCGAATAAATCGCTAATTAAAAACTATTTTAGCAGTGAACCATGGCCTGTTTTTTTTATTGCATATTTAATATTGTTGACTTGTTACTATATTACTATCTTTCTTTTATGTATGTGCCACTCCCCCTCTGTAATGCTTTCGGGCCCAGGGGGTACTTTCAATAAATAAAAAAATAAACATTGCTCTAAATTTTTTGTTTATTCGCGGAAAATTTATTTTTTGATAGGCGTGTCCTAATTAGACTATTTGAAAATGCTCAGAGTCCAAAGCAATGAAAATGCTCAGAGCCCAAAGCAAACAGAACTATCCAATCACAACAAGCATACAAAAAAGAAATAAACATTTTAAACGAAGTTAACAAGAGCAGCTTTGAACTTGAACAATACAAAACACATTTCGAAGCCACGAGCACAATATAAGTTATAGACAGGGCGAAACCAAACTCCGAAGTGAGGATCTCAAAAGCAAAAGTATTACCAGAGAAAACACCTCCACGCTGTGCTCTATAAACAAGTTTATCGTTACAGCGTTCAAGTTCAATTCAGATATGGTGATTCCCGACCATCGTTGAAACTATAAACCGAGCAGCGGAGGCGACCAGCATCGGCCGATACATGGAGGGCCCTGAAACACTCGGAAACCCGCAGAGAAAGCAAAGATATAAGTAATGCTTAACTAAACGCGCGCGAGCACGACTTCGCGGCACTGCTCAATTTCGTGCACACGTGCTCCTACAACACTTCGTCGACTTTTTTTTTTTTTTTATTACAACGGGGATTGCATTATTGGTTTAATTTCGCTCGCCGCAAGCCTACCTCAACTAAAGTGGACTTGCTCAGGCGACTTTGAAACGCCAGAAATGATTCTCCATCACCGCTTTCAAAGACTCCGAACAACGCGCTGAAACCTCTCGCTAAGCTCGGGGAAACTTTGATATTGATTGAGAACTTGTTTATATACAAATGCCGGATACGACCATACCTTTCGCCTAAGGGCGCCAGGGCGAAACTTTACTCTCGAAGCGCGAACTCGCACCAGGCCTCATACGAACCGCAACGGTTTCGTCAAGCTCGCATCGCCTTGCTCGCCGACCGAGGCGATATGTGTGGAAAGGTGCTTTCGACGAAGCGTCGCAAGGTTGGTCGATGAAACGAACACGGGAACTTTTCGATGAACCTAAGTTGCATTAAAACGCTGCTGCGTCGACGAAACAATCTGCCGGTGTCACGTTGTTTGTTTGATGAACTGATTGCCGCCGGGCATAGTTTTGAAGTGCTAGGCCTCGTTTGCACGCTAGCATGGGCGAGTACGCGGCCGACCGCGTCAGAGAGCGAGCGCCTATCGTACAGGGTAACCCTGCAACTTTATGAAGTACGTTCTGAAATGCCTATAACATTTCTGCTGCTCTACAAGTAGCCAAAGCAATCAAAACTCACCGTTCGATCGGTCTCCACTCCGACTGCATCCGACGAGGCAACCACCGCACCGCCACAGGTCAACTGGGTCAACCGTCACCTCTAGTTCAAACTCGGGCGCGGGAGCGGCTGTTGGAGAGTAGGTAGTCTCGTTGCCAGCGCCTCCTCGTCGTTCGGATTCCGTTCTCATGTTTTTCGCGGTCGGAAACATTCACCAAATATGCCCGTGTAGTCACAATTTCTAAATCCCGGGGCCAAAATCTTGTTTTGCCAAGGCTTCTTTCCAAAATAGCTACTCGAGTGATGCTTCGTCAACTTCATCGAAGGCTTGCGGCAGCCATTGTTGATAGGGGGACTAAAGTATTCCTTAGGGCAGCAACTCCAGTGGGAGCAACAAAATGCCCGCGGGACGAACTGCTCGAGTTACCGCTTCTGAGTAGAGGGCGCTGGGGTCGTGGGGATAAAACATGGCGATTGGTCCCTTTGCGCACCTTTTTTTTTTTTTTTTTTAGTGTAGCAGGGCACCCCGTTCGTTGTCAGGAATCCAGATATGAGACGAGATCCATTGCAATGCAAGGCACCGTCCCAGGTCTTCGGCTGCCCCTGCCTCAGACGCGATTCTCACCAGCCTGGGGTTACATTATGAAGTTTCTGAAGCTGCTGAGGAGCACCTCTTGAATCTGTAAGCACAACGGCTTTTTTTGGTGGCTATAGTTATTCTTAATAGACTTGAGAGCAGAGAAGATGGCAACGAGCTCTGCCGTGGTTGACGACGATACAAAATTGAGCCTGCTCGATATATCATAGGCCATTTCGGGAATGGTAATCCCTACAGTGACAGTCCGCTAAGTAAGGTTATTCGAGGCGTCCGTATAAACATGAATTCAGGCGCTCAAGAGCGATTGAGCGAGTGAAAAATGCTGAGACATTTGCCTTGCGCTGTGGGAATTGGAACGTCTATGTATCTCCAGGGGAGAAGACGTGGAATGTGGTAGTTGAGGAAGGATAAATTCGCTAGGAGCTCAAACCTCGAAGTCGAATCGTCTCACTTGGTAGTTCGGCGGGACAAAGAGATGTGTACGGATTGTGTTCGCAGGGAAAGACTGCTCATACGAGCGAGTGCTCTCTCTTCGTCTCAAAAACAGTGACCACTCTTCTGCTGCAACAATTATCACCACATTCTCTGCTGAAGGAGGGAGTCCCAAGCAGGTTTGTAGCGCGGACCGGTGAAAAATATCGATGTCTCAGATTTGTGCTCTAGCAACAACCAGTAGTAGCAGTGAATAGAGCAGTCTGAACATGATGATTCCTTTGTATATTTGAAGTAGTACACGTTGTGATGCACCCCAGTAGGAGCCTCCAAGCTGCCTAACGACACGTATCAGTTGACGGCAACGTTGAGGTCTCTTGCGTACTTAAGGTCTCCATGCCACCCGGTTATCAATAATAACACCGATATACGTGTGGATTTTCAACCTTTTAACTGGCGTTCCACGTAGTTTTAGCCATAGTGCATTATGTGGTGCTCGGCCTGTGGGTCAGTAGTGGAGTGAGGCAGTATTTTCCGCTGATAGCGTAAGGCCTAGTTGATCTATGGCTAGTGTGGTAAAGTCCAGTGCCACCTGGAGTCGATTACGGATTCCTATGGCGTTCCTTGTGGGCCCGACACATCACAACGAAACATCATCCGCGTGGGTTGCCATGCCTATCAGAGGAGCTCGGTTACTTGCTGGAAGACATCGAGGGAGAAGCAACGGCGGCGCCCTCACTTTGGGCTGTGCCGGGCTTCCGCTAGAGGGCGACACCGAACCTTCTCGCCGCGAAGAGGAAGATCGTACTGAAGGCGGGACAACTGAAGCTCCTCCCAGCCGTTCTCAGCTTGTCACTAACTGCAGTACGCTCATTTTCAGAAGGAATTGAAATCATATCTCAGAGAATAATTCAATCACACGCATGAATGTTATGGAAGAGCGACTTGAGGTGCTGATCTCACTCACCGAATAGGGTGATGAGCCCTTGGTTTGGGTCCAGGGTGCGGCACACCGTCTTGTGGCTCGGTTTTTCACCATCTTGCAGATTCACACAGCCAGCTACCCATACCAAAATATGGGGCAATCAGTACCACCAAGTGCAGGGGTCCATCACAATTTCTAGGTTCCGAGGGGGATTCAAACGTTATCTGCACCCTGGCTGTAGAATTAATTTTAATCAAAATTATATTAATAAATTGAAGTGGTGAGAGAGTTTCATTTCACATCAGAGCTGACATGTTATTTTCAAAAGTGATAAATTTTGTATTCACCAAGGTTTATAATTGTGCCGTGAGGATGCATTCGTTTATAAATCCTGCCAACCTCCGTCTGGAGCTTGTGGCAGAATGGGTATTCTGCTCCGCTGACTTGAAAATAGGCACTCAGTGTTTACAGAGGAAAGGCAGTAGGTCGCATATCAGGCATCAAAGGAGTACTGAACAGAAATTTGGATTTCACAAAATAAGGCCGCAGAAGCGTTGAGCGAGACGCTACGAACTCCAAAAACATGACTCATACAACGATATCTCAAACGGATGGCCGCACTTTTGGAAACGAAGGGCGCGATCAAGCGAGGGCTATGACGTCATTGTCCTTCTGGAAAATTTGAGAATGAGGGCAGCGGCCTCGCTTCTCTCCTCCTCGCTTCGGTTCACCCGCTCGACGGGACGTAGCGAGGAGGAGAGGGAATGGGAATCGTGACGTTCCTCTCGTCGGCCTCGTCGGCCGTGTTCAGTCGCGCACTTCTTTTTCAAAAGTACAGCAATCCGTTAGAGCTATCGCTGTATGAGTGATGTTCTTAGGTTTGGCAGCACCTCACCTATCGCCCCAGCCTTGTTTTGTGAGGTCGAAATTTCGGTTCAGTATCCCTTTAAGAGAAGCGATTAAAGAAAACGACACACGATGATGAAAATCGAAGGAAGTTCATAACCGAGCTATAAATGTCATAGCCTTCAATCGTGGCCCGCAGGGATGTGCAATGTACGAAGTGGGTTAAGCTATATACATACGCACGTATGTATATAAAATACACTGCGCACGTGTGGGCTCGAGCAATTTGGTAATGAATTAACTAGAAATAATAAAACAAATCATGCAATTTTTTAAACGATCTATATTATGGGGTTTTATGAAAACAATTGTTTCTGCGAAAGCCAAAATTTGTGTCGTGTATTTTGATAATGACGTGTACACTGAAGCTGGATAAGAAATTTTGTGTTTGTTTTAGCGAATTCATTGTTACTTATTTCTTGTATACGTGGATATCATAAAAATGTAGCCTCATAAGCCCTGACATATTTATATGCCAGGGATTCGGAAAAATGCAATATAACATACTTTAGGCAGTTGACAAATATTAATTCGAATGACAAGAAACACGTTTAATGAGCACCGTGTTCTAATGTAACCCTTCACAATGCGTCCACGAGCCCTTCAGCACAGTGGCACAAATGTTAACGCTCGTACGCCACAGTTACAGAAACCCCTTCAGCATTCATAAGACGTGTCAAGGTCGTGTTTTCTTGCTTTTAAATTTTCATTTGTCCACGATTCTCTGCGAGTGCGGTTTCGTGGGCATGGATTTGCTTGTATGTTTGCTTGCATGTCTGTGCGTATTTTTACGTTGTACGCATTTCTGTGCGTGCGTGTGTGTGCTTATATGTCTGTATTTGTGTGTGTATGTGTGTTTGGGTATATTACGTGTGTGTGTGTGCGCGTGTGCAGGTGTGTATGTGGGCGCGTGTGTTCGTGTACGCGCATGCGCGTATTTATGTATTTGTGTATAAATGTGTGTAAAAGCGCGTGCGTATGTATGTATGTATGTGCGTGTGTGTCTGTGTTTGTGTGCCCGTGGGATTATGTATGCGTGGATGTTTGTGTGTATTCGCGTGCGTGTATGTGCATACGTTTTTGCGTGTGAGTATGTACAGTACGTGTGTACGCGTTTGCATGATGTATGCGTGTGTGTGCGTATGTGTATGTGTGTATGTATCTATGCGTGCACGTATTCATGCTCGTCTGTATGTATGTATTATCAGACTTGTGCATCTCTCGAATAGCCTACTCAAGATACTGTATGTCAGTTACTTTTGGTTGTAATTTGGTGTCTTGCAAATACATTTGATAGAGAGTATTTGTGACTCTTACTTAATGACATTCCTCCGTATCTTGTACTCAGTATCTCAAATACATCTTTCAATATTTGAAAACAAAATTTGTCGAGGGATCACCCGAGCGTAAAGTCGAACCGATTGTAAACTTGAAGCGGAAACGACCGAAGATTGAACAAGGAAAAAAAAAAAAAACAGGAAATAAGAGAGGAGAAGAAATGCGGACTCAAAGTGCCATGAAAAGAAATATGGGAGGAAATGAGAAAAGGACACAAAAAAAAAAAAAACGAATTTTTTAAATTTTTTATTTTTATGTTTGAAGGATATCAGTTACTTTCGGGAACGGTCTGTAGGGGAACCGTGATAGCCCGACCCCTCCATAAGGACCGCCATTGTAACATCAAGGTAAGTAACAAGCTACGAGCAGGGTGAGCTCGCAAAATACAAAGTCGTCTCAAAGTTATACGCCTTTCTGAACGCACTCTTAGAACAACGTTTGGCGAAAAAAATAAAGAAGTCAACAACCGCTTAAAGACAGCAGTGCTTCTCTGTGTCCCCTTATACCTTTCGTTATAAAATTTAGCCATCTTTGAATGCAGCGTTTGGGGTACCATACTTGAAGAAGGCACGGCAAGTGCCATGCCTACTACACCCTTCCGTGCCAAAGGATTAATTATTTTGCGTATATTAACTTTGTTTAACGTGATCTCCAGATGTAGCGACTACGGCACCTACTAAAACGGAGCTTCCAATGTGTAAATTAAACACACACACACACACACACGCACGCACGCACACGCACACGCACTCACACTAGAGAATGACATTTTTAGCGAAGTGACTATGAAGACTGACCCTTTTTTTTTGCTCATTTGTCTTAAAAATATCATCTTGCAACATGCTCCAGTGATAGCACTACTCGTCCTGGGGCTGCATAGGATTAAACGGCAATTTTTGGTTTGTCTGCTTTTGGTGCTTCAAATGTTTTTTTTTTTTTTTTAAATTTAACCGAAGTTGATACAAATTATGCAACGCGGAAATATCGTCAAAAGTAATTGAATTACATCTCGAAGTCTTTGTACTCTATACAAGGTACTTTACGAAAATCGACTAGTACTCTAAATAATTTATGAAGCCGGTATTTAGTAGCTTATCTTAAATGCTTTTGTCTAGTAGCTTGTCAAACACTGGTATGTATGTATGCGTGCATGTACAGAGCGCGACACTGTTAGCGCGAACAAGCGATCGCCGGTTTTTTCAGTTTTTCTCTTTGAAACCAATGGACGTCATCCAAGTTTCGTCCTCGCTAATACTATTTAGGAGTAAACTGCGAAAATGCGCTGATATCGTGCTCGCGCTAACAGTGTCGTGATGTGTTTGTGTATGTATGTATGTGTGTATGTATGTGTGTGTGTATGTATGCATGTATGTATGTATGTATGTATGTATGTGTGCATGTATGTATGTATGTATGCGTGCGTGTATGTGTGTGGTTTTCGCGCGCGCGCGCATGCGTACGTGTGACTGTGTTTTTGCGCGCCTGCTTGTTAGTTCATTTGTTTACTACAGGCGTCGCCTTGACCTGGGCTGTGGTTGATGACCTTTCGAAGAGCGCAAATTGAGGACCGCCGAACGTGACAAAAAGGATTAAGCAAACACTAAAACACGCCCAACGTTAAGAAAACAAACACAGCAGGCCTTTGTTTTGCGCATTAAAGCTTCGCATGTCGACGCCCCAGCGGGCGGGGTGCGTTGCGCGCGCGCCTCGGCTTTGGTTATGTTTACCTCACGTAGACCTCTGCAAAACACCACTCGGTACGGGATCCAATGAAGAACCAAGGCCGCGGCACGTGGTGCTTTGAGCTCCGGAGCACTGGTACCCGCGGCATAAGGTCACGTGACACCCCCTCCCCGACCTTGACTGGCTCCGATGGCTCGTAGCTCTGGCCCAATTCAATTTCAAGGTGGAGCGGACAAAGGTTTACCGCGAACGCAATCTCCAATGCGGACATCTGAACAAAGCACCTAGTAATTCGCTAGAAATAATAAGAAAAAGGAAGATTACAATGTCAGAAAAAAACCAAAGGTCGAAAAGGGTGTAAATTGGAGAGAAAGTGATAATGCGAGAGTTAGAGAGACTGTATAATAGAAAGAAGAGGAGAGATGTGAAGCGAACAATACAGAAGAAAACGCCCACACAGAGAGTCGACCGAGAGCTCTGGGTTCCAGGGTAGTTTCGGGTTTTACTGGCGCCCTCCCTTCCCCAACCGGAGGCGTGCAGGTTGGGCTCTCCGTCCAACGAGCTGTTGTTAAACCCCGTACAATGCTAAGCTGTCCGGTCGCTGGGAGCTGCGTGCTCGTTAGACCAGTCGCACGTCGACCTTTCTCCACGTCATCACGATACGCGCACGCAGAAAGAGGAGTCAGGCGATGAAAGGGAAGCGGGTAAGTGGTCCGGCGAGCGCGTAGCTCCCGCCGCAATGTCAGCTTAGGCGTGAATGTAGTTTAGCCGAGAGTAAACGGGGGAACCGCTTGTTTGGACCGAGTTACGAGCCGATGTTCGAACTGTTTTTGTTTTTTTGTGCCTTTGATGATGCGGGTTCAGGTTGATTATTTCCCAGGGTCCGCATCGACGTTCGGATCGGGGCTAATGAAGCTTCTTGTTAGCTGCTCTCTTTTGCTTCGATCAATTTGTTTTTTTTCTTTTTTTACTCGCTGGTTTTGGTTTTATGGGACTTGGCAGAGACAATGGGGTAAATGAAAGTGTTGCTATTATATTCGGTTATGTTTATGTTGGCGCTGAAGGTCACACGAGACGTCAATCGTGGGTGCTGTTAAGAAAAACGGAATGTATAGAGAGAGAGAGAGAGAAAGAGATAGAAACTTTGGTACAAAACAGAGCAACTTATCAATTTATTTTCTGATAAAAGTATCTAGGGGTCCAACCTCTGTATTTGTAGCATGACTTGCTTTGAGTTAAAGGTAAAGCTTTATGCGAAATATTTGAACGTTTCAGTGAGTACTGTTGAATACGGAAATGAGAAAGTATGACGGACAATCGTATCTCTGTAATACCGCCACTTTCGGTTAGGCTTCTTGCCGGAAACTGTACCACTGTTTCGTTATTCAGCTGCGTAGTGATGAGATGGTGATCAAATATCACTTATTGTAATTAAACGTGACTCGTGGATCTCATTATTACTTTGGTTGGGGGAACCTCTCGGCCTTATGACTAGAGCAGCGTCCATAATTGAATGTCCTGGACCCCAGGCGTGCCAAGAAACGGGCAGATTAAACTGGCACGTCACGTCCACCCTATTATTATTATTATTATTATTATTATTATTATTATTAAATGGTATGCTTAGTTTCAGCTGAAGTCCAGACGCAGCCGACGCTACCAGGTAATGGGATCGATCAAGCAACATCAAAAGCGCCAGTTACTAGGCATTTTCTATTTATGATTGGTTCAGCGCCGATATGAGACGCTCAGAAATATGACAAACACCATGATGGTGCGTTTTTGACGCGTTTTGATTAATCCCGTTAGCTCGTAGCCTCGTCTACTTGTGAACTTAGGGCGAAATAAAGTATAGACCAACACGCGTCCCTGACGTCACGCAGCTGCGGTGGCGCTGCCGACGGCACTGCGCATGCACAGACGCTTCAGTTCACTCGAATTCGGTTTCTGCGCATGCGCAGTGCCCACACTGGTGTGGGCAAACGCGGGCTTGTTTGTAAACAGCGTGTCGGTCTATAGGCGGAATGGCTGTCACGGTTTATCCAATGTATAGCGTTCTTTAGAGGTATACAACATTCTGCGTGTCACAAGAAACATTGCCCATGATCTGATGACGAAAGTTCGAATTGGTGCTGGGCGCGATGTCGGGGGAATGTATTCCAATGTTGTAACGGGATTTGCGGAATAGTGTAGAGCCCGTGTACAGTGCACGACTTGGTTTGTAATTAATCTTGCAGGATGTATAGTTTGTGACGAACGCTTGTAGGCCCTGTATAAGATTGCTCTAGACGCGTCGGGGAGGATGTCTTTGTAGCGTATCAGCGCGCTACAGCGAATACTTATCGTTCTGAACTGCCTACTGCTAGGTTCTTGTTGTAGATGAGTGTTAGGTTGCCGGGAGCGTTTGTGACGTCCCGTGTAGTGACCGGGAAAATAGTGGCTTTATGGTTTATTGCGTGCGCACTGTTCATTGCTTTGTCCACTGCGACCGTACGATGATTACACTTGTCGGACGCCGTTTCTAGTTAAGGTCCATAGATAAGAGCATCCTTCAAGTAGCGATATTGTTTGAAGCGCCGGCTGCGTGACGGTGCAGGTTTTAGTAAGCGAATGGCGGCGCTCAGGAGAGGTTTGACCTGAACGCTGCCATTTTGTTTCAGCGGAATGTGCTTGCTCATTTGTATAGGAAGTCGTTACTTGTAAAAGAAGTATCAGGGGACTTTAGTTTGGCCTGAACGCCGCCATTTTGTTCCAGCGGAATGTGCTTGCTCATTTGTATAGGAAGTCGTTACTTGTAAAAGAAGTAACAAGGGACTTTAGTTTGAACTGGAGGCTGCTATTTTGTTCCAGCGGAATGTGCTTTGTCATTTGTATTGGTTGTCGTTACTTGTAAAAGAAGTATCAAGGGACTTTAGTTTGAACTGAATGATACAATTTTGTTCCAGCGGAATCTGCTTTGTCATTTGTATTGGTTGTCGTTACTTGTAAAAGAAGTAGCAAGGGACTTTGAACTGAAAGCTGGCATTTTGTTCCAGCGGAATGTGCTTTGTCATTTGTATTGGGTATCGTTGCTTGTAAAAGAAGTATCAATGGACTTTATTTCTATACTTCGCTTCAGCCTCCGTCCGAGCGCAGCGAAAGGCTGAGGGACGGTTCGCAACTTCGAGAAGAACATTCGTACACACCACACAGTAGTTCACAAAAGAAATTTCTTTTAAAATAACTGTTTTGTGCGTAAAAACTGCACAGTGTTCCAGGTGTGTACTGCTGATAATGATTTGCAACTAAACGAATCAGATCTCTGGAGTTTATATTTCTTTTAATATATTTAAATGCATGTGGTTTAGTGAAAACATGTATATCCGCTGGCAACACGGCTGCAGTGCTCGGTTATTCTGTGCGATTACGTTCCCGTAATCGCCGAATCATGTGCTTCGCTGCTTTCCTCATCGAGTCGCTTCAAAACGCCCTTTCGCAAAGCCGCGTTTGGGCGTCAGGCGCGAGAAGTCGTGATGAACATCTACTTTCAAATTCGGCAGAAGACTCCGGCCGCGTCGTACCGCGAATGCGTTGTAAACACGCAAAGCGTCCGGGCCACTAGAATTCAGATACGCGGCGAAATCAGGGCACCCCTTTACCTGCCGATGATATTGAACGCCGAGAAGCTGGTGGAAAGGACTGCGCCTCGAGCCCGGGTATAGACCGTTTTATCGTGGGTAGCGCCATTTTGAGGGCGAGAGAGAAAAAGGGAAAGGGCTACCGGCGCTTTCCCCCTTTCTGATTGTGTAGAAAGAGTGAAAGTCCCGGATGAGAGGCATGGCTGGTGTTGGGTGTCTGCTGTGCCCCAACTTCTTTCGCGCCTTTCTTTTCTGTTTTAGACTCGCAAACTTAATTAGAGCCACCGGTTTCGATGGCAACAGTCCGCCGGTCATCGGGACACTATTGCTCGGTCATAGGGTGCACGAATAACGACAGAAAGCGTCGAATACCGCCCAAGAACCTCGTAGCTTGCATGGAATTCGGCAAGGCACGTGCGGCTGCAATGTTTCGAAGCTCCACCGCTTTCCGCGTGACTGGAAATGGTTAACCATTCATAAATTTTTGCTTGCAATAGGCCCCTTTCAACGCAGCCGTTCTTAGTAATGAACTAGCGATACACGAACCGGGAACCTCAATTAACTTTTGTAAACACCCGGAGCTGCTACAGATCGTTTTGCTGCGCTGCTTTTTTCTTGCGTGTCCGTGTTCTCATATTTCATTGTGGATGAACGACGAAGACGTTCTAGATGTGCTTATATCGAACCGCAGAAAGCGTCAAAGCAGCCACGAATTATTTTACTATTTGATGCAACATTTTGAGCACTAACCTCCAATTTCTAACACTGACACGTTCGCTGCCGCTGTTCCCCCCGTTGGCGCACTGGCGGATGCCATGACTCGAACAAAGAAACGTACACACTGGGCTCGAAGACGCAGATCGCAACACACGAGTCGTACCCTGGAGCGACTATCCAGCGCTTCAAAGCGCCCAATCAACGGAAACAACCCAAACAACCCACCAGCGGCACTCCAAGGAGCGCTTTTGCCGGCTCTCTGGTATCGCACAGGGGATCGCTATTCAGGAAAACCGATAGAGCTACCTTTCCAACAATTTCTAGCCTCAGCCGGCGGCGAAAATAAGCCTTCAACTAAGTGTTGTAAATTATGGAATCGAGTGAGTCACCACTGCAAATTATCAATATTAAGATAAATTCAGTTACAAAATTTTACAAGCTGAAGCAGCAATTATCACGAGAATACTGGCACGGACCTTGCGAGCGTACCCCATGTTCATCGGCGGTACAGCGTTCGGTGCGCGCTTCATTTACAAGATGTTCCGAGCACAGTCGATAGGATGGCGTTTAGGAAACGTCTTTTCGGTTTACGGACGCAATCCACTGCCGCCGAGACCGGGGTCAGCCGCTCTCGCCTTGCCGGATTCATTGCAAGCTACATAGGTCCTCGGACAGTATTCGACGCTTTCTGTCGTTATTCCTGCACCCTATGACCGAGCAATGGTGTCCCGATGACCGGGGAACTGTTGCTATCGAAGCCCGTTACTCTAATTAAGTTTGCGAGTTCAAAACAGAAAAGAAAGCGCGAACGAAGTTGGGGCACAGCAGACACCCAACACCGGCCAAGCCTCTCATCCGGGACTTTTTACTCTTTCTACACAATCAGAAAGGGGGAAAGCGCCGGTAGCCCTTTCCCCTTTTCTCTCTCGCCCTCTTTCAGTAAAACGGTCTATATCCAGACAATACAAGGAAACATCAATGGCCGGGTCATCGGGGACCTTGCAACGTGTACTTACAACTCGAAACCATGCCGAACAGGAGGAAACCTCGGACACGGATGCCAGCTGCCAGCCTACGTACTGACATCCCCTGTGACTACGTTTCAGAACGTGAAAGGGCACTTTTTAAACCTGTAGCAGACGATATCGTTGATACACCCGTAGCAGACGAAATACTCGGCGAGCGCGGGCGGCGCGGCCGACCGGCGGCGCAGCGGAGTGATACCAAAGTGCAGGCGAGATCGCGTGACCTATTGCCGGCGTGTGATTGGCTCCGGCCACACGTAGCTTTGGCTGCGCTCGGACGGAAGCTGAAACGAAGTTTAGTTGGTTCGAACCCTTAATAAAGCCATCTTCGTTTGAGCGAGTTCGTTGAAATTGGAGGGTTTTTGCCGCGTGAATGATGCCTATCTTCAACGATTGGGAATTAGAGAGTCTGAACGAGAGATACCGTTTTAAATTGGTCGGTTTTCGGAATAACGTTGTATGTTTAGTGAATCATCCCTTAGTTCTAAAGCCAAGACTAAGACGTGGATTTCGGCCACTAAACTGGGAGCTAGTGAACTTCATGGTAGGGTACTAAAACTTTCCCTATAAAAATGCAGGTAAAAAGGTCAAGCCGCGAAATCACGAAAAAAAATGGTCGATGCAGCTGTTGTGGAAAAGCGCATAGTTCGGTGCTACCTTGGTTCTCACTGCTGTACCATTAAGTTAAAGTGGGCGGCCGTTGTCAAACTTAAAATTATTGAAGGTAAGATATAAGTCCATTACTTTTAATAACGTTTCAAAGGGGATGATGTTATATGGTTCTTGCTCCTAAGGCAAAAAGGTGGCTTTAAGAAAACACTAAAATGAAGAGAAATTTTTTTCAAAGGTCTCGATGGGACATATATTTGGTTTAAATCCTTTTTTTTTATAAAAAAGAAAACATTTGTTTTACAGCATTTACGTGGTTAGGCGCAATTTAGGTTGAGGTAGCCCTGCTGTCGCTTAACGGTGCGTTTCGGGTTTGTTTTTGTATTGAAAGAAGTTGGGCGTCGAGAAGGGCGAAGGCGGGGGACGACGTCTCTGGGCCCAATTTTTCCCTCGACGCGCGCGTGCTCGAGCCACCGTTATTAGATTAGCTTGGCTTGAGCCAATCAGCGAGCGACCCTACCTAACGTATCGTATTTTTTCCGGTTAAGACCTTTTTGCCGTTTTTATTTTCGATGCTCAGTAAAGGTGAAAAGGCAGAGGATTCGGGATGCTGGCAGCCGCCGAACGTGGCTGAAAGCATTTCAGCGGGGAGAAAAGCGAGCCGATTGGAACGTCCGACTGTTCGCTGTGTTTGCTGTGCGTGTACGACGCTGTGAAACTACTCTTCATCGTTTGCGCAAAAGCCGCAACCAAACGGCGAACTTAGCAGCCTGTTACGACTGCTGTAGAGAGATCACCCCCGATGTGCTTCGTGCATTCTTTGTTTGTGCTCACCACCAGTACAGAATACAATAATTACCCTTGAAAAATATTATTGCACAAGCTGCGTGCAGTGCTATCAAAGAAACTACGGACGCGCGGCATCGTGCTTTGCTATATTTGCATAAAAACACGGATGAAAAGAGCATCGCCGCGTTGTGCATTCGCTGAAGACTTTCGACAGCATGTGCAATCACTAAAGGTCTCCGAGTGCATATGAAATCACAAAGGCAAGGCAACAACAATCGTACAAAACAGACGAATTAAAAAAAAAAATCCCGTGTTTCTCGACAAATGTGAAGTGTTCCGAAAAGACGCTGACGTCGGGAGGCCCTATGTGACCACCTCATTTTTTTCGACGGCAGCGTCCAAGTCGACCGAAACGCGTCTTCATTTTTTCTCTGTGTGAACGCTTTTAAAGCGGCAGACCATAGCCTCCTATATACTGACAGATCCTGGCAGATCGCCACCAGAAGCGGCCGCCGAAATGGAGAAGGTGGAGCGGCAGACAACGGATGAGAGGAGAGCCACGTGACTGGCGCCCCGCTGTGGAGAGACGCCGAAACACATTTCTCCCGAGCGAACAAGTGTGGTTCGGGTCCTCGCCGCTGCAAAAGCTGTCCTCTGACGTCCAGCTTCCCCGAGAGATGGCTGTTTGATGCTCTGTGCTACCAGACCCTCGCGCTCCACATCTGCGACCGGGCACTGTATGCTTCCGTCGCCGGACTGCCACGCTTTGGACAGACGCATGTGTCTCGGCGTCGCCGTGTGCCAGCGTCGCGCCCGTTGTGAAACGCTGCAGGACGCACTGGTGGCGATGCTGAAGGCTGGCTAGGCGACACTGCGTGGACCCACTAGGGATGAAGTTTAATTTGGAGAGGGATGTACCCCATAAGCGCAGGAAATTTGAACGTTGGCTTTTGCCGGGTACAGTAATGCCTGAGTATACCGAAAAAAATATGCTAAATTTGGTCGATAACGATATGTTTTTAATGTAAATTAAAGTGTGGCCCGGCTATTCAACTTGTCTTTATTCCATTTAAAAAAAGAGATATCATATATTTCTGTCATGCGCACTGAGAAATGATTTGTCGCATCCGTACAAAGAATTAAACTTGAGCAAGAAAACGAGAACGTCGTCCTTCCTCGTTTTCTTCTTCAAGTTAAATTATCCCTACCAACCGGCTCGTTCCGTCCGTACAAAAAATCTTTGCCGCAGGTTTTAAAAAAAGGTATTTTTCTGCGGGTTGTTTTCTTGGCCGAACTTCCATGGAGACATACGGCGATTAGTGCACATATTGCAACGCTGCGAACGCATATGAAAGCTTCTCGAGCTAGGTGCAAAGTACTGCTTTCGTGCGCTCTTGCGTAAATGAGTCATTAAAATAAAGTCATGCGCTCGCGCCAATAACTTTAGTTAAAGTTATCCAAGTTACTCCTAAAAGAGTATTTAATACTTTTATTTACGCGAACCCAAATATCGTTGCCAGGTAACTTCGATATCTTCTAGACAGGTTGTGGGAATGATCCAAGTGTTGTGTCTATGTTAGGGGGATTCATGGCCGAGGATGGCCAACATTTCGTGGAATAAGAAGTTTTCAAGGAAATATCAAAATTAAAATTAATTTGTTTTCTATATAGCCAGTCAATTGCAGACCTCGGAAATATTACGATATCTGTGAAGAAAAATAATTTAATACTTTTCTGAACGTAACCGATAAAATTGAATGCAAGAAAAGAAAGAAGAAAATGCAGAGCCGTGAAAAAAAAATAGGTGTCCATAAGTTTAATTACTGTTTATACGCCGAGAAAGTGAGGGAGAGGAGAAGACAAGAGCGACGTCAGAACCCCGAACTCTGGTTGGAAGGATTAGTGGGTAGATCTAAAGCTAGCTGCTTTGTATCTAATGCACTCGTCGAATTCGTTCGAGTGCGAAAGCCAAACGCCGGACGACGGAGTCCCGCGTTCTAATGCGTTGGACGAGTGCACCGAAGACAAAGGCCGCTAGCCTCTAGGTCTACCCACTAACCCTTCCAATCAGAGCACGGCGTTCCGACTTCCCCGTGTGCTCTCGTCTTCTACTTTCTCTCAGTTTTTCGACGCGCTGATATTTTGTGACTCTCATCAAGAATATTATGGAGAACATTAAGGTCTTTGTTGTTATTCGATTGAAATTCTTTTTTTAGTGCATGGGCCGAGGTGTCGATGTCCAAGAAAGGTGGGATGTTAGCGCACCGAAGCTCGGAGCACGTGGAGCGAAAGCTCGCGCTGCAGAACCCAGGGGTCTAAATGCCCACCCCTGCCCGTTTTGATAGGAACGAGCGTCGTAACGGTGTGCGGTCGTGTATATCACTACAGCGTAATCCACGTTAAGCAGATACTAAACTAATATTTTGGGTAAAAATAGTTGGTTGTAATGGCATTTATGGCGCACCGATTAGTTATAAGTTGCGTCGTCTTCGGCGAGATTGTGTCCATATTTCTTAAATAAAAATATAATCTCATACGCAATTCTCTGGTGCGCATTTTTGGAAGCTCGCTTCATGGCGTCACCACAATTGCCCGGCCAGGCAGGCCAGCTTGGACAGATGCTCTGTCCGGTCTGGGCTAGGGGGCGCGAGCTGCCGGCCATTACAAAGGACGTCGCCACTCGCCACCCATCCACCCGGTATTTGGCCACCGCCGTCCCGTGCTCGTCAAGCGTACTCGTACCCGCTTGTACCTCGGTAGTGCTATGGCAGCATGCAGCGGCGGCGTCGAAGTGCTGTCACATGAGGAGCGCGAGCATATACCGAGGAAGGGCCCTAAAGTGCTGCCGTACAACTGCAGTAGGGTGTGCTAGAACGGGGAGGTGTGCCGTCCGGCGGCCGGGCTGTGTCGCCCCAGGGATCCTCGGTTCAATCCCCATCTTTGCCACTTTTCGATCTGAATGAGCATCGTACCAGCGTGCGGTCGTGCATCACCATACTGCGTGGTGCACGCTGAAGACCCCAGGCTAGCGGTTTGCACCGCGCTGGCTAAATTGCTCATCTACAGCTGAGACACGTACCAGACGCCCACTGAGGCAGACTAACTTCCGGCTGTGAATCCATACGCACAACACTTCGAGTGTGTCGCGATGTGCAAGCACGCTGGTGAGGGCGCTGTGGAGCAGAGCACGGCTAGAGTTCCTGTATAGGCTCCCTATACGGGAGTCAGAGTTGCGCGTCTGTTTTCCACGTGTCACCGCGTCGCTGTTTGCCAAGATCCGATCACGTGAGGAGCCGGATCAAGTGCCGCGCAGGAATGTAGACGTTGCACGTTCCCCGGCGTACGTTCCCCTGCTTTTGGGCGCGCCGCGCGCCTCGAACGCGAGACGCCGCCATTCGCCGAATTCAGTCACGTGACGAGCGGGATCAACATGCCGTGCAGGAAAGACGGCGCTACGGAGATGAACACGCAACTCTGGCTCCACGGCCATCCGACGGCTGACAGAGGCCTGGCGGTCGCAGCAGAGATACTTTTTTCAGTGTGAAAATAGTCGTATTCCTTATTTGTTCTTTGTCTGCTCGGTAGTGAAAAAAAAAAGAAAAATAGGTTCCATTCTATTTTACATCCTTGTGTAAAAGCATGACTTGCGCGAGCGGCAGAAGCTTATATTCAAAGCGTAAATGCCGTTAGAGAGCGGTCAGTGACTCATTTATTCTTGCTCATTCAACTTTGTTTTCTTTCGTTTTGCTCATACAGAAGGATAGTGCATGGTCTATCTCACAGTACATGCCAGCATTAAGGGGGATTCACCCGCGAATTATTTGTAACCTTTTCCTCATAAATGGCGCAGATTGTCTATCCGGAACAAACGAGTTTCTCGCAGCTGCGCTTGCAACTCGGGCGCTCGGGCACGGCTTGGCGTCCGCCGCTACCTGCAGCTCTTGGACTGGCTTTAATTTCCGACTGACTTCGAAGTTAAAACCATGTTTGAACCACTGAAAAGTATTTTATGAACACCCTACTTGCTGATGGCGTTGTGAGTATGGTCCCTTGGTTGTGCGCTGGTTCTGCACTCGGGTTTTCAGCGTCGGCTTTTGCGTCATTTGAGTGCAGGTGAAGTCGCTCACGCATCTGACGCCTTGACATCATGCATCGAGCTTATTCACTGAACGCCATATTTTGAGGGCGCTGTTTAGAGCGCATGCTGAGAACAGGCTCACATTATTTAGCTGCTATGACTGGCAATATTGATGGGGTGTAACATACGTTGCAAATTAACCATGAACGTTAATTTCCGCCTGCCTACGCGACTGCCGAGAGTGTTAATTTGCAACATACGTTGCAAATTAACGCGCTCGGCAGTCGCGCACACACCTATGACCGCCAGTAAATGCTCCATATTGGCGACGTGCGTGATCAAAGGCGTCGCTGTCATCGGCCTTCCACAATTGGTCAAACGCTCACTATAACGTCACCAGTCGTTTCAGAAACGTTATGACCAGGCTTCAACCGCCATTTTTACGCAGTATCGAAATTGTCGCTCGCTACTAATAATCGCGGTCTTGACGTCAGTGATAGGAACCATAAGACAGCGCCACCGAAAAATCTCGTCGCCATTAAGCTTGGGCGGCGCTCATTGCTTGTTTTTCGCACGAAGTTTGGTGCCGACGAATAAGCGGCGGCCTGTTGTAGTCGATATTTGTAAAGCAACTTTCGCCGTTAAACTGCGCTCCACAGAATTCAGGTTTTAGACGTGAGCCTCTGTGCGTAGAGTGAGATCATGCTCGACCTAAGAGTTACGGTCGTAATAGACCCATCTCACCAAGAGTTCGACGCATGCGTGACGCCACCGTAACTTTTAACATTTGCATAGCCTCCTCTATACTGACAAAGCCTGGCAGATCGCCACGAGAAGCGGCCGCCAAAATTGAAAAGGTAGAGCGGCTGACAACGGATGAGAGGAAAGCCACGTGACGGGCGCCCCGCTGCGGCGAGACGCCGAAACACACTTCTCCCGAGCGATGAATTGTCTGCTCCAACGTTGGTCTTCTCGTGCTCCTCCCGTTCTTCGCGCTACTGCTTTTTTTCTCTCGTCGGGTTTGAAAACCATGTTTCGGGTCCTCGCCGCTGCAAAAGTTGGGCGTTGACGTCCAGGTTCCCCGAGAAATGCTCAGTGCTACCAGGTCCTCCGCTCCGAATCTGCGACCGGGCACTCTACGGCTCCATCGTCGAACTGCCAGGCTTTGTGAGTACTGGCGACGTGCGCGATCAGAAGCGTCGCTGTGGTCGGCCTGCCACGATTGGCCAAATGCTTACTATGACGTTAACAAAATATTTTTCATTGACAGAAATAAGAGCAATGTAAGGCTTCAATTTTGACGGTGTTGACAGTGCTGCTTTAAAGGGGACCATGAAACGATTTTCCTACTTCTTCCTCCTAAGCATTAATCCTCAACTCAAATGCGAATTGTGAAATCACGTCGTCGTGACATTCTTCGGCACCGGTGCGATGACTCCTAGCTTCCACCGTGCTTTTTATGCACACCATAGAACGTGTCATTCCCCAGTGACGATAAGTTCCGTCAGGGCACTCATTGGCCACGAACGCGAATCCCAATATTCGTCGACGGATTGATTGTTGACGAGCGCATATGTCCGAATGACGCGGTTCTCGTGTCCAATGCTGAGCTGGGCTCGGCTGACGTCAGGTTGGCACCGCTGACGCGTTTTGGGAACCGCGGATGTATCATAGTGAAAAGGCGGAGAGCTTTCGAAGGAAAGAAGCTACAAAATAGTCCGCTGTGGTTTCAAATGTTCGTGCCGAAAAGCCGGCTGTTGACTTTCTACCCTCTTTCTTTTGGGCAACTAAACGATATGCGATTAGTAAAGTCTCAACTTAAAATCATTTATCTCAGCCCAAAATTCGTTTCATGGACCCTCTAAGAGCGCAACGATTTCAAGCTTCCACCATGCTAGTCTCACCATGCTAATTACGAACGCCATCGAACTTGTTGTTCGCAAGGTGATGACGTCACGAGAGGGAACAATAGAAGGGCGCCACAAAAAAAAAAAAAAAAAAAAAAAAAAAAAAACTATCTCGCAGCTAATAGAGGAGGCTATGATAGGAGGCAAACGGCAGTGCAGGAGAGGGCGCGTGCCGCCTCGGGCTCTACACACTCAGAGCTCCAGCGAGGTTGTCGCTCGTGCAGAAAGGCTGAAGTTCCTTGGACGCTTTGCGGCAGCAGTGGTTTAGTCAAACTGGCCGGTGAGATCGGTCTATTAGAAAAAGGTTTCTGACCGCGATGCCATTTTCAGCGCTTTTGCGTACGGCGCGTGCTTTGCTTGCTTTCGGAATCGAATATACGCGTGATGAGCCGCGAACATGGCATGCTGAGCTGTACGACCTGTTGGCAACGTGAGCGATCGAAAGCGTCGCTGTGATCGGCCTTCCACAATAGTCCGAATGCTGACTTACGTCAGAAAAGGATTTCCTATCGACTGAAATATGAGTAATGTAAGAACTTCAATTTTGACGCTGTTGGTAGTGTTCGTTTGAGAGTGCCATGATTTTAGGCTTCCACCATGCTCTACACAAGCACCACCAAACTTGCCGTTCACAAGGTAATGACGTCACTAGAGATAACCATAGGAGGGCGCCCCCAAAACATCTCGCCGCTATAATGCCACCCCGTATTTTCTGAACAAAAAGCTTATGGCCGGTGCGATGTTCAGTGTTCGTAGCCGTAGGCATGGCGGGTGCTTTGCTCACTTTTCCAAGCAAGGAATAAGCACGTGCTGGCCTCTAAAGATAGCATGCTGGGCTCTGCCTTTGAAAACATTGAAAAAGTGTAGAATACCCCCTTCACACGGCCGTAGAGGCACTTCTAGTTAATGCCCCGGTAAGACGGGCGAATTTAATGCACATCAACGGGGTGCACTTCACCTTTAGTGTCATTTGTGTATTGTGCCACACGGCTTCTTCCCGAAGAACACACTCGGCTTGAAATGAGTTCGCTTCTTGTTTTTAGATGCGGAGCATCTCTTGCTCGGGTTTATGTCCCGCGGCGTCGTAGTCCGCACTCACACTACGCATGCGCAACTCTCCTCCTTCCCTCTCTCCAACAGCTGCGAGTTACTCTCTCCGCTCTCTCTCTCTACCAGCTGCGTGCACTTCGCGTGCGTTCGCTTCTACTCACACCGCGCGCGCATGCGCTACTCTCCTCCTCTAGTCTCCTCTCCTTCAAGTGTGAATATAAGCAGCGGTAGCGCGCTGCGCGCGTTCAGTTCACCCGCTGTTGACTCCACTTCACTAAGTTCTTCCGATGAAGTGTGATGGTGGGTTGGCGCAAGCAAGCGTCAGCACCACCCCACAAACTAACAGCAACGCTACGTCCACTGAAGACAAAGCTGCGCAGCGAAGGGCACGCGACGCTGAGCGCAAACGCTTGAAGCGAGCGGCAGACCCTGAACTACGGCAACGAGAAGCGGCGTCCATTCGTCAACGTCGAGCGGCGGATGCTGAACTACGACAACGTGAAGCAGCGGCGGTTCGAGAACGTCGAGCAGCAGAACCTGAGGTTCGGGACCGTGAAGTTCAACGTAAACGTACGAAGCGAGCGGCGGAACCCGACCTTCGAGAACGGGAAGCCGCGTTGGTTCGTGAACGTCGAGCAGCAGAACCTGAGGTTCGAGACCGTGAAGTTCAATAACGTAACACCGTTAATAACGATCCGCGATGCTCCGCATCACCCCATGGTTCCCCTCGGGAAGATGGTGTAATTTTTTTGGCTTCTCTTTCTTTATCTTGTCTTGTGAAGATCAAATAGATTGATGCAATTGGCGTAAATATTGTCCATTAACGTAATGTGGTCTTGCAACGTGTCTTTATTAAAAAAAACATTAAATATTGCTGAGGTATTTATGCCTTACTTTAACATTTTAGGTGTCTTATAGTATTTTACTCATCGTTATTGTCCTCATTTTCAAGTGACTCTAATTTATCCCGTGTGACACGGAAACACTTGAAGTGACAATCGCTGAACTGAAGTGCACTTGAGGAAAGTGCACTAGATTAGCCTGCCTTTAAAGGGGTATAAGGTACCTTAATGGCCAGCGGCGAATCAATTCGCTACCCGCCGCGCGTGACAAGTGCTCACGCACAGGAAGCATGGCATACTTCAAATTGAAATTTAGAATTCAGCTGATTAGGACATTACATTGTGTCACTTGTGACCAAGGATACCCACCACGCATAAATCAAAGCGCCTGGGAACTTTGACATTTCCAAGAGGACAGAAGACTAATGGGAATGATTAAACTAAAGCTGGCAATACGCAATATTTGTCACAGAGGACACTAAGTGCAAGGAACATGGGTACTCAATGGAATTTTTATATAGTTACGCAGAATGAATCAGGAGATTACGAATGATAATGCTAGTGATGACAATAATATGGCGAGACGACTCGTGTTACGATGCAGTTTTTTCTTTACGCGCACTTCATTTCGCGCCTCTAGCCCTGGTCTGCTCGAAGCGGCCTTTGTTTCATTAGAAAATCCGCGGTCAGCCGCGGGTCGGTCGGAAAACCTTCGCTGGCCGGATCAGGCCCTCGGGCCGGGGTTTGGAGATCCCTGGTCTAGACAATGGGTTTGAAAAACTCTACGTGGAATCATCAAAGCCTGTACATACAAATATTGACGTCATCGCATTGAGATCGAGCGCAGACGCATATTGGACACGAGCGCAGCGTCACCGTTCGACCGAAAATCGTGTCCAATTAACTTGTGGAAAGACGCTCGGCATCTGGCTGTAGCCCACGGTGTTTCTTCCACCGTGCTGTAGCCCAATTATTGAGTGGACGCCATTTGGATGTGACGACGTACCGTTGAAGAAGAGGAGGTCGTTCAGGGGCTTCTCTGAAACGATGCATGCATGACGTAGTAACGCCTCGACAACGGACAACGTAGAGCGAACCAGACAAGAGATTGAGAAGGCCGAGTGGGAGCAATAAGTGCATGGTCACTGCGGAAACCTCCAAAAATTTAACGGAGACACCGATAGATTATGTGGAGGGAAGTCTAGCCAAGTTCCAAGATGACGACGACTCTGGAGGTCCATGGCAGGAAGCGTACTACAGGAAGCGATGGAAGAAGCGAGAAAGTGCAACGTCATTCTTCGAAGCGGTTTCATCGGAGAATTCTACTGGGGAGTCGTGCAATCAAAGGAGACCGCTACGTTGTGGTTTTCAAAACCCAAGATATGTACAACATTGCAGGCATCCCTTCAAGCACAGTGCAGAGGGTCATATACTCGGCACTCAAGACCAGCCCCAGGGAAGTTGCAAGGGAACAAGAGAAGCTTTTACTTTTTTACTGAATAAGACGATCAATACTTATGGCAGTAACGGTTAGAAGCAGAGGCCGCGCTTAAGTTCTTTTGGCGGTCAGGCATTTCAGGGACAGGGAGGTCCAGGTCATCGTCCACGAGGTGCCGCCCAGTGACACGGGCCGCGGTATTGCACACGGCGTGAACCCTACAGAGAATCTGGCGCAACTCATGACGACAATGTGTGCAAGTCTAACTAGATCATTTTTACAAGGACGCTGGGCGGAAAAGGCCTTTCTCTCGTTTCGTTCCAAGGCACCAGACCCCCAAGGACGGTTTGGTACTACAATTGCGTCACCAGAGGTACACTGTGCAAACCAACGACTACTGTATGTGAAGGATGTCAAGGCCTCGGCTACAAGGCTATCGTTTGCACAAGGAAGCCTCGCTCATCAGATTTCGGGCGCATTGCGCAAGAAGGCCGCACTGTACTGCTCAAGCGGTCACTACCACAGCACGTTGCTAGAGACTCCAGGTGCCCGGCCAAAATCAAGGCAGGTCAGATGCTGCAAAATAAAACAACCGGAAATCGCAACCTTGAACAGGAGCGAGCGAGGTCTCTTTTAACCAATAAAAAGACGCTGGAAAATCGCCAGCTGCGGATCGAAGAGTTCCCGCCACTAGGCGGCGGCTCGCAACATAAACAGCGCAGCCGTAGTTGGTCGAACTCCACTAAATGAAAGCTTGCTCAACGGCCAAGAAGCAAATCTCCAGCTGGGAGCAAACGGCTCAAGAACACGAACCAGAGAGGAAAATCAAAGTCTCGGACGCGCACTCACAGTCACGCGTCCGCCGACGCTGTCAAGAAACCCAAGGGCTACCACTCGGACGATGAGTCCTAAAAGCGGGCTTGGCAGGACGAACATAAGGCCATCGCTGCTGTGAGAAGAGGGAGGAAGACACACTCGCTCGCCTCAAACAAGAACTTGTTAACCACAAGAAAGAGATCGAGTTGGGAAAGAAGAAACGCGAAGCTAGACGAAATACCATTAGAGGCCATACCAAAACCGCAATGGCAAACCGCAGCGCGAGGCCAAACGAGAATCTGTTGAGGGAAGCTTATCAATGAAAAGTTTACCGAAAAAGAACACGCAGAATCGTAAAGCAAAGGACAATGATGTCGAGCACTCAGACACGTGTGAACCCTGGCTGGCCGCTCTCACTCATATGCAACAACAGATGCAGTAGCGGATACAGCAACAGATGCAAACCATCCTGCAGCAACTGGCTGCACTGCAGCAGACGCCAGCTTTGAGCAGCGTCATAACTCCACAACATTCCTGCTTGCCCTGCAAGCCAGTATAAACGGCTCTGCTGCAAGCAAGGTAGGAGCGCCACTGCGGATCCTGCAATGGTACTGAAAGAGCTTCTATAGATGCAAGCCAGAGGTTCTACGAATAATTAAAATTATAAAATCGAACATACTGCGGCTGCAGGAAATTTGGTCGGATGAAATATCGCTATCTGGTTTTGAGTTGCACTGCTGTCCATCGATAGAGCACATCAACAAAGAGACGCCGGGTCAGAAACTGGTGCATGCGCAATTGGGAATATATGTACATGAGAAACTTCCCCATATTGCCATCGACACTTCAAAGTGGTGCTCTGCCACGCAGGAGGCTTTGGCCCTTAGAATAGCACTCCATACGACACAGAAGAGACTAACTTTGGTATCGGCGTATGCAAGACCTGCCAAGGCACATGACTTCACATTATTCCTGTAACTTAGAAAGGAGTGCTCGAAGGACTGCATAGTTCTGGAGTGTGATTTGAACACTTATTTGAAAATTGGGCTTGGGGCAGAGGGGCGAAGAAAGGGCAAAATCAGGTAGACACCACGCATGCAGCCGAGGTAACGACGCTTAAGGTGGTGGTCCCACGGCGGCCATCTTGAACAAGCCATTATTTCAACCACTAGATGGCGGCACTCATCCGTGTGACCTAGGGTGCCTACATGTCTGTCTGTCTCAGGGTGAAGACATCCATTGTTGCCCCGATAGTGTCAGCGCGTGACGGTCTCGCGCACTCGGTGCGTGACTTGGGAGGTAAAATGGCGTCTATGCATTAGCCAGAGCTACGCGCTCGAGCTGAGTGACACCAGACCGCGCGCGCTTCAAAGTGCATAAAAAAAACGATTGGGCGGAAAAATGGCTGAGATGTCACCACTCAAGCAAAAGCGCGCGTGTGTATGAAGGCACTCTAGTGTGAACAAAAAACAAGCTCGTGGCAGTGATGTTCCTCCTCTGCTCTTAATTTCCTCCTTTCTGCTGCTCGCCCGTCCACGTTCAGCGCTCAGCGCGTGCTCCCGCTGACACAAATGCCAGCAAACGTGCCAGTGGTGCTACACTCTGTTCCACCTTATGATGTACCGCAGGAAAGGCTACAAGCGCGAGCTCCTTGCTGTCGGGGGTGGTCGGGGGCACATCTCGGCGGCATAAGCTCTCGTGCGTTAAGGGCAGTTGCCAACGCTATGAGCCCGCGCTTCTAGCATTCGCTGCGGTACAACATAAGGTGAAACGGAGTATAGTAGGGTGCCTTCATGTGCGCTTTGCTTAGGGTGGAGACATCTGGCCATTTTGTCTCACACTTTTATTTTTATTTTTTGTTCAGAAGCGCGTGAAAGAACGCGTCCCTGCACGCGCTCGTGGCGCTGACTGTGCTACGGCGACATTTTGTTTTCATCGATTTCTTTGTATTTTACCCGTGAGCGCGTGCTGTCGGCATCGGGTGCTACAAAGGGTGCCATCACCCTAAACAGAAGGACATTGAGGCACCCTAGAGTATAGCAGTGCCCAGTTCGCACAGGAGCGGAGCCCAGCTAGCTCATCGACCCGATCGAGAGTGCCTAGCTGGGCAAAATTTGTACTTTGATACTGGCTTTGTTCCGCGCTGCAGGGTTGGCAAAGCGATTTCTTTAGAGGCTCACAAGTCAGCAGCTATCGTTTTAACTATTCAAGAAATAAAAACATAGTCAATGCCAGTGAAGAATGTTATCAAACTTTAAAGAACATGCTAACCGTACTCTCGGTTTTCTTCGCCGTAACCTCAGACTAGCTACACCTTCAGTAAAACTACTAGCTTATACGACCTTGGTCAGATCTAAACTTGAATTTGCTTCATCCATATGGTCACCATGGCAATCATATCTAACTAACAACCTTGAATCCGTTCAAAACAGAGGTCTTCGTTTTATTTACTCTGACTACTCCCCATACACTAGCTTATCAGGATTACGCAAATCAGCTAACCTTGACTTACCTTCTTTACGACGAAGGGTGTCACGTCTCACTCTTCCTCACAAAATCTTTTACCACAACAACCATCTAAAAGATTCTCTACTATCACCTCCCTATTGTATTTTCCCTCGTTTTGACCACTCATGTAAACTGCGCTCATTTACTTCGTCATCTGTCTCTTATAAAATGTCGACTTTACCATCTGCTATTGACGATTGGAACAAATTACCTGACCTCAATGTAAACATGACTGACACTGACAAGTTTGCTGCAGCCGTTAACCTCTTTCTTTCTGAAATACAGGTATAAGTTACAGCGTGTTTTTTTAACTATTTTTGTTGATGTTTTTATTGCGTTCACTCCCTTGTATAATGCCCCCTGGGGCCCTCAAGGAAAATAAATGATGATGATGATGATGATGATAAGACATGCCTTGTCAGCATTTTGTGAATGAAAGAGCTTTTGCACGACATAAACGTTAAAATTTATTTAAGATGTAAGTAAAGCGCGGCCGACATAACAGGTCGATGAGGCCAATCAAGCAGAGCCAGAAAACACTATGTCACGGTGAACACTATGTCACGCTAGAAGCCGTGGGGACGCATCTCCACCGCTCAGGTTAACGGTCCATGTCAGAAAAAGAATGTGTGGTATGGATCGTGGTTATATACGCAGTTGAGCATTTGACCGCAGCGCCCTCTCGTCTATAAACGTTGAGCCAATGCATGCAAAGTTCAACGCGATTATATACGCATTTGACCGCAGCGCCCGCTCCTGTATAGACGTTGAGCGGCTACATGCAAAGTTTAACGGGATTATATACGCATTTGACCGCAGCGCCCTCTCCTGTATAGACGTTGAGCGGCTACATGCAACGTTGGAGTGTAGCGTAGTGGTTAAGACGTCTGCCTCCTGAGTTCGAGTCCCCATGCGGGCATACATATTTTTTTTTTTTTTTTATGTGGGCCGATCCCGGAGACAGTGCAATTGAGGTGAGCACGGACGCCGGACGGATGGACAAGGCTAAGGAGCTTCTCCCCTAAACACTTATTATGAGTCATGTATTTGCGTGGAGCAGTATACCGCTAAACAGTACAACTTCAAGCGTATTCGCATCAAAAAAAGAAATAAAAGTGTTCTCAAAGATGAAAGGCATGACGACATAGTCCTTTCAGAGGCCTGTGCACACGTTGGCGACAAGCAGCTTCCACAGCGAAGGCGTAGGACTTGGCCCGCTGCTGCGACGAGGTTGTCGCCAGCGTGCACAGGCCTCCGAGAGTTTTGTCTGACAGTTGCGGTAGGTTGTTTAAACTGTTCGACCACATAATATGGTCAGAAGGCGGAAAACAGTTGCTGCGTCATCGCACATGGCCTGTACGGCTGTCTCCGATGCCTCCACCGTGCTTCGGTACCGACAACGCTTGTCAACATTAAAATGGCGACGCTCTCAGTGTGGTCAGACTACAAAGCAATTTTGCATAAGGCAGTCCATGCTCAAGAAGTTGCCGAAAAACCTGGTCGCGTTGCTTGATACATTCTTCGACGAATAGCTTTGTAGAACGTGTGTAGAAATAACCCACCTGACCACGTTCTTTCTTTAAGATTGAAAACTCGTACAGTCATCACACCGGTGTGGTGAGCACGGCTTCAGGTTTTGATGCAAAACGTCTTTATTGAGCCAAAAGACGGCATAGGTTCAAAGAGCATAAAGCGGCTGCCATAAGGCTGCCCTCTTCTACAATGCCCAACGATGGATTTGCTGGCCCTGGTCGAGCGTAAAATCTTGTACTGATGATGCAGATGCATAGAAAGGGGAATGATGGAAAGAAGATGATAAACACCTTGCTTGGCTGGGTCTATGCCGCCATTTGCAGATTGCGGAGGAATTAGCATAATACGCTCCTTTTGCTGTTGACTGAGATGAATGGGGCGGCCTGTGGAGAACCTCGAAGGCCAAACCCAACTGCTATGGAGAGGTTGACACAGTCGGCGCACCTCCCAGTTCTAGCACACCCTTTTGACAATAGCAAGAATGGCGCCTCGACTGGTGCCTCATGCGTGCAAGCACGTGCAGCTTGCGCGTGAACATATCTTTGACAAGCTTTTAATAGTACGAACTTGTCCGCACGAGCAAGGGCATGGCGGCGGCCAGACGCCTTTCTTGCAATCGTCTATAAGGAGTATTCACTGGGCGCCATATTCGTGGGTGCTGTCTAGAGCGCATGCTCAGAACGAGCCCACATTAATAGGCTGTTAAGAACGGCAATCTTGAGGGTGCGGAATGCACGTTACAAAAGAACTGTGGAAGCTCGCCATCAGCACGCGCTCAGCAGTCGCGCACACAGCTATGGCCGCCAGTGAATACTTTCTATACACCATTGCAATAATGACAAGTTTTCAGCCCAGCGTGTGATCTTCTAAGCCCAGCACGCGCATGTTCACCCCTTCGGAAGAGAGCAAATCATCCCCCATGCGCACGAACACTGAAAATGGAACCAGCGAGGAGCCCTTTCTTGGAAATGCCGCGTCGTCATCGTCGTCGTCGTCGTCGTCGCAGCGAATGTTCAAAACGATGCTCGAAGACAGCGTTGGCTGGCATTTCAGATGAAAGCGAACACCGCGCGTGCAAAGCTTTGTTGGTGTCCAAGGTCCGTGAACGCGCGGGCACCCAGCTTTTGCTTCATTGCCTGCAAACAAAAACAAAGAAAAAAAGCACGCGGGTGCACGTTCACCATCCATTCGGCACAATCAGTGGGCACAATAATAATCGTTGTTCTTGGAAGACGATAAATAAAAGCTAGTTCTGAGCATGCGCTGTGAAAGCCAAGCCACAAGAGAGAGGGCTAAGCAGCATACACCAGCTTTGCCACGGCTACTCCCTGAAGGCTTAGCTCGTACCGTCTGCTTTTGGCTGATGATTCACCCGATCGATGCAATCAAAGAACTTCGTTCAAAAAAATACAATAATTCGATCATAATTAATCTGTATTCATCACCATATTTGGTTACTGTATATACCCAGAAAGCTCGCTCGAGTATTATTTCTGAAACTTTACATTTCGGTTCAGTATCCCTTTCAAGACCCCAGGCTAGCAGTGGTACCATGCTGAATAGATTTCTCATATAAAGCAGAGACACCAGACGCCCAGCGGAGCTGATTAAAAGGGTCGTAAAACGAGATCGGGTTGGAATGTTTATGACCTTGCAGAGGCGCACGGGTCCCAGTCTGGCCCAAGTATACTCGCACAGACCGCCACTGATTAAGAAGCTTTTTGTCGCGATGAGGTTGCGGGGATAAAGAAGGGAACTATTTCTTTCAGTCTTGCCTTCGCAAAGCTTGATGACGTAATTGTGGGATCGAAACAACCACCCGCCTGACGACAATCGAGCGCGGCGTATGGATTAGACATGAGAACTGCGTGAGCAGTCCGCTTCGGGTCGTAACAATCAATGCCTCGGCGGACATTCGTATCCAACAACTGCGGTAATGAGAATAGCCGAATTCGAACAGTGCCTGGAACAATGCCTGGAGGTCGAAGCGCGTTTTGTACTTTGCTAACCCTAAAGTCCTAATCCTAAGAAAGTAGCGCCAGTCTCTTCGTATGGTCGCCATTTTTGTTACTGAAATAGGAATTTCTTCTTGACCTCTCATTTTTGGTGAGCTAATCTAAATTCACTGGTGATAGGTAGCCTTCTACAGCGAGAAATGGTTTCATAATGCGTCTTCGGAATGCCAGGAGGAGCATGCCGACCAAAGGGGCAACAAAGAAAAGGCACAGGGAAGACGCGATGACGAGGCAGCGAAGCGCGTATCTTTATAGGTCGAGGTCGGGGGCAAACGAAAGCACGTGGGCGCGTTTGGGGGTAAACAAAAACAAAAAAAAAAAAAACGAACGAGGAGTCAAAGAAGCAGACGAACTTGCACTACGTATAAAAGTTTTTTTTTTTTTTTTGTGTACAGAGATTTTTTTATTTATACAAGCGAAACAAGCCTACATATTCGTACCGTCATCACTTGCGGAGAGATTCGTGGAGATGAGCACGATTTATAAGTTGATCGCATACACCGTGCAAAAGACGCTGATGTTGGCGAGGAACGCCTCCAGCAGGATGATGATCCATGGTGATCTTGGTGTGACTGGTTTAGAACGACCCTCTCGAAGCTTTGAAGACTTGGATGGACCGCAATAGCGATTGGCCGTGTGTAGGGAAAGCGATTAGTCAATCGCCTGGTCGTCTGTACGTTAGTATTTGTTTGTGCGCGGCTAGCACGTAGGGAAGGCATTGGCGCTACTTTTCCAGGATCCAGTGACTTTCGCCAACTGCAGCGCGTGGCTATGATCAACGCTGGCGGCATAGGATAGGCACCAGGCCTCGTGGCCGCTTGTTCTGGCTTCGAGTTGAGGGGATGAACGATGCTCTAATTTCGCTAACTTCATTGCTTACTGCCATTGACTAGAAAAAAAAAAGAAGCAAAAACAAGGAAAGTTTATTCGCTTATTAAAGGGGCATTAAGTCAATTCTGAGGTCGTTTCTGTTTTTTGTTGTGACAACTAAACCTAGACGCTCGAAGCACCCCAACAAACCCTAAATTACAATCGTGCGTAGCTTATTTTTTTGTTAAAAGCGTGTTCAAAGATCGCGATACGCTCTTTTTAGGAAGAATTTTTTTCCGAGTGAAGTGGTCGAGGAAGGGCGCTTGTCGGCGGGTTTCAAGCGATGGCTTCGCCCGCGGAGAAGGAGAGGTGTCTTATCCGAATATGTACCGATCAAACACTCATCAAAAGGAGTGTATAATAAAATCATGCGGAATCTGCGTATATTGTAGGGCTTTCAGCGTTTCAAGTAATGTGGTCCACGAGAAAAAAGAGTCGACATGCTTTTCGAATGCCCTGAGATGAATATGCCGTTTTATAATATAGGACTTGGTATATGTGAGAACTGACACACTTGAAACAATATAAGATCAAATACTACCTTTTTTATAAATGAATTCAGTAACCCTTTAAGGTTACGAAGTGATTCTAGGTAGTATATAGCGAAAGTATAAAAATCGTTTCCTGGCTTCTTAAATTCCCCGTTGTCTGAACAAATAGAAACGCACTTCCGTTTTCTTGTTTATGTTTAGAGAGTTTGCAAAACGCTTGCAAGTTTGTTTTTCACAGAGCGCTGACTGATGCTGCGAATTCCCAGCGTCAGACTGCTGTTTCGAAATCCCCTTTTTTGGGGGTCATAATGTGGTAATTGACGCGAGAAGGTCGGTTCGACAACGTTCGCTAGACAACATGATTGAAATGCTGCAGTGTGTAGCAGTAGCGCAGGATATATATATTTATATATATATATATATATATATATATATATATATATATATATATATATATATATATATATATATATATACATAGGTCGGCATTTTAAGCTGTCCTCACTCAAACTCACGATCACCATTTTTTCCTCAATCAGAACTCACGCCCACTCACGATCACGATTTATCCAAAATAGGGTCATCACCCGGACTCACCCTCACGGTTCAACGCAAAACCAAAACTCACTCGCCGTCATCATCACGGTCGTCAGGCTCACAGATCATCACGGTCATTACGCTCACAGGTCATCACGAATCATCAGACTCACAGGTCATCAAACTCACAGATCCTCACGGTCCTCACACTCACAGGTCATCACACTCACAGATCCTCACGGTCCTCATACTCACAGGTCGTCACGATCTTCACGGCACTCACACTCACAGCCCCTCACGGTCCTCACACTCACAGGTCATCATGCTCATCACACTCACAGGTCCTCGCGGTCCTCACACTCACAGCTCCTCACGGTTCTCACACTCGCAGGTCCTCGCGATCCTCACACTCACACAGGTCCTCACGGTCCTCACACAGGTATTCACGCCCATCACACTCACAGGTCCTCACACTCACAAGTCATCACGCTTGCCTGTTGCTTTCTTTGTGCTTTTCTTTTGTTTCTCTCAAGCCGTTGGTTTGTCTTCGCGTGAGCCGTGCGGCGGGGAAACTACCCCAAAACAGTGAACATCTGAGCCACTAATCCAATTTGAAAGAAATGTACTATGTTAATGTTTATGCTCCACACATTTCTACCAAATTTCGTAAACCTGGATGAATTACGAAAGAAACTAAATTCAAGCTGACGAAAGTGGGCGTGTTTAACTTTCGCCTACTGACAAGGGCGGCGGAAAAACACAAACGCGCCTTCCGACAGGTTACACAGACAACGTCGCAGTGATTAGAGCATCGCCTCGCTGTGCATTCCTCGCTCATTTATACACAGATAAGCAATTCCTACATATATCACCCCCGTTTCTTTTTTTGTGCCACCCATACGTACTTCTACGGAAGTTTATGCAGAATGTATACATAGTAAACATATGCATCGACCTTTTTTTTTTGGGGGGGGGGGGGGGAGGAGAGGGGAGGGCGGAAATATTAGGTAGGGGGGTTTCACGTGATGACGGTTTGAAATCTCACCATGATCCCTGTTGACAGTGGTGTCTGTCGGTCGTATGCTATTCTATGAACAGAGGCCGCGGTGGCCGAGTTTTCTTATCACTCGAGTTGCTTCTGCTTTTGTTGATCGACCCTGCTTGCCGGAATAGGCTGCTATTTAGGGAATCATCGGCCGGCATTGTTTTTCAGTCATCTCGGCCTTTATAAAATACTGTCAGCATTTATTATCTTGATAAATGCAGCCGTCCTTGAATTGATTTCGTTTGGATTGGTTTGAGTCTGGCATGACTTTGCTTGGTTTGGTTTGGGGCGGTCCCCAATGTGGCTCTTTGTCGCGCTCTCGATGATGTAGGGCGCGCCACTTTCCATGTGGCACGCCGCGTCATTCTTGACGCGCAGTTTTATAATGGGAAATCAGTTCGTCGAACAAGGTTTCATAGACAGATTGTTTCAGCGACATTGCGATGTTTCATCGGAAGATCGTTTCTTCGACATTTGTTTCATCGATGTGTCATCCGAAGATCGTTTCTTCGACATTCGATGCTCGACAGAGGTTACTACTCAGCCACCATATTACAACATTTCGTCGACACTTTTTTTTTGTTTTGTTTTACTCGTACGTCTTGACGACATTTCTCTTTCGTGAACGCGGCGTTGGCTCCTTGACGTCATGCGTTCTTCGCGTGTTCGCAGCGCACTACGGTGTCCGCTTCGAACAGGGCGGAGGTGGCGGCAGCGCAAATGCTCCTCACGCTTTGTACGCATGCAGTACAGTGTGATGTGCGTACAAATCCTGTGCACTTACTTGTGCTAAAAGCGGTTGAATGGAAAGTATGACAGCTACAGCATACAAGGAACGATTGAGGTCTTTATCCTGTGCGCTTACGTCGCTTACGTTGCTGGAGTGGTGCGTGCGGTGCGGCGGCCTTTTGCACGCGTATGGCAGTTTGGGCACGTGCTTGGCCTGTCTAGCGGATATTTATTTACGTAAGGAGCGTGCCCTATAGGGAGTTTTCAGATGATGTCGATTCGCCATTTTGTTGTTTATTTTTTCAAACAAATTTACTAAAATGAAGGATTACATCGCAACCTGTTCATGAGATGTCAGCATGGTGGGACTTATAAACTTCTGTGCTTTACACATTTAAGGGGTCATGTACGTCACACGTTATACAGCTCACAACAACAAAATGGAGGACAAAGTTACGTCAGTGAAACCACCCTATATGAAGCTGAGGCTCGGCGCTCGGCAGCCAGACGGCCGGACGTAATTGTTGCTTTCTGTCGTGCTTTTGGCCGCGTGCACACTCAAAGCTCGCGAGATGCTGAATCATTCTAAACTTTTTCTAAAAGGAGTGTTTCTCGACGCAGTGGTGGCTTAGTATACCGCTCATTTTTTGTAGAATCATGTGAGGCTTATTTTGAGCCCAGTAATGCACGCGAAATACCAGAACTGACGTTTTGCATTCTCGTCTTGCAAGTGTTCCGAAATAGGTAGTGACGTAGAGATTAATCTGTCGGTTTTGGTAGTCTTTAATAGAGCACTATATAGCTCCTACGGAGCAGAGTAACGCAATCCTTTGATCCGCGTGTTTCGCCGACAACATGGCCCACGGAGCAGCGCGGCGCGAGTCACGTCGTACTCGGGGTTCCAGGAGGCAGCCCGCCCTATGGGAGAACACATGGAGATCGACTCCACACGGCTGATTAAAAAGTAAACGCCAACTTCACACTTTTCGAAACTAGTCTGTCGTGAAGTTGGTAAAGCAATAAACATTTTATCAAAGTTTTCATAATATCGGATACGTGTGAAAATTTTGAGAAGGCGATTTTCAAGGCAATTTCCAAGGCAATGGCGTTTGAAGCAGACGATTTTTGTACTCGGCGGAGATGGACTTTCTGGGTTGGCTGTAGCGGGTCACGTGGACGGTGCGACGTCACCGCGTCGTCTGCTGCATGATGCCGCTCAGGCAATTGTTTTTTTTTTTAATTTTGTCCTTACATGGCACGCAACTTAGCGCCAATTATTCTAAACTGCTCTTTTATTATGTCAAAAACTATTGACGTTCCGCACATCTCCACAATATTGAGGGAACAATAATTTTTTCATGTTCCCCTTGCATTTCTGACCGGAGTTTGAGCCCCCGGGCGTTCGCCGCTAGTCGCCGAGAGATGGCGTTCTAGATTGCGCTACTCTAGAGTTCCTGTATAGGCTCCCTACAGGAATTCTCTACGCTACTCCTACAGGAACTCTACGCTACTCTGCTCCGAAGGAGCTATATAGTGCTCTAGTCTTTAGAAGTCCAATGAACGACGTATTTGCATTGTTGTAGAGTCGGAGCATGAGTAGTTTCAGCGAATATAGGGGGCGCCCCGATCGATCCAACATGGCGGAAAAGAGGGGGATAGATTTGCGACGCTCGTAGACAAGGAGGTTAGAAGTACTGGAGGGGGCACGTTGCAATATTGGTGAAGCCTATAGTCATAAAAAGTTTAAACGATTTTGTGTCCAGCGTGACCGCAGATCTCTCTGGCGATTGGTGCGCGTGACATGTCACGTGTGAGGTGGATGGTTGATACTATAGTCGGTTGCAAGCTAAGAAAAAACCGGAAATGCCTCTCAGAGGAAAATGTAATCCTACGCCGAGAAACGCCAGCCAATCGTTTTCATGACGTCACGATTCCGTGGACCAGTCGCGATCCTTTTGAAAAAAAAAAAAGCTCAACATGGCTGCTGGCCCTAGCAACGCGACGCTAGTTTCTCGTGACAATTATTCTGCTTTTTTGCACCGTGTTTTACGTGCCCGAGGTTACGCCACGAAATCTAAATGGTATCGGCTTGCGTTTGCAGCAGTTTTTGCGCGACAACGTGAGAATCCAGCGACGCTATCGCCAACGAAAATTTCGAAGCGGGCGCGAGGCTTAGCACTGCTGAGAGCTGGAAGACGGTATGTTAGACAGTATCTTGGACAGAAAATGAATTGGGAGGACGGTACATTGTACATGACTTTCTTTCTTTACTAAACAGCTATTTCGTTGACAAAAACGTATTCTAACTTATTTAAATGTCCTGAATGAATTAAATAAATATTGTAGTAGTTTAAGACACGTTTCCTGGAGGAAGAAAAAGCAAAGTTGCTAGCGAACTACTTTCTCGACGGTGGAGGCACTTCAGATGGGCGCAATGCGCTTGTGGGTGGAGCTAAAAGATTGTTGCTTGCGCGCGCTCCGCCCGGTAGTTTTTATCAGATCGAAGGCGAGACTGTGGTGTATTCTAGTACCCCATAGCAAGACGAAAGCTAGCTACGGTCGCGTGACATGGTCACGTTGGCATGGTAAGTGAGGAGAGTAAGGAAGAAAATGAGAAAGAGGCGAGGCGTCAAGAGAGCATGGCTTGTGAAGGCTACGCGGCCGACGTCATGCCCTCTCCTACCCTTCTATCCTCCTTGCCCGTAGACCGGTAGCGTATAGATTAAACAAAGCGTGTCGTTCTCTGTTTGCTTACGTTTGCGAAACGATCATCGCTTCAACCAAGACCTACCGTGATGCTACAAATGGAGTGTTCAAGCCAGTCGAAGGCAAGAAATCTTGCCATAGTCAAGATATGTTTGCAAGTGTTCGATGTGAGCTCTCACGCTTCTGCAGCTGTCATCAATTTGAACCGAATGTACGCGGGTCCAAAGAAAGTTGCATATCGACAATGTTGGCGCGTTGAAACTATGACGCGTACTTTATCTAAAACTAAACTTATCGGTCTGCGGCTACAAACATTTTCGTTGACGTTGCTTAGATGAAGTAACCATTCAGGCCTCGTATTAAACGGTGTTGCGAACTCTTCGGTTCTAGTTACTTGTGCTAAAAGCGGTTGGATGGAAAGTATGACAGCTACAGCATACAAGGGACGATTGAGGTCTTTATCCTGCGTTCTATGTATGGAAACGTCGGTATCCTTTGTGTTATATTGCGATCAGCTGGTCGCCGATCGTCCTGTTTTTATGCATAATGTAAACACGCCCCGGAAGCGCCAATCTCATTTCGATGTGCTTGTGCACCCCTGCAAGCCTCCTAATGGCTTTTGTGGAAAGCTTTATTGTAATAGCAATAGTCTCATCGGCCGTTCGAGTTGTATGTGCCACGGTGATATCTGCTGTGTGTGATGTGCAAAATGAACAAGTCTGTATTAAATGCCAGGAGAACAAAGGTAAAACTTTTTAAACTTTTTTTTCTTTTTACAAAACAGGGCAAAGCTTCTAAAACAAGAGCGACCTAAGCTGATATTTGAGTGTGCTCAAGAATGAATGGCAAAAGGTGCTTATGCTAAGTGGTAGATGTACACAGTTGATTTTCTTTTTGCCTCTGCATTGTAAATTGGAAGATATGTATCAGCAGAAGGCACGTGTCCTTTTGAAAATGTATTTTATTAGGGCTAAAATAGGTTTTCATGCACAACCAAAAAGTTTGCAACGCCATTTAATGCACGGCCTGAATGGTTACATCATCTAAGCAACGTCAACGAAAATGTTTGTAGCCGCAGACCGATAAATTTAGGTTTAGATAGTATGCGTCATAGTTGCAGCCTCAAACGCCAAACATTATTGATATGTACCTTTCTTGATGACAACTGCACCAACGTGAGAGAGCCCACGTCGCCGAAAACTTGCACACATATCATGACTATGGTATGGCAAGATTTCTTGCTTGAAGTGAAGATCATCTCGCGACGACTAGCTACGACCACCCACCGCAGCGATGCAGGCGTCGAAGGGGTGCAACGCAGTCAGTCGCCGTCACCCGACTCTGCTCGTTTGACATTCACGGCTTTCCACCTATGTGCTTTGTTTGTACTTGACACCAAGGGTTATTTTCTGTCCTTGTGTCTGTGCTCGGTGGCTGAATATGGGCCTCAAGAGCAGTTCTTCAGGCTCAATAGCATTCGCCGAAGAACTTGTGAGGAAAATGCCACCCAGGAAAAAAAGCACTAATACACAACGCACCAGCTTGGCGGACTATGCACTGGGCGCGGAAACCAGGCCCTGCGGATTATACACAAAATGCAAACTATCTAAACAAAAAGAAACAAAAAAAAACACATCTTTTCGGCTCAAATTGACTTCTGCGGACTATACGCCTGGACGCTGCCTGTTATTATGCATTGTATATTCACTACTGTTTGTTGCGGCTTGAGACTGCCGTCCTGTAATGATGCAGAGGAATCAAATGTGAACCTTGAAATAAACATATTTAAGCACATCTAGACGCCATGTTCCATGAAGCCAGATGGTCAGGGAAGAGGTGTGCCATTACCTAATTGGCCAACAGCACGCCAATTGTCACAATCGAAACTCACCGAGTCAATGGGCAGTTTTCCACCGCAATATTTATCGCCGTGTATTCACCCATTTGGACCATTAAAAACCTTAAGGGTGTAGCCACGAGCACACCCATTCTGGATCAGCAAAGCTTATGCTGTAGACATGCATCATCACATGAGCATGTTTCTTATCAATCTTAAACGTAAAACGCTAGTTATGCAACGAAATTCACATATCATCACATTTTTAGAGTACTAAATGGTCCCACCTGTTACACTTTTAGCTTTGGAAGTAAACCAGTTCACAATACCACCAGTGGCATACATCGTGCCAAGCATAAGTGCCGCGTGTGGTAGCAAAATGTCTTAACTAGGGAAGCAAACCTAATCGATCGTGTTGATTAAAGCACCTAGATACGGGAGAAATTATCGATCAATCAAAGAAGGTCACTCGAAAGGGAAGTTTTCTCGCCAAACGAACATTACTTTTTATTGGGCGTTCCGCAATGTAAGGCCGAAGCCATTCACTCCGTGATCGGTACAGAAGCATTTGCTTAGTAGTCGGTCGTGCGTGATAAAAACAACAACAAAAACAAAGGTGGATTAGAAACGCGAAAGATTCGCCTTTGCGCCGAGTACTTAAACTTAAAATTGTGTCAACATAAAGCGACTATGGTCCACGATGCTAGCAGGTATCTTAAAATTTACCCGTGTAGTCGTCACACCCGTGCACCAATCGAAAGCGTTGCTGCAAGCCCCTCCGCCGTCAACTTTGAGTCACTGTCGAATCTGAAGAACTGCTCTATGAGATCCATATCCAACCACTGAGCACATACACAGGCACAGGGAATAATACTCGGTTCCAAGTACAAACGAAGAATCCGGGGCGGAAAGCCCTGAATGCCAAACGACCTGCGTCGTGCGACGGCGACTGACTGCGTAGTACACAGGTTGCGCTCCTTCGACGTCTGCATCGCTGCGGCGGGTGGTCGTAGCTAGTCGTAGTAGATCGTGTCAGCTCTGTTGCTCGTACCGGAACACTAGAGCCACGCAATATTCTTGCTGCCGAAGTTTAGAAGCATACGTTCGTGGCCAACGCATTTACACAAAGCCAACGCCCAGCGAACCTTTCCTCCTCTTTCTCTTTCTGCGGCCGGCCGCCAGGGCGGTGACACTATCGCTGAAACTCCTCAATCGTCTACGTCGTCTTCTTTGCCATAGGGCAGCTGACCGATTCTACGTGCGCGAGCTCTCGCTGGGAGCGTAATCCTATTTATATAGTGCTCGTCCATGTGAACTGTAGTGAATATTTCAGGCCCAACATATAAATAGTTTATTGTTATCAACCAGGAAAACGCAATATCTGTAAACACCCCCCGACAAAGAAAGAAAACGAGAGCGCGCCGTTCGCTTTGACCAATAGACCGATCTCACCAACTGCCTGGAGCGTGCCTGACGCAGCCCTAGTTGTACTATGACATTTTAGCGAACAGCGACATTTGAGCGAATGGTCGTTTTAGCGAATAACGGGGGCGCGCGTTAACCCATCCGCCGCGCTGCGCTTTACGCCGCTTCGCGGCGACAGTCTGCGGCGGCTCATTACAAAAATGTGAACCCATTTGGCCCACCCGAAAACGCCGCTTCGCGGCGTCCGACTATTCGCTAAAGTGTCATTCGGTCAAACGTGGGCGTTCGCTAAAACGTCATTCGATCAAGTGAGTGCCTCCCCAGTAAGTTGTACTTCACAGGAGGCAGCGGTAGTGCACGAGACGGCTCGTGATCGACGCGCGCAAAGTGGCGTTTACCCTCGTGCGGAAAGACCACCATTGCGACAGAGAAGGCGTTGCGAAACTGGCGGTGAGGTCGGTCTATTATCCCAAGCCCGGTTCACACATCTGCGTTTCGAGCGACAGAAACGACAAAAACAACACGAACGACATGACACCGTGACGTTTATGTTCTTATTACAGAGCGTGACAGATAATGCAATGAGCAGCTTTATCAAGCAATCATGTGTCACGGTTTTCCCGGTGTCATGTCGTTCGTGTCGTTTCTGTCGTTCCTGTAGCTCGGAACGCGGATGTGTGAACCGGCCTTTACGAGCCTACTCTGATGGTACGCTTGAACGTCACGGAAAATCGGTCTTCTCGCCTTTTCGAGGTGTCGTTACGGGTAGGAATACTAGCGGGGTATTAAGTTATTTGTTCGGCACACAAGCGTCAGTACAGGTTATGACTCTGTCAACATTGCCTGAATTCTATTCTAATTGTAAAACAACATATCGAAGGTGTCTTCCCGGGCACAATGTCCGCCCCTATCAAAATCGAACTTGGCGGTGTTTTTAAATACAATATTTAGCATTGTTTAGCGCATTTAGTTCCCGGAAATTAGCAGCACATTCGGGAAGTTGAAGTTGACTGGTAGTTTTTTTTTCGTAACTCGCGGAAATGATGACAAACGGTTTCTCTAGTCATTTAGTTGCACATTCACAAGAGATATTATAATTTAAGTTGCAAAATTATCAAACACGCGGCCTCTCTGTTCTGTAACCATCGGTTCGAGACAGATTCTCTGTCGCTCGGTTAACAAGTGTTCATTCAACGCAGTAGCGCACTTCAAAGACCTGCTGATCAATCTTGCCCTTTGCTACACCATTGTAAAAATTCATTACGGGCTTGAATCATCGCGATATGTGTCATATGCATTACAACGATAAGAAGTGTTTCAGAATTGAATTGTAAAAAGTTGGTTATCAGATATATTATTTTTGTTTTACAAGAAATTCTTGCCTCACTCTGAGTACCTACGCATTCGGCCATAATAACGTAAAATAGAAACACGAGTAAACAACGGGCAAGGGGAGCACAGCGTCATGCACGAAGCCCGAGAAACCCGGGCAATGGACCTTTTGCAGAAACATCGGTTCGAGAGTAACTGGTTCCAGTACCCTCTCTCTCTTCCTTCTGGCCGAGCAGAAAGGGAAGATGGTTTCGTTGTGTCGACTTCGGGGCGGAAGATTACGCACGATGGGGACAAAGGCGAGTTTGGGGGAGCCATATCTAGGTCACAGCGTCGCAATGGGTGAACAGGATGTAGCTGACGTTTTGGGAGTGCAACGGGTGGGAGAGGCCTCGCGCACGCGTTGTTTTCTCGCCACTTAGCCTCGACCCCAGCCGCGTGTCTAGGTGGCAGCACATATTCGCCAAGAGGTCCATTGGCGCCCCGGAGTCGCGTCCAGCCGGCGCGCCGGCAATCCGGCCGTGGCCGTGGGGCAGGCGCCGCGACGTTGCGGCCACCGCGCGCCTCCGTCATCGAAGGCAAACGGCACACGGCGAATTCTACGAATCCCGATGAGCCAGTAGATTTATTGGAGTGAAACACGTGACAGCGTCTCACAGGCGTCCATTCTAAATGCTCTAACTCACAGGCGTCCATTCTAGACGCTCTAATTCGCCCACTGAGTCGTAGCTTCCACAGTTTGCTAAGTGTGCCCATAGGCAACCAGAAATGCAGCTTGGCACTACACGTTGCGCCATCTAGCGACTGAAAAATAAAACAAATTGGGTAGTCCAGGACGGCCGGGGCAGTACCACACTCTTAGAAAAAAGGGTATGGATAGTCCTCCCTTAGGGGAGGAACGGTCTTATAACCTATGTTCCTTTAGAAAGGGAGAAACGTTCGTTCCTGAAGCAAGGGAGCAAAGTTCCTCTGTCGCTTGCATCTCAATATGGCGGCCCCGAATCGAGCGAATCGAGCCCAATAAGGCTTGACGAGGACGCTACGTCTCTTGTACGGTACGAGAGGAGCAGCAAATAAAAGCGTAACACAAGCTTTCCGCAAACTGTGTTTATTTCCGAAGCCACATTCCCCCCACAGGTACAGAAACTTGCGTTTCGAAAGCAGTTACTCAGTCTTCTCGTCGACAGCACTGCGATGTTAAACGGAGACAGCCGATACCCAGTTACTTCGCGCACTTTGCGTCCTACCTTTGGTGTTCCTCGAGTCACAATTCCTTCGTCAACCGCATATCACAGAGAAGGGCAAACTCAATCCGCGAAACCAAAAACCGCTCTCGAAAGAACAAACTCGAAGCCGCTGTTTATCGCGTGGCGTGAAAAGTTAAATCGCTAGGCACCAGATGGCGGGGTTAAACAGAGTAATTGCAAGTAGCTTGGCTAGGTGGCGCTAGGTACCGTCCAATTCATGTTCTACAAAAAATAATTTGCTCTTTTAAGGCCACTACTGCGCTTGGGGATCCTCTACTATACACAGTACACACACATTTCGCTTATTAGGATTATTACAAGCATCAGGTGAACATACATGGAGCACATACACGGCACATACAAATGTCAATACAACGGAACACCACACTGACCCGAACACTACACCCGTGCTCTGCGTTTCCGTCTTTTATACTGGTCGTTTTGAACGTAAAAACCTTTTCGGTGACTCCCTAAGCAATAAAAATATTCCCAGCATGTTGATTTTTTCCCAACAATCTCATACCTCTGAAAGTATTTTGAATGGCTCAGGGGATTAATCTCTTATTAAAAAGTAAACGCTCTATCATGCCGTAATTATTTGAAAGCCAATAAATCAAGTCGCTCCAATGCGGTTCGAAGCCATGAGTTTGTTTCCCCACACGGCACGCCGTAGCCTGTATTTCTATTGGGTTTTCTATTTGTGATGTTCGCGCAAAGCTGCAATTGCCGTCTTGAATTAATCTCTGTAGAGCGGATATTCACTCAGCTGGAAGTGATGCTTCACGGGCTGAGAAATCGTTTTTCGATCAACTTGAATGCAGTCAAAGCCGCGAGTTGCGGCAGGTGTTAAGTGTACGGAGCTACGCCGTGGCGAGCCCGAAAACTTCTAGCGCTCATCCCAGCGCGCCACTTGGAGGGCAGTTTCTCCAGGAACCGTAGTATATTTAAACAGCAAAATAAAGGGTAGCATTTTTTTTTTCAATTTTACCTACTATTGTTTTTTAATGCCGAAATTCCATACTGTAAATATACGTACTTTCCGTCACGATTTCGTACTGTTCAGTCCTTGCCCCAGAGCGCAATCGCTCTCGGGGTCGAGACAATTCACACAGCCACATTGGCCACTGCGCGATAGCGATAGGGGCTTCTACAGTTCAGACCAGCGTTTCAACATGACCATCCGCACGTTGATCGACTGCACGTAATCCCTCAAGTGGTATTAAACTTTTTAATGTAAAGCAAAATGTCAACCTGCGACACCCCCGCCTTCTCCGATCACGGCCCGACCAACGGCATCAATGCCCGACAGTTTACGATCTCATCTTGTTACACCACTGATACGCGAACACACGGTCACATCGGCGATAATTCCAGTCTTCTGTTCACAACCCACAACACTGCCATCACGATGTTGCAGCTATGTTGCTGACACGCACAAATACAGAACCACGTTGAACGCCGGTTGCACTCGGCATCGGAAAAGAGAACCGAACTCAGGACGGAAGGCACCCAAGCAGCCGGCAGCAAAACCTGCCTGTCTTGGACGCAGTTCCTGCGGTTTCCATAACGTCGAAAACGTCGACACAGTCCCGCGTGGTTTCGCTGGTTTTGCTACTGTAGCAACTGTAGTGACTGTAGTACCGCACCGCGCGAGTCCCGCAATCCCCGCAATCCGGAGACGGCCATCCCCCAGTGTACGTAGCGCTGCTGGCACTGCTCCGGAACTTCGCCGTTTCTAGCGGCTTCGTTTGCTGGTTTGATAATATTAGTGGTGAAAACGTCAATGCAACCGAAATGTTCTGCACGTTTGGACTAGAAGACGGAATTATAGGCGGCCTTCGCTGCCACTGAATTTTAATCAACTCAACATTAATTTTTTAAACAACGTGCGCGACGTGCTCGAAAAACGAAACCGAAAGAAGATGAGTCGGGAGGGCGAAAGCTTTCTCCCGTCTGCCTGGAGAAGGAGGAAAACGTCTCGTTCCTCCCTTCTTCTCGTGTCCGCTTGGGGGCGCGTCAGTAGAAGGTAGGAAGCGCGCGTGTGTATGAAGGCACTCTAAGGTAGGAAGACGCGCCGTTGCTACTTTTTTCCTCCATTTTTTCTTAGAGTGCAGGACACTCCCATAGACCCAATGGAGTCGATTTCTGGGAAAACTGGGCGCTCAGCAGCGCTTCCGTGGTCGGAGGCGCTCATTACTGCAACGAATCGAAGCCTCATTGCTCTATTAATAGATTGCGAAACTAAAATAAGCAGCGATAATTATGCTCATAAAATGAAGCGCTAACGTTTTATTAATTACTTTTGACGCCGTCGAGCTAGGTGGAGCGGCTTCCTAGCCGTTTGCGAAGACGAAGCCGCTCAAAATCCAACATGGCGCAGCCCTTCCGCCGTGCCCTGCCGCTGCTCCCTACCGTGGTACCGCCGGTACCGCGGTAGGTTTTGTTTGGAAATTTACGGTCCGCGCTTGCCATACCACGTGTTATGGCAAAGAATTGTAAGTTCTGCTTGCCTACCTTGCGTCCAGCAGTTGACAGTCCGTTACTTGTCGTCGGCGTCTTCCAGGGAATCGAAACATTCATCGAAAGCATTTTTCGCACTCGTTGACGCATTTATTCAGTCATTTTCATGACAAGGGAAAACAATTTACACTCTCACTTTATACAAGCGTTGCTATGCGGAAAAAAATTAATAATGAGCGCAGTATCTACGTTAGCAAGAGGTGCTACAGTGAGAATACAATGTGCGACACTCTTAGCGCGAACACGACATAGCTTTTTCACTTTGAAAGGCTATCGGCGCCCACCAACTATTACTGCCTTAGTTCTCGCTAACGTGTCTCGCTAACGTGGTCGATCGTTTCGGTCACGCCGCTATAAATGTCATATTTTCGGGGTCTGATATGTGTCCCCATACAATTCAAACTCGTCACGTTAAATAAAGAAACACGAAGTACGTACTATGGACAGCTAGCTTGGGAGCGAAACGGATAAATACATGTTTTTTTGTTTTTTTTTATCTTTTTATTTTGGCCTCTGTAACGAGAAACGGAAAAAAAAATGGGGGAAAATATATTAGTGTGGCAAAAAAGAATGAAGAGGGTAGAAAGTTGGGCTAGTTGGTGATTCATAATGATTAAAAAGCGCGACAGGTCAACGGACAGAGAAGGAGACACAGCACTGTGTCTGTGTCTCCTTCTGTGTCCGTTGTCCTGTCGCGCTTTTTAGTAAAGCTCTTCGGTTACAGAATTTACCCAGAGCTGTACAATTGTTAGATATGACAATGGTGACTCAATGGTTACAATTTTCAGGGGTTTCCAGCCTGAATCACTTGCAGTTCTTTCCCTTTCCCAGTTGCAGATGACAAAAATAAACAACTTACCACCTTCATTGTTTATTCTTCAAGATTATGGATGACCAACATTATGGAGAATTGTTTTGGAAACTGGGGATGTCCATATTAAAAAGAGAATATTGTAACAGCAAATAGAAATGTCTGTTTCCGTGACATGAAAACACAATCATAATTTCTGATATGTGTTACATAGAAGCAAACCCAGTGCGAAGTAAATATGCAGCCTTGCCGGAGAATTGTATGCAAACAGCCCTACTGGTGAGGCAGGCACGTAGCGAGGGGGAAGGCCTGCCCCCCCCCCCCCCCTCGAAATCTTCCACTTTGCTAGGACCTCTCCCCCCTCCCCCCATACAGCATTTTGTCATAAGCGCCCCCCCCCCCCCCCCCCCCCCCCCCCCCGAAACAAAATCCTAACTACGTGCCTGCGGTGAGGTATGTTTAAGAAGATATTTAAATGGTTATAGGTTGTTGAATCTCAAATACCAACTTGAACGTATATTACGATAAAACATCAATTCTTCAACCAGTGTAATAAGACAATAATGCAAAATTTTAGTGGGTCAGATATTGTCCACCAAAACTTGAGATCTTAAAGAGTGAAACTCTCCAAATATGTAGTTTGAATTCTAGCTGCCAAAGGTCCTGGAATCACTGGTTCGAAGCAACAGATATTTCCCCCTTCGCCCTCCCACTTTAAAAAGAAAACTGCTTAGAGGTTGTTGGCCACCAGCAGGCTAACAACGTGTCTAAACAAAGTGGATGCTCAGAGGCTTCTGTTAGTTTATGATCTTGCTCCATAAAAATCGTGCAAAGGGCAACCTGCTGACGCAGTGGACAACATTGCCACTCGAGGATCTCAAGAAGCACAGCCAAAAGATTTCATGCCTAGTTGAAAGCTCGTGTCATTCTGACTGGTCCATGCAAATAAACAGTTAACACAATGAATTGTAATTCGGGCAAACTTATTCGTTGCTTACTTACAGACTTGAACCAAAATCTTTAGAGACTTAATAATGTGTAGACCTAGCTCTCTGTAGATCACTTTGGTATTTCTCATTTCTCTTGGCCTCTTGATGAGCTTCCGATACTTGTCGCTTGCACCGTCAAGTTGAACCACGAGTTGAACCAGGTTTTCTTGGTGTGGACCACCGAGATCCTATGATGCCCATGGGATGGGCCAGACACTTCATTGCTCTTTCTAATTTTTGCTGCATGTGTGTTCTCTATCCTCCCAGGATCTGCACGGGACAATGTAAGAACACATTAGTTTGTCTCGTCACAACACATACACTTGCAGAAGAGAAACAGGGCTATGAAATATTGCAGAGGGCTGCTCCTACTATCCTTTTGTTTTTGTTGTAATTCTCTTTGCTCCAGCCACTCTCGTTTTACATTACAGTTGATGTAGATTAGACTGCATAGATCTCTACGGCGGAACCTAGCATGCTGATGGTTACATATTCAGGAAGCTTGATAGGTTGGCAAACAATCAAGTGCACTTCACAAAAAAGTTATCACGGACATACCTTTTGCCTATTGGGGTTCCCTGTCCCTGAGGCTTGATGGAGTGATTTTCATGCCTTGAGAATCTGTATGAATACACAAAAAGAAAAAAAAAAGCAAATGATGCTATTTTATCTGCAACAAACGAAAAAAAAAATGCCTAACGCGAGTTTTAATTGTTTTGAGGGGAGTGCGTTGGGAGGTGTAAAAACTTTTAAACGAATTGCACATGGAAGGACGGATAGCACATCTCGCGATCAAGCTCTGCTGTCTGCATTCCGCCTTTCTATGCCTAAATCTTTCAAAATTTTAAAAGTGTCTTTAAAAATTATTTTACTATCCAGCTTTCTATTGATTTCTGAAAGAAATAAAACGTGAAAAAACGAGTCGCAGGGCTGTCAAAGAATCTACACGAGATACATTAATAAAAACGGGCAGATATTATAAGATGTGAACTCCGAAATATTATAAAACTGGGAGAAGAATATTTATATAGAGACTTCAATTTACTCGACGGGGTATCGACACTGCTGTGCACGAGATCGACGAGAGGTAGAGGAGGTGATATTTCGCCAACAGTCTACAGATCATAAAATATTTGCAGGACGGTCTTCATCCACAAAACCGTGCTAAGAACGCTCGCCGAAATGGGTACATCGCAATGAAATCACGGTGACATTTTGTAAATTTCAAAAATGAAACGATATATTCAATTCCCTAAAAGAGTACAAAACCCTCAAATGGTGCAATTTGTGGCTGGAAGATCAGCTTAGGAAAAGTTTAATTGGGGTGGAAACTTTCAAACTCACCGTCGTCAGTTGGGATCCGAACGAACGGGTGCTTCTTGTCCCCGACGCTGCTTGGGCACGACTTTGCGTAACCGCACAAATGAGGTGGTTCAAAGACACGAAAAGCTTTCCACTTGCCCGAAAGTGCGAGGCTCGCGCAATGCGATGATCGAGGCGCCGAAGCTTGACGCTCCGAAGGCAAGCGAAAGCGCGAAAGCACCGAGCAGACCCACGGACGCCTCCACAACGGTCCACTGGTTTCAGAACGCGCAGAGCGCAAGCGCGCATGCGCATAGACAGCGGTTTCGTTTTAGAAACGCAAAAAACAGAAAAAAGCAAAATTTTGAGAGTGATATCTTTACATAAATTTTTAAAAAAATATATTATATTTTTAGGAATAAGTAATTTGTATTTAGCAAAATAATATGCAGTCATAACTAAAGTTGAATGAGGTTTGATTCATTATTGTTTTGTTTAGTTTTTAGTAATGAGCGCCTCCGACCACGCGAGCGCTGTCGTACACCTCTATGGTGGCGCCATCCGTGTTCAAGCCGCGCAACTCGCTCTGTGTCCGGAGGTTGGCCGGGGTCGCGAGGAGTGCGGGCGGGCGCAATTAGAAACCACGTGTGAACGTGGCATTTTGGATCGGCGTGAGCCTTTTTGGAACTGTTTGTTTTCATAAAATACGTCTCAACTTCACGTCTCTATGACCTTTCCGGGTTCCTGTGACATCTCCCCTAAGCCTAGAGTTTCCCCCAAAAATCAACGCCGCTACTGCTGCGTGAAAGACTGCCACGGTCGCGAAGGTTACCCAAGCGTCAGACTTTACCGCTTCCCTTTAAGGTCTTGGGAAGCGACACGGCGACAAAGTGGATTACTGGAGTGCGATGCATTGAGTAAGTGAATTTTACATTAATTGTTGAAGTGAACGAAAATAGATTTGCAGGCTTGAAAAGTGGTCTTACAGACTCCTTTTGCAAAATAACGTATTTATACAAGTTGTTTTACGAGCCTCTGAGACAGCCATTTAGAGAAATACAGTAGAAAAAATCGGGCCGATTGTTGCTTCGCTTTGACGTCGGGAATCAGGCGATCAGGTCTTCAAGCGAGATGCCCTTCGACCTGTTCCGGCACTCGTAGTTGCAGGCGTGCATTTGGTTGCAACCGCGCGCGCCGTTCGACACGCGCGGTCGCAACCAAAACCTTTTAAGCATGCAAGTTTTCAAATAGTGGATTTTGGTAGAATAAATTTTTGTTTGTTTCGGCAACCAAATTTAATGCTGAGTCTGGTAACAAATGTGACGGCGTGAAGAAGACAGGATGCACATTTGTTTTTCTAGGAAAAGCTCGTGCGAAGCGTAAATATCCTTCTCACACGCACACTTTTTTGCCTGTCGCCTTTTTACACCAGGCTTGTGCACTGTTGTCTAGCACGCAGAGTTTGGTTCTAATTGCCCACATTTTATTCTAGTGTCGTGGGGGCGTCGGGAGAAGAGGACGGTCGAGCGAGGCGCGAGCGGGGGCCAGCGGGGCCAGCCGGCGACGAAAGAGGAAGAGCCTGCTGCACGAGGCTGGAGCCGGGCAGGAACGATAGAGCCGTTCTGGCTGGTCCGGCTCATGTCGGTCCCCGGAGCATTCCACCTGCGAACTTCGGATCAGGACCGGCGGAAACGGCGAGCCTGGCCTTGTCGGCCTCGGCCATGACGGTCCAGGAGCGGTACCGCAGCGAAACTCTGGCTGTGATAGCCCTGAACAGCTAGCGTACGCAGTGCGTGGGAAGGACGATCCGCAGGCGTGAATACGGACTGCGACTGCGAGCTATGAACGACAGGTGACAAGGGTCGGCGGGTCCGTACTGCCGGCTCTCGAAGACGGGCAACCGGGAAGTACACTAAACCCATTCGCTGCCTTCTCGTTGTGTTGTGTCACTTCCTGGGAGACGAGCGAATCGCAGACCGATCAGGCGGCGATTATTATAGAGCGACCCCGCAAGTGCACGAAGACAGTTCAAACTGGCGTTCAAATGACAACTCCAGATTATGCTCTAACCACTTCAACCTGTCAAGGCTCTCAATGGTCTTAAAAAACCGCATAAAATAAACAGGGACATGGCGCGCACGTGCACATGGGGACTGCTGAAATCGGGGTCGCCGCCGCTCGCCACGGCCCGACGGGCAGACTGGCCGACCCATTAACACACACACCACCGCTTGTGGCGTTGAAGGCAGCGCTCCAGTGGCGCCGCCCGGCCAATGCCGGCTGGCTATCATGCACTTGCGCCATCTTGCCGCAAACGACACTTAAAAGCATGATATCGCACAATGTGAAAGACCTCACTCAAAGCTTCGATCGATCATGACACCGCCTTTGTTGCACTTCCTGAGTGATGACGCATTTGCGAATGGTACGTTGAGGTGCGTGGAAAAATAAAATTCTGGGTGCTGATGAGAATCATGCGAGTCATTTAATTTTATTGCAGCCGTGCGAACGTTATAGTTGACGCAATCATACAATTCTGCGCCCACTGACACCAACTTGACAACAGGAGCCGAAATCCACATGAGCCTTTCTATGCCACAGAGAGAGGAGCGCTAACCGTTTGAAGCGCTTCCCCAACTCCGACGTTACCGCGCTGCCTCGAGACGCCATCAGTCTGTTGGCGTCTCGCCGTCTGCCGGGAAGCGAAGAGCGAACGCCGAGGAGAGACGAAAGCAACCCCCCCCCCCCCCTACCCCCTCTGCCCTCTACAGCTGGTTGACAGACTGCGGAGGGCGCTGGCAAGGAGGAGCCTGCAAGAACAAGCACCCCCCCCCCCCCTCCTCCGCCCTCCACAGGAACCGGCGCCTGCGAAGGAGCAGGCGAGCGACACCCAAACCAACCCTGAAGGCCTGAACCCCACGCAGTAGTCAACCCCCGGACATTTTCCATAGGGCCAATGGAGTCGAGTTTTGTACAGTAGCGCCGAATTCCTCGTCCGTGGTGGGGGGCTCTCATTACTTGAACGAGTTACTCCAGCAAAACGGACGCCACCAAGCGGGAAAACCGGGAACCAGCCGGTCCAGGTCGCTCCGCGCCCCTCCGCGTATCTGGTGGCTTTCGCGGACACGTGTTGTCGGCGCGGTGGCGAACAGTGTAATTTCACGAAGGTCCGAAAATTTCTTAAGTGTGTCTGAGTATTCATTGGTGTGGCGCAGTGTTGTGCCCGTTACCGAAAAAAAGTAACGAAATAGCGTTACTCGTTAGTTTGGTAAAAAGTAACGCGTTATGGAGCTACGTTACTCTTTTACAAACGTAACGATATACCGTTACCGTTACTTGTAAAAAATAACGGACGTTACTCTTACGTTACTTTTACGTTACTTTTCTGTTCGAGTACATATGTTTGGCAGAGATGTATAATAAGCCTCCTTAACAAGCTTGGATAAGGATAAAAATTTACAGAGTAGTTTCATAGTGTTTTAATGCACGAAGCAGCTTAATTTTCGGCATGCAGATTAGGCATTGAAACTGTAAATTACCTGATTCTGTCTCCTTTAGTTGATATATTTCATTCAGACCTGCTGGCCATGGCGACGGACTTTCTTTATTCATGCCCATCTCACGCGCAGAATGAGTCGGAGATGTTAGTCAATCGGCTTTTATAAACTACAGCATGCGAACGGGGACTGCTGGAACCCAACCAGCCAACCAAGACCACTCATCTGTACGCCGGTTTTAGTAACAGTCCGGTTCATACTATTACCAGAGACTGATTTACTTCACTATCTGGAACAGGACACCGGTTACCAACACACTGGCTATAATCACTTGCTGCCTCTTACCAGCAGTAGCTTTTAATTTTTTTGTGAAAAAAAAAAAAAGGTTTCGTGTTTGTAAGTTTTCTTTCCAGGTTTAAAACTTTTTTTAAAATTTTTTTTTTATCATGACCTTAGGGAATTAAAGACTAATGAAGCGAAAGATTCTTCTGTGTACAGAAGTGGGTCAGGAAGTTCCAGGCAGCGAGGGGGAGAGCGAGGGTAAAAATATTCCACAAAGGGTTTTTAGTTTTTTTGAAACTAGAGAAATGAGCAAATCGCTTCGCCACTATACCCGTTTTCACCTCAAGAAAACAGTAAGTTTTGCGCACTGTTCATACGCCGCGCTAAATAGTTCTCGCCAGATTTAGTTGTCGGAGGCCCAGGCGATGCTTTTGGCGTTTGAAACGTGTACTCCTTGATAAGATAACGTGTATCCACTCAAAAATGGTAATAAATATATCTTAAATCTCCACCTTAACGTGAAAATTAGGAATCATGCGCGAGAAGCCGGACTTTTTTTCCTATGGTTCTTGAGGTGAAAACAGGTATAGTTGTCCACTGTTGTAAACGGATGTCTCTCCACGACTCTCCCCCCCCCCCCCCCCCCCCTCCTACTCGCTGTCCACTTCTGCTGCACAAAGCAGGGGGGAAGAGGAGGGAGGGGAGGAGGCTGTAACGCAGTCGTTCGTTCAAGCCTTGTGGGTGGTAACACTAAGAAAAAAAAAAAAAAGATGAACGGAATTAGCTGGTAGCCGAAGGTTTTTTTCGCCTTCGAGAAGTAAGTTTTTTTGTTGTTTTATTAACTTTACTGTGACGGATGCTGGTTCCGTGCAGCGATAAGCTGGTGCAGGGTTTTGAGACAAGCTCGTGCAGGATTTCACCAGTTTTGGTCAAAAGTAACGAGTAACGAGTAAGAAAATTTGACAACCGATACCGTAAAAAAGTAACGGAAATACTTTACTCGTTAGTCATTCAGAATAATAACGAGTACGTTACTGCGTCAGCGAAAAATGTAACGCGTTACCAGTAACGTCGTTACTACTAACGCGTTACCTCCAACACTGGGCGAAGCCTCAGTAGATTGTTTCCTTCCATCACGTGTTTTCGATTTCTTGGATGGGGAGGATTCGCGGAAAAACGTTTCGATTTCTTGTCTGTCTCGAATCGCGTTCAAAGTGACGACTACTGGGTAACTGATAAGGGGTTTCTTTATAAGGATGTAGAACAGTGGGAGGACGACGGACGAGGCATTTCACTGGAGGGAACACCAATGCTGCAGTCAAGTGGATGGGAAGGTTCGATTGCTGCTTCTCTTGATTTTGGTTGTGTTCGATTAGGTTCAAGTTTGAGCCGCCCACGCCGGTCGGTGCGTTGGCTATTCATCTTGGCTGCTTTTCGCCGAAAAATCCTCTGGACCACTCTGAAGGAGTTGGGCTGATTTCGCAATTACTAAATTGATTCAGGAAAACCTGCTCGGTGCAAATGATGAATGAGGGAAATTGTCTGTTTTCAAAAGGTGGGGACGAGTCTCGCAACGTTAGAAGGTGTCACGGCATTATGATCTATCGCGCCTCCAATATTTATATTATACCCCCGTCGAATTAAGCCAGCAGCAACATACGTCTACATTGCTCAAGTTGGCACGCCACAAAAATACTCATTTTTTTCCGTTCAGGATTCGAAGTCAAGTTCAACGCCAGTGCGGTTCTGCGTGAATCTCCAATGAAGACTCTCTTCACTTTGTCCGCATTCGTCTCCGTGCTACCGGTTAGAAGTTCCATTTGGCTAAGCTTAACTTAGTATCTCTCTGTCTGTCAAATATACTTTTATTCAGCAGTTCACCTAATGGCTAGTTAACTAAGCTCATATTTCAAACCAAAGAATATACTAATATCGCTTTGGTGGGACATAGTACGTAATATGATACATAACCTGCTCGTCAAAATGACTTCTCGAATGTTACTAAAACCTGGATTGAAATACGAGTATCAGCTGCTTAGTGGGGGTGCTGGCGGGTTAACATGCTCCTTGGCTCAAGAAGGGCTTGCTTAATTTTCGTAATTTTCCTTCAGCCTGTGTTGTCGACCGAGCAGACGACTGAAGCTGTTTCTTAAACGCGGATACGCACAAAAGCTCGATTTCGCGGACAGATAAGTCGCATGGTCGAGGCATGCGAGTTGGCTAAAAGTTACTGTTGGTGGGAGATTCTACAATCATTGCCGCTTTCCTTAGATGATCAAAACTGATCAGTATATTACCGTATTTCCAGAGCCCGTAGTTTCGGTTTCGAACGAAATCTCCGAAACGAAAGTTTGACTCGAAAAGAACAAAAAGCACACTTGAAAAACAAAACTATGCTATGCAAGTGTATGTGCACCGGCTACACTTAACCGTCTCAGTTCAAATACCTATAAAATTGGGCATGAAACAAAAGAAAATCTGTTAAATTGAACGCGCCACCTGTTCAGGCGGCCCGGCCGAGCCGACGCGACCTGGACTCAGCCGCCATGTTTGTTTGGTGGTGGCGCCCCCTATAGGTCGCCGGAGTCGCGAATAAAGCATGTTTCAAAGGCTCCGATAGTGCAGTACGCGGAACACGGTAACAGTTCGCTAAAAGTCTCTAATCTAATATACGATGTGCGATTTCGCTTTCAGCTGTATAAGGTGCGTAGTCATGTGTGTTCGTAGTTCTTCTGTTTCGAGGCGTCTTGTCGTCCAGTAAGGAATCCAGAGCTGCGACCGAAATATTTCGAGGCACATTTATTGCACAGCTGCTAAAACGGAATTAAGTACAGCACTGCACCTGCATACGCGCGAAAATAAAACATTGTCAAAATCATTTCGTCAACCTCGCCCACAAGCTCCAGTTTCACATCGTCAGCACCTCTCTGTCATCTGTGCACGATCTCATCACTTCATTATTACATGCTGCGCCGCACACCTTCTTGGGAGTGGGCTTTATCACTAATTTTATCACTATCACTTCTTAGGAATGGTCACTGACATATATCTTTACAAGTGTACACACTGACCCACATAATTACGCATTCAACATGCCAAGTTGGATCAGCTGTTCACTGAAGTAAAGTTGTTCACTGATTTAAGAAATATAAACCACTTAGGTGGCCCCCAGCAATCATTAGCTTCATTTTTACATATTCAAAGCTTCTCACGCAAGCAAGATGAAAATGTGAAATAAAGCTTCGAAAAATGTTGGCACTCAACAGGCTGTATAACTGGTTGGGAACCACGAAGTGTCCAAAGTTTTCTTCCTCCATGAGACAACGTTCAAATGCTCGTTCCATATGTCCCAGCATCTGTAATGACAATGTGGTCATGATGTTTAAAATTTTAAACTGATCTAAAACAAAACAAATGTCTATCTACAGAGAACAAACTAATGACATAATGCCGTTGTCGCACCCGGAACCATGCAGAAATAAATGAAACTTCAAATTAATATATAGGAAGCCTCATTCTTTCTTTTTATTATCCCCCGTCTGTTCGAGGACCGCCAAAGACCATTTTCAAAATTAAACCCAATTGTTACACTTTAAATAAGCAGTTGTGCACAAATCGCAGTGGGGCTGAGTGTATACCATTAACTTCATTAAAACCGTACTTGTTCGGGGGAAAGCATATATGTTTTTACTGCGAGAACGAGCCTGCAAACTAACAGCTATGGGCAGCAAAAGTTTAATGGTAAGATCCCTGAGCAAATAAAACTGAGTACGGGAGATACATACTCACCCGCCTTTTCTTGAAAAAAAAAGTTAACAAACAAAAACTTGTGGTCTTGGCATTTGCGCTGTTCGTGCACCATCAGGATATGGCCACGTAAAATGCACCTCTCAACAGTCTCTGAAAGTTCGCACCAAAATATCCATCGAGTTCGACAGGCGCGCGGAACGCCGGAGCGCGAAGCCACTCTCGCACGACCCTTGGGTAAACAAAACCACGCGACGCCGCGACGCCGCCGTCCGCCGTTACGAAGTTTCAAATTTGGGCGAGGGTAGAGCAAGGAAGGGAAGGGGGGGGGGGGGGTGAGCAGCGGCGCCTTCCAGGGCACCGGTATGGCACCATAGCACCGGCGAGGCCAGCGGGTCGGTTTAGAGTTTTGTTTTTAGACCGAAAACAGAACGAACAGAAAGAAATATATAAAATAAATTGCATTTTATTTTCATGGTGCGGTGAAGACGTTTTGTTGAAATTACTGTTAGCGAACAAAGTTCCATATTTGTATTTTTGTATTAATGAGAGCCCCCCACCAGCCAAGCGCTGCTGCCGGTGGCGACGCTATACACAGCGCCGCTGATGGTGGCGACGCTAATGTCAGCGCCGCGAAACTGGGACTGTGACCGGGGGTTGCAGTAGTTGCGAAGCGAGAGTCTCCTCGCCCACTAAGACGGCCCGGGAGCTCACGTGACCAACCCAGCTAAGATAATACCAGCGCTCACCACGACTCATCATGGCCATGGTCCTCAGGCTCCCGTCATCACGCAGACTAATGCGATCACCGGACTCATATCAACCCTAAGACTCACGTCTTGATTCAGGCTCATGCTCATGAGCCTCGAAACTCACAATCACACTCAAGAGACCTCAAAACTCACTCATGAGTACTTCACTTAGCGCTCAAGCTCACACTCACACTCAAGAGTTTTAAAAACTCACAATCACACTCACGATCAAACTCACGCTCATGAGTTCGCAGGGCTCACACTCGCACTCACACTCATTAGTTCCCAGAACTCGCGATAGCACTCACGGTCAGACTCACGCTCGTCAGTTCTCAGGACTCACACTCACACTCGCACTGATGAGTTCACGTAACTCACGATCACACTCACACTCACACTCACAATTTTTCGAGACTCGCGGCCTCACTCACGATCACCTCAAATCTGACGGTGAGTGTGAGTGATCGTGAGTGATCGCACTCATGAGTGAGAATGCCGAGGTATGTATATATATATATATATATATATATATATATATATATATATATATATATATATATATAACTGAGAAGAAAAAACCCTTGGTGAAAACAGCAACAACGGACGATTTATTCTTTGACGTTTCGGCCGGAGTCCGGCCTTCGTCCGCAACCCTCCGACCACCGTCGAAGCATTTGTCACGGAGGCAACGAACATGAAGCGCGCCCTCTAAGCACGCGCCTCGTACTTCCAACGATATCGCAGCGTCGTTGCCTCCACGTTGCTAAACGACGAGATCGGCGCCCGTACCCGGGACATCCGTGAGGTTATCCGCAACGTCGTCAGGGAGGAGCTCCAGAAGTTGCTACCTGCGGCCAGTCCTCCGGCATCCCTCTCCATCGCTGAGGCTGTTCGTGAAGAAATTCACCGGACACTCCGTCCCAAGGTTCCTGGCACCATGGTGGCACAAGAGGAGCCGACACTGAGCTACGCCGCCGTAGCCCGCCGACCGCCGCCTGTTGCCCATCAATACCAGGCGTCATCTCGACGGGACAATCCAACGCCACAAAACCCTCGACGCCAAGAACAAGTCCAGGACGTCCGCCCGGAGCGACCCTCGCCGAGGAAGACCGACGTGTGGCGAACGGCCGATCGACGCCCGCTCTGCTACCATTGCGGGGAAGCCGACCAGATCTACCGCGGATGCCCGTACCGTCGTCTTGGGCTGCGGGGTTTCCACCTGAACGACCCACGCCCGAGGTACAGCGAACGCCCTCGCGATATCGAGAAGTACCTTTGACGCTCACCCCCACCAGTGCCGCCTCTCCGCCGTGAAGCCCGCTCCCCATCGCCACGATGTTCCGCGTCCTCAGCACCATGACCCCCGCCGAGAAAGCCTATCTCCCCTTCGTCGCCGGGAAAACTAAGTGCGGCAACGCCCGGAGGTGACGTTGCCGAAAACGACCGAAGCAAAGAACCTCCAACAACGCCGGAGCGCTCCCACTCTCCCGACGCCCCGCATCGCATCGACGCCCCTGCATCGGTGTCCAACAATCTAAACGTTATTATCGACGGCCACGACGCATCGGCACTCGTGGACACCGGAGCAGACTATTCAGTCTTGAGTGGGAGGCTCTCTCGCAGCCTTCGAAAAGTGACGACGCCGTTGGAGGGGCCGCAGATACGAACCGCTGGGGGATACCTCATTACGCCTGTCGGAAGGTGCACCGCTCGCGTTGAGGTCCACGGTGAAACCTGCCCTGTGAAGTTCCTCGTTCTGCAAGACTGTTCGAGGGACGTTATCCTCATAATGAACTTCCTCTGTGAGTATGGCGCCGTCATCGACGTGAGAACAAACCGGCTGTCGCTACGAAAACCTGCTCCACCACCGGAGGAACGCAAAGCGACGTCACCCGCGCTCCGAGTCCTCACAAACCACGTACACTTACCACCGCGGTCGAGTGTCTTCGTACTCGTAGGGATCGATGAAGCTTTCTGCGGCGAAGTTCTTCTCGAGGGAAGCCTCCAATTGCTCCTGGGAAGATCGGAATAACCATCGCAAGAGGAGTAGCTGAACTTCGGGATGGGCGGACTATGGTCCTTGTGACGAATTTTCGAAATGAAACGCAACACCTTACGAAAGGTGCAGCCGTGGGCCACGTCGAGGAACTTCGAAACCCCACCGAAATCACCGCGATTACTTACGAATTCTCGCCACCTCAGCAAGGCAGTACGTCGCCAGCTCATCTCGACATTGACCCTAAACTTCCGGGCCCGAAACGTGTGCAGCTGATTGACCTCCTCACCGAATACCGCGACTGCTAATTGCGACGTCGTCAAAGGTGCGCCAAACCGCCGTAGCGAAGCACCGCATCGTTACCGAGGGCAACGCGCACCCTGTGCATCGATCGCCGGACAAAGTCTCCGCTGAAGAAAGGGAGGTGATTCAGGAGCAAGTTCAAGAGACGCTCAACGACAACATAATCCAACCTTCAAGCAGTCCGTGGGCGTCTCCAGTAGTGCTGGTTAAGAAGAAGGACGGAACGCTAAGGTTCTGTGTGGACTACCGGCAGCTGAACGGGATGACGAAGAAAGACGTCTACCCACTCTCCCGTATCGACGACACTCTATACCGGCTGCGCCACTCTCGATATTTCTCATCGATGGACCTGAAGAGCGGCTACTGGCCGATCGAAGTCGACGAACGGGACCGAGAGAAGACAGCCTTCGTCACGCCGGATGGACTGTGCGAGTTCAAGCTGACTCCCTTCGGACTGTGCAAGGCGCCAGCAACTTTTCAGCGTGTCATGGACACAGTACTGGCAGGACTGAAGTGGCAGAGCTGTCTCGTCTTCCTCGACGACGTCGTAGTGTTTTCCAGCGGCTTCGACGAGCACTTGCAACGACTCCGAGCTGTACACCAAGCCATCCGAACCGCCGGACTTACCCTGAAGCCGTCAAAGTGTCGGTTCGCCTACGACGAACTGAAGTTCCTAGGCCGCGTGGTTAGGTAACGAAGGCGCCCGCCCAGACCCCGAAAAGACTCGCGCCGTCGCGGCATTTCCAGCGCCGACAGACAAGAAGGCCGTGCGAAGATTTTTTGGACTTTGTGCCTACTATCGACGCCTCCTTCGGGATATCGCAAGGATTTCCGCAGGAAATCCTTGGAAATTTTGAAGGACCCCGAGAAATTCGAATGGGCCGAGGAGCAGCAGCAGGCATTCGACGAGCTGAAGCGAAGACTCCAGACTCCTCCTGTCCTTGGACACTTTGATCAGGATGCTGAAACCTAGATTCACACGGACGCTATAGTCGGTTGCAAGCTAAGAAAAAACCGGAAATGCCTCTCAGAGGAAAATGTAATCCTACGCCGAGAAACGCCAGCCAATCGTTTTTATGACGTCAGGATACTGTGGACCAATCGCGATCCTTTTGAAAAAAAAAAAGCTCAACATGGCTGCTGGCCTTAGCAACGCGATGCTATAGTTTCTCGTGACAATTATTCTGCTTTTTTGCATCGTGTATTACGTGCCCGAGGTTACGCCACGAAATCTTGATGGTATCGGCTTGCGTTTGCAGCAGTTTTTGCGCGACAACGTGAGAATCCAGCGACGCTATCGCCAACGAAAATTTCGAAGCGGGCGCGAGGCTTAGTACTGCTGAGAGGTATGTTAGACGGTATGTTAGACAGTATCTTGGACAGAAAATGAATTGGGAAGACGGTACATTGGACATGAATTTCTTTCTTTCTTTACTAAACAGCTATTTCGTTGACAAAAACGTATTCTAACTTATTTAAATGTCCTGAATGAATTAAATAAATATTGTAGTAGTTTAAGACAGGTTTCCTGGAGGAAGAAAAAGCAACGTTGCTAGCGAACTACTTTCTCGACGGCGGAGACACTTCAGATGGGCGCAATGCGCTTGTGGGTGGAGCTAAAAGATTGTTCTTAGGTTGCATCCCACTATAGTAATGCAGGTCTTTGAGCGGTGTTAGTTCAAGTACAAGAGGGGACCGAGCGAGTCATCGCCTACGCAAGTCGGACGCTGTCCAAATCGGAGAGAAAGTACTCCACGACTGAAAGAACGAAGAAAAAGAATAAAAGAATGGGCAATCACGAAGTTCCGCCCGTACCTGTACGGGAGCCCGTTCCGCGTAATCACGGACCACCACTCGCTCTGCTGGCTTGCGAGCCTCAAGGACCCGTCAGGACGCCTCGCTCGATGGAGCCTCCGACTACAAGAGTTCAACATGACTGTGGTTTACAGGTCAGGACGCAAGCACAGCGACGCTGACTGCCTGTCCAGGGCCCCTGTCGAAACACCTTCCGGCAGCAGTGACGATGATGACGACGAGCTTCCTAGGAGCAGTGAACACCGATGACATGGCGCGACGTCAACGAGACGATCCGGAGCTGCGCGCCTTAATCGAGCACCTGGAAGGATATGGAGGTACCGTACCACGTATTTTCTCACGAGCCCGGCCGACCTTTGCCATTCGACGAGGTGTACCTTACAAAGAGAACTTCGGGGACAACAACCCGTCGTGGTTGCTGGTAATCCCGACCGACCTTCGGGAGGAGATCTTTCAAGCATGTCACGACGACCCGACTTCCGGACACCTAAGTTACAGCCGGACGCTGGCCCGTATTCGTGAAAAGTATTACTGGCCCAAGCTCCCAAAAACTTTCCACCTCTACACGGGATCATGCCACGAGTGCCAGCTACGCAAGAAACCACCAACAAAGCCGGCAGCTCTCCTGCAGCCAATTGCCCCGCCAACTGCACCATTCCAGCAGATCGGAATGGATCTATTTGGTCCTTTTCCGCCGTCGACCCTGGGGAACCGTTGGATAATCATTGCCACCGATTATCTCACGCGGTACGCAGAAACGAAAGCCCTTCCTTCGGGGACAGCTGTTGAAGTCGCCAGGTTTTTCATCGAGTCCATCGTACTCCGGCACGGCGCTCCCAAAGTTATGATTACAGATCGCGGATCATCGTTCATGGCACAGCTGACCCAAGAAATTCTCCGGCTCAGTCACACCAGCCATCGTCGTACCCGCAGACCAACGGGCTGACGGAGCGACTCAACAAGACAATCACCGACATGATCTCTATGTACGTCGACGTAGAGCACAAGGCGTGGGACGAGGTGTTGCCCTACGTCACGTTCGCCTACAATACGGCGGTTCAAGACACCAGTGGGCTCACACCTTTCCAGCTGGTCAATGGCCGGAAGGTAACGACCATGCTGGACGCGATGCTACCCTATGAGCCAGCTGACAATGAGAGCGACGACGTCCAGGTGGGCGTCGTCTCTCTCCAGCTCGCCCGACTCCTAATTCAAGACCAGCAACGCGTCGACGCGGGCGGCTACAACCTCCGTCGCAGTGATGTCCACTTACAGCCCGTAGACAGGGTGTGGGTGTGGACGCTCATCCGTCGCCGCGGCCTCAGTGAGAAACTTCTTAAACGGTACTTTGGACCATGCAAGGTAGTTCGTCGCCTCGGGGAGCTGAACTACGAGGTGATGCCCGACGGAACAAGAACATCATCACACCGCCCACGACGACCTGAAGTCGTCCACGTCGTGCGCCTTAAGCCGTACTACGCTCGATAGGGCTGTGGACCTTATGTCTTTCACATGACTCTTTAGTTTGGCGTTCTTTTTATGTGCTTTGTTTTGTGTTGCATCGGGGCGATGCACTTTTTAAGGGGGAAGTAATGCCGCGCGCCAAGTAGGCAGCGCGGCCGTGGCCTAACGGTTATCGCCCTTGCCTCCCACGCGAAGAGCCAGGGTTCGATTCCCGGGAGTTACGTGTCCTTTTGTTTATTCTTGCGGTTTAATGTTCTGCTGATTTCGAGAACTCCGTGTCTTGTTCGAGGTGCGAATGTTCTAGTCCCCGAACCTTCCGGGTCGTATTGTTCCAGAAGTCAACGCGTGTACATAAGGGGCTCCGCGTGGCGATCTGCAGTTAATCTCGCCCCAACGCTCGAACCTGCTGTTATGCCGACTTCGACGCCCACGACGCTTTGTTCTCATCTTCTGTTGTTCCTTTTTGTTTTGGGCACAAGTTCGCCTCATTAAACGTTTAGTTTAGGGTGACCACCCGTCTCGCGACTCGCGGGACTGTCCCGCATTGAGGGCTTGTGTCCCGCGTCCCGCTAAAAATTCCCGAATTTTCAAAATGTCCCGCATTTCACACTGTCGTAAAATTCGCTCTGCAACTCATGGTGCTGCCGAACAACGGGGCACGGGGAAGGGCGGAGTTCGCCGGTAACCGTGTGAATCGCAATGGTACGCCATTTTTTATCCAAACATTGCAGGAAGCGACCGTCATTCTTGCAGGAGACCCGACGCGCATGCTCCGTTCTGCCCCTCCCCTTAGTGACAAAATATTGTAAGAGAAAATTACTAGTTTATTGATATTATTTTTATATCGCTGTATCAACGCGAAAGGGTTGCTGTGGATATTTCTTAAGACAGTCACACAAGGCAAAAAGAAAAAGAACATAATGTTGAAAATTTGCGTAGGACCATATTTATAAAAGTAAGCGTTGGCAGGAAAAAATAACTCGAAAGAGATGTACTGTTTCTTAATTTAATGTGATGGATTGAGTGCTGCTGCAGTTGCTTTTTATGCTTTCAACTTCGACACATTTAATAACATATTTTCCATAAAACATATATCATTGGGAGTGATGTATAAACAGCACAGAATATTAAATGTGTTAACAGACCTCGGTTCGTGGAGATTGTGTTCATAAATTTTCTCTCCCCCCCTCCCCCCCTCCTTGCCCTGCGTGTCCCGCACTTCGCTAGCAGGAAGGTGGTCACCCTAGTTTAATTTCTTCAGTTATTCTTCGCCTCATCCTTTGTCATTCGTGGCAATATATCTATGTATCTATATATATATATATATATATATATATATATATATATATATATAGAGAGAGAGAGAGAGAGAGAAATATAAATTTTACACCATATCGCATCAGCGTTGTGCAGACGCCAGAATCCCGACGTGGGGCAGTGTATACTCCTACATTACTTGCTGACTGACTGTTGCCTGCTCGTCGTGTCTCAGATGATACGGGCAGAATCTCTGGAAGGGGATTAGAGCGCGTTATGACGTCAGCGCGCCGAGCTCCGATGGGAAGGAGTATAGTGGATATAAGCCTCGTTTACATGAAAGCAACTTCAGCGCATCGACTTCACTCGTTCTTCGAACGGAGCCGACGCGGCTACGTTTACATGAATGCGCACCAAGCCTTACACGAAGGTGGCGCCACGCCGTGTCAAAGCTCGAAGTTATGCACTTCCGGAACCAGCCGCACCACGTTTTCCGGTGCATCGCAGGTGGAGGCCTTTCGATGCGTTCAGAGAACGTAAAGATCGTGCTCGCTGTCTTCGGTGCTGCGGAGGAAGTTACGAGACGGAAGAAACATCAAAACCCAAGCGTTTAGGGCTCCAGGCCGGGCCGCCGGATCATTCTGGACCAGAGGCGACGTGTGTGCGCACGCTTTGAGGAAGCCTCCGCGCTTCGCCGCGCCAGACCTTGCCGATAGCGACCGGACCAACCGGACCCCGAGTCAGAAAGGCTCCTGCGCAGCCCGGAACGGCACCGAGGTAGAAGCTGCTCGTTCTGCGCTACCATACAGTGCTCTAATAGTGCTCGGAGCTCTAGGTGTCGTTCGTGCTTGCGCTGAAGCCTTTGGGATTCGGACACGCAAGTCGTACTTCGCAAGGCTTGGACGGGGGCCGTCATCACCGAGCAGCTCCGCTATATTCTGCTTACTTATGATGGCAATAAAAGCTCGCGTTTGTTCTCGGGGAAAAATTGCGGGCGGCCATACGGGATCGCTCTCCACGCCGCCGACGAGGTTGGCCGCCATGTTCTCAGCTATTCACTCGCTCCCGCAGCGAGCGCCTTCCCATAATCCTCCGCGTTCCAAAATGCGATGCGACCTCCGTTTACGTGGGCTGAATGAATGCGCACTCGCCATCTCGATCCACCTCTGTCTGGCGGCTTGAATGCGATGCGCTTTCTTTGCGCGTTATGCCGTTTACATGACCGCATTGAATGCGACAACTGGATTCGATGCGACTAAGTCGCATTCATGTAAACGCGGCTATAGACGCTAAGGCTGACTGCATTGTTCTCTACTCACTGTCTCCCTCCAATTAGAGGAGAAAATGAGTTTCGTCTGCTCTTCTCGCAGCGTCCCGCGTTCGGAACGCCTTCGGAGTGTTCGGAACGCCTTCGGATTGTTCGGAACACCTTCGGACTATTCAGTCCAACCACAGCTCGGCGGTTTGGCGTCCCCGCACGCCTTTCAACTCCTCCTCCCTTTCAGTTTCTCTCCGTATATCCTTCCTTGCCTTTATTGACCTGCACCTAATTGACCACTGATTATTGACTTTGCCTCAATTCATTGTGACTGTCTAAAATAGAACCTAAGTCTGACATTTTTTTTCGAATGACCGTATAGAATGCAACGTTTTAGTAACAGCGTAACTTGAAATCACAATAGTAATTAATGAGTTGTCGCATTTACCCTTAAAGTGATAAAGTGACAGTTACTTTTATATGAACCTAATTACTCTTAACGCAGTTCGTTTATTTTTTTTTAATACAAACTGAAACGTTAGTTAAATAGAAATTCAGTTAGATTCTTAGATTTGTGTCCGGTACAGTTACCCGCAATACATATTTCCACTAGGCTCTAACTGCGCTTAAGATAATCCCGAACGTCGAGATGTCCTGCGATTTGCTATTAGCGGCTCGGTTTCCAAGGCGTAATACGAATTGGCAGTATTGACTTTTAATAAGGCCCTGAGATCACAAAAGATTAAGACGCAGTGGCAACAAATGGTGCTGATGCTTGGAATCGGTGAGCGTAAACCTCTGTGTTCAACATAACTTCTAGAAGTAAGTGTAATCGAACTAAGTTATAGCTCAATTACAGGTGCCCCGAAATTGTAAAACTGTTATAATTAGTGTGTCAGCTTTGAGTGGGAAAGTGAAGGTGTCATAGAGGCCAATCCAATACCTCCTTTATTCAATGTCATGTCAAAACATCAGAAAAAAAAGCTTTACTTACGCGTTGCGCGAAGTAGTTCTTGCAAGATTTGTTTGTCGAACGAAAAAAAAAACACGATGTTTTCAGCTTTTAAAACGTGTCCATAGACGCGTTTCCAACGCTAAAAACATCGAAAAATGACATAAAGCTAATCTATGACTGTACCTTACACATCTCCTCATTCAACAAATAAAAAAGGAAATTAGTAATTTTCCCCAAAAAACAAAAGGATTCTTGTTTTTTTAACGGTGTTTGAGGTGAATGCAAGTAAAAATAACACGGCGTAATGCTGGATTGTCCGCGTCACGTACGCGAGGCCAAAGAGGAGTACAGATTCGACACGAACATGACGTCAGAGTTCGGCAGAGACTCGTGCCCTCACTGATTGGACACGAACTCCTGCCAAACGTTGACGCAGCGCTCGTGCCCAATTTGTGCCACGCGCTGGTTTCCGGTAGGCAGACTTGCACGTAACGCGTTACCAGTAACGCGTTGCTCGTATTTAGCTTTTTTTGGTAACGAAGTTAAACACCGAGTTACTTTGAAAGGCGTAACGTATCATAGCATAAAATGCATTTAGAGAAAAAAAAAGAAAACCAATCCCAAAGTTCTGTCTGTGCGTCCGCAAATTACCCGCAAAATTTGGGGGGGGGGGGGGGGGGAATTGGTGCTTATGTCACGTGACTTGAATATATATGTCACGTGACCTGACGTCTGTGACCTATACACCAATTCGTCTTTCCGGCTAAATTTAGCAGGAAATCTGATGTCACACGAGCCGACGTCACGAGACGTACACCAATTCAGTTTCCCCGCTAAACTCAGCGGAAAAATTGGTGTCACGTGACCTGACGACACGGAACACATTGATACAACTTCCTCACTAAATCTGGCAGGAAAATTGACGCCCTTGACCTTTGCAGCTAATTTGCCCGCTCCATTTGCCGGAAAAATTGATAAAATATAACGGTTCTGCTTCATTGCCCAAAATTGCGATTTAATGTCTTCTAAATGAGTTTATAAGAACTCACCTTAAAGGGAAAACCCGCTCGTCAATCAGTGGGCATGTTTATTTCCACAAACCCGCGTTTCAGGAATGCATCAGAGTATAATATATTTTTAGGTTAATTCTGAAGATGCAATAAAGGTCGTAACTATCCTTGGATTTTCCTCTGACGGTGCTAGAGAGTTCTGATAAAATACCTAAATATCACCACTTTGACTGTTTTTAGATAAGTTTGAGGGAATTTCGAAGTTAAAATTACTTAAATTACAAAAGCTGACAGAACGAATGGTAAAACGCGCTAGACTTGTTTCCCATCTTAAATATAAGATCGGAAACTAAAGGTCTTGGTATCTGCGTATTTGTGTAAAGAAAGTTTACAGGACCGTTTTCGCTAGATTTATTTTCAGCGGGTTCAACGAGACGGCGACACAAGTAGCAAAGTAGCGACCAAGCCAGAGTGAGTTGTTGTTGCTGTTGCCATTTTCACGAGCTTTCACGTACGCCGACTCGCGGCGCGAGACCTTTGCCTGACGCAGCCGAGATCAATTTCACCCTTTTGCCTGAGAATGGTATCCGTGAAATTTCTGTCAGCAGCACCTCACAAACAATAAGCCGAATGACAGGCGACACATGTACGGGGTGGTGACGCCATGGCAACATGCCGTGTCTCCCTGCCGCGCGACGAGCTTTCACTTTCGATTTGAATGTGGTCGCGGCCGATGCCACGACCTATATGCAGCCAATCTAGCGGTAAGAACGCGCCACGCAACCTCGCGCTCCGAGAGTCCGTAGGTCACGCCGAAGAGTCACACGCCCTCGGTAAAGACCCTTGATGCGTTTGAATGTCTTCCAATCGGCATCAAAGCATCAAATACGCCTATGCACAAGTCCGTGCCTCGTGCGACACTTGGAAGCAAATGGCGGAGCAACACTAAATTGAGCGGCTATCGTAGTACACTCTATAAGGAGTATTCACTGGGCGCCATATTTGTGGGTGCTGTTTAGAGCGCATGCTCAGAACGAGCCCGCATCAATAGGCTGCTAAGACCGGCAATCTTGAGGGTGCGGAATGCACGTTACAAAAGAACCCTGGAAGCTAGCCATCAGCACGCGCTCGGCAGTCCCGCACACAGCTATGGCCGCCAGTGAACACTTCCTATAGCTATGGAGCGGTCGCTGAAAGGAAACTGCGGCGCGGCTCTTGCTCGTGGTCACGTGGCACGCCTCTCTCGCGTTCAGTAATAGTGGTTGTCGGTTGTTGTAAGAAACGCCAAGCGTGGTTTTTGTCAAGGGACTTTTTAGCTCACAGCGCTGGTTTGAATTCGCTGGGTCGCTAAACTCGCCAAGCACAAAGTTGGGAACGGAGTTTGCAGAGCGTGCTGATTACACTCGCCACGACGGCGTCACGCGGGACGACATGTGAATTATCCAAACTCTCTCCGTGCTCTGACTAGAGCGAGATTGTGGAACGCAAAGTCGCAGCGAGCTTCATCGTATCAAGCGCGAGCTACACCGTGGGCCAGCCGATTCAACTGAAGTCCCTTGATACGTTTTTTAGAGCGCAGCTCTTAGGGGCCCATTTCCGGCTTGAGCGGCGTCGCCGTCGGCGTCGGCGTCGGCGTCGGCGTAACCGCGCGGTGCATCATGGGAAATGTCCCATAATGCACCGCGCGAGCCCCCCACCAAGGTCACGTGACCTCGTGGGGGGTCACGTGACCCCCCGAAGTCACGTGACTCCCCTGAGGTCACGTGGCCCCCTCGTCGAGGTCACGTGACCCCCGCCGATGTCGCGTGACCCCCCGATGACGTCATCGTCACTGATGACGTCACCGGCATCCACATCGTCATCGTCATCATCACTGATGACGTCACCGGCATCCACATCGTCATCGTCATCATCACTGATGACGTCACCGGCATCCACATCGTCATCGTCATCACTGATGACGTCACCGGCATCCGCATCGTCATCGTCATCATCACTGATGACGTCACCGGCATCCACATCGTCATCGTCATCATCACTGATGACGTCACCGGCATCCACATCGTCATCGTCATCATCACTGATGACGTCACCGGCATCCGCATCGTCATCGTCATCATCACTGATGACGTCACCGGCATCCACATCGTCATCGTCATCATCACTGATGACGTCACCGGCATCCACATCGTCATCGTCATCATCACTGATGACGTCACCGGCATCCACATCGTCATCGTCATCATCACTGATGACGTCACTGACATCCGCATTGTCATCGTCATCATCACTGATGACGTCATCAGTGACGTCACTGATGTCGTCACCGGCATCCGCATCGTCATCGTCATCATCACTGATGACGTCATCAGCGACGTCACTGATGACGTCACCGACATTCGCATCGTCATCGTCATCATCACTGGTGAAGTCATCAGTGACGTCACTAATGACGTCATCGGTACCCGCATTGTCATCGTCACTGATGACGTCATCAGTGACGTCAGTGATGACATCATCGGCATTGGGGGTCACGTGACCCCCAAGGTAACGTGACCCCCCCCCTGGTTAGTTTAACCCCCCCCCCCAGTGCCCTTCCCTCCTCCTCCTCAAGAGCTGCGCTCTAATTCGGCGTTACAGGGAGTTGTAAGCGGCTTTCATTTTTTTACATGACAATCAATACAAATGAGCAAGCAGATTCCGCTCGAACAAAATGGCGGCGTTCAGATCAGTCTTCTGCTGTGCGCCGCCATTCGCTTCCTTAAACCTGCACCGTCACGCAAAATGTCGCTACTTGTAGGAAGCTCTTGTCTAGAGACTTTAGATTGAACGGCTGACTGGTGACGTCGTGCCCGCTTGTCCCTACATCCATACGCCGCGTTAGAGTAAATGCTGCCTAGATTGTTCCTAAGCAGGCTGTGAATACTATATATTTTCTCGACGCAAGATCGACGTCTGTGGAAGTTATTTCTGACGACCAAGTGACGTTTTACAACTTTGGGAATAAGTTATTTCAGGCCAAAACGTTCGCTTCTGAATCGAGGCGAAGAGTGAACTTCGTGATATTGTGCAGCCGTGCGTGGTGTACACGGCTGTAGAGCTCATCTTCCACCACTTCCGTCAAAACGCCACCGGGGTGACCTAAAGTCACTGGATCCTGGGAAAGTAACGCCAAGGTCCCCGTGTGGTCGCCATCTTGGTCCGTGAAATGAGCAATTTCTTCTTGACCCCTCCGTTCTCGGTTAGCCGATCTAGATTCGCTGGTGACGGGTAGCTTTATGGAGTAGTTTCTTGTATACCGAGATTTTACTAACCACACACCGTCGAAACAAGCGTACACGTCTTCGTACCACCACTAGATGCTGTGTCTGTTCTTGGAGGCACCGAAAAATAAGTTTACTGTATTGAAATACGTAAGAAGAACAATATAATTGTAAGAGATCCATGGAGATGGACATGAATTATAAGTTGATAGCACACAGAGTGCTAAAAAACCCTTATATTGGCGAGGAACGCTTCCAGTACGGTGATGCTCCATGGTGATCTTAAAGTGACTGGTTTAGAACGACCCTCTGGAAGCTTCAAAAATTTAAATGGACCAAGATGGCGATTTCCATGGCAACGTAGACCGTTTCGTCTACGTTGTCAGCGGCGCCATGCCACCCGCATCGCCGGCCCAGCCTACGAAGGCATGTACGTTCGATGTTTCCTGCCCGCCCGGCGCGTCGGTGGATTCTATCTTCGACGCGGCGGCGGCCATCGTCGGCACTGCCGAATTGTTCTCCGTGCAGCATCTGGGAGGCAGCAACTTTCAGATGTCTGTTACATCGTCATCGGCCATGAGCCGAATCGTCAACGCCGGGGCTCTGACCATCGGCGGAACAAGTGTCCCCATCGTCCCCATCGTCCCGGTAGGCCCGCAAGTAACGTCCATTACGTGCCTCTACCTACCGATTTATGTGAGAAACGAAGCCCTCGCCGCCGCCCTGTCGCTTTACGGGAAGGTTCTGGATATTCGCTTCGGCGTCTACCAGGACCACCCCAACCTCCGGACGGATACCCGCTACATCCGAATGGAGATGAAGGAATCTACCCCGGTGCCGAACTTCCTCCGCGTCTCCTGTCATCGGGCCACCTTCGACTACCGCGGTCTCAAGAGAGTCTGCCGACGCTGCCAGCAGGAGGGCCACCTCAAGGCGGCCTGTAACGTGCCCTATTGTGCCCGCTGCGCCGCCTTCGGCCACGACACCGTCGGCTGCGCGGCCGGCTGCGGACGCTGCGGAGCGGCCCACGCCACGGTGGACTGCACCCAGCGTCGCAGCTACTCAGCCGTCGCCGGCAGCGGCCAGGACGGCTTCCCGGCCTTGATTCCGGCGTCCCCGACTCCGAAGTCCCAGGGCAGGCCTCCTACCACTCCTACTCCCCCTCCTGCGGCGACGGCCGCCACCCAAGGGTTCGGTGACACGCCTGCCCCCGCTGAGCCCCCAGTGACGACCCCATCCGAGCTCGCCCCGACATCGCAACAGTCGAAACCGGCAAGCGCCACCGACGCGAATTCGAACGCGTCACAGGACGCCGCCGAGGCCGCGCTTTCGAATGCGGTCCACACCGCATCTGTGCACGCGCCCACTCCTACCAGTCCCGGCTCAGAGGAAGTACTGGTGAAGGAGGAACGCCCGCGAACGCCGGAACTCTGCCCCAGCCCGCTTCCCAGCTGGAGCGACATTACGGAGGACTCTGCCTCATCGTCGGACGACCGCCTCGTCATCGACGAGGTTGCCCACGACAAAGACAGCGCTCTGCCGCGCGGCCGAGATCGTCGCCGCGGCACCTCCGAGGAACTCCGAAAAACCTGCAGCCGCAGTCGCAGCCCGCATGGCGGTGCCGAAGACGGGAAGCGAGATCTTTCCAGCAGCGGCGAATCAGGGTCCCCAGGATCCACTCCAGCATCGGCAGCGGCTCCCAAGCGGTTACGGAAGGACCTCGTCGCGCTGTCTGACAGCTCGTGCATCACATCCGATACATCCACGGACTAGCAGTGAACACAACGACCCCCCCCCCCCCCTCCATCCCCTTTTCGCGCACCTGCGAGTCATCACCCTGAACGTTCAGGGCTTCCGCAGCGTGACAAAACAGATCGAGGTCATCCAGTTCGCCCGAACCGCCCGTTGCGACCTCCTGTTCCTGCAAGAAACGAACTTCCACAGGCAGCGCGACGTGGACCTCTTCAAGCAGCGGTATGGGGTGGATTGTTTCTTTTCATACGCCACTACACGGAGCTCGGGGGTCGGGGTCATTATCTTTAACCGCTCGCTCCTCCGTCTCAGCGCGTGCTGCTTTGACCCCGACGGGCGGTACATCGCTTTTGATTTCTTCGTGGACGGCACGCGCTTTCGTGCTGTGGGCGTGTACGCTCCAGCCCAGCGTTCGCAATCCCCGGCCTTTTTCAAGAGCCTGGACGTCCATCTGCTCGACGCTCGCCACTGCCTGCTCCTCGGCGACTTCAACTGCGTCGTCGATTCCCGGCGCGATGTCAGGGGCCCAGGCTACGGACGCACCACGTGGAACGCCGGCGAGCTGATACGCCTGATGCGACGCTTCGACCTAGTGGACTGCTGGACTCTGCTCCATGGCACCGCTTTCGAGCATACCTGGCAACGAGGAAACTCGAGCAGTCGCCTGGACAGGTGTTACATCTCCGAGTTTCTGAGCCCCTCTGTCACCGCCTGCTGCGCAATGTACTTCCCTCCCTCCACTACGTACATCTCCGACCACCGTCCGGTACTCATAGAGCTCCGCTTCAGCAGCAAAGCCAGTTCTCAACGCACCTGGCGTCTCGACACCCGACTGCTGCGAGACAAAACAAGCCGCGACTGCCTGAGAGAAGCCTTGCACCGGTCCCTCCATGGAGCGGCACCAGACCCCTTGACCTTTGACCGGCTTCAAGACAGCTGGCGGGTGGCGTGCGTGGCGGAGGGTCGTGCACTGCGTCGGCGGCACGCCGAGCAGCTCCGAGACACCTCTCTGCGAATTCGGATCGTGCGACGGGGCGGCGCGGGGACTCCGCTAATGCGGGGCTACCTGCAGCAGCTCCTCGACCGTTACCAGCGACAGCTACGACTTTGTACCAACGCAGCCACAGCCTACCACGGACGGGTCGGGCCCTCGGCTCACCCCGAGGTGCTGCGCTACGCCCACCGCACCGAAGTGCGGGAGCGACGCGTCCCTTCAGTGCCGACAACCCCAGGCGTGCCAGCAACACCAGGCCAACCGTCGATCTCCGGTTTCAGCGCCCACTTCCGGGCCCTGGCAACCACCGAATCGGCGGTGGACCGTGCGACCCTCGTGGCGCACCCCTTCCTACGCGATCTCCCGCAAGTTCCCGAAGACCTAGCCGCACACTTGCACGAGCCCCCCAACCCCGAAGAGGTGCTCCTTGCCCTGTCAAGAATGAAAACTGGGTCCGCGCCGGGCCCAGATGGGTTTCCCGCCGAATTCTACCGTACCTTCTGGGACGTGCTGGGCAACTATATCTGTGCCGTGCTCCGGGAATTTTTCACGGAGCACCGCCTTCCAGAGTCGTTCCGCCGAGGCAGAATCATTCTTCTGCCTAAGGAGGGAGGAGACCCCAACGACCCGGGCGCGTGGCGTCCCATCACGCTACTCAACGCAAGCTACAAGCTGCTAGCGTCGATCATCACGCAGCGCCTCCACGGCATGCTCCCGGACGTGGTGACACCCCACCAGACGTGCTCGATCGTCGGCCGCAGCATTCAGACCCTGACATCCCTGACGACGGACGTGGTGCAGTACACGAACGCTCGCCAAGCCAGAGGCCTGATCGCCTCCCTCGACCAAGCGAAGGCTTTCGACCGGGTGGAGCACCCGTTCCTCCTGGCCGTGCTCACCGCTTTCGGTATTCCCCCTGAAGGGGTTCGACTCTTCGAGACGCTCTACAGTGACATGAAGAGCGACCTCTATCTAAACGGCGGTGTGACGGCCAGCTTCCCCGTCACCCGGGGGGTCCGCCAGGGTTGCCCGCTCTCGCCGCTGCTCTTCGTCCTTACCCTGGAGCCCTTCCTAGCCAACGTCGAAAGGACCCCCCAGGTCCGCGGACTCTCCCTGCCCGGAAGCGGCGAGGTGAAGGTGTCGGCATACGCCGACGACATTACACTGTACCTGCGGGACACCGACGACCTCGGAGCGGCTCTCCGGATCTTCGAGACCTACGGGTCTCTCTCCGGAGCGTGGTTGAATGAGCAGAAGAGCGCGGTGCTGTGGGTTAACCGACCGCCTTACCCCTCTTCACCGATCCCGGCAAAAACTTCGGTCACGATCCTTGGTGTCACCTACCGCTCGTCAGGAGTCTCGGCGGACATGTGGACGCGCCTGGCGCGCGACATCGGGGAGAAAGTGGACTCTGCTCGCACCTACGCCCTTCCCCTGGCCGAGCGCAGGTACCTAGCCTACTCTGTCTTCTGTGAACGCCTCTGGTATCTGGCGCAAACGGCGCTCCCGACCTCACGTTTCATCCGACCGGTGAAAAGCGCGCTCTACAGCTTCATCTGGTCAGAGAAGACGGAGCTGGTCACTCGGCCGGTTGTCTGCCTCCCGCGCGAGCGTGGAGGGTGGGGCTTTCCCTGTGTCGACATCGCACCCGCAGTACTCCAACTTAAGACCATGCTGAAGATATTGCGCGATGAGCACGGCCCAGCCCGATCCCTTGCGCTCTACTTCGTGGGGCACTCCCGCCGAGAACTGGGAGTCGAGTCGCCGAGCTCACCCAGCCCCTGTGCCGAAACCCCGCCGTCTGACTACCGAAGGGCAATACAGCTCTTCAAACGTCTCAAAGAGCGGGCACCCCAGCTGGACGTAGTGGAGACACCGACGGCTCGTCTCACAGAGGTCCTCCTGGAGCCGCAGATTTCGGCAACGCAGGTGGAGCTCGGAGACTCTTTCTCCTGGTCCCGCCTCACTTCTTCGTATCTCCCGGGGCACCTACGGGACTTCGAATGTCAGCACGGTTGGGGCGTCCTCCCCAGCGGAGACCGCTTGCTCCGCTGGGGCGTGTCGCGCACGGACGAGTGTCCTAACTGTGGGAATCGCGAAACGAATGTGCACGCGGTGAAGGAGTGCGTTGTGGCGCGGACGTTCTGGCGCGTCATCCGCACCAGCTTCCGCGGTTTGGGCGAAGGACTTTGCCTGCTGCGCGGGAGATGCCCTCCGGGCGTCTTCGTCCGTCTCCTCCTCGCCGCGGCCGAGTACGTGCTGTGGAGGAACCGGTGCTGCGCGGTGAGACAGGCGCGTCGATCGCGTGCTCTTTGGCCCCTCCTGTGGCGGCTCCGGCGGGAGCTCGTGGAACACCTCGAGGAGCAACTGTTTTTCCTCGGAGAACAAGAGTTCCTCAGGCACCGGTCCTGCCGGTACCTGAGCGTTCGCGACTCGCGGATTGAACTCCGCTTCAGGTACCTGGACAACCTCTAGGTCCCTGAGTTCAGAGCGGTGCCGTTGGGGGCGCGGGCGCGGGTGTGCGGCTCTGAGATGACGCTTCGGCCGCGTGAGTGATCGCGCGGACGGGGACACCTCGGGGTGTGCGCCTTCGAACTTGTGCGTGTGGCTCCGCGGCAAAGACCCGCCAACTGTACAGACACTGGTTTGCGCATATATGTGTACACAGTGTTCTTAACCTCTGCGCGTCTCTTACAAAATCCTGTCCACAGTGTTGCAAATAAATTTTCTAATTAGACCGATTAGCCAATCGCCTCGCGAGGTTTGGGTCGTCTGTATGTTAGTATCCGTTTGTGTCCGGCTAGCACGTAGGGAAGGCAATGGCGTTACTTTGCCAGGATCCAGTGACTTTAGGGTGACCCAGAGGCGGTGTATGTAGTGACGTCGGTAGTGTCTGAGGCATGAGTGGGTGACGGGGTATGGCGACGTGCGACCAACACACACACAAACAAAAATATGGATCTGGAAGTGCCGTATAAGTTGTTCAGGAAAGAGAGAGAGAAAGAAAGAGAGCGGCGATTTAAGTAAAAAAGAGGGATATCCCTCCCCCGATATTTGTATTAACCTTTCTGAAATCTCTGGGCACTACATAAAAGGCTATATGGTCTGGGGATGGGGCGATCGCTTCCCTTCTTTACCTTTATGCCCCTTGCCTTCCCGTTTCACGCCCCTGCTTAGAGGCGTCCCAACTGAGCGACGACGAAGAGCATCACAGCGTGCAATTTTCGAAATAATAGTTCTAGATTTTCTGAACTTATAACGGTACGCGTTTCATGAACGCAGGAGCGGCGACGACAGACTTTCAACGAAGGAGCTCGTTCCAGGGCTCGTAATGCGCAGGCACGTTCAGTTACGTCCTTTTATAGTTCTTACCTTGACGCAAGGGTCAGGATTATCATTTGTGAATGACGAATTTGGTAGTGCGTGTTCTAGTCGACGGTGACAACTTTGATTGCGTACGATGGGAGCTTGGAGTAATCGCGTTCTTAACATATCAGCGTCAATATTGACACCCTGACATTATTCTGTCGCAAAGGGATGAGAATCTTATATTTCTTCATGGCTGCCAGGACTATCCGAGTACCACCAGACGTTCACTTGTAAGAAATGGCTTATAAGTCGTGTCAATTTTTATCACGCGTTTTAACATTGAACTTAAGTCCAAAAACTGAGACAATGTGGGTTTAAAAAGTAATGCTTTGTAAAATTCAAAGAAGAAAGCAAGGAAGAATTTCACATGATTGAGACCAAGAAACAACAGCACACGTAAATAAGGCAAGGTAAAAGTTGAAATAGTGTACAGCACGGCATTGAAATGCATGGTTACAATGTGCAGCGCATACATGGTTACAATGTGCAGCGCATACATAACCCTGAAGGTATAGTTGGCGTACCACAACAGGTAAGTTGTCGAAACAAATGAACATCGCTCTTTCGATGCTGATCTTGTTAGACTTCGGCTCAAGAGCAGTCTCCAAATAAGCAACACTGTCGAAGTTTCTGAACTTGTGAACAGCCCAGTAGGAAGTGGGCATATTCAGGGAGCCTAGTGCGTCGCGATCGATGCTTTGTGGGATCACGGCAGGAGCTTCGCTGTTCACCACTGGTGACAACGGCCCAGTTTCTCGAGCGAGCCCCGAACGCTTTGCAACGATGGGTTCTGGTGGACTTGCCTTCCGCTTCCATTCCTCTCGTCCTGTGGGAGGATCACCACTCAGGTCTTGGGGTACACTTGACGGCAGAGTCGGTACCGCGTGCGGCGTAAGCGCGGGATGTCCACAAGGAATCCTCACTTCCTTTCCGCCGATTACGTGGACGTCGTCTCAAAGTATGAAGAGGGACTCGATGTGCAGCTTGCAGTCAACGCTTGTTTCTTCAAGACGCTTGTCCGATCGTTGCAGATTCTTTTCCCGAAGATCTCTTGTGGCACTGTCCTTTGGAACGCCGAAAAGGGAAGTCGTTTTCACGCTTTTCACTCGGATGTAGCCCGTTTGGCAACCAGGTGCGCAGAAAGAGTTCTGCCGCCGTTTCGCCGATGGCATTTCGGCGCTACCCTGAAGCGTGTTTCGCATGCAGCGATTTTGGGGCGGCGCGATTTCTGCCGTTGCGGCGCTCGTGCCGCTTAACCGCTGGTGCTGGCCACAGCGCCGCGACGGCAGAAATCGCTGCATGTGAAACATGCTTTAAGCGGGTTTCACATGCAGCGATTATGGCCCTAGAGCGGCGCGATTTCTGCCGTCGCGGCGCTCTGGCCGGCCGCAGCGGCTGAGCGGCACGATTCCACCAGGTTGGAAATTTTTCGTCGCGGCAGCGCGGCACTCACAACGCGGCGGGAAATCACGTGGCTGGAGGAGAAATATTGCGGGAAAGCTGGCGCATAGGACGGCGGCGTTTCACGTTCTTGAACCAGACGAGAAGCAGAGAAAGTGCGCAAGTGACTGGTTTGCGGTTTCTTTTTTTTTTCGGCAGGTCGAGCTTCTTTGCTTCAGCAGTGGCGTCGGAACTGTTCACGAGATTATGGAGGAGTGGGATTGTTGTCCCCCTCCTCGGAATTAGTTTTCTCAATGAATTACGCGGCTCTTCTTTTCTTTCCTCGCCTGAGTACCAACTGTAGCGAGCGCAAGAGACGCTAATCGGAAACGGCTTCTGCGAGCGCTAGTGAGAAAAGCAAAAGAAGAAGAACTGAACGACATTGACGTGTCGTTTCCAACACAGATCGTCACACCAAGTAAGATGAAATGAATCGTGCCCAGTTCAATAAAATGCTTATCAGTGAGGTGTTGAAGCAACAGGTTCTTTGGGACGCGCAGCTAAATATATTTAGGAACATCTGCTCGGCTACATTTGCGCATCTGCTTACTGCAAACAACATTGGCCATTGCAACCAACGTTATTAAAACCAACTCAGTTCTGGAACTCCGCTCCGTAAGGGGGTCCCTTTGCGTGGCGAAAGAAAGACGAAAACGCGTGGAATAAAGCTCCGGCAGCGCCACTTAGCTGCAAAAAAAAAATGGGACACGGTTTCGGACCCCCTCCAATGTACAGCGTTTATCGGAAGTTCCATAACTGAGTTGATCTAGTAACGGTGATCGCAACGGCAGAGAACGCTCATGTGAAATGAAACCTTGTGATTCGTGCCGCTGCGCCGCTAGCGGCAGCGATTTTGGCGGCTGAATCGCTGCATGTGAAACCAGCTTTACGCGTTCACCATGCGCAAAACCAGAACACACAAGAATCAAAACCTATTTCGATCGTACACACGGATTACTGACGCGCACCCCCCCCCCCCCCCCCCCCACCGCTCAAAGTAAGATACAGAAGCAATACCGTCGTCGCTTTAAAACGCATTTTTCGCCAAACGTGGCGGGCTGCGCGATATTTTCCGGGTAACTCGACCACAGCGCCGCCACAAACTGTCAATGCAGGTGCCCTCACGAGCTTCCGTTGCCGAGCCGCTTCGGTCTCGACACTACCCCAAGTATTCTAGTACAATGTAGCACAACTGCCCGGAGACGAAATGTGCCCGAAAGTGGACAACGCCACTCGGCTGGTTCTAACCTATCCACTTTGGGCTGGATTTTGATCATACCGAAAAGACAGAGACTAAGGATAGGACTGGCAGGAATGTTTTTTAGTGAATTGTGCTTTATCGCCGGAAGTAAAAACAATATCAGACAGTCAACTTTGACGGTGTTGATTTTAGAATGCAATTACCCGAAGCCTCTTCCGTGCTTTTCAGAGTTCGTAAGACATGTTTATTGCAGCCACGGTGGAAGAAATACGTTTAGGTGATTACTCTCTGTCCGACGCCGCAACCACATTATGTTCGCGGCACCGAGTGCTTCCCTGGCATGGAAATAGATGGCGCCCAAGTATGGAATCCCTCCCAAACCAACACCTCCGGTTGTTTCTCCTAGCGGTGATCCCGCATTCCCTCGCTCATCGCTTCTTGTTGTACCCACTGCGAAAAGAAACATTTAGGTGATGAATCTCTTTCCGACGCGGCGGCGACGTTAAGTTCGGCGCACCGAGCACGCTTCACTCGCACTTGGATAGATGGCGCCCAAGTATGGAATCATCCCAAACCGACCGCTCCGGTTGTTTCTCCCAGTGGTGGTCCCGCATTCCCTCGCTCACCGCTTCTTATTGTACCTCACCGCCGCCATGCCGCCCCCAAGTCACCAGAGTCCGCAAATCTGTGTTCTCTTGCTTCTTCTTTTTCGTCTTCGGGTTAAGGCTCACCTTCGTGCATGATGGTGGCACCTGTGATCGACACAGCGCCAATGCAAAACACGAAGCCTGCCATTCGCCGCACACCACCACCACACCGCAATAAAGGCGAGCACGCTACGCCGCCGACACCGTGGCCGCCGAGGAGGGACCTCATACCCACGATGCTCATATAGGGAGTATTCACTGGCGGTAATAGCTGAGCTCGCTGCTGCTTTGTTACCACAGGGGAAGAGAGAGAGGGGAAAGATGCTTTTGTACGAATTTTGAGTGGCAAGTTAATCTTCTATAATCTTCTAGAGGGAGAATAGCGACGTATGGGGAAGCCTGGGACCTACAAAGGAGAGTCCCGGTGATAAGAGCATTTCTCCTTCCCCTCTTCTCTTGCGGTTGCCCGAGAGCTGACGGGAAACTCTTCCCGGGCATGCGCTGTGAGCAGTTACCTCAAATATTGCATCCAGTGAACGCCCCCTATACCTCTGTGCCCTCCGCGGCGGCGCGTAACTAATAACTGTTGGGTCGAGGCTAGCGCCGAACACGTTCTGATTGCTCGCTCCCTGCGGGAAAAGCGGCGATAGTCATCAGCTAAATATATTTCTTCCACCGTGGTCGCAGCTAATAATCTTTTTTCGTGACGTCACAGGGATGAACCACGGTTGTCTTCGCGAGCTCACTCGTGCTGCTCGTGTTCGGCGCCAGGGACTGGTTGCGATTTTTCGCCCCTTTTATGAGAAACGTCACAAAGATAAACGAATCTGCGGGTTTGTAAGAAAAGAAAAATTCGTGGCAATCTTTCAGCTCCTCCTAACACAAAACATCTTTGTGTTTGACGAGTTTAGCGACCATGGCTTCTATCGGCCGCTTCCCATCTCGGTTATTTTTTGGCCGATCTTATGATTGCAAAAAAAAAAAAAACAAAAAAAAAAAAACAAATAGTGCGTTGTGGTGTATCTGAACGTGAGAGCTCGTGTCCTATTACGTTTAATTATATGCTTGTCTAGAAATGCTACGTTTTTCAAATTCGGTGCGTACGTGAAAGAAGGTAGGCGTTTTTGTATGCTCCCGTGACAACAGTGAATCTGGTCATCAACTCAGCTCTAATTCTACTGCGCCGCGTGGCTCAAAAGGCAAGAAGACGCAAGTTAGTCCGAGTTAGCGCTTCACATTGCTTGTACGTAGCGTTTTTCCATCATGCCGCAGTGAATTCCACGTCCTCTTGCAAAACAAACAAACAAACAGTATCTTTTTTGTTCACGACGTTCCAAGAAACGAAAGTGATAGCTGTAGAACGGTGCCGCAATGCGGGTGGAGTGGTGCCGTTATCCACCAGAGGACAGATGTGCGACGTGGTCCGTTCTCATGGACGTCGTGGTTGGCGTCGTGAATGGCACCGACGACTGCCACGAGTGATTGGTAAAGTAAGTGGGTAAGCGCGGTGGCAGTTTCTAAAACCATCCAAAATTACGCGTAGCGACTGGATACTGCTAAAGTGGGATTTCGCATAACGCTAGTAATGTTTGAAAACAAGTCTTTCGAGCAGACGACACGATCGTTCTCCCTTCGTCGCGCGATACCTGTCGGGAAACCAAGGCTGCCCTTTTCGCTCGCTTCGCACGGCAAGTCGGCAAGTCTGGAATTCTCGACATTCCTCTCGTCGCTGCAATGAGGGAGAGACAACGGGTTTTTTCGTTCTTCGGGCGAGCGGCGACGACAGAGGACGAGTACGAAATCTCCATAGTTTTTGCGGACTCTAACTAAAATCTCTGCAAAAAGTCGCGCATAAATCTGTCGCTTTAAAAACGATAGTACACAGTTTGCGCTGCAAAAGATACCAAGGACCCCACAATCGCGGCTGGTGTGACGTCAGTGCAAGCCATGAAACCACTCCGCTCGTGCCTTTGACTTCGCTTGCACTTATAGTAAAATAGAGCCTTGGGTGCATGACGCTTTAAAACAACGCCTGGTTATAGCTGCCATTGCTGACTTTTCCTTGTCTTACCGAGATACCAAGCTACTGAAACGGGCTTTGACGAGCCTCTTCGAAAGCCAGGGCACTGAATCAAAAATGGCGATAACCTGACTTGCTATGGTAATGATGAAGTTGAGTAATAGGGATAAGAAAAAGTCGTATTTTTTCCCACAGTGTGCGAAGAAACGAAAGCAATACTTGCAGCCCGGTCCCGCAATGCAGGTGGAATTGCGCCGTCACGTAACTGTGGACAACGGTGCGACGTGGTTAATTCTCATAGACGTCGTGGTTGGCGTCTTGGATGCCACTGAGGACTGCCACCAGTGATCCGTGAAGTGGGTAAGCGCGCTGTACGTTTCTAGAACCATCCCACATTACGCGTAGCAATTGGATACTGCGAAAGTTGAATTTTGCATAACGCGAGTAACTTTAAGAAACAAGTCTTTCAAGCAGAGGACACGATGAATATCCCTTAGCTCCGCAATTCTTGGCGGAACGCCAGGGTTGCACTCTTCGCTTTCTGCGCGCGGCACGGCGAACGGGAAGTCCCGACTTCCCTACCCTCGCGGCAAGAGGAGAGAGAAGAAAGGTTTTCCATTTTCTCCGCGAGCGCCGGGACGACAAGCGACCAGGACGAAATCTCTGCGAAGTGTCGCCCATAAAGCTATTGCTTTAGAACGGAAGGTATATGTTATAGCGGTTGCCATGCGCAGTTGCCCAGATATTCAAAAGTGCATGTTATTAACAAACACACAAAAAAAGGGGTCGCTGAATATCCGACATATATCATACGAACGCTACAAGCTACCTTGTCGGTCAAGCACTGAGGTGACATGACTGTCCGGGTTTGCTTTGCGATTCCCAAACCTCTGGGTCAGTTGGGGCTGAATTGGCTGTTATGGTTACCGTGGAATAGCTCGCGGCATTGGCCATGGTCATATACTCCTGAAAGAGAAAGGCAAGCACGCGGCAGCGCTAACAGGGCATTGCGCGTTGCCATAGAATCACTACAACCTACATGTATCGTCTCAATGCAATGCATTTTCTAGACGCCAATCAAATGTCGTAGTTTTTCTTCAAAGACATTTGTCAAGCCTATCTCGGTCGCATCCGGTGTCCAGCAAACGGCACGCGCCGCACGCCGTTCGCTTGACACCAGATTCTGTGCCTATGAAACTCAATGCGCAGTGTTAAGGGCCGCCCACACTAGCGAGAAAACGCGCGTGGCACGCCGATCGCGGCAAGTAACAAAATGTCGCCGAAGCACAGTCAGCGCCACGAGCGCGTGCAGAGACACGCCCTTTATCTTCCCGCTTAACCGATTTATCGGCGCGCCGGGCGCGTTTTCTCGCTAGTGTGGGCGGCCCTTTACAATTTCCCCGGCGTCTGCCGCTCGATCCTTTGGGCGGGATGCGCAACGCGTCAGGGAGACATGCTGTCTGGGTGGCTGGTACAGAACGACGGTTCAATCCACGGGCCCCAAAGATATAACCCCCAGTCACAAGCTTGTGACGCCAGAACAGAAGGAATGTAATCTTGTTGATAACAACAAAGAACAATTTCAATAACAAAAACATAACAAGAAAGAGTAACACGTGGCATGCGCTGCCGGAACAATTACAGCACATGGTTCCATATTAGCGCTTAGAGTAGCGGAACTTTGTTTCCCGATATTGGTGTGGACGCCGCCCTCTTGGTGCTTGTGCAGAGCAGACGCAACTGCCGACAGTCATGAATCAATAGTGCGACATCCTCACGTCAAGAAACTCATGTAATATCGCATTTCTCAGTCGCGAACTGTTCGAACATTTGTGAAGGACGGAAAAGCGTTTCCTGCAATTTCAGATAAAGCTTCGGGTAACTGACAACCACGATTTCAAGCCACACGATGATCAAGTGTCGTTACCCTAGGGTAACGACACTTGATCATCGTGTGGCTTGAAATAAGCCACTAAACAAGCGTAGCTTATTTAGTGGCTTTAGGCTTAGAGCCACTAAATAAGCTACGCTTCAGAGTAATTACACTTCAGCCGTCTTGGTGCCTAAAATCATGGTTGCCAGTTATTTGAAGTTTTATCTGAAATCGCGGGAAACTTTTTTTCGTCCTCCTTCTTTCAGAAATGGTAGGACGGTTCGCGACAAAGCAAACCAATTCGACCTGAGCTCCCTCCGTGTCTAAACCTGAGAAAGCCGGAGTTTTGAATTGTGACGATCTGACAGTTGCGTCTGCTCTGCTCTTAGCACCAAGTTGGCGGCGCCCAGCCGCAGACCGGGGAGCGGAGTACAGATATACTCTAAGCGTAGCTCATTTATTGTCACTATCTCGTATAATAAGATGCTATGGCCAGAGCTTTTGACGTCCGTGCAATCGCGCAGCTTGAACGCGGCACAAATGTGTACATAAATCTGCAGCACGACTTGGTGTCGGCGCGTCGGCGTACACTTGTGTGTGTGTGTGTTTGTGTGCGCGGGCGCGTGCATATTTTCTTTTCTTGCTGCCAAGCAATATTCCTCAAGGAAAGAAAAAGTAAACATAAACATCAAAATAATTTTAAGAAAAGTGGCCGGCTCTTGGCGTATTTGTTCCGCAGTGGCGAAATCTGGAGGTGCCAAGAGGCGAAGCCGGCAGAGTCCAGGACGCTCATTGAAGAATGTTTTGTGCGTGCGTTCTTTAAAAACGGCAAGTCGCCCGTTGTCTCTTTTTATTTTCTATTTTCTTTTTTAATCGTCTTTCGACCGACCGTCACTGTCTTTCTCCTCTTTTGCTCAGTCGTTCGAGCAAGTCGTTTTGGCGAGCGGTGTGGGTAGTTTGCCGTTTCGATCTGGATGAGCATCGTACCGGCGTGAAATCACGTATCAGTACTGCATGATGCCTGTTAAAGACCCCAGGCAAGCTGTTTTAATGCACTGGCTAAATTTCGTTTCTACATTTGGTAACAAGATGTCGCCATAACCTTGGTGACTAAGGTCCAGTGTCCGAACTAATGACAACTTAGTTTTTAGTGGTATGTTGCGAGTACTGTGCGTGCTACTGTCACGGTGTCAATGTGCGTTCGGCCTGATTGACTTGACATGTGAGTACTGTAGTTTGGTACTGTCTCCAAGCGCCTGTATAACCACATAACTTTCATAGGGCGATACTTGGGGTAAAAAAAAGTCAAGATCAGAATACTATATTAAGCACTAATTTGTTTTGCTGTTATCGTTTCCGCAGCCCGACTTCTAATGACCTCTTTTTTTTTCCAGATGATGAAGTGGTGAATTCCCCTCTTCGTCTGAACAACTGGGAGCTGTGAACTTTATGTTCAAGAACCGGATTTACCTAATTCGCGCTTGATGAAACCGGTAACCGAATCGTTATTTAAAAAGAAAGAAAATCACTGAACAAGGACTGAACCGGAACAAAATGAAAAGTTACAGAAATCTAGATGAGCATCGTACCGACGTGCGGTCATGTATCTCTACTGCGTGATGCACGTTAAAGACCCCAGGCTAGCGGTTGTACCGCACTGGCTAAATTGCTTATCTACAGCGAGTGACTCGTCGCAACTTTAAATGGCTGACCAACTGCACGCTGTATAAATATCCCTGTAACCGATTTTTTTTTTAACACGAACCGCATCTGAATAATGAGATGTTCGGCTACCTGCTTTAAACCCAGCCGATCTTTTGTTTGCGTGAAGCACAAATAAAGAGTTCGATTGAGAATATTCAGAAATCGCAAGAGTCGTCCAGCAAACGTAAAGGTTTACGTTTTGTGGGAGGCTCTAGCAAATCGTGCTACAGTCCCCTTGTACTGGCACCGTATACAAACTGCACATTTGTAATATTTTAAGTGGAAAAGGGGACCAAGACTACACGATAAGAAAAGGTGGTTACCGTCCGGTGACCGGGGCAGACGCCCGGGGGCGTGAAGAAGCAGTCCAGCCAAGTCAAGGGTCAGCGAGCATCTCCTCTTCTTTTCCGGTACGTTAGGACACTTAAAATTCTAAGGACGCACTAAAAAAAATTGAACAAGTATCATTATCGCTTTTCATGGAAACGTCCAGAAGTACTGTGCAAAAAATATCGTGATACCTGATACTGCTCAGTCTTAACACTGGCAGGAAATCTTAGTACCTGCAGTACACAAAAGTCACACGCCACAGAAAGGAAAACTTGTTCACAAGATTGTCTTTAAGAGCACAGATTTCTCAAAATATTCCGCGTAAATGTAGTTCAACTTCCACTTCTCAAAATATTCCACGCAAATGTAGTAACTCCGACCTCCCCCTTCCATGAAAAATAAATCTGTACTTGTAGGTAAGTGACTATTTTAGTATATTCCTAACGAGCGTGTTGGTACGATGTACTAGATAACAGAAAGTATAAAACAGAGAGAGGACGAAACACAGACTTCGTGGGCTCAGCGGTTCGCTCAGCGTGTGCCCACCCTCCCCCGCCCTCCTCGGGTGGGTCTCTGGTGCCTTCTGTCGTGGACGAGCTGCGCGGCGCCCGACTGAAACTTTTGGAATCTGACAAAACAGGCGTTTTCGTCATCATGGAAGAAGACCTCTTCGGCGTTAAGGTGGGAGCTGCCCTAGATAAGAACTTTATCTTGCTCAAAAAAAGACCTTCGGGATCTTTGAGATCCAAGGTTAAAGACCTGTGCACGAACCTTGACCTGCCAGCCCTGAGGAACGCGATAGCCGCCCCCTCAAAACAGTACCTGACTGTCTTTTTCTCCGCAAAAACTCACGAACCCGATGTTCCGCTCCGCAGCATCATATCAGAAAACAGCTGTTGGCAGAAGCGCCTGGCATTTTTCCTACTCAAGCACCTAACCGCTCTCAATCTCCCTCAACCTTTTCGCATCACCAACTCCTCTGACCTGATGTCACACCTCACCCCTCTCCACGATTCGCCTGTCCCCCTCGGTCTGTTTTCGTTTGATATCGAAGATATGTATTATAATCTAGATGTCAATTACCTGCTCGGGTCTGTGAGCAACGCCATAGATGAGCACGGCATGTGCAAGTTCCAAAACGCGTCGGGAGTCTCCGTTAAAGGGTTCCTTTCTCTGCTAGACCTTTACCTCCGCTCTACGCTCGTTGAGTACGAAGGAAAAATTTACATCCAGAAGGCAGGTGTCTGCATCGGGTCTTGCCTGGCGCCCATTCTTAGTGAAATCTTCCTAATGTATGTGGATAGGGATATAAAGGCGAAACTGGAGTCGACGGCACCCGGGTGCCAGGTATTCAGGTACGTAGACGATTATCTTGTGCTGCACCAGGAACAGACAGAGCCTGAGATCATTCTCAAAGCCTTCACATCAAGCCCCGCCGGCCTCACGTTCAAAAGAGAGGACCCGGTAGGGGGTACCCTTCAATTTTTAGAACTATAACTTAGTCTCCGACCCGGGGGGTTGTGCTGGGAATTCAAACAAAGATCAGAAAAGCTTCACCAGCGCCCACTCAAAAACAGTCAAGCTAGGCCTGGTTAAGTCCCTCCTGAAAACTGCGCGATCTAGGTCCTGACCTCATCTAGGCACAAACAGCGTTATCCTGCAAATAGATAGGTTGCGGAAAGCTGGATATCCAGAAGACCTTCTGACAAATACTCTAAAGAGACTTATTACCTCCTCCAACACACCTCCCTCTACACCCCGACCCCGCCGAAAACAATTCGCCGTCATTCCGTACACACACAACACTTCACATCGCCTCACGTTTCGACGTAGGAGTCGTCTTCAAGTGCAAATTCAAACTGAAGCAGATGTGCCGTCAGGTCAATAATCCTTCCCCTCCAAATCCCTGTCCCAAGAAACATGAAAAGCAGTTCGCCCCTTGCCGGATAGAGAAAATCTATTCCATTCCTTTCTCTTGCGGGGGAGAATATATCGGGCAAACCGGCCGGTGCCTAAATGACCGCCTGAGGGAGCACTTCCGAGAGGTCGCCGATCCCAGCGAGGAAACGGTGCACCCGATTGCAGCACATCGTCGCACATGCGGAGGTTGTAAGCCAAGGTTCAAAAAAACGCGCGTGCTAGGTCGCCATCCTCACAGATTCGGCAGGGAAGTTATCGAATCTTTTGCGATAAAAAACTCCGTCGTCAATGTCTCTTCCCCCTCGCTAGCCCTCTCCGATAGAGAGATAGATTATCTGAGCCAAGAGCTGTCCGGGGGGATTAGACGACCTCGGTGAGCGGCCCGACCCCAACGAGTCCACGCACCCAGCCGCCTCTCCCACCCTCCCTTCCTTCCTCTTACTTCCCCCTCCGCCTCTGCCTTTCCCCTTTCCCTAGGTCTGCGCAGGGGAACATACGTTCGCACCCATGGAATAAACTTTGTTGAGAGTTGAAAGAATGCACTCGTCTGTGTTTCGTCCTCTCTCTGTTTTATACTTTCTGTTATCTAGGACTATTTTAGGATTGTTTAATATGATGATACATGCTACAACAAATCAAATGTCCAGGACACCTTTGTAAGTGTGGTTAGTAGGTTATTAGTGTGATAAGCATGCAGTGTAGTTTGTATTCAGTGTTTGCCTTGGACATTTGTTGTTGTAACTGGCCAAGGTTATTTTATGCCAATGAGACTATGTCCAAAGCTCTGCATGATCACCAAAACAAACGCACATCACTGGACTCGGCCTGCCCACTCTTAACTGGCACCACCATGACGTAGTCCTTGAAGTTTGCCGGGACTCTCTTCTTGCGGGGCGGTCGGGCTGGTACCGGTGGTGGCGGTGAAAGTGTAGGCGGAGTGTGGTACTCCGGTTCAGTACTTGATGTTGAGCTGGGCCGAGATCCGAGCGGTGTGCTCGCCCTCGGCGGATGGAAGACTGCGGCGGACGGCTGGGGAGGCTGTGCCCCAGCAGACTTTGAAGCAATAGAATGACCTTGGACCACAGCAGGTAGGCCAGGATCCACGGCGGACCCAGGTTCTGGACCAGCAGGACCAGGAGACACAGCAGGAGGGGCCCACTACACTCTAAGAAAAAGTGAGCACCCCCCCTTGTCATCGTGCGTTTTGACGGCTGTAACTACCCCACAGGCTTGCCTAACTACCCACTGGGCTCGAGCCATTGAGAGTTAGCACCCTGTTGGAAGGTGACAAGCATGGGGTAGTCACGTTTTATAAACTCTTGAATTGAACATTCAAGTGCATGCAGTCGTTTAATAGTAAAAGTCACTTCAAAAATCTCAAAAAGTACTTAAAACTTGTTTTCTTTGTGCGTTGGTTATTATTTATTCAAATTTAAACCGCTCGAAACAAGCGTGTGGCTTATTTCGCCTAAACTGGCAGAAAACAAACAAGTACAGGCAACATTGGTACGCACCTACTAAAACCCGAGGCAGATAAAAAGTATCGCGGTTGTCCTTTTTGGTTCCGTCGCGGGTTTTACCATGTACAACAGTAAACAACAGCTGGCAGCTGGCGTCGTGCTCGAGGAATTTAACCAAATCTCTAGAAAAGCACAGAAAGCTACGCACAGGCGTGAGTTGACTTGAATGTTCGTCGGACGAGATACTCTTGTCGTCTTTTATTGTGCGGTTCAGTAAAGAGGGTGCTCTCAATAAAGGTGTGATCGGTCAGTTCTGCGTGCAGTTCAGTTGCAAATGGCCTCCTCGGTTCCGCCCGTTCCGCCGAACTTGCGCTCCTGTCGTACCCAATTTTTTTGCTTACAAGTGCAGTGAAGTATGAAGCATTGCACACCACGACTCAGGCCGGACAGCACGAACCTACACAGATATCTGCGATCATGTTCGTGTGTTTCACTATTTCTCTGTCTCGGGATACATGATTCACCTTCACTGGCTCATTTGGCACATTTCATCGAGCATACTCGATAAAAAAAAAAAAAAAGCTCAAACAAGTGTGTGTCATCCAAGGCGGAGTACTTCGAAAGGGACTAGGATTTCAGGCCTTCCAGTACGCGTTCCTTTTATCTATATAAAAGATTCCAAGTAAATTTCCAAATATAAGGCATTGGCAAACATATACGTGCTATTTGTTTTAGATTTTTTTTTTTTAGAAAAAGTATTGCTGGAGACGACAGCAGGTGCAGCGCAGAGAATGATGTTTTCGGCGTTCTTTGATGCTCAACAGCTCATTCACACTGGAAGCGGATCCGCATTCGCAAAGCGGTTGTGAGCGCGGTTGTATAAAGATCCAGTCCAATTGCACGCACACTTGATGTCATGGAGTGCGCGTGCAATCGTACTGGATATTTATACAACCGCGTTCGCAACCGCTTTGCAAACGCGGATCCGCTTCCAGTGTGAATGAGCGGTAAGGCCGGTCATTCACTTGCGTTTGAATGAGTTTGACAGCTTTGCGTCGAGAACCGAAAGCGACTCACCGGCACCACTGTGCTTCGTATGAAGCGTGGAATCCAATTCAAGGAATCATCTTGGCACGCGATGAAAGCAGCAGGGATGCCCTGGTTTCTCGCTGCCGCAACGCAGTCAGACGCAGTCAAACGCCACTGTCTGAACCAGGCTTTACATAATTTAGCATACGTATTTCGCGTTCGTTGCAGGTGAAGGCACGGGCCCGAAAGCGGCAAGTCTGCACTGTCCTCTTGGCGCGAGCGCGAGCGCATGGAACGCATATTTGAAAGACACGCGCTTAAGCAAAAACAATTGTAGCGAAAAGAAGAAAACTGAAACAACGTTTCGGGGAGGACCGGCGGACGGGCTTCGCCTGGCTTCGCCAGAATCACCTGCGCGCGCTCAGTGTACTAAACATTTACTCAACCGCCCCTGAAGTCATTCGGATATGTAAAAAGAAAAAAGAAAATGCATCAGCGTGTTCAGAAAGTTGTGATTGCAGAAATTGTTTTCGATAATTAATACAATTAATTAAACAGGCTTCTGTATACTTAAAGTGTAGGCTAGCGAGAAAACGAAACTGATCAAAATGTGACGTGTAGCGACTATTCAAATTTATTCATAACCTGCAGTTCACTTTTGCAATAAATAACATTAGAGATACGAGCGCTTTCCTAAGGGCAGTAGAGGAAAATAATATATACGCGTAAACCTTGCACAGTCTTTTTGTATTTATGCAAAATATGACAGTGGTCACCATCCTAATTGGTCACAGAAAATACAGCAGTATATAAGGTGGCGGTGTCGAGTAGACGTGTGTATAGGAATGTAGAGTGTCAATATCGCATGTAGCATGTAGTACCTTGTGCTGTGTCTGAACGCGTTTCTGTGTAGAATGCTATGGTGCCTGTATGTCGCGTATGTGTGAAGTGTGTAGTAGAATATGTATACATGTGAATGTCTGGTGAGGCGCTGAACACAAAAACTGTTGGCTTCGTTTTTTTTCTAGTTTGAGCCCTGTCCGTTAGGTGGCGCGTGGCGCCGCCCAATTCAAAGAGTCGCGCGTTTATGTGTCTACTTATTTGAGTGAAAAACATGGAGGCGTTCCATGGCTCTACGGAGCAGCCCCAAAGGGTTCGGTGGTTCGGTTCTCAGCCTCTCGTCCCAGTGGGATCAGTCTCATAGCCAGTTGAATGGGTGTTCCGTGCGGTGAATAGCGCTAAGTGCGTGCACAAACGCGGTGAGGATTACCAGGGACTTGGAAGTGGATAACGAATGCTAACAGGTGAGCAGGAGCATTGAACGATCGGAACCGACGCCGCTTAAATCGGTGATGCTTCGCCTCGCCGCTGTCAACCGAAACCGCCGGATCACTTGCGGCAAGCACAGCAAGGAGACGCTCTGTTCAATAAAGATATCATTCCATTTGTCGCTATACGATTCCTTTCTTGAATGTTTTCTGGTCGCGAAGTAAATGCAGCCGGCCGCGCGAAAGCAGTCGCGGACACCCCCTCAAATGCCTGCCTGCCTGTCCCCCCCCCCCCCCCCCCCCCCCCTTCCTTTCACATCGTCGCCTCTACCAACACCTCCTAGAGAAGAAGGCCAGAGCGCTCTGAGAGGTTACGTCACAATGGCGGAGGAAGGAAGTCCATGGCGCAACTACGTGAAAATACGCTATCGACGTGAAAAAAATGTACCTCGGCGCGGTGGTGTTCATGTGCGTTTATCCGGCATTAATATGCGTTTTAAAGGCGCAGTCTTGTACAATTTATTATATATATAATATAAACGTAATATACAACGCGTTACCAAGGTTGAGAGTACCAAATTTATATTTATGAGTATCCCCGTAACCGCGGGACTACGTGCAGTTCCGCAGCACCCCACACCTTTCGAAAGGACCGGCTGCGATGCTGCCGATGCCACATGGCTCCGATTCTGGTAAATTTACGTTGTGTGTGAGCTGCTGACTGTTTGAAAAGGAACGCTGAGACATCTCAGAAGGGAAGGAAACCGAAAAGAAATCCAGTCATCGTCGCAGGGAGCGCACACGAGCAAGAGATGGGTCGACAACGTCAAGGCTTTCGTCGCCGCTGCTCTCGTGTGTGGTACTTTTGAGACGTGTTTCCCGTCGTATTTCTGTCATCACGGTAGTCTCGGGTAGTTTTTTTGTGTTCGCTTGATACTACGGCATTTACGTGGATTCGTGAAACAAGTCCTGCTTCGGTTTGAGTGACATGTGTGGCAACTAGCCAACGAAGACTGGTCGATTAATCGATAGACCTCTCTCTCGATAGAGAGAGGCTTCTTGGAGTTCGTGTTCAAATGTGTACGTCACGGATATTGTGGGACGTATGGATGCGATCGACAGGTGAGAAACAACTTATTTGCGGGCCTTCTTGGTCATGTAGGACGCAAGTAAGATGCTGCAATCGTTTTTTTATTTTTTTTATTCGCATGATAGATTGCAATTTTGTTCTTTGTCATGATTCGTGTGTAGTTGCATCGACATTTGTAAATATGCGCGCTAATCTAGTTTTCACTGGAAGGTGAAAAACAAGTTTGTGTGATTATTGAAAGTGCGTTGTTCGTGGTTCTGTGTTTATTTATACTTTAAGTTATTTTATTGCCTTTTCCGCGTTTATACTAAAATCTTAACTGTATTAAGGTAATAGTATTATTATATACAAATTAAGTTATGTTTTGTTCTAAGGCAGCTCGAGCCCCATAGGGAGAAGTAAATTAGTAGACTAAGTAGTAAGTTTAGTACCCCTGCCACACGGAAAAGTTAATATATTTTAATTCAGTGATATAGGATTTAATCAGCTCGCGGTCTTGAGTGATTATACGAGCGCCGCAAGCGGATTTCTCGACCCCATAATGTCATTCGATCGAAATTACATTAATTTTGCCATGTGGCCGGGGTATGATGCAAGAATTCAGTGAGTGCACGCGATAACGTCGCTTACATTATCGTGAGAAACACTTGTCTTGCCTTGTCCGCGTTGACTACGTCTACTTGATTTTTAACTGTTCTGTTTTGCTGTTTCCAAATCACTGCGTGTCTCGCCATTTCGTCGAAGCATTTCTGTATAAAATATGCATTCCTACAACAATAATTGCATGTCTCAATGTTTTCGACTTAAAACAATAACATTTTTCTATAGACGTCTTGTACGCATACCTCGTGCCATTTCGTACCGATTATTTAGCGGTGCAATATTTTGCTCGTGTAATAAAATGATTTCTAGACTTGTTGCTATGTGCAGCTTTCATTTTAGCTAATATGACACGCGTATGTGACTAAAAACGCGTTACGGCGGTCGATCTACGCGCGTTGCATTCGCTTCGACTCGCGCCCCCCATGGCCTTCCTTTGCGACGTCACGAGAAGAACGCTACGGCCTTGTCTTCTAGGAGGTGTTGCCTCTACTCGTAATACGTGCGGTGCCCGTGGTTCGAGGCGCGTTTTGGAGTGCTTCAGTGCGCACGGAAGGCCGCGAACGGGCGCACGCACTTGAGAATCGTATTTTAGCAAAAAGCAGTCCAGCTCGCTAGGCCTTACTCGTACTGCTCCACCGTCGCTTGCCAGCCGCCATGTTGCTTTTGGGGGTGCTCACTGTGGCAACCTGTTGGTTGCGTGCCATGTGATTACCCGTGGGGTTGTTAGTATAACGAAGGTGGGGTAGCGATATCTGTGACGGCTTCTGACGACCCCAAAGTTAGTACCCCACGACAACCCTTTTGTTGAGAGTGTAGGCCCTGGCACAGCAGAGTGCTCAGGCTGCACAGCATGCCCGATGTTTCTTAAGGAACCCAGACCAGCAGCTGTAAATGACGGATTAGGCTCCACAGGTAAGCCCGGTTCAGGAAGCGCAGGATCTTGTTCCCCAGTAAAGCGCAGTACCTGCTGCCCACTGGAACCTTCGGGTGGCGGAGAACCACCGACATATGCTTGGATATGATGTTCAGTAACTTCAGGAGCACGGGTAGATGCATGGACCAAAGGATGTGTATGTATATGCCTATAAGTGGGAACATGCCTTGTATCTTCGTCTTCATCGCTATCCCAAGACGGATCAGGAAGGTCCACAGGAACAGGATGCATAGAAGATGTCTTTGTTAACTTCATAGCATTCCAGCGTCTACCGTCGTCCAGTTGATATGTGGCAAGTCCCAGTTGTGTATGTATCCTATGAGGTTCAGAGTATGTACTATGCAGTTTACCATGATGATTGGGTTTGAAGACACGAACTGTTTGCCCAGGACGAAACTGGGGCGGTCGTACCGCACGTCAATGGTCAGAGTAGGCCCTCATTTTCTGTTTATATACTTGGAGTCTTTCGGGAAGCTGATTTCGTTTGTCAGAGAAGTTATCCGGAACTTCCTTCGTAGGCATACCCTTTAGATCAAGTCTTGAGCGAGGAATCCACCCATGGAGAAGTGATGGTTCAAACCCAGTTGCAGAATGCACAGTTCGACGATGTGCTTCTAGATGATCACGAACAGCATCAGGAAGCGAACGACCTTGTACTACAGCGAGTTGTAGGCAAGACTTCAGGACACGATTAAGTCTCTCGACCTGCACATTACATTGAGGATGATATAGAGCTGTTGTCCTATGTTTAATATAATGTTGACGCAAGAAATCTTGGAACTCACGAGATACAAATTGGACACCATTGTCAGAGACAATCTCACATGGAAGTTCTTCCCAGGAAAAAACGTTCTTCGGGAACGTTATAACTGTGGCTGACGTTACGGAAGAGGTAGCTTGGACTTCGGGCCACTTAGAGTGGTAATCTATGAGAAAAATGAAGAATCGCTGAGACGGTGGTGCACGATCGATCGGGCCAACAATATTGATTCCGAGCTTCTCCCAAGGTTGGCTTGGAAACTTGATGGGCTGTAAGGAGCTGGTGCCGCCTTGACTGTTTTGTCCGTTGAGTGACACACTGTGAAATTTTTGTATCTTCACCTTGATCTGTTGGTTCATTTGAGGCCACCAGTAGTGTTCGCGGATTACACTTGTGGTTCTTGATATTCCTTGGTGGACTTCATGCGCCAGTTCAATTATGCAATCACATAGTTTCACAGGAACAACCATCTTTTCTCCTTTGTATAGAATTACTTCGTTCAAAGAAAGTTGATCTCGTACCTGATAGTTAGGTCGTAGATCTGTAATTCAGTTACCGTCTTGCGGCCAGGATGAAGTAGTGTAACGAATCACATATGACAGGACTGTGTCATTGGCCGTAGCCTCTTGAAAACCTTCTTTAGACAATGGACGAGCCATGATGGTAAAAACTACTTCCTCGTGGAACTTTATGCCTACTCCAGTGTCGGGCACTGGTAATCTTCAAAATCCGTCAGCGACGACATTGGTTGCTCCTTTCTGATATTCCATCTCGAAATTGTAATTCAACAGTCTTGCCGACCAGCGGGTGATTCGTAAAGGACGAATTCTGGAACCCTTGTTTGAAAGTTGGGTAACGAACGCTTGATGGTCACTTCGAATGACGAACGATCTTCCTTACAAGTAAACATGCCAATTCTCACAGGCCCAGAGATATGCGAGTGCTTCCTATTCGCCAGTTGAATATCTGCGCTCAGCGTCAGTCAGTGAGCGAGATGCGAAAGCCACAGGACGAAGTTGATTACCATACTGTTGTTGTAAAACAGCACCGAGACCATACTGTGAAGCATCTGTTGCCACAACTATAAGTAATGTCGGGTCAAACATTGACGAAATAGGAGCTTTTAGAGCGCAGCTCTTAGGCGCCCGTTTCCGGCTTGAGCGGCGTCGGCGTCGCTGTCGCCGTCGGAGTAACCAAGGTCACCCTAAGGTCACGTTACCCCCAAGGTCACCCTAAGGTCACGTGAGCCCCAAGGTCACGTGACTCCCGAGGTCACGTGACCCCTCCCAAGGTCACCCCAAGGCAACGTGACCCCCGAGGTCACGTGGCGCCCCTCCTCAAGGTCATGTGACCCCCCCCCCCAGTCACGTGACACCCCCCCCCCCCCGAGGTCACGTGACCCCCTCCCCCGAGGTCAGGTGACCCCCCGGAGTATATTAAAGAATGAGGGGAGGAGGAAGAGGAGGAGGAGGGGTCTACCCTCCCCTATGTACCCTTCCCTCCTCCTCCTCAAGAGCTGCGCTCCAATTCGGCGTTACAGGGAGTTGTAAACGGCTTTCACTTTTTCTTAATTCTGGAAACATTCTGGAAACTAGCCTCGACTTCCGGAGACCAGTTGAAATGAACACCTTTACGAAGATGTCTACGCATTGGCTCAACGATGGTGGAGCAATGTGGGATGAACTTACTATAATATTTAACAAGACCCAAAAACGCTTTCAACTTTACTGGATCTGAAGGAGTTGGAAAATTTGGGAGTGTATCTACCTCAGATGAAAGGGTTGCTAACCCCTTCATGGAAAGGTGTCCCAAAAATGAAAGTTCTTGAACTTGAAAGACACCTTTACGATTAAATTTCATTCCCGCTTGGGAAATGCCACATAACACTTGGCGGAGGTTCTCATTGTGTTCCTTCAGAGAGGATCAATAGATGATGATATCGTCTAAGTAGAACCGGACACCAGGGTGATCCTTGAGAAGTTTAGACATGAATTGTTGAAATGCTGCGGGTGCAGATGCCAACCCGTAGCGAACTCTCTTGTAGTGAATTCCACTCGTAGATCCGGAGCGCTTTCCTCCGTGAGGGAAATGAAATTCTGCTCCGTGGGACCCGCTCCGAATCGACGAGGGGAAGATAAACTCGCACTTTTGGAGCGACCACCCCTAAACCCTTCCCCCGCTTCCCCCTCGGCCGTTCAAAATGGTCTTTGCTCGAACTTGGCAAGCCCACCAACGCCTCAGCCGACTGATCTTTCCGACGACCAGTGACCACTGTCACTGTTTAGCTGCAGAAATAACACGCGACGCAGGCCGGGCGAAAATGCCAGTACCGTGGAGCCCGTGTCACAACTAACGTGGAAGACGCCCGCGTTCCACACCGTCACAAACCTTTCGGCCGCCTCGAAGTGGCGGGGCACGCACAGCGATCGTCATCGGTGGAGTTCAGATTGCTGGTAAGACTTGAATAAACACAAAGAGGTAACAAGCCATCACATGGACGGTCGTTACCTAATCTGTTCTTGCTTTATTGCATGAGAAAACGTCGGCGGCATGCAGTGTAAAAAGGTAAACAATCATTGGCTACAGAATGAACAGGCCTAACCTTGCGTCTGCCTCCGGATTTTTTGTCGTTTTTTTTTCTTTTTCTTCCTCTCACGATCGCAGATGTCAGCGCTTACGCTTTAACACGCTCCAGTCCCGGCTTTGTATCCCTGATTTACGCAAGGTAGGAGCGTTCGAGCCGTCATAATCCTGCGTAAACATCCGACGCATCCGAACAGATCAAACACGACCGCCCGATCGGCCCGATCGGCCCGGCCGGCGACCTCGCCAACCTCGCCGCGCATGCGCACTGTTGAGTTAAAAAAAGGAAATGATGTATGCGCTCTGTCAAGTTCCGGATAGATCTGTAAACTCCCGTGGAGCAAGTTCGGCGGGGTTGGGGGCGCTCCATGGAGCGTGTGCTGCCAGAGATCTACGAGCGGAGGACGATCAACTCGAGCCAGATCTGCGAGTGGAATATGCGCGCTCGAAATGGAGCGCTTTTGGAGCGCTCGAGATCTGCGAGCGGAATTCACTATTAAATCGAAATAAGCCCTCATGCGTGAAGAAAGACGTGAGATCACGACTCCCCGGGTCGAGACGACCTTGATGATATGCAGACGCCAGATCCAGTTTTGAGAAGACTGCTGCTCCACGCAAGGAATTCAAAAGTTCGTCAATATGAGGAAGCGGAAATGAATCTATGACGACAGCTTTGTCCGGCTCCCTAAGATCAACACACATTCGGATGTTACCGTCTGGTTTCCGTACGACGACGATGGGTGACACCCATTCAGAAGCATCAACACGTTCAATGACACCCTGTCGTTGTAACTTCAAAATCTCTTCAGAGACACGATCCCTTAGAGTCATCGGGAAACGTCGGAGCTTTGATTGTACAGGTGGAACAGTATGTCGCACCTTAACCTTGTGTGTGTGGTTTTTTACCAGACCCAATCCAGGACTGAAAAGATGTTCGAATTCTTCGAAACCTGGTGACAACTTGGATGTATCTCGTGTGGATGCATTGGATGCAACAGGAGCATTCCTTGTATTTCTATGGTGACTTGCTGGATCTATATATGCATGAGGACTTGTGTGTTCAAAAGGACTTGTACTTGTGTGATTTGTATAATCAGGAGCACCGGTACTTTTAAGACTTGTTGGATATCTATATGCCAAACTTGATGGACTTGCCTTCGCAGGATGATGGTGCGGACCTTGAAGTCCTTGACTTTCAGGATGGTGTTGCGGAGTTGAATCGTCAAGGACTTTCGGTGTGGTTTCTTTAGAAACCGAAGATGAAGGTGAAGATGAAGGACTGTTTACATCCAGAGCTGAAACCAGTTCGGAACTTGCAGCTCGTTGGAAACCAGGAGATGAAGGACTGTTGATTTCCAAGCCACCAGGAGGGAGCGTGGCTTTATGGGACGACACGGTGGCCGGTCGTTGCTGCGGGTGGGTCGCTGATCTCACATCAGGTCGTGGTGCTCCTCTCCCGTCAGCGTGATCTCGGCCATGAAAGCGTCTCGATGCACGGTGCCGCTGTCGCCTCGCTCCGCCGTCTCGACAGAAAGCGGGTTGTCCTCCAGGAACGTCACACTTGACAGCTGATCCGGAGCAGGAGGGGGTCCACCGTGCCCATTAGGTTAGACCTGGCTCCACTGGACTGCCGGTCTGCGAAGGTTCGCCGCGAGTCACGGTCTTGCACTGGGAACGAATACATGAAGGCAGAGTTTGGCGGACGACAACTCCGACAGACTGCCGCGAAGTGGCCCAACTTCCCGCAGAGCAAGCAGGTCGCCTGAGCCGACGGGCACAGCGCCCTTTCATGATTTCGCCGGCCGCAGAAGTAGCAGGCGCCGTCGGCATCTCCCCATCCAATCCGTGGCGGAGCAGGATCACGACTTCGCTGCTGCGGAAAGGACCGCGCCGAATACAGGGGCACGTGACAGGGACGACCGGGGCCCAAGACATCCTGGGTTCAGGCTGCGACGTGGTGTAGCCATGGTAGGGCCAGAGGGAGTAGCCGGGTTGGCCACCTTGAACAGCACCGGTGGAATTCGAATGGGGGCGCGCTCCTGGAGTTCGAATGGGCGCGCGCTCCTGGACGCGCTGGGGGCGGTGCCCGGGGTTGTTTGTGACGGTGAAAGGATTCCGCCTTCTTCGCGGACTGCTCATTTTGAAGTGCTAACTGGACAAGCGTAGATAGCGTAGGCACCTCACTGCCGGTACATTCTCGAAGAATTCGATCATGGACGCGTTTCGAGTCCAACCTTTTTAGGAAAGCCTCACACACCCGTTCATCTAGGTTGTCCCCGAAAGCACAAAACGAGCCCCGCCGCCGCAGCTGGGCAAGGAACTCGCTAACCGTCACTCCGGGACGCTGAACGATCTCTCGAAACTTCCTGCGTTCTAGGGAAACACAGCCGGAAAAGTCGAAGTGATTACCCACGGCCTCTAGAAATGCTTGAAACGCGTCGGTTCCTTCATCGACGGGCTTCTCATTGAGTTGAAAGGCATCCACGATGCGCTGCCCTTTTTTACGCAACAAAGAAAAGAGCATGGCTTTCTTACGACGAGGTTCGACGGCGTGTAACGCCGACGCGTCAAGGAACGAGAGGAAGGAACGCTTCCAGGCAGGCCAAGCCACTGCTGGCGAACCGGGTACAGCTAAGAACACGGCCGGCGGAATTTTAGTAGACCATTTTTCTCCTCCGCTACGTTATCCCTCAAGAAAACGCCGCAGCTGCGCCTGCGTGTCGCCAGCCTTATCTGCATAGTTCAAGGTCTTGTGGCGGATTACGGAGCGCTATCCGGGTGCTTAGCGGGCTGCGGAAACGGTCTACTACAATTCCCCACTGTCGGCCCGACCGACGCAACTGACGACGTTGCAGCGGAAGAAAGAGATGGATTTTTTTATCCTATATATCTGTATTCTATACCAAAAGTGTTATGTGAAACGCAAAAATGGAAGTACTGGACGAGGTTTTGTGGAGACAGACACGCACCCTCAGCCCCTAAAGACGAGGAGAACTATACTAAGCCTCTGCAAGAACATGGCGAAGCGCCGAAACGAAGACCTCGGAGCAAAAAGGAAACTGCTTACTCAAACGCTTGCCAAAACCTACACCCTAAAAAAAAAAAAAAAAAAAAACGGTGCGCAAGTGCGCAAAGGGATTAATCGCCATCTTTCATGCCATTGACCCCAGCGCCCTCTATTCAGAAGCGGTAACTCGAGCAGTTCGTCCCACGGGCATTTTGTTGCTCCCACTGGAGTTGCTGCCCTAAGGAATACTTTAGTCCCCCTCGTCAATAATGGCTGCCGCAAGCCTTCGATGAAGTAGACGAAGCATCCCTCGAGTAGCTATTTTTGAAAGAAGCCTTCGCAAAACAAGATTTTGGGCCCGGGATTTAGAATTTGTCAGCACACGCGCATATTTGGTGAATGTTTCCGACCGCGAAAAACATGAGACTGGAATCCAAGCGACGCGGAGGCGCCGGTAACGAGGCTACCTACTCTCCATCTGCCACTCCCGCGCCCGAGTTTGAACTAGAGGTGACGGTCGACCCAGTTGACCTGTGGCGGTGCGGTGGATGCCGCGTTGGATGCAGTCGGAGTGGCGACCGATTGAACGGTGAGTTTTTATTGCTTTGGCTACTTGTAGAGCAGCAGAAATGTTATAGGCATTTCAGAACGTACTTCATAAAGTCGCAGGATTACCCTGTACGATAGGCGCTCGCTCTCTGACGAGGTCGGGCGCGTGCTCGCCCATGTTAGCGTGCAAACGATGCCCGGCGGCAATCAGTTCATCAAACAAACGATGTTACACCGGCAGATCGTTTCGTCGACGCAGCAGCGTTTGAATGCAACTTAGGTTCATCAAAAAGTTCCCGCGTTCGTTTCATCGACCAACCTTGCGACGCTTCATCGAAAGCGTCTTTCCGCGCATATCACCTCGGTCGGCGACCAAGGCGATGCGAGCTTGACGAACCCGTTGTGGTTCGTATGAGGCCTGGTGCGAGTTCGCGCCTCGAGAGTAAAGTTTCGCCCTTACGCTCTTAGGCGAAAGGTATGGTCGTATCCGGTATGCGTAAATAAACATGTTCTCAATCAATATTAAAGTTCCCCCGAGCGGAGCGAGGGGTTTCAGCGCGTAGTTCGGACTGTTTGAAAGCGGCGACCGCGAATTCATTTGTGGCGTACCAGAGTCGACTGAGCAAGTCCGCCTTAGTTGAGGTAGGCTTGCGGTGGACGAAATTAAACTAATAATGCAATCCCCGTGGTAATAAAAAAAAAAAAGTCGACGATATGTTTTAGGAGCACGTGTGCATGAAATTGAGCGGTGCCGCGAAGTCGTGCTCGCGCGCGTTTAGTTAAGCATTACTTTATGTTTTTAATTTCTCTGCGAGTCTCCGAGTGTCTTTCGGCCCTCTATAATTCGGCCGATGCTGGTCGGCTCCGCTGCACGGTTTATAGTTTCAACCATGGTCGGGAATCACCAAATTGGAATTGAACTTGAACGCTAAAACAATACACTTGTTACAGCGTGGAGGTGTTTTGTCTTGTAGCACATTTGCTTTTGAGATCCTCACTTCGGAGTTTGGTTTCGCCCTGTGTAATGTGTATAACTTATTTTGTGCTCGTGGCTTCGAAATGTGTTTTGTATTGTTCAAACCTGCTCTTGGAAACTTCGTTTAAGATGTTGTTTTTTTGTACGCATTGTCATTTGATAGTTGTGTTTGCTTTGGGCTCTGAGCATTTTCATTTCTTTGGTCTCTGAGCACTTTCAAACAGTCTCGTTAAGACGCGCGTGTCAAAATATAAATTTTACGCGAATAAAAAACATTTTAGAGCAATATTTATTTATTCATTGAAAGTACCCTCAGGGCCCGAAGACATTACAGAGGGGGAGGGCACATACACAAAATAAAGATAGCAATATTGTAACAAGTCAACAATACTAAATATGCAAAAAAAAAAAAAAAAAAACAGGTCATGGGTCATTGCTAAAATAGTTAGTGATTGCGCGAGACGCTATTTGGTTGGTAGTCAAGCTCTCTCCACTTGTTTCCTCTCGGTATTTCGGGGGCGGGGAGGAGAGGTGGATTGCCTTGGCCATCGCGTTCAGGTAGAGAAATGGTATGACAATCTTATTGAGGGGGAAATTGCGTATTACCATTCCGTGACGTCATGAACTTTGCGCGCAGAATTTGAAATTAGTCTCGCGCCGTCAATATTGCTAAAAAAATGTTTTTGCGTAAAATGTATTTTTTGACACTTGTGTCCCTTACAAACTGTATAAAAATACTTTTTTTAGGGGCCTTTTAGGGTACCATTTTCTCGTCCTGACTGTCATTCAATTTCGCATTAATACGTTCTGGTTATGACAGACACTCTTCTTTATGACAGCATCTTACATAAAGCATAGGGTTATCCCACGTAGCATCGTCATCTTGGAACAGAGGTAGCGGCAAACAAAAATAAAAACAATTCACATAAATATTAATTTGCACATGCCATGAACAGTTGACATCACGGCACAAAACGTTGCTATAGCTTCATTTAAAAGACACTTTAATTTTGATTTGGCCTAACACCTCCTAAATACCAATACTTTAGCACTTGATTTCTTTGTCGATTATCATATTTCAGTGCAGGGTACAAAGTGGTCAGTGCTATGTTAGCATTGGCCTTGAACTCGCGTTCAGTTGGTGAGAATACGTGTTCCAGCTGAATGCTAATGCAGCACTTTTTCCAGTCTGCCTTGCGATGACCTATGAGATGTGGTAGAATCCAACAACACTAAGGCCTTCCTATCTAGGGGGTGTTGAACTAACTATGTAGTGTCTGATTATTAAGCTCTTTAAACCATTGATTTCGGGCTTGTAGGCTCCTTTGTCCCCTGGATGTTATCAGTAAAATACTTGTGATGTAGAAAAAATATTCGACCTCAGGTGGAGAACAGGCATATGGAAAAGGGTTGATTTATGAACAGAAGTTTAGGGCGAAAATGAGCTGGTGCTAGATAATTAAGACTGTGTCTGCCTGTCCTTTCTTTCTCGAAATCTCTGAGTGTTTTTACTATGTTGAAGGTTAATTTACTTCGTTCCTTCTAATTTTCGTAAGCTGCAAGCATCTTCACACACGACTGAATATTGAAATTTCATAGCCGGCCACGTGGACGGAGTGAGAAGAGAAAGGAAGGAAACGGCTACGTATAGGGAGATGGTGAGAGATGCCATGGAGAGGACGGTTTGGGCAAAGAGGGTACATCAGCGTATACACCCTGCAACCTCCAACATCGTAGACGACTATCCAGCCCTAGAGCTCACAGACCAGGTAATATGTTGCTTAGTAACGATGTTGCTCATGCTTTTAAAAGCAGTAAGTTCCCTTATTAGACCACGACCACCCCCCTTATAATGCATTCGCGCTGCTAGCGAATGGGAGCTCCCGCAGGGAGATCCCATCGGCTCGGTGACGCGGTTGGGGAAAATGTTTCCCAACGCGCAGATCTGCTTTGCGGTTGCGGCTCCAGTCCTGGCATACACGCGCCGTTAGTCCTGTCATGGTAAAGCCTGGCACCATGATGGGTCTCCTTTTTTATCCCACTGACCTCAATAACGATTTTGTTACAACTGATAAAATATAATTTTTTCGCTTTTTCTTTTAAAAAGAGCAGTTTACAAATATCTTCGGGTAGACTTAAGATGTAAAAATAAATTTTCTTGCAGATCTTTACAGTGTTTTTTGGTATTAGTACTGGCGTCAAGGTAAAGGAGCGATTTATGGATGTTGTCTCAGAAAACCTGCCAACTGTTCTCATGGTGACTGAGGAAAAACCAAGACCGGCCCTGTTCTGCGAGATCATTGTAAGACTTCATAACGCAGAAGTTATAAAAAAGGTACACTTTACCTTTTGTTGTATTACACTTTTCTTTTTCAGCACAATTGCAGTAAATGAAGCCGTTGTTCGTCTTTTGCTATTAATTTCCTTCCAAGGACTCAGCTTACGGGTTGGCAGAAACTAAGGGCTCTCTGGACAAGTATTTCATTACCTGACCCTGCCCTCATGCACATGAGTATCTGCAGAAGGCATGGTCACCAGTTTTATGATCGACAGCTGGCTGGATCTGAGAGCATACATAATGTGAGAACAAGGCTTAAAATGGCACCGCCCTGTCAACCTGTAAGTTTTCAACAGAACAAGAGAGCAAGCACACTGTCCTTGCCCTGTTGCTCAATTCAGTGGAAATTATTCAAATTCAAAATGCCTTAAAAAAGTAAAAACTTCATAGGACAGTTCTTGCTTGCCTTTTTTTATAGCAGCATTATAAGAAAACACTTGCCTTCTAGTTATATTTTTCGCTAGAAAACCGAGCAAATAGCTTTGTATTTTGGGAGGTTCCTCCTGCTGAGCGAGATTTGGTGCAGCTGAGATATGCATCTGATCGAAACTGGCCAACCAAAAACAATACGCATTCTGCATTAGTTGGCTTATGTGGAGAATTGTGGTACTTCATACTTGTTTTTATTTCTTTGTTTATTTTAAAGTAAGTATTAACAGCAGTTATCGAAGCACGGGCAAAACTATATGTGATCACAAGCATAATGAAATGTGCTTGAAACTAATTACTTTCAGAAAACTAATAACAACACCATAGCCTTATTAACTGGCACTTCCTCCATGGCAAAAGCAAGCACCACGAGTTTTTTTTTATCCCACTGTCATCTTTGCAATTACGATTCTGTTTCTCATAATAAAATGGAAATCTTTTTTTTTACTTCTGCTTTTCTACAGGGTAGTTTACGATTTATAGGTTGACTAAGGATCAACTATTTTTCTTTTCAGATCTTTGCTGAGTTTCATCGCATCACAAGCATTGATGCCAAGCAACGCTTTTTTTTAAATTGCTTCAGAAAACCTGGCGACCGTCCTTGAATTGACAGAGTTGCAAGCCAAAGCCAGACATTTTCTACCAGACTGTTGAAGGGTGGATGATGTTAAAGAATCAGATAAACAAGGTATACCTGCTTTAGAATTTAGCCTTCATTGACTGTTAGCGGAAGTCCCAATCCAGCTAGCTTTCTATTGCAACCAAATTGGTGCCGACTCAGTTCATGTGATAGGTGGGTGCAGGCACGTAGTCGGGGTTTTGTTTCGGGGGAGGGGGGGGGGGGGGGGGGCCGCCCATAACAAAGTGCTGTATGAGGGGGAGGGGGGAGAGGAGGTCCTGCAAAATTGAAGATTTCGAAGGGGGGGGGGGGGGGGGGTGGGCAGGCCCCATGCCAAAAAAATTAGTGAATGGCTGCAGTTAAAAAGAAATATATAAATTTGCATTACTGATGTGATGCTTAAATACAGCCTTCATATTTCGTGTTGCAATGCGGTGACACTTGGCACTGAGCACAATTAAATGAATTAGTTTAAAAAACAATCTACTAGCATGGGTGATTAATCTGTTCATTAACTGTGTGCATATGAGGAAACAAAATCAGGCCCTTTATTCTCACTTCGTAGGATTTGGCTGCATGGTATTACTGTTTCACCCTATGTCCGGATGCAGCGGATGCTAAGAGCAATCCCAACCAATCGTGCTTATTGAACATAGCACATAACACGTGTCGCTGCGCCCGTTCTCTAAGGACATATGACACTCGCATGACTTTGGATTTGCTATGATGGCTGGTAGCAGCCGCTGCGCCATGACTAAGGTGAAACGGAGTATATTGTAGGCGGTGGTTGGACAAAAAAATCCTGAAGTGTCTGTTCTATGTGGTATGAAAATATTTTAAAGGGTTACTTCAACAAAATTTCAAATATACCCGTTGTGTTCAGAAATAGGCTGAATATTATCAAAAATATCCGTAAATGACAATCTCAGGTTTGTATTTTGATTTTGAAGGCTGAATTTTTCGTTATAAACGAAATACCTTCCTGGCTTTAATGCAAGGCATTAGATGCATCCGTTTTAAGAGGCTTTGCACATACAGCGACCGCATCTAGGAGTTTCAGATATCGCAGTGCTCTCGAAACTTAATGTTGCCCGGAGATGATCCATTTGTTTTGCATTGTTTGTGCTTCTCCTTAGCTTACCAGTCAGACCACGTGGTGAAGTTTGGGTACCCGATAATGACCTAGCCTGGAGAAGATATTCCAGCTGCTCCAATGACCAATTCAGCTCTGATTTGCCAAGAACAATATTTGGGTAACTGGTTTAGGGCGTTAGGTTTAGGGAGTATGCACTGCAGCTGTTTCACCTAGTCTATCGTCAGTTACTTTAGTCTGCTGTAAGGGTAGGCTTTATTTTTATTTTTGTTAGAAAAACTTCGATTTTATGATTTGTCTTAATTCCCAACCTTTGTTACAGACGTGCCCCGCACTGTGTCCCAGGACATGAACAGAGCGCTGCAGTGTGCTTTTTGTAAATCAGGCCCATGAGACAGAGGGCCCTCTGGAGGCTGTGGGTTTTCGACCTTCAGTACTTAGTTAAATGTCGTCGCACATTTGTTTGTTGTGAGAGACTTGTAGCTCTTAAACATTCAAAACATGGCTGCATCGGCACTAGGCTGCTGACCACCCACACATGCTGTTAAAAGAAAGTTTGCCTGTGCTTGTGTAATGCATTGAAAGAATGCATTCGCATTCTTTCAATGTAAGACCGTAAGAATCGTCGCCTTCACGTAGCCATCTAAGCTTTTCGTCAAGGGTGTATTTTACAGGTCGGTATTTTATATTAAAATTACAAAGCGTAGGCGTAGCTCTCTTTCTGTAAGAAAATAGTGCCAAAAAACTTGCCAGGGACTTCTGCGGGTGGTTCGTATTGATAGATGGCGCTAAATCCTTATCGCGAAGGCTCGCGACCACCATGGTTTATTAAAATAAACACGATCTTTTTTAAATCTACCTTTGGTTAAAAAATAAATGCAAACAATAGAAGCAAAAACTTAAAGTTAAAAAAACACGTCTGTATAACGACGGCGCTTTTGCTGCCAACGGATTTCGTCTGCGTGTCGTCTGCTTTCTTTTGCTGGTCAGCTGCACCTTCGGACGCTTGCTTTTTTCCAAATAAAGGTGTGCGACTTTTCAAATGTACTGCCATATTTCCACCTTTTAGCTGTGAATGGGAGTGAAAGGTCTGTGGTATTGAAGACCTCACCGCTCTGAAAAAAACACTTTGTGCAACTTTTTAGAAGAGATACCTTTTCATACAAGTTGCACAATCTGCCTTTTTTAATAGGAAGCTGTTCAATGCCGCAAACCATTCACTCCTATTCACAGCTGAAAGTCTCATTACTAGCAAATTCGTCTCTAAAAGTGTTGAAATTCGTCCACAAAAGGACGAAAGTTACTCTCTCGCTACTATAAAATGTATCTCTAAAAGGGTCAAAATTGATCCTCAAAGGGACGAAATTTACTCCCCCATTACTCCAAAATTCATCCCTAAAAGGCTCAAAATTGATCCTAAAAGGGACGAAAGTTACTCCCCCGTCACTATTAATATCATCCCTTTAAGTGGCAAAATAAATCCCCAAAGGGACGAGATTTAGTCCCCAATCAAAAGAAAGTTAGTCCCCAATCACCAGTGTTGATCCGCAAAGGGATCATAGTTAATCCCTCAATTATGGAAACGACAGCGCTCAAGGAACCATAATTGATCCCCTGAAGAGTTAAACTTAGTCCCTGATGCCGTGCTGTAGGGATCAAACCAACTTCTTTTTTCGGATCAAAACTTTGACCTCACGGGATCAATGGAAAGCGTCTGAAAGAAAAGGAAGGCACTAAACCGAGGTTTTGGCGTTTTTGGGGTATCACTCTCAGTGACATGGATTGAGCCCCCAAAAAGGACGAAGTACTACTCCTTTTATTTTTAAGAATGTAATCCGTCAAAGCAAGAAACCGTGAAAACTAAAGAGCGGTTACGCGCCGGTATTCCAACCAGCGAACCTGGACGCGGAGAGCCGCTGACCCCTACACCTGACTCAGTTGGACATCGTGCAAAAACCCCTAAACCAATATTCCGATCCTCGACGCCACTGTAATATTTGAAGTTGAAAAGGGGACCAAGACTACATGATAAGAAAAGGTGGTTACCGTCCGTTGACCGAAGCAGACGCCTGGAGGCGTAAAGAAGCAGTCCAGCCAAGTCGAGGGTTAGCGAGCACCTCTTCTTCTTTTTCCGGCCAGCCCTAGGCGCCTGCCGTTTGCTCGTGCTTATTACGTCATACGCTGTACCGGTCGGCGTGAGACCGATAGCGCCATCTCTTTTTTAATTCAAAGGATGCGACAACTTTCTAAGCGGTTTTCTGTTCTTGCCGCAGTGCATGGAAATTCGGGGCAGGTATACACGCGGCGTCGTTTCTAACAGGCAACTAGCGGTGTTCTTGTGCAAGTAATCGAAGCAGAGAGCAAGATAGCTTCTTGTGCCACTCACGAACTGTGACAGTGTCTAGGTGGCGCTTGGGCGCAGCCATAATCAACATCATGATTATCGGCCGTCGCACAAATCCGACGGCCGATGATGCTGGAATGTTAGAAGCGCAAGCCCAGCGCGTTTAGCGTGCCGGCCCCTCACGCGCTCTCTGCAGAAGCAGGAACGATGTGGCCCGAGTTTGTGGAACACTGCTTCCGCATCACACTGGACTGCTGTTGTCTACATACACCTCGGTTTCTGTACTCGGCAAACATTACACTGGCGACGAGGATGTTTACGCACTGAAGTTGCTGCCGCCGACACGTACGGCTGTTCCAGAATGCCATCGGTCGGCAAGCTCGAATCTTTCAACGCGGAATCTAGCTGGGAGGAGTACCGGGAACGAGTCGAGTAATGCTTCACCGCCAACGATGTCAACGAGGACAAACGGCGAGCCGTGTTCCTCACCTGTTGTGGCCAGGCCACGTATTCAGTGCTGCACAGTTTACTGGCTCCAGTGAAGCCGCCAGAAGCCATCCTGGCGACCATCTTCGATATGCTTGGCAGGCGCTTCTCGCCGAGGCCGTCAGAAGTCGTGGCGAGTTTCAAGTTTCATTCACGGATACGTCATGCCGGGGACACTGCAGACATTTTTTCGCCCGGCTAAACAAACTTGCGGACGACTGCGGCTTCGGCGTGTCCCGTGACCGGATGTTGCGGGACCGTATAGTCGGGGGGATCAACGATAAGGCGATACAGCGGCGGCTTTTGGAACTTCCGGACGTGACCCTTGACCTCGCGAAGAGGACTGCCATCGCGATGGAAGCAGCGACGAAGGATTCGCAGCTGCTATCGACACCAAGACTGCCGAGCGTTGCGGCTGAAAACGCGGTGTCACATGATGCTTCTCCACCTCTACTGCTGCTGCTGCATCGAAATAGAAACAAAGGACTGGCGCCATTTCCTGTTTTCGCTGCGGGGGCGAGCACTTCGCCACCTAGTGTCGTCACGCAAGTAGCGTCTGTCACAAATGTCGGGGCAAGGGCCATCTTTCTCGAGTTTGCAAGGAGAATGCGAGCTTCGGTGGCCGAGCGCCGCCAACCAGGCCACAACGATCGGTCCACGCCGTGGGCGAAAGCGTGAGGGATGTCTCGCCGCCGGGGGTCTACGAGATATGGTAACTGGGAGCCCCTGCAGTCGATGGCCAACCGTTCCGGGTGGAAGATTCGGTGAACGGGATTCCGTTACTGATGGAACTCGACACGGGGGCCAGCGTGTTCGTCGTGTCGGAAGAAACACTTCGCCAACGATTCCCGCCGTTGCTGCTCGACCTGTCGAGCGTCATGCTGAAGAACTACTCGGGTGAACTATCTCCTGTGCGCGGAAGCCTCGCTGCAACCGTACAGCTTTGAGACCGCCGGTGCCAGTACATTCTGTACGTCGTGCCGGGTGCCTGTCCGTCCCTACTTGGGCGGGGGTGGATGAAGGGTCTCGGCATTGAGTTGCGTGGGGCAAAAGAAATAAACGTGGTGACGTCTGTTCAAGATGTCATCGCTAAGTACTAAAGTGTTTTCAATGATGGCCTAGGAACTTTGAAGGGCGTGGCTGCAAGGATAGCTATAAAAGACGACGCCAGGCCAAGGTTTTTCAAGCCTCGGCCAGTCGAGTTCGCGATGCTCGACAAGGTTATCGAGGAGCTACAGCGTATGGAACGGGAGGTAGTCCTGCGTACCGTGAGGGCGACGGAACGGGCGGCGCCTATTGTTCCGGTCCTGAAGCGGAGTGGACAGACTCGCATCTGTGGGGATTTCAAGGTGACGGTAAATCCTGTGACTGTGCCGAAGAAGTACCCGATTCCTTGGGTAGAAGACCTGTTTGCCAACCTGAGTTAGGGCAAGAAGTTCATCAAGCAGGACTTGAAGGATGCCTACCTACAAGTTGCGCTGGATGACGAATCTTCAAAATTGGTGACCATCAATACTCCTCGCGGTCTTTACCAATACACGCGCCTGCCATTCGTGTGACTTCGGCACCATGGAATTTCCAGCGTGAAATGGACAACCTGTTGCAGAACCTCAAGCACGTCGTCGTGTATTTCAACGACATCCTTGTGACTGGCGAGAATGACCAAGATCACCTGCAGGATCTAGAAAAGGTACTAAATCGTCCGCAGGAAGCTGGGCTGAAGCTTAAGCTAGACAAGTGCGCTTTCTTGATTCCCAAGGTTAAATATTTGGGCCATATCGTCACTTCGGTTGGTTTACAACCAAACTTGGAGAAAACTGAGGCTGTTCTGAAAGCACCGAGGCCTACAGATGTCAAGGTATTGCAAAGCTAGTTGGGACTAGTTAATTTTTACCGACGATTCCTGCCAAACTTGTCCAGTGAGCTGCACCCATTGAATCGTCTCCTGGCGGCAAGACGCCATGGTCTTAGGGTGCTTAGCAAGACGTAAGAGCAAGGAGTTGCTGCCCTCTGCCGCGGTGCTGGTGCATTTTGACACAAAGAAAGCTGTTGTGCTGATCTGTGATGCATCACCGTACGGAGTTGGGGCTGTGCTAGCTCATCGTGAAGATTCAGGCGCTGAGCGGCCGATTGCGTTTGCTTCTCGAACCCTCTCACCAGCTGAGCGCAACTACAGCCAGCTCGATAAAAAAAGCCCTGGCCCTCATCTTTGGCGTGACCAAATTTCGGCAATACCTCTGGGGACGTGACTTTGAAGCTGTCACAGATCACAAGCCTTCGCTGGAACTGCTTGCTGCGGACAAGCCTGTGGCCGAGACCTGTAGAGGTATGCTGTTTGCATACCTCTACATGCTGTTATGCGGGCCTGGTGCGAGAATAGCAAACGCAGACGCCCTCAGCTGTTTGCCACTGCCTGTCCCTGCGCACCCCATCGTGCGGCCAGCCTAGGTGCTCATGCTTGAGAACGCCTATCCCAAGGTGTTGTGGTCGAGGCTACATCAAAGGACCCGACCTTGGCGAGGCTTCGAGATGCGTTGTGGTCTGGAGCTGAGCTGCACGACCCAGGGTTGAGACCGTACGCAGGTCGAGCAACTCAGTTTAGTGTACAAGAAAGTTGCACACCCTTCGGGTCGAGGGTAATCATTCCCGGAGTCTTGCAACCAGATGTGCTGCGTCTCCTGCATGAAGGCCACCCAGGAATCGCTAAAATGAAGGTCGTTGCACGTAGCCATGTCTGGTGGACATATTTGGACGATGCTATTCTTTTGTAAACATTCTTAAGGCCTTATCCAAAAAACAACACGTTCGTTACGTACCTGTGGAGGCTATACGGTGCTTTTTGCGAAGAAAATGGGTAGTTTTAGTGTTTGTGGTCGGTTGGGACCCGAATGCCTGTTACGCTTGATCGCGCGATCAGTGTCTGCAGCGGACCAAGTGCCATGAAGCGCTTTGTGCGAACAGCCTTCGGTTTAGTAGAATGAGTGTTTTGAGGAAGTTTTTGCAGACTTTTGCAGACTTATCCGCGTTTGATAACGTCAGCAGCTTCGTGCTGCCATTTCCAGCGACACAATGTGGCCGTCAATTGGCCATTTTTCACGTTTAGGAGTGAGAGGAATGAAATGGCGGAGTTCAGCCATTCCCGGAGTGGGGATGGGCACAGTATTTCCATTCCGAGGAGTTGAATGGAATTGTCGGAAACTAATTCACCGGAATGGAAAATGAATGATGTTAAAAAGGCTCCCTTTTGCGAACGCCTTTTAACCGGCCCTAGTTTATCAAATCCGTTCATAAAAAAAAAAAAAAAAAAAAAAAAAACAGTTTAGATAAAATGGCGATGCGTCCTATTTTATCGAATTCGGCGGCGGCGAAGCGTCGTGTAAGGATGGGTCAGGTGTTTTAACATGTTTGTATTGAGCCGCCGCGGACTGCCGCCGCGAAGCGGCGTAAACGCGGCGGGGCGCGTGGGTTAACACGCGCCCCGGTGATACACGTGCGAAGTAGGGGAGTCTTTTTTTTAAGCAGCATTCTGTATCGGTAAACGGCGTTTCTCTAAACTGAGGCCCCGCTTTCTCTAAACCCAGCTTTGACAAAAAGTGACCGCTCTCTAAAACGCGTTTCGATGAAATGGCGTTCGATCAACCTTAGTAAACCCGAATGGAGTGCCCATTCCGCAACAGTGGTATCTACATGTGTGTGTGAAAGAAATGACAAGCGCAATGGTGACAGAGCAAATAAAAATGTTTTCTTGCACATGTATCGGGCGGTAACCAGCGCCCCCTAGCCAAGCTACCACCTTCTGGACATTTGTGCAGCGGTAGCATACCAAGACGGCTTCTGGTTGAACAAGGATAAAACTCAGTGAATATCGTTCAATTCAACATACACAGCAAGCTTCCGCATCGGAAACCAACAGCTCGAAGAAACTACAGAATACACATACCTAGGTATCAAAATCCAGAACACTAACGACTACTTGGCCAAACACGAAGCAGCAGTTGTGGCAAAATCAAGGAAGCTGAAGGGAAAAGTGTGGCATCTGGCGAGACATTCCTACAATACATATGCGGCGGGAAAAACGCTTTGGAAGACAACAGCAGTCCCAGCAGCAACATATGCAAACGACGCAGCAGCACACGGAGCAGCCCAGGGGAAGTTTCTCGACAGACATCAGACCGAGATTGGACGGTGGCTTCTGGGAGCAAACTGCTGCGCAGCCAATGGAGCAGTGACGGGGGAGATGGAGTGGTCGACCCACGACGTAAGAGAGGCCAAATCGAAGTCCCACTACCTCGGTCGCCTGGCGTTCCTATCCAGCGAAAGGTACGCCAGGCGAATGTACCAGCACATCAGGTGCCGGGCAATTAGAACAGGGTGGATTAGAAGAATCACTTCCATAGACGACAAATTTAGTGCGGGCCCAGAGCTACACGCGGCCACTGACGAGGAACAGTGGGCAAGGACGTCATGAACGGAAATCACTGCAAGGGAACGTGATTGTGGCAAGAGGCAATGCGGAAGAGGCGGTCGCTCGCCCGATATCGGAACCACAAGAGTGCACCAGCTCCCTACCACCACTATCGGGGAGACAAAGCGAGTGCCCTCCTTTCCCAGGCCCGGACCAGCTCACTGCTCACGCGGAAAAGAAGACAAGAGCTCTTCTGGGATGACGACGCGACGTGCAGAATATGTGGCCTCGGGGACGAGGACATCGATCACATCTCTCTAAATTATGGCTTCGACGTTTTGGCTTTTACAACAACTTGGCAAACTAGTCCCAGTGATGAAGTTGATTTTCAGGGATACATGACGGAAGGGGTGTTTAGAACAAACAAAATAGGAGGAGGCGTTTCGCTGTACTTCCGTGATAGTGCTAGCTATCGTGCTGTGCCCGAGTATTCGGGTGCTACCAGTCACTACGAATGGATCGTTGCAATATGCAACGACTCCGTAGTCAATGCCCTGTATCGCGCGCCTTCAGGAAAAGTATGTGAATTTATTAATTGCATCACTGAACTTTTAGGCTAATTTACTGCCTTAAAGGGGCACTGACACCCCAAAGGTCGTATTTATTTTTATTGTCTAAAACGATGCAAGTTGTAGTCATAGACACGCAAAAAAATCCGCTACGCGAAAAAAAATTTTCCCGCGCGCGCGCGCGCCTTTTTATTTTTGGCGTTTGATTTTCCCGCCTCTCGCCTCCTCGCTTCTTTTGATCGGTGACGTCAAGAATCAGGAAATTTAGAAGCTTTGTAGGCGACATCTCTATAACATTTAATTACGGCAATCCTAAAACATGTTTTTTAACGCAATTGCGAACGCACTACGGCCCTTCTTTTTGAAATACCAAAAATCGGGAGTTCGTTGTGGTGCCGTCTCCTGGATTTGTATCCTCCAACGAAAAAACAGGCGACACCGCTCAAAACCGGTCCGGCGCAACCCCGCCGCTCACTCCCTTCCTCCTCGCTTTGGGTCGCCATGGCAACAGCAGGGAGTGGTCAAAGGAAGTCGACTCTCAGGTCTCCTCAATTTTTGACGTCAAGGCACCGGCGCCGATCGCGCGGGAACTTCGAATTCGGCATTTGGAAATTGTTTTTTTACTTCACGAATACTGAATTCCCAAATCTCAAATTTTGAGGGTAATGTCCCGGCATCGTTTTCAATCGTTTCGGATAATAAAAAAAATGATTTTGATGTGTCAGTGCCCCTTTAAATTTACCAGTCACACCAATAGGCGACTTTGATATTAATGTATTGGCTCGGATCCTTCTTGCAGACAGTTTTTTTACATAATTGAATCTTTCGTGTGCAGTAATGTTATCACCGTCCAAACAAGAATAATCCTTGATAGCGCAACTGTTATTGATCTGGGTATTACAAGTCATTTACCGAGTCAGGCAATCCCCGGAATACTTTCCAGTCCTATAAGCGATCGCCTACCGATCTTTTGTATTCTTCCATCTTCGCGAAAAACGAGAGCCTCATCCTATTCTTCACCTGTGTTAGCCTCAAGATGCATTAATCGTGACAATATAAACACCTTCTATGCCATGATATCGAGTATTAATTAGGATGATGTATGCAGTGAACGGAATCCAAGCGTATGTTGTGGCATATTTATAACAAAAATCAAACAATTCTGTCATGAAGCCTTTCCATCACAAATGTGAGAAAACACAAGAAACTAAGAAAACCATGGATAAATAAGGATATGTACAAAATTATGAACTATCGAAATAAACTTAATGGTACTTTTATCTAAACGAGAAATGAAGCGATATTACGGGAATATAAAAAGACTAGAAATAAGCTGGATGCAGATATGAATAAAAAGCACGCAAGCAATACTATGAGAATGAATTTGCGTCAGTTTATAACGACCCACAGCAAATATGAAACAACCTAAAAAAAAGTGAAAGCCGTTTACAACTCCCTGTAACGCCGAATTGGAGCGCAGCTCTTGAGGAGGAGGAGGGAAGGGTACTAAGGGGAGGGTAGACCCCTCCTCCTCCTCCCCTCATTCTTTAATATGCTCCGGGGGGTCACCTGACCTCGGCGGAGGGGGTGCCCCGTGACTTCGGGGGGGGGGGGGGGAGAGGGGGGTCACGTGACCTCGGGGAGGGGGGCCAAGTGAACTCGGGGGGTCACGTGACCTGGAGGGGTCACGTGATCTTGAGGTGACCTTGGAAGGGGTCACGTGACCTCGGGGGGTCACGTGCCCTCGGGGGGTCACGTGACCTTCGGAGGGGTCACGTGTCCTTGGAAGGGGTCACGTGACCTTGGGGTGACCTTGGGAAGGGTCACGTGACCTTCGGGAGTCACGTGATCTTGGGGTGACCTTGGTTACGCCGACGGCGACGGCGACGCCGCTCAAGCCGGAAACGGGCGCCTAAGAGCTGCGCTTTAAAAGTGACAGCCGTTTACAACTCCCTGTAACGCCGAATTGGAGCGCAGCTCTTGAGGAGGAGGAGGGAAGGGTACAGAGGGGAGGGTAGACCCCTCCTCCTCCTCCTCCTTCTTCTTCTTCTCCGCCTCCCCTCATTTTTTAATATGCTCCGGGGGGTCACCTGACCTTGGGGGAGGGGGTCACGTTACCTCGGGGGGGGGGGGCGGTGTCGCGTGACTTCGGGGGGAGGGGGGTCACGTGACCTGAAGGAGGGGGCCACGTGACCTCGGGGGGTCACGTGACCTTGGGGTCACGTGACCTTGAGCTGACCTTGGGAGGGGTCACGTGACCTCGGGGGTTACGTGACCTTGGGGTGACCTTAAGAGGGGTCACGTAACCTGCGGGTCAGGTGACCTGCGGGTCACGTGAGTTTGGGGTGACCTTGGGGGGTCACGTGACCTTGGGGTGACCTTGGTTACGCCGACGGCGACGGCGACGCCGCTCAAGCCGGAAACGGCCGTCTAAGAGCTGCGCTCTAAAAAGTCTTATTTCTCGGACCCACGATGCGTTACCTATGAACTAATAATCGATGGTGATTTATATTCAAATATGTCCTTTGCCAAGAAATTTAACATACATTTCTTAGATGCAAATGCTTCATCATGTACAGTGTGCCGCAATATGAAAGGCCCACTGGAAGCGCATGGCCGAGGCAGTGGCTGGCGGGGGCGCTGCGAACGCTCGGGGCAATTCCATTCTGCTTCAAGGGGAGGACGCTCCCTTGGGGCTCAGCACAAACTGATAAGCGCGTTGCGCTTTAGCTGAGCCTTGAGTGAGCGTCCTCCCCTCAAAGCAGAATGGAACTGCCTGGAGCGCTCGCAACGCCCCCGCCAGCCACCGCCTCGGCAACGCACTGACAGTGGGTTTTTCATATTGCGGCGCACTGTACATTGAGTAGTAATTCTTGTCTATACCTGTCACCAGTTCAAAATGCGAACTCAGTGTTTCTTTGCCCTACGACAGAAACAGAGATAATACATCTTATTTTGAACTTAAAAATAACACAGCAGCTGGGGTAGACGACATCAAGGCAATACCAATAAAATCAGTTTCTCATCTTATCAGTCTTCCACTGACATATATTTGCAACACTGCTTTATCAACTGGTACATTCCCACAAAAAATTAAACTAGCGAGTGTGTGTGTTATACACAAAGGTGGCCCGCGCAACAATATAGACAACTACAGGCCCCCAACTTCAGTACTCCATCTATTTTCTAAAATGCTGGAACAAGCAAATAATGTTAGGATTTCTATATATTTCGAAGAAAGGCAAATAATAAGGAAGGTACAATATGGCTTTCAGAAAAATAAATTTTCAGAAAAGGCTTTATTACATATTAAACATAAACTTGTCAATAGTATTGAAAGTCAGCTGTACACCGTGGGAATTTGCTTAGACTTCCGCAAGGCGTTCGACTTGAGGATGACCTGCGAAAGCTGCGGTAATCTCTTTTCCTTTCTTTGAAAGTTCAATTGGTCGTTTATCGTTTTAATGCTTGGTCATGATTGTTTACTTCCATGTGACCTTGAAGTATATCTTGGTACTGAACGCCATGCTTTCACGAAATATTTTCATGTGAATGCCCAATCTGCTAGAAATAAAAATATAGATTTCGAAGTGTTTTTAATCAGGTTCCTTTTTTGTTCGATGTTGTAATGTTATCAGAAAAGTGGTATTGTAATGATAGTGATGTTTTGAAACTTCCTGGATACGTTAGCTTTTCCTTAAATCGTACTACTCGCCGAGGTGGCAGAGTATGTCTACTAATTAAAGACACAATTAACAGTGAACTATTGTCAGATTATTCATGTATTACATGGGAATTCGAAGTGCTAACAGTGCACGCTAGATGTGTAATAATAAGTGTGTTTTATCGGCCTCCAGATGGCAATAGTGAGAACTTTTTGGAATTTTTCAACACATACCTTCGTTTTGTCAGTGATAATGGTTATACCGTAATTTGTGGCGGGGATTTTAATATTGACATGCTGAAAGATACTGCATTGAAGAGGGAAATGAATATAATCACAGAAAGCAATGGGTGTATGAACACAATAAATATTCCAACTAGAGTTACTGTAAGCTCTGAAACATTAATTGATCTATTTATTAGCAACGCCGATAGTGAAAATATAAAATCCGGAGTTATAAGCTACCATTTAAGTGATCACCTTCCAATATTCATGTGTTTGAGAACTAGGAACCCTAAACAAAATAGAAATAATGTATCGTACCCGTTTCAAGATATAACCACGGGAAGGTTGAATGCATTCAGACAAGAGATTGGAGATACTAATTGGTGTGATATGTTTGGTTCAGAAGATGTAGATGAGGTCTACGGACATTTCTTAAAACTATTTAAAAGCAATTATAGTCGTCATTTTCCATACAAAATGTTTAAGGCAAGTAAAAAAAATCGGAAAACCGTGGATAACACCTGATTTACTTCAAAAATTAAAACAGAAAACCCGATGTACCAATCATTCGTTAAATCTAGAGACCCGCAAAGTCTACGGTCTTTTAAAATATATAGCAACCAACTAACAAAATTATTGCGTACAGCTAAAGCTGAGTATCATGATAAGGTGTTTAGGAATACAAGTGGTCGCGCAGACTTGCATTGGAAAAAATTAAAAGCAGTGTTAAATCTTGGTTCAGGCCATCAGCCAGTTGATAATATTAACCGGGACGGTGTGCATCTAAGTGGCCTTTCCTTAGCTAATACTTTCACGAATATTTTGCGAATTTATCTACAACAAACGTTAATACTGATCCTTGCAGATACATAGAAGTCAGATATAGTCATTCCATGTTTCTTGAACCTGTCAGAGATGCTGAGGTATTTTTTTACATTTATGCAATTAAAAAACAGCTCTAGCTGCGATTGCAATGATCTTCAAATACGCCCACTAAAGTTCGTTACTGATATAATGGTGCCGTGCGTAACCCGTATTTTTAATCTTTGTTTTTCGTCTGGAGTATTTCCTACGGCGATGCAGGTGGCGAAAGTATCTGTCCTTCACGAGAAAGGAGATAAAAATAATTTAAGCAATTATCGACCGATTTCAATTCTTACCTTATTTTCTAAAGGCCTCGAAGAAGTAATGCAGTCCCGTCTCGTACAACTTGCGAATAAGCACAATTTACTCTCAGCTTCGCAGTTTGGTTTCAGAAAAAATCGTTCCACTGAATCGGCCCTCTTGCCCCAAAAAGAATATATATTACAAAATTTTGAAGAAAAAAAAACGGTTGTTGGCGTGTTCGTAGATTTCACTAAAGCCTTTGACTTCGTGGATCATAACATTCTGCTATGCAAACTTAATTACTATGGTATTCGAGGGTTGCCGTTAGCACTCTTCAACTCATACTTGAGTCACCGCTTCCAATATCATTTAGAGGTCATTCCTCTGATAGAAAGCGTATTATTTCATGGGTTCCACAGGGAAGTATTTTAGGGCCCTTTATTTTTAACCTGTTAATGAACGATATTGTGAATATAGACCTTGTTGCTAAATTCGTAATTTATACGACATTAGTACATTTATTTCCTCTTTAAATAGCGATGAAATTGCGGATGCTGTTAATTTTACTTTGTCAAGGTTGGCGGTGTGGGCAAAGGAAACTGGACTAAGTATTAACACTGCAAAGACAAAGGCTATTTTTTTTTCGTCCGAAAATAAACATATTTTTTATGCCAAGGCCTATAGTATTTAGCTCAAGTCCGATAGACATCGTGGAAAATTTTAAAACGCTAGGTGTCTTTTTTTCTGAAAATATGTCATGGGATAGCCATGTAAATTATTTGGTTTCCAAATTGTCACGTGTTGTTGGTTTAACGTATCGCCACAGCCAATTTCTACCAGTTCGCGTGAAATTAATTATTTACCATGCTCTGTTTTAATCACTCCTCAGTTATTGTAACCTTGTCTGGGGCACAACAACGGCATCCAACGTTAACAAAATTTTCCTGCTTCAAAAAAAAAAAAAAAATGCTTAGAGCCATCTTCAACGCGCCTTATGACTCTCACACTGAGAATATGTTTAGTAATCTGCAAATATTAAAAATTCATAAGCTATCTGTATATAGTCTTCTACTCACCATTAAGAATGAAATTAAAAAAAAGAAAGTGTTTTTTTTTAACGAGATAGTTAGATTAGAAAAAAAATAATACGGTTTACTTGATCCGCCATAATGAATATTGGAAGGTTCCCACATGCAGGTCAAATTATGGGCAGCAAATGCTTCGGTATTTAATTCCAAAGCTTCTAAACAACTTTGAAGAAGAAAACAGAAATCTAGAAACGATATCTCCTAAAGAGTTGCGTAACATATTTTTACATATTTAAGTATTCTGTGTCTTGTTTCTGTTATCCCATTTGATAATGTATAATTTTCTGTATGATTTTTTTTCTCATTGCACGAAACTGTTTGTTGACTGGCTGCCAATGGGGCTGAGGGCCAGTCAAGCTTCTTGTTGAAGCTTTTCCATTTCGCTCCACCATTTCTTTAAATGGAAATGAAGATTATTATTATTATTACTAAATACGACATCCTTCTTAAGAAAAAAGACTGATGCATTATGTTATAAAGGACAGCGCTTGGGATTTAATTTGCAGCTATTTATCGAACAGATCCCAATATGTAAAGATAAATGGATGCGAATCTGAACCAAGAAGAATACATTATGGTGTACCCTAGGGGTCAATACCCGGACTATTGCTTTTTCTACTATATATAAATGATATATTCAACATACCTGGCACTCCCGACATAATCCTATATGCAGATGATACCAATGTATTTTTTACTGATAAGGATCGAAGTGTGATACAAGATTTGTCAAATATGTGGCTTCGTGAACTAGCGCTCTGTATAGACTCCAATCAAATAGAACTTAATGTCAACGAAACGAATTATATTATTTTTAAACCGTGTCATAAGCAACTTCGTAGTCATCTTAATCTAAAAATAACTTTTAAAAACTTAGCATTGAAACAAGAGTCCTCCCTTGAATTCTTGGGCGTCTGGTTAGAAGAAACACTAAGCTGGTCGCCTCATATAGATCATAAGGGTTGCGATGTGGGTTAGTTGGTTCATACTGACGAAAAGGCAAACAGCACATAGTAAACGGGGACTCAAGGAAGTCAAACAGGACAAGCGCTGACTCTCAACTGAAATTTAATCACATGAAAACAAAACAAAGAAAACAGCAACCCCGCCCACGTCACATGATACATTCACCACGTGTCTGAAAAACAATCTCTTTACTACTCAAGCCCAGTGACGTTCGGCCAACGCAGTTCGCGCCTGCTTTGATAATTGCATGGGCCTCCAAAAATTTCTCTATTTACTCTGTCCCTTTCATTGCCAATGATACCAGTCTTACTGAAGATAGGTTTGCACCCACATCCATCACAATGCAATGGCTCTTTTCTTTGTTTTGTTTTCATGGAATTAAATTTCAGTTGAGAGTCAGCGCTTGTCCTGTTTGCACTTCCTTTAGTCCCCGTTTACTGTGCGCTGTTTGCCTTTTCGTTAAATAGATCATGTTCGCTCGAAAATATCTTGATCAATTGGCGTCTTATACAAACTCAAAGAAATCCTTCCTTGTTGGCTTAAGCGTTAGGTCTACTACACTCTAGTACAATCCCTTCTTCAATATTGTTTATTGGTCTGGGAAACCACTACAAAACCTAATGTGACTAGGTTACTTGGTCTGCGAAAAAAAACAGGTCGTTGTATTGAGAACCTGGGTTATACTGATCATACAGATCCATAATTTGCAAGTCACCGACTTTCGGGCGCCCCCATTGAAAGCCTCTTTATCCTTAAACTTGCAATGTATATATATAGTAACTACAACAGAGATGAAAATACATTTAGTGAGACCTACTACCCGAAGACAACGCCATATAATCTGAGAAAGGAAATCTACTAGAAACCAGAAATACAAACAAATTACGGTTTCCAAGCATTAACTTATAAAATACCCGAGATCTTAAAAAACCACCCCGACTTCATATAGTTAATAAGAAGTTCTACCTCAGTTTTCAGCTTCAAGGAAAATATGAAGCGTTATCTCCTGCCATTTTATGAGTAGTGTAATGAAACTGTTTATTTAATCATTTTCTGTCTATTTGTAGGGCTGATTATCAGCTATTTTGTTTTCTGTATTCATCCTTGTTAACCGATACTTTGCTTTGGATCGTTGTAACGAGGAAGGTGTGCTTAGTTAATATTTAAGTGAGTTACAAGTAAGGGCTCTTAGTTTTCGTATTTTAGTGACCTGTACATGTCTGCCGGTAGGTGACTTATACAATCTAGCACTACGGTCATGTTATGCAGCTAGGAGGTGTCGTGCCAATACACTGGCTTGTATGGCGCTTCGACTTGTGCGTGTTCAAATCTTCAAAGACTGCAAGGCATGGGATCACCTCACTCTTCTGAGACTATATTCGGAACTGGCATATTTTCACTGCAATAAAAAAGCGTCCGAAAAAAGAAGCACGGAGAAAATTTTTAATCTGAGGTGGCATTCGACGACGGTGAATGTAAGAAAGTCGAATGATGACCGATTACAATAAATTGCTTCACCGGGGTACAACAGAGGTGTCAAAAGGAGTCCAGAGAACATAACTCTTTTTGTATACCAAAGCTTGCACAATAAAACCGCCTCTTTTCTTTTTCGCGAATGAACTTTTTGTTATTCTTAATATGTATGGCGGTGTTCCACATACAACGTATTCTAGAAACGTAAAAAAAAAAAAGAAACGCGGTAATACTAAAGACAATGTAACAAAAGGAAATAAAGACGACGCAGTGCCTCAAATTATGTCAGAATCATGCGTGTGACACGTACGCGTACTGCATGAATCACGTAGATGAAGAGAACAAGTCAAAAGCGACTTACACATGCCGAAGTGCAGTGCCTCTATCAATTGTAAATTTGAAGCGACCTTTCAATTGTGCGCGAAGTAAAACGAACATGGACCATAAGCATATACCTACAAAACCTAACGCAGCGGCGGTTTATGATCAATATAAAACAAGATAATGAGAAAAAAAATGTAACGCAAAAGTAAAACGAAGGCTGGCAGCTGTTCGAAGAGTTCGCTTTTACTTCACCATCTTCAGATCCTATTTGCTTGGTTATGGCTCGCGTAACGACTCTGATCGGCAATAAGGGCCAAAAGCCGCGCTCCCAGCGCCGCATCTTCGCACACACGTAAAAGAATGAAGATAAAAAATCCGTATAATAAAAACGACGAACGAACGTTTCCTAGAGGCTTCTCAACCTCTCTCGACGCTACATCAGTGTCCGGATTACATAGAGTCTTACTCCGCCTTTTTTTACCCCCTCCCTTTCCAATCGCCCGGCGAAACAGGTGCTGCCATCTGTTATCGCTTCGGAGCGACGCCGCGCTGCCGTCGCACACCGCTACCGACCGTGCGGCCGAGCTCCCAGGACTCGGACGCCAACCGCGACTCACGGCACACGCGGCTCGCTCGTCTCTCGAGGCAGGAAGGCGCTCTCTGTCTTCGTCTTTGTGCTTCCCTTTCGCGCGCTAAAAACAATACTAACTCACCGACCCGTCATCTTCAGGCAGGTACCGTCACCTCCGGAAATACGTCCGCTTCGGACAGTGTATGTTAACACTTTTTCTTTTGAATGTTTTAGGTTTTAGTGTGACCCTGTCAACAAGTTTGAACTCAGAGGAGGACACCTGTAGCATTCGTATCGTGCTCGCGCGCGTCCGCAAGTCGCGTTTTTTTCCTTTCTTCTTTATTTCGTCGTTGCCCTCTCTCATCACGTCCTAGACATGCCTACTTTGAGCGTCGGGGTAGACAGAGATTTTCCTCGCTTACTTTTTTCTATGTGATCACGGACAGCAATGCTGGACGTGTCTTTTTAAGCTAACGATTCTCACCTCATGATTCGTCGTCCGGCGTTCTTGTCTGCTCTTGCCACCATCTCACGGGTTGCAGGGCCACAATAGGATCCGGCTCTTAAACGTTTTTAAGTTTCTTAAACTAACAACCATAGAGTTTTTTTTTTATGCTTTTGTTTCATTTAGTTTAGGTCAATAAAAACAACGATTTGTTCTCCCCGTGGCTCGCGTGAACAGGGCTAAAGCCACGTTGCTAAGAAAAGAGCACGTTGTTCAAAGTATAGCTTGTTCTCATTACACCGTATTTACTCGGGTAATAGCCGCAGTGTTTATGAAGAAAACATGAGGGTTCGCTTTTCCGCGGAGCACGCGGATTGCCAATCACCGCGATCGACAGCATGACTCCAGTTGTTTACAGGACAGAGATAACGTCTTCGCGCGAAGATACCATATGCGAAGATTGCATTTGTATGAAGAATTGTGTTCTCCATCTGGTTATTCGCTATGTTATTTATGTGCAACGCCATGATTGGCTGTATATGTGCTTTGGGGGAAAGTAGAAGCAAGGGCCTTGTTCATAAATAGTGCGGCTATTACTCGAGTAAATACGGCGATTGTAGCCGATAATATCCCATCCCGCCAACCCAAACATACTGACTCGTAGTTTTTTTTTTTTTTAATATAATTGTTGCGGTTTTTTTTTTTTTTTTTTTTCCAGGTGGTTGATCAGTGCTAAGCGTCTCAACTGAGAAAGTGCTGCAACCAATGAGAGCCCAAATAGCCTCAGAGAGGTTTTGAGCGATTGTCCGGCTGACTTAGAAGTGGTCGCGGCCAATCGAAGCAACGGACTCGTAAGGCATCTTCTGGCGAACTGTCGTGGAATCGAGAAAAAGTGGACTGACTTCGCGTGTGTTAATACCATCGCGAAAGCGTCAGTAGGTGTGAGTGTTTTTTTTTTTTTTTGTCTTTTTTTGAGTGGTCGTTAGTGGTGTGTGAACTGAACGCGCTTTTGTAAGTGCTTGTGATCGTTAACAAGATTCAACGGCCTGCACAAGTTGGACTTAATCGTGCTTCGAGACTCCTTCGGTGACTGCGCATATCGCCTTTGCATAACTCTTCGACCTAGGTAAGCGTGTTTTTACCAAGTTTGATGTGGTCTTGCTTCGTGAATCGTCACACAGTGTTCGCCGCCATTTCTTCGTGTTACTGTTATTTACTTAGTCCACCTTATTTTAGGTGGACTAAGCATGCCCTTTTTTAACATAGGTACCTTGTTCAATTCCAGCAAACTGATACAAAATATCCGTAAGCACACACACAAAAAAAAACACACAAAAAAAACTGAAGTTGTATTTTGATCTATCGATGAAACCATCATATAAACTCCGGTCTCATCCTTCCTGGCACGTGATACCGTCTCGATATACACACATCCTTCATCGTTGCTTTTTTTGCTTGCTATTTTTGGAGCTTTCGCTGCTGGCGAAGTCTTTTCGAAGTGTCTCGGAGTCCTCCCTCCTGCCTCTTCTCTTCGACTTCGACAAAAAAAAAAAAAAAAAAACTACGAAGGAAACTTTGTAGTTTTCTTTTTTTCTTTCCTGTGGCCGGCGGAGCTCGCTGTGCAGATGTGTGGCAGCCGGTCATCTCTGGCCTCCGTGGCACGCTTCACTTTTCAAGGCTAAATCAAAGTTAGCTTCACGAAGAATGCAATTCTTCCTTAAAAGAAATTCAGCTAACTATTATGTTTCCCAAGCGGAGTACTCGGTGGACGAGATATACAAGATGTCCCAAAAATATTAACAGTTTTTTTTTTTTACCGCAAATATTATACATTTATTGCCAAACGCTCTTTCCCCGCCCAAAAGTAGCGCCAGCGGTTCGATCCAGATGCCAAATTTTCAAAACTAACCGTCATCTCATTCAAAACTTAGAAGTGATTTGCTGAAAACTTCCCATGGCAAGTTTTCAGATTTTCTCCCGCTTTCGTTAACTGGCGCCGTAGGTGCTCCATGTATTCTACAGGTTCGTCGGACACCATTTTCCCGTTAAAAATCTAAAAAAGAAATATCACGTAATTTTTTAATAAAGTTACGGTTAGTGCTGAAACTTTCTCATCTAATTCGAACCACTAGCGCAACATTTTGGGCGGATTTACCTTTCAGATAAAACCAGAAAGCAACTGTGTGGTTCATTCGCAAGCGTTGTCAGCTTGGTCGTGGGCGCGTCTTGCAATCCAATGAGGAGTGCAATTGGTCTGCTTTTTGCGCAGGGGTTGCGGTGACGTCAGAAGGACGTCGAGTTCTGGTTGGATTTGATTGAAAGGAGGCAGACCTCAATGCTGGACACCTCGAGGTCTACCCACCACTTTTCTCCTTCAATCAGTCAATAATACAGGAGTCAAAGAAAGAATAAAAACACTCAGGGACAAGGACAAACAGCACAGTTCTTTCAACTGTGCTGTTTGTCCTTGTCCCTAAGTGTTTTTAATCTTTCTTTGACTCGTGTATTTTCACCAACACGCTCTTTCATCTTTGTCTTAGTCAATAATAGCTCGGCGTTCTCTCATCATCGCTACCCCTGCAAAGAAGCATACGAACTTGCACTCCGCATAGTCAATAGAAGCATAAGAAACGCGTGGCGTGGCGATCATCTCATTATCTCTCCGCGTCCAATCAGATTACCGCATCAGTCAGTAAGGTAAGAAAGCAGGAGAGAGCCTTGCGTTTTTTTCACCTTTCAATCACTAAAATGCAATTTTATAAACTAGCTTAAAATGTCGCTATGAATGGCCTTTAAAACTTTACGAGGAGAAAACAACCTTTTTTTTTTTTTCGGAAACCGTTTGGAAGTTATCAAGTCACGAACAGATCTGCTGGCAAGATTTTTGCGAGGATCATCGAGCTTTTAATGATATATTTGTACAACGTCTACAATGACCGGGTATTTCTTCAAGAGTCGAAATCGCCATAGATAATTGATCTCTATATATACAAGGTGTCTCTTTTCAAACTTATAACAACTGAAAAAAAAAAGAAAAAAAGAAGCCGTAAAGGCACACATGCCTTGACGGCGCGCCTGTTGTACGGGTGAGTATACGACAAAGGGGTCATAATACCGGGGGCCTAATCGTCCCGATCAGTCGAATAATTAGGTCGAAATGATTATTAACTTTTTAACGAGCTAAAATAGACGTAGGGTTCCCATTAGAAATTGGCTGAGCGTCGTGGAAAACCACTTAATCGGTACATTTCGGGAAGACTGGGTGCGCGGGAAGCGCAGTAGGGTGCGCCAAGTTTCCACTGGTACAACAGGCGCGAGGCTGGCATCGAAAAGGCGCGGATGATAAGAGAGGGAAAACTTTCAGCCTTTCCACTCTGGTAAAGGAGGAAGACTAGCGAAGCTGTACTATGGTGGGAATGAAGTAATGGCCAGACGCAAGTCGGAAAGCCAGAGTGGAAAAGCTCAAAAGGTTGCCGCCATCTATGACCGACGACGGCCACCAGACAACCGGCAAGCCAGTTGTCTAGCTGCCGTCATCGCTCATAGATGGCGATAGCTGTCCAGAGTGCTGCGTCGCCGTTCGTTTGCTGGCGGACACAATCCTTGGGGAATCTAGCCCTTAACAGCTCCGCAGCAAAAACAGCGCAGTCGCGTAATCGGACCGGCAGCCTCGCTCTTGCTGCACGAGTTGGTACTGTAGCGCTCCACCGAGTCTTTTTAATAGTGGAAGGTTTAGTCGATTTCGATGACGCTCAGCAAGTTTATTTTCAATTATTAAAAACTTAATAAACATATCTTAGTCAATTAGCCTACTGATCGATACGATCAGCCCCTATCAGGGAGGAGATAGAACACTAGCGCCCCTAACGGTACGCTTCAGCTGTAGGGACAACAGACCGTATTTCTTGTTTCTTTTTGGTCAGAGAAATCGAAGATGAAGATTCCAAGGCCGCTTTTCGTGCGACTAAAGTACTGGTCAGAGCCAAGCGCTCTTGCCAAGACTGTGCTAGGCAGTGTTCAATTTCTTTGTGATGATGTGTTGGTAAACACCGGCCTGTGGGGACAACAAGTAAAGCCCCCCTATTCTGGGAAAAGTTGCGCCATTCATTGTTGTGGAAATGCACAAAACATGTGCCGCGCGCCACTCCTGGGAAGAATATGGTGTCTGAAATCTAGCTCAGTGATGCTTTGTGATGATGTGTTGGTAAACACCAGCCTGTGGGGGCAACAAGTAAAGCCCCCCTATTCTGGGCAAAGTGGCGCCATTCATTGTTGTGAAAATGCTCAAAATATGTGCCGCGCGCCACTCCTGGGAAGAATATGGCGTCTGAAATCTAGCTCAGTGGTGCGCTGTGCCGCCATGATCTTCCTAGGGGCTGCACGTTTCACGTGCCTCGTGCATGGACTCACTTTGCACTACTTTTGAAAAATGAAGGGACTTTAACAACAAGCTCGATAGTGTGCCCCCTAGAGTTGGATCTCCTGCTCAATATTTTCCCCCAGGTCCGTATAACTCACCTGCACAAAGCACATTAATGTAACTTTCATGTTTTTTTTATATGTTACTTTGAAGAAGAAATACCCTCCGTAAATATAGTAATATATTATATTTATAAACGGTGTTTCTTTTGACGAGTCCATGGGGAACGGAGGGCCCATATTAACGAGACATCACTGTACTAGTCTATTAGTATACAGTATACTATACTCTTATACGACTACTGAAATTACTGCCGCCTCCTCCGGGAATTACACCCATTCGCATATTTCCCCCTCGGGTGCGGGTTCCATTGGCTGCATATTATATAGGCTAAAATTCAAATTTTCTAAAAACACACTTTCAGGTTCGAAGATTGAGTAAGACCTACTTCAGTAGATCGCGCTTAAAATGACTCGGTTCCCGAATCGCAGCGGGTTTAGGGTGGCTTTCTTCGGCAAAGCCCCAGCCCCCTTTGAGGTACAATACCCGAAAGAAGTGAGTACTTTCTAGAGTTCGCCTTCTGCAGACTGTTGACATTGGCGCGTGGTTTCGGGGCTCAAGCCGTCTTCGCGCTTTCTTGTCGGGCCTCTCTGAAGTTTGGTAGCCGGCAACGTTTTATCACTGGCGTCCATACGGATCGCGTCGACGGACGCGTAAAAACCTTCTAGAATGTTTATTGAAGTCTGGATTTTCCGTTTTCTCAAAACAATCCTTGTTTTTAGCGCCGGCGAACGACCTGCACATGCGCAGTGCAGAGGAATATTCCGCACGGTGAATTTGCTAAAAGTAGCCATGTTGAATTAGCCTGAGACTGGGGTAGAGAAGAAAGATCAAAACTTAGAAGGGAAAGAAAATAGACCGGACGACGTCTCAAACTCAGCTAACTCGTTTATTTAGTCCACCTCCTTATTTTTATTTCTTCTCTACCCCAGTTTCAGGTTAATTCAACATGGTTAATATTCACCAGCTCGCCTGCACCCTTACGGTTTTTTGCTATAAGTACAAGCCAAAACGCGCAAGTCGCAGGTTTAAAAATTTGGCTGCATGTTTGGTCCTTCTGCCAAACGCGTTTAGAGACGGTAATTTAAAAGGTCTGTTCAAATATACTTCGCACCGCTGTGGTCGGCCCTCCACGATTGGCCGAATGCTGACCATGACGTCAGCAAAGGATTTTTTGCCGACGGAAATAAGAGTAATGTAAGAACTTCAATTATGACGGTGTTGCCAATATTGCTATCAGAGAGTTATGATTTCAAGCTTCCACCTTGCTCATTACAAAGACCATCCAACTTGTTGTTCGTGAGGTAATGACGTCAAGAGAGGAAACCATAGGAGGGCGCCTCTAAAACGTCTCGCCGCTAATTCACTTGACGTCATATTTAGAGGCGATATTTAGAGCCCACGCTCAGAACAATTTCATATTAATAGGCCGCTAAGACCGCCAATCTTGTTGGTTTGGTATGCACGTTGCAAAAAACTGAGGAAGCTTGCCGTCAGCACGCACTTAGCAGGTGCGCACATAGCTATGGTCACCAGTGAATACTCTCAATAAGGTATTATAAGCACAGCACTGACTTTGCGACCAGAGCGTGGTGACGGGAAATGTTCACCAGGTTTCTATCGCGCCGTCAAAACTGCTGCTCATGGCAGACGACAAGTAGGCGACGAGATATTCTAGAGGCGCCACCTAGCGGGCGCCCTCCTGTGTCGGTGCTGGTACGATGCGAGCAGACGACGCGCCATGTCAAAGCACGGAGATTAGCAGCTCTTCAGTTTTAAACAGGACCCCTGGCGAGAAACATCAGATATTTTTGGGTCGCGTTTCCGCTGTGCGTAGCGTTCCTTTCAAACGCTCTGTTAGTGCGCGTAAACCATGAGCAGACGCCGAGGAAAGGTGACAGACGCTAGTTTACGCCTGTGGAAGGGGCATGATGGGACGCTACACACTTAAAGTTTTAACACCCTTTTTGGTGTAAATGGCTTGTCCTATGGGGAGCACCCTTATTCGTGTAACAGAACACCCTAGGAAAGGGGTGTAATTTTTAGCACCTTAAGAAAGGGTGTGTGATTTTCGGACACCCTAAAAGAGGGGTGTGATATTCTCACACCCTAGAATAAAGGTGTGATTTTTCTAACACCCTTAGGCATGGGTGTGATTTCTAACACCCTAAGAAGGGGTGTGATTAATGTCTAACACCCTAAAAAGGGGTGTTACTTTCTAACCCCCCCCCCCCCCCCCCCCCCGGTAATGACCACCTCTCAGAAATTCCTGGGGAGAACCCTGCTTGCGACATTTATTCTTTCTAGCACTGGTGACGTAAGCAAAACTTGACAGGCTTGGAAAGACGGAACGACCGGACGTTACTTGGGACGCAAGCGGCAGTTCATGTTTTTAAGCATGCTTGCAAAGTACTTACAAATAAGAGAGCGACCTCATGTAATCCGTGATAGATGAATAATCCGATTCGGGCAGCACAGAACAATTCGCAAACACAATGCCGGGGATGAAGGCGGTCGCTCACATTCAACGGAAGCCTCGCGGTCACCGATGAGCAGCTCTCAGTCGTGATAGATGCACAATCCGATTGGGGCAGCACGAAACACCGCAAACACAATGTCGAGGATGAAGGCGGTCGATCACATTCAACGGAAGTCTCGCGTCCGCCGATGAGCAGCTCTTTGTCGAAACTCGTCCAACAAACACAGCACAATAATTCCATAGACTCCGACGAAGTAAATGGCCAATAGATGAAAAAGTTTGCATAGATGTATTCTGGCCGTTCACGACGAAAAACCACGGTCGCGAAATGGAACTCGTCAGGACCTGCTTGCACGGAAAAGAGAACACTGACGGACGCTTTTTGGAAACCGGATTTACGTGGTCCCTACAGCTCACCATAAACTGGCAAACGGCGAAGGCTATGACTCCAGTAAGCCATCAGCGCGTCAGAGCGAGTCGCGTGACAAATGTTCGTCCAAGCGTTTTTGTCCTACGGAGAGCGGTCACGTGTTTCGCTCCACACCTCTGATTCGCTAGAAGCGGCCTTCGCACTCGCTCACAGCCACACGGACACAAAAGAAAGTGGGGAGGCTTATCAGAAGAAGAGGTCAAAGGGGGTGGACAAAGCTGCTAATCTCCCTCTGCTGCCTCCTGGGCTGCACAGGGAGGGTCGCCTTGTATGTGGGACCTTGAAGTTGTTGTTCGAGTGACGGTTCCCTTTCGAAAAGTGTGGAGCCGGGGAGTGGCTTATGCTTTCTGGGTAGAACGAACTCGTTGATCGTCGTCTTGTTTATGCGTTTGAATTCCTTCTTTCTCTTTCTTTTTTTTCTTCATGTGTTTGGAAGTGTATTTATTGGTTCAGTCAGGTGAGTTTGTGCTACCCAAAAACAAGGCGCCACTGTTCGTTCCAAGCTTCAGCGCAGTTAAAAAGAAAATGAATAAAAAGATTAAGCAAAGCGGAATTTGCTCGCTTTTTGCCCGGAAAAGACTTCTCGGGCTAAAAGCAAGCAGATTCCGTTTTGGCTAATCTTTTTTTTTTATTTTTAACGCCGTATTTTAGGCGGCAAAGAAATAGAAATACCTCTCCGGCACAGCCGATTCACGCAGGATACTCTCAACACTCAACTAAAAACGGCGTCGCGTACGTTATGTCAGGATATCGTTGGCGCGAGTCATCCCATTCGTTAAATATTGGCTAAACCAAAATGGTGTGCGCACAATCTTTTCGAATAGATCCAATATCGGCGACATACGGTGTGTTGCCTGGGCTGTATATTTACACGTCTTCGGTCACCTTTTGCGAGGGGAGGTGATTTTTTAAATCGAGGTTGAACTGATAAAACTGATGCACGCGCGACACGTAATTTTCGGCTCCTATCGGACGAAGAGTTCGATCGGAGTTGCAAAAAACATTCTCTAGCACTTCCTAATCATACGCGCCTTTTTGTGGCGATTAATTATATTGGATGTTGGTACCGCCGTACATCAGCAACCGTTTCATCAAAGCAATAAACATGAACGGTTATAAAATCATGGGTGTAATCGACAGTATCAACATTACGCCCGTCTCACACCGTGTGGATGAAGAGTGTGTGGACGTCCGTTAAAAACCACTTGACCGGGGACGGAAGCATAGAGCACTGCTCATCGTCATTTGCGCCGGGTTGTCGGGCAAAAACCGGTACGAATATATGGCCTCTCCTCTGGCGTGAAGAAAAACGGCGTCGATGACAACGATATTGACCGAACAGAGCGGAAAGCGGATTTGTGTAAGATTAATGTGACGCGTATTCTTGCACGTTCTCGTTGATGTCCTGAAGTTTTGACGGGACGCGGACCGATGCATCGCTACATAATTCCAAGCAATTTGAGCTACGTCTTGGTATTGCACAAAGTATAAAATCCACCGCTTAAAGCACATATTAGATAAAAATTCAAGCTTGCTAATGCAGGCGACATTTTTTTTTCCGACTCATTTCATAGCTTGCTCCTCGATTTGGGGCACATGCTGCTATACCGCGATGACGATCAATCGATGTCACGATGTCCTTACCGGCTCCTCTCGTAGACAAGGGTTTCTTCAACGTGATTAACTCCGGCTCCTTGAATTAATACAAGTCCATCACACCCTTCTACACGTTATGACCGGGGTGTGTTGCGACGAGTGCCTACACCCTTCTAACACGATTTCCTGAGCATATTCCAAATTGTGGGTGTGATAGGGGTGTATGTAGGGTGTAAGCCTTCTCGTACACCCCTGTTACACCCACCAATACTCAAAATCGTGTAAAAAGGGTGTAGGAGGGGTGTAGGAAGGGTGTTGGTTAAAAAAAAACACCCTTTTAACACGATTTTGGGTGTTAAAATATTTACTGTGTAGGACGCCGCTTCACGTCAGTATTAAATCGTCGCGTCTCGGGGACGCTAGCGGAGGCGTCTCTTTTGTGGTCGCGCCTCGAGAACGCTACAGCGCCCCCTGGTCGAGAGAAACAGGCTTATTCGGCCCTGTGCCGATTAAGAACGGTCTAGTAATAAGGAAACGTGTATGACATTTTTGTGAGCCAACGTTCTAATGAATAACGGCGCCTCGTACTACCATTTTATAGTTAAAAGAACTTGAAAATGTTTAAAAACAAGCCTATTTTCACATTACAGCTTGCGCAGCGTGAATCAGGGCTATTCACTGTCTCTCGGATCTTTCTTGTTTTCGGATCTGTGGAAGCTGCCGTAGAAAAAGATTTTGCATTCACCAGAGTAAATGACGTGCTGTCTTCTTAGCTGTGCACGCGCGCACAGTTGTGTTGCAAAGCGCCGCACACTTGTTTTATCGACAATGGGCTTGCCGATGCCGACGGTTCTATCCGAGTGTGACTCGACAGTTGCTGCCGAGCAAATGGTCGTCAGCAACTGACACGTAACTCCTTTCGCAAAGCATGCGTGGCAAAGAAGTTTCCTACATTGCGACTTCTGCTAAAAAAAAAAAAAAAATCTGAAACGGTTTATAATTTTTTTAATTGTCGGCCATGGCCCGGCCAATTCAGGCGATTGATTATTTTCTCTATCCTATTATTACGTCAGCATTATAAAGCTCATTTTGATATAAACCCGGCGGTGTCCTTCGCTCGTCAGTGCCGGGGATAGAGGGCAAAGGAGGGGCAGAGGGTGACGCCTGCGACGCTTCCGTTGGTTCGAAGCGCTGATGTCAGCACGCGTCAGCCTCTCCCTCTCTTCCCGGCGCTGACAAACTGACAGACACCGCCGGGTTTTCGTCGAAACGAGACCTTTTTTCTTCGTCAAAGTCACGCGCACAGCTGGCGCGAAGCCAGAGAGGAGGACGCGCCGTGCAACACCTCCATGATAACAAAGCCGCAGTGCTAGATCAGATGGCGTCATCAGAGAAGGCCATCGCTGGATACAGATTGGAAACGAGTGCTGCGTCAGCGCTCGGCTCCGAGTCGAGTTTGAGCCGAACGTTGGGGCAATCGTCGTGTCCAATCTGTGCCCAGCGTTGGCCAACGCTGATGACGCCATCTCATTGAGTACTACGGTTTTGTTACGTAGGAGGTGTTGCGCCGCGGCGCAGTGCAATGCGGGGATGCTCAGTGGCCACCCTGCCGTCGCCGTTCGTTCTCCCTTCTGGGTTTCCGTAGTAGCGGTGCGTGGGTTGTGATATGTGTGTGCAGTTAAAACGATGGATGCGGTTCTCTCCAACAGTGAGATAGATGCTGTTCCTTTAACGAGTGATATGGATGTGGTTATTTCCTCCAGTGATATGGATGACTGTATCCAAGGGCGTCGACGTACTCTGAGAAGCAGAGTCTAGAAAAAGGGTGAAACAAACACAAAGACAACCCACAAATGAATCTTCATGTACACTCTAAGAAAAAGGGGAGCGCGACTTAGTCCCCGAGGGGAGCAAGTGCGTTGCCACAACCATTAGTCCCCTCGGGGACTAACGGGAAGGGGAGTAACGGTTGCGCCCCTCTATTAGTCTCTCGCACTAGCACCGTTGGGACTAACGGTTACACCGTTTCAATTACGCCTCGAGGACCAACTGTTAGGCCCTTGCACTTGGTCCCCTGGGACCAAATGTTACGCCGTTTCAATTGAACCTCGAGGACGAACTGTTAGGCCCTTGCGCTTGGACCCCTGGGTCTAAACGTTACGCCCTTGGATTTAGACCCCTGGGACTAAAGGTTTATCCTTTACATTTGGTCACGAGCCACAAATCTCCGAAACGAAATTGTGCAGTTCAGCTGAAACGTAGCTTTATTGCCTCGTAGATACAGATCACATTCAAGGATGACTGAAGTCGAAGTTCCTGAGCGGTAGACTCCACGATAAGGCCAAATTCCGAAGAGTGCACTTACGCCGACGATTGCTTGAACACTGGGACGGCTGTCGAAACCGGTCGTGATCCACGCACCATTCATTGGACCGGCAGCTTCTTGCCTGTTTGCGAGGAATTTGGATTATTAGCAACAGGGGCAGCGTAAAATACTCGATCGCTCAACAAAAGTATGAGATATAACTCGCACATACTAAAATAACAAATGGGCTACAAAAGTGCTACAATGGGTCACGTCTAACATGCGATCCGTTGACAGCAGACCAGCGAAGTATTAGAGAGTTTTAGTAGATCGTTCCCATGACTCCGATAACGATATCCCGATACTTCGCCACCGCCTCCCTTGCGCATGCATAGTATCGTTATCGGGGCTATCGGAGGTATCGGAACGATCTACTAAAACTCTCTATTATATTTTAGTAGACCGTTCGCTGCGAATTACAGACCCAACGTGTGCGTGCTCAAACTATGCTTCGAAGTGACGGAACGAGCTCCCACCATCAACACGAAAGTCTGTACAATCGAATGAATGTCTCCATTAAGGCCGATTTCTCACACACAGCGAAGCGCTGAAGTAGCGTTGCTCACGTGTCATGAGCTGCTTTTCGTCTGCCATGAGCAACAGTTCTGACAGTGCGATACAAAGCTGGTGAAAGGTCCCGTCAGCACGCGCTTAGCGCTAGGTCAGCGCTATGCTTGTAGCTTTTTGCTGCATGTGTGAACAGGCCTTTATGGTAAAGCGATCCTGCCAGGGTCTGCAAAACACAAAAAATAAGACATCGGTAGAACTGGCGTTTTGCTCGATACGATTGAATATCAGGTCTCTGTGCTGCATAACAAAATAAGCAACCATGGTGCCAAAAAGAATAGAGCATGGCACGCGCTTTGAAGCTAGAGAACGCGCTCAAAATAAATCACTTTCTAAAGCCGTAGTTAATGAATATACCATAAACAGAAGTACTTCGACATACCTTAATCGAGTTCCCTTGTCTTGTGACTTCAGAACAGATCAAGTGCAGTGTTGCAGCACCGCGAATCCTAACCGGATCCCGCAATCATCGGAGACGACCAGCTTCAAGTTCTGACGGGTTCTTTTCAAACAAAGACCCCTTCCCATTTTCCCGACGGACCCTCTCTGCCTTATCTGCAAAACCCCCCGTGTGAGCGAGGAATGTGGGGTAGGGGGTTGGTGGAGGGGGAGGGGCGCGTTTACGAAAATCTCTTTTTCTCCTCCCACTACACACGACACACGGACACACGGACGCTCCCAAGGAGGGGAGAAGCTCGAAGGTCGCCATTTTCAACACGCCGGTCAAGTGACGTACAAGCAAACACTTTTTTTTGTTTTTTTTCTCCCTCTCTCTCTTTTTTTTCAGTTTTCTCGGGGGCCTTTTTTTCGCATTTGTTTTGTATTAGCAGGGTGTTGCCATGGATGTTGATCCGGGCGCGGTGCGTTCTTCGTTGTTCATCTGGAATGATCTCTTAAGGGCCATACGCACATATACGTTTGAACGCGTTTGAGTGCGTTGCGGAGTCCTTGCGGCCAGGCGCGGTCGCTTGCAGAGCGACGCGCGCCTTCCCGCAACGCTCGGTAGCGCGGCGCAAGCGAGTAGAGACTCGCTCAACTTTCCGAAGCGTTGCGGTGCGTTCGAGTGCGTTCGACCAATCAGAAACCGAAAGAGGAGAGGGGATGACGTGTTCGCTCGCCCCACCCGGCCGACTCGGCGAGACGTATCCGGTTCGCGGGTCGCAGTGCTTGCTTTTTCGTTTTGGGAGCGGTGGGGACTGTATTTTCCAAGGCTGCGATGGTTCAAGCTTGACAGAACGTTGGGGAAGCCGGCGAGATTGTCCCAAGATCGAACACCGACGCTGTCGCCGTGCGCCGCCATGTTGCCTTGGATTTCGCTTACTATTGGTGAGCCACTAGCGACGATAGCGCGTTCTTATTGGCTCTTGACTGCGGTTGACTGCGTGTCAACGCAACTGTGCGTACAAGCTTGGCGCAAGCAGCGCAAGCGGTCTTCGCAACGCAACGCGTCCGCTTGCCGCTACGGAACGCACCGCGCTCAAACGCGAATGTGCGTATGGGCCTTTAGACCGCGACGACGATCGTATGAAGGCGTCTAGATACTGCCCCTGAATGTGCTGTTTAAGTGGAACGTGCCGTGCACCAAGTGTGTCGTTGGGGATTTTGAGTTCAACATTGGACTACCCAGAAAGGTTGGTTACGAAGAGACGCAGAGACGAGGCTCGACTTGTTCTCAGTAACTCAGTTTTAGCGATTCAAGTGACCATTTATTCTGACTGCGAGACTCCGGCGTTGAAAGCGGTGCTTCTACAAACTCTTAAGTTTCATATAAGAAAAAAAAAAGTCTTAGTATTTGGAGGTGTTGCGTTTCGATAAATACTCATTTTTTGCGCAAAGGCAAATACGTGAATGGGACTTGTGAAATGTCAACAAATCATTTTTGACAAGATAGCTGGGTGAAGTAGGGTCAAAACATTTGTTAACTCGCATTCGCACAACGTGCGAAGCTCTACCGTGTAATGTCTGAACGTTCGTGGCACACTAAACAAATTCGCCAGTTTCGTCCGAGTTTTGTCAACACCTTCAGCCGTGCTGGGCTGAGTCTCGCCGATTCCCAAGACAAGCGAAATATCACCCGTCCTTCTGATGAACATTCCGTTTGCCTTAGGGGACTAAATCATACAGAGGACTAATGGCTGCTTTTGCTCGCGCACGCCTATCGGTTAGTCCCGGTCGAGCGGTGTTAGTCCCCAGCTTTTGCGCACGGTACCTAGCTCGAACCAGGTGATCTTTTCGGGGAGCAACTGGGAGTTCAGAGGACCAAATACTGCCGTTAGTCCCTTGAGGCCAACTTTTTTCTTATAGTGTAATTGTTTTTACTAAGAATTATTCAAAAATATGAAATTGTTCGCCGAGAAGCGCATCATGCACGAGGCGCATTCGGGGCCGCAAAAAGTAAGCATTCAAATGGTAGTAATTCATAGCAGGTATATTCCTCATTTTTTGAGACGCTGAAGTGTCGTCGACTCAGTAGCTATAAGACCTCCATCGCGAGGGGTCTCGTACGTTTCGCGTCCACCGGGTAAATGAGCGAATATTTATTTGAAACAACTCCTGAAATCAATCACCGTTTCTTCCTGCCAGTTATTTTGAGAAAATGTGTGGTTTCGGGTTTTTTAAAATTTCACAAAAAAATCTACTTGGAACTAATACGAGCCCAACACTCAATAAACACAGTGGAACCAACAAGATATAAGGAGTCGCTTCCGATATAGAAGAGGTTCTCGAATTTCGCCTTCCTAAATTGGGGTGTGTGTATATTTCCGCAGCCTAGAACTTCGTCTGCCTCAACGGGCGACGAGTCTCCCAGCTGTAGATGAGAAATTTAGCCAATGCCGTACAACCGCTAGCGTGGGGTATTTATCGTTCGTCACGCAGTAGTGATACACGACCGCAAGCCGGTGCGATGCTCACCTAGATCGAAATGAGCAGGGGTGAGGATTCAACCCAGTATCCCTGGGTTCTGTAGCTCAAGCTTTCGCTCCACGTGCTCCGATCTGGTGTACGCTAGCTGTCGCACTCAATCATCCATCCCCCCACACCACGGTTTCAAGAATGTCTTGCTATAAATATCACTTAAACAAATAAACACAACGCGTGAAACAGGCTTTGCCGCGCGTTACCCAAACAGCGCATTAAGCGAGCTGACGAGCCGAGGGATCCAAGATCTTGCGGTCTGTCACAGTGGCTATGTTCCAAATCTTACCCGAGTAACCTGCCTCCTACGTCAGCGGGTAATACCACGTGACATCGCGAGTAAACGATCCGCGACTTGATTTTGGAACGGCCAGGATAATCACCTGGATACTACGCGGATCGGCTTCGTCTTGGGCGACGGCAAAAAACAAAAAAAAAAACAAAAAAAAAAAAACAGCAGCGATGGCAGAAAATAGCAGACGATCCTTTTGATCATGGAGAAAGCACCCGAAGAAAGGTAATGTTGATGACGACGCGGTGTTTTTTTGAGGTGGATCCACCAGCTCCTTTTACTCACCTTCGTTTTGAGCTGTATATTGAGATCAAAATTACTTACTCCTTACAGCTAGACATAAAAAAATGTGTTTTTATTAATCAGCGCGATCGCTGCAATTCTAGTCACGGTGCCCTAAACGCATATATTCCACGCATTGTAATTTGCACCGATGATGTTTTGCAGAAATGTATTCCACACGGTGTAGCGGTACAGCGCGAGGGTGCTTTCTCCAGAATGATATGAAGCTCACGTTCGCTTTGACGCGAATGTGATTACAGTGAAATTTTCGAAGCCTTCACTGCTTTACAAACGTTATCCTCTCATTACACACACACTGGAGGAAACAAAAATACTACATTATCATATACCGAGTTCAAACTTTTTCGGCCTTGAACGTGAGAATACGGCATTCCCCCAACGCCGAGGACGAGGATGCGGAGAAGCTCCTGTTTACGCTCGCACTCAGGTAATAAAAAGTACACGTTCCCGGGGAAGGTGGACGGTCTGGATGTAATGCAGTCCATTCCTGCTTTGACAACATTAAATCGCAATAACCACACATGCTGCACCTAATTCTTTGTCATTTCGAACGTCCGCCACCAAAACCAACGGAGCAAGCGAGCTTTGACGGCTGTCGGCGCAGAAAGGAGATGACGAACAGATCACGTGACGTATTTACTCGATTTGATCAGACTTTACCCCCCGATCGAGGAGGGTAGCGTGAGTAATTACTCCGGAGTAAACAACCCGCTTCTGGAACGCGTGTTCTGACGTCATCGAGTAAGCTCGAGTAAGTTTTGGAACGCCACGGTACGAAACTTTTACTCCGGAGTCGGATCGAGTAAATTTTGGAACACAGCCAGTATGTCTTACTCGAGACGTCACAAACGATGATGATGATAGCTAGAGCGTATTCGACAATATTTGCGCTCCATCGGGTGTGGGAACCGGCCTTTATTGGCGACGTGCGCGACCAATAGCGTCGCTATGATCGAACTTCCACGATAGGTCGAACGCTCACTATGACGTCTTGTTTAGAATTTTTTCTAGTAATTTTCTTGCTTTTATGTTTAGCCAGCCTCGAAGTTGGTACGCCTCACCGGGTTATCTGTCTCTCAGCTGTAGATGAGAACTTTAGCTGGTGCAGCACAACCGCTAAGCTGAAGTCTTTAAAGTGCACCGTGCCGGTATGAAACTCATCCACATCGAAACGGGCAGAGGTTGGGGATCGAACCCGGGAGGTTCTGCAGCGTAAGCTTTCGCTCCACGCTCCGAGCTGAGACGCGTTAGCCCACCGTGTCGCCAATCCAAGTCTGCAGTTTTGGGATTCGCGCACGTGCAGTACGGAACTCGCAACGTTAACACAAACGCACTGTGCTTGGTCTCGGACTTATACGCAACACTACAACTCACTATTATCGTCACTGTCATCTCAAAAAACGCAGAGAGTGGCTCATTATGTTCAGTCGTCTTGCTCGATAATTCGTTCATATACGTCTTTATCGGCGAATGTCGCGATCTCATTGAGTTTGGAGTGACAATAAGATGCCAAGCACTCTCCACGTCCAGCAGCGTTTCTTAAGGTGTCAAAACGTGTCAGTGCCGTTAAGGTGTCAGTGACGCCTGAACGGCACCTTCTATATGAAATATGCCGTTTAAAACAAAAGTGTTTCTAATGTGGCAACTTTGTGTCCATAACCGCGCGGATGTAACAACCGGTGCATAGATAGGGTGTCGCAATTTCCATGTGAAACTTGGGGTTTGAAACGGGCCGGAAAATTTGTCGACTGTACATAGAACGCTCCAACTCGCACCGAATGTGCACTGAGCGGGCCAGTTTTACCCTTAATGTAAAGAAAAATAAGAAAAAAAAATTTGGCAAAGTCAAGGTTGGACGCGTTCGCAGACGACCGAGTTGGCCACGATAATTTCTTGTGGCGCCATCTTCCGGTAGGTGCGGCGAGCAGACGACAGAGTGCGCCGTCTGCTCGTTGCGCCGGTCGGGAGAAGGCGTCACAAGAAATTATCGTGGCCAACTCGGTCGTCTGCGAACGCGCCCTACTTTGACTATGGCAAGTTTGTTGCTCTGATCTTTACAGCGGAGCTGTTAAGGGCTAGGTTGCCCAGGACCGTGTCCGTGTATGTCGAGACGAACCTACCTGGACAGCTACCGACATCTATAAGCGACGGCGGCAAACACACAACCAGTATGGTTTCCGCCGTCGCTCGTAGATGGCGGCAACCTTTCCAGCTATAATAGAAGAATGGATAGTTGGGCTCCTTGGTGGGAATTCACCGTAGGAAACAGCGCGAAAAACAGACAACGACTAAGAAGAAGCACACAGTGTATCGAGTACAGCTCCGCCGGTCTTCCTTCTTCACGAGAGTGGAAAGGCTGAACGATCGCTTTACAGGGAAGGAAGTACATATTAAAGGTTTCACGCGGTAAAATTGGCCCACTCAGAGCACATTCGGTGAAAGATCGAGCTTTCTATGTGCAGGCGCCGATTTTCTTGCCTCGTTCTACAGCGGAAATTCCGCTTGCGACACCATATAAGATCAGTGGCAACCTAAGAAACGAAGAGCATGGCGAAAGCCCAGTATATCTTATATTCGCTCCAGAGCCAATCATATTGTGACATTAGCCAATGAGTGCATCGAAGAGGCATTGCCGAAGTGAGTATAATAAAACACGCTCTGGTTTCTTAATCCATCAGTTATTGTAGGGACTTAATTGCACGAAACAAGGGAAGAAAATGAGTCGTGGGATTACTACGTAGGAAAATCAATCGGGACTGTTATAAAATTACCACAGCAAGTAATAGAGTGCAAGTTATCTCTGATTGCTCGTAATCCGTACTGTACAAGTCTGTGTAAAATGTGCGGGGACAGCAAGAACAAGAAGCCGTTCGGTTTTCCGAGAGGAGTGCAGTGATTTATTGTAGCGAAAGGAAAGGAGGGAGCATGTGGCCCGTCTCACAAGAGAGCTTAACTTACTCATCCTCTTCTAGGACTTGGGGGGGGGGGGGGGGGGGGGGGTGTTACTGAAGAGGAGAGGAAAGAGATGACGTAAATCAATATGATAATCACCGATTTGCCTCAAAATCGGTCACGCGAAATACTGTGTTGTTTGTTTACTACCTGCTCGACTTGCAAGTTGTACAACGGGCGACGTCACCCAACTATGATATGATAATGTTCCTTGATAATAAAGCTCGCCTCGTGCGCGCACTTTTTGAATTTCCGACACACATTTAAAAAAAAGTGTCGCTGAATAGCTCAGACAATTAATTGCCTTTTCGCAAATTGTAGGAATTATTTTACCCATTGTGAATGATTGAATTGAAAACTGCAATTGCACCGTGACTCATAAAACCAACACTAGAATAGTTCATTAAGTAATCTCATTTATTTAACCGGCGAGTCGGATCAATATTGCTCCGTCTAATCTCTGCCGAGCACGTTAAATAAACAGTGAAACGAGAACCCATGCAAGGGTGATCCACCTTTTTTTTAAAAATCTTTTAGGGTAAGGTGAGGTGAAAGGAGACGCAGGGCAGAATGCGACAGTTCGTGCTTAGTGCCAACCATCTCCTAGGGAAGCAATCAAAGTATGTTCAAACTTCACACAAAGGTGCCGTAACCTATACACTTTGCGTGTGTAAGCATTGACAGGTATAGGCAGAAGGGTTCCGGAAACAATAAAGGTAGAGTTGGGTCTGACCTGTTTACCCCTCGTCCAAAAGGCTCAAAATTCAGCGCGAGGTTTCGCTTTGAGACATGGACCCCGGTTGGCAGCGACTATTCTTCCAACGTTTCTCATTTTATTGGTTAGCTTTAATAGCTCCATGCGGACCAAATATGAGCAATCTGGGGTTGAATTTTTTGACGAAATATTTATTTACATAACGGAATAGGGTCGGGGCAAAACGCGATACACTCGCATACTATGACAGGCATATCAATAACGTACGAGTCTCTCGGCATAAATTACCACCAAATATCACTCTAAAAAAAGCCCGTGCGTTTGCTTTCCCGCACAACACTCGGAGAGCCCATGACCACAACTTATGGAGGCAGCTCAGCGAATGACGATGCCGAAACATATATGTTTAGACCAAAAAACGCAGTCTGAGTTGTGTCATTAAGCAATGCAAGCGTGACGTTTTGCATTGCTTAATGTCACAACTCAGACTGCGTTTTTTGGTCTAAGCATATGTTTCGGCATCGTCATTCGCTGAGCTGCCTCCGTAAGTTGCAGTGATTGGCTCTCCGAGTGTTGTGCGGGAAAGTAGGCGCACGGGCTTTTTCTAGAGTGGAGCACCTCGGCGAACTAGAGAGACAAATAGGGAATACACAGCAAAAGTGACCGAAATCAGAGCAGGTTTTTTTTTTAGAAATTCAAGTCTTTTTTTGCGAGTTTTCGCACTAATGGTTACACCTCGGTTGCAATATCATGAAAAATAAGCAAATCAATTCAATAAGAAATATACCTGCTAAAAGACGATAAAGTGACTTACTAGACGATATCTTATTTCCCCCCAAGGGTTAAATCTATCCTCCACGGCGGGCGACAAAACTAACGAAAAGTCGGCGTTCGGAGTGAACTTCGGGAGTATGTTTTTTTTTTTTTGTTAAACAAATATGCTTTAACTCACATATTTTCCCCATATAGCTTAATCTAAGTAAAAAAGTCTTGTTTGCGTCCAAAATATATTTACAAGAATATAGGCGTTCATACTTGCTTTCAAAATTCAAGTGATTTGCTGCCTTTTTTAGTCTTCACTTTATAACCGTTAAACAAAATAAAGCAGTGATTTATAGCTTGGTGTTCTTTATTCATAAACGCGTATGTCTAATTTTTTTTCAAGAAAATCGAAGACTTCGTTTTGACCGTCCTGTTTGATCTGACGTTGAATAACCCAGCTGATGTTGTCAAAAGCAACAAAAAACCAACATTCCCCACCCCCCAAAGAAAAAGCAAAATAATTTTTATTATATTGAAGTGAAGGAGTATTAGTGATCTCTCGAAAATGCACACAGTGTCCGAGCGCTCCACAGACCATGCGATGCACACCGGAAGAGACTGAGCAGCGCCTGGTATGCAAATACCTTTGGAGCCAAGCAGCCCCGCATTCAATATGGGTCGAATGTATAGAATGCAAGGAAGGGGCTCACGAAAAGTGCGTTGAAGCTCCCACAGTGCGTTCCAAGTGTTTTTATTAGAAAAACTGAACGGATATCATGTTTTTATTAAGTGTGTCTCATTTTGCCCCACTAAGGTGTCTCATTTTTCCCCGAGGGGCGGGGCAAAAGGAGACATTGTGGGACCTTCAGATATTGTATTTTTGTTTGATGTTTCGCTTGCTCCGTTAGGTTATACTTACTGAACATAGAGCCTAGACATCTGAGAATATCGCTACGCCGTTTTTCTTTTAATATTGAAGCAAAACAAGTTACCTTTGAAATGAAAATATTTTGTCTCATCTTGCCCCACTTTACCCGGCACGTAAAAAAGAAAGAACCTGTATACACCGCATTGTCTGTCTGCTTTAATAATAATTAAAAAAACACACACACTCGATTGCCTTTGTATTTAGCACATTGCAGTGCTGCGAAGTATCGACATCTGCCATACGGAAGGGCTAAAGGTCTTGGAAATATAATGACATTTACTTTAAGCGCGATCTTCCCCGCTACCAGACGTTCAGGCCAAAGGGCACAACAGCCTTTCGCGTAAAGGCTGGTCCACACATCTGCGTTGGTTGTGTTCGCGTGCAACCGAAACCACAGTAACGACGAAATGACCCGGACAAGTGTTCGCCGTGCACAGCATAGCAAGCGATGCAAGGGTAGCTTCGCGAAGCAATCCAAGAAGCACTGTTGTTGCGGCGTTCTGGTCGTTACGGTCGTTTCGGTTGCAACCGTTGCAAATGTCCGAAGCAACCTTTTCTCTTTCAAATCATGATATAAATATATAAGAATGTATATGGATTCGCTGCATTTCCCTGAAATGCAGCGAAAGCACCAGTCTTCAAACAATAGGGATCCCCCATTGACTCCGTAAGTGTTACGTCATGGGTTCAAACAAATTGTTGCTAGGGTCGTTGTTATGGACAAATACACGTTGCTAAATTTCGCTACGAAAACCCGACCGTTGGAAAATCAGGAGTAGAATTTCAACTTGCAAAAATTGCAGATGTAGAAAGCTTGAATGATATATATGTTTCGATAGAAGTGTGCCGGTAATCGTCTATTTCTGAAATATTTAAGACTGCAACTTCCGTTCCTCATGATGCCTGCAGCAGACAACGAATGCAAGAAATACGCCGTCTGCCACGCGCCCGCCGGCCAAGCCGGCGCCGGCGTCTGAATCGTGTGAATAAGGACGATATTCTGATATTGAATTTGTTTTTTAATATAATGAGTTTCAAACACTTATAATTGTGGGGTGCGATGCAAAATATGGTTTATCGAAAGTCCTGGCGTCGATCGAGATGATTGTCCGCTAAAAGATCGCATTGCACCCGTAAGAAAAGCACTTCAGGCGATCGGTTGAGATCCCAAATGTCGTTTGATGACTCGCGGTAAGCGAGAGTGCTTCGTACTTGCAATGGTTCAAACCATCGCTGTGATGGTTACTGCGAAATCGCGATAGACATGCAATTATTTAATAACCGGACAACCTCAAGAATAATAATAAAGAACTTACCTCGACGGCGCTGTATTTAGCAGAGAAACTGGATTGCCCTACAGGTCATGTGACCTATCCATTAGTTAGGGTGAGGAAGTTAAATGAATGAAAAATACAGAATCCTCGATCGGTACCGTCTGGGTGGGCACAACCGACGTTAAAGCCAATTCAATATAAATTATTTTTATCCTTGGATCAAATGAAAATTTCTTCAATTGGGAACTAATCAAGAAAAAACTGGGCCTTGCCGAAAGAAGGACCCAGGAGGAACTGACAGGGAGAAAGGACCCCGTGTAGAGCCCAGTGCTCGCCAACCAGCCCAACAACGGGAAAAGCACAAAAGGGCAAAAATGGTACAGCCCATTTATAACATCCATCCATCCATCCATTCATCCATCCAAATTCATCCGCCAATCAGGCTTCAAAGTGACGGCGTTTCAAACTTCGGTGTTTAAAATTATTACTGCGAGTTATTCAAAGCTTCATCTGGCATCGCCATAAATCGTTCCGTCCTTCGGAAATGTTGACACAGTTCGCGATAGGGCAAACCATCTGAGCTTCCGAAGACGGTGTCTAGATCTAACGCATTTTCTGAAACCACAAAAAAAGGGTTTCCTGCACTTTCAAATAAAGCGTCAGGCTGCTGGCGGCAATGATTTTCACCACCAATATGGCTTAAGCGTCGCCACTTCAAAGCGTATCTTACTGAGTGACTCGAGTCGGAACTGCAGGCAGTCCCATGGCAAGGGATGTCTTCCTGTTCGTTCTACGGATATATGGAAACTGCCGCTTTGCTCACTATAGCCTAAGCTTAAGAAAGGCAAGGCGTGACGTGTCCTCAGCATCCATTATCCCTGCAGAGCCGATCAGATTCTGGTATAAGGTCCACAAGAACGCCGAACAACAAGTAATGAGGCAAGGAGCTTGAGTTTTCCTCGTTTCCCCCCTGTTCACGAATGAGACTCGCTCCCCGGTACAATCGCTCAGTCTTGGGTAAGAATTAATTAAAAAAAAGTAATTATACTCGGCGACAACTTTTCTTGGCAATGCAGTAAAGGGTACAGGCACGTGTTTTCTATTCAATTTTGAGCGCTGGATAAGGCTGTGCGTCAGCTATCGTCAACTTCCTCTGCATTGCGAAGAAAAGTTGTCGCCGAGTATAGTAACTGTAACAGGTAGTAGTATGTCAAAAATGTATTTAAGTTACACTTACTTGAAAATAAAAGTAACACGTTACAGTCCCAGTTACTTCGTCATAGTATATCGGTTACTTTTAAAAACTTTCTCGTTTTTTTTTTACTTTATCTTTGTAAACATTCATGAAACACACATGGACTACGATTTATATTTATTTGGAACTCTCAAAAAACTTTAATTTAACTTTTTAGATATATATTTTTACCGTCGCAGGGATTTCTTGAGTCAAAGCGTTTGCTGCTTTGTTACGACACGAACTAAATACTAAATTATTTAGTTCAAGTTGTAACGCAGCAGGAACTGCTTTTCAAAGAATACTTAACTTTCCCCTTGTGATTCTGAACACATCCCTTGCCAAAGAGGCGCTCAACGGGTGTGCTGGGTGGAATATTCAGGCGTAAAAAGAACTTTCCTAATGGTGGGAAAGTCGTCGAGGTTGGAGAGCGCTGTGGAGGTTTCAGCTTTCCATCGTTCCGTCTCCATGCAGAGCGGTAGTGTCCAAAAATTAAAGTCGAAACTGACCCCGGGGGGCTTGCGAAGGTTGGAAGAAGAAGATTTCCCGGCTGGTGAAGTTATCGCCACGATGTTGGACATGGTCAAAGTGCAAGTCCACGGTAACACCTGCCGTTCGTCAATCATGACAGCTTCTTGTTAAACCAATAACGGCTAATTACCATCCAACTATTTTCCTTCTCTCTTGGGTCGTTCTCTCTCCCTTCCTCTTTCTCTTAAGAGCTATTTTATTTCGCTTTCACATCTGAAACGTGAGGGAGATACCGATGAACAGACCGGTCCATTACTACAAGAGGGAAGGGAGCAGAACGCTAAACCGTTTGCAACTGAATAAAGTGGAAAAGACCGTTAGTATCGAATAATGCAAGGAAAGGATCGAACAAAAATAACACGAAGTTGCCTCAAAACGCGTTCCTCCTTTTTATTTAACTTCTTCTATGGAACGCGGAACAAAAAGCTCGACCGTGAATTACCGGCTCGCGACCCCTGGAAAAGGGCAAGTCGATCAGTAGAAGCATCGCCTGTGGCACCGGTCGGAACATGTCGACTGGAGGAGACTCGCTTTCGCGAAGAAAACTGTCGCCGCGACGGCTGCTTCACCGACGACAGGCGCTCTTGTTCGGCGTTGAACAGCCACGCACAAAAAGGTTGAAAGAAACCAATTGCTAAACATGCTTTTCCGCGCAATTAAAAAGGAAAAAAAAGTACAAAAACGTCTGCCTTCTGCGTCGGCACTTTACTCCGTCGAAAGACGTTCTGAGTTCCTGGGTTATTTTGCCGCGTCTAATATGGGCCCAACCTCTGTACTCCGTACATGGTTGAACCCACTGTAGTGTTTACAAAAGGTCTCTTTTTTATTTTTTTGAAAAGTGTTTTTTTTTTAGGTACCTTTAGTTACTTTTTCATCAAAAGTATTTATACTATCATTACAGTTACTTAAAAAAAGTAACGAATTACAGTATTGCGATACTCCTCGGATTGCGCGTCTCGGTTGTATGTACGTTTTAGTACAGAAATTGTTGTTTATTTTAAAAGGGCCGTGCAACAATCTTCGCTCAGATTGTTTTTCATTTACACGAGCTTACTGGATCTAGTAGGACCCAAATATATGCGCACGCAATGCCATAGACCAACAAACTCCTTTTTTGGTGGTGTAATTTCAAAGACAAAAGCGAGCGTTTTCTTTCACGTTCTCCTTCGCAGAACTTGATGACGTTTCTAGGTGGTCGCAGTACCCTCCAGTGACGTCATTCGTTTTTGCGGCTCTTAGATAGGACCCCAGCGCAGCATGAGCACTCGATTTGGGCTCGTGATAGGCAATAGCTCCGGTGGCTCCGAGGCGAGAGCGTCGGCCTACGGATCCCCATCTGGCGGGTTCGAATCCCGGCCGAGGTGCCCGCAATCTGACGGGGGCTTATTGCGGAGATGGCGCCGTGTAACTGAGCTTTCGGTTGCACGTTGAAACATCCCCAGGTGGTCGAAATTAATCCTCGGTCCTCCGCTGGGGCTGGGGCCAGATGCCATCGTTGGTTTGGCACGTAAAACCCCCAAATTTCACTTTGATAAGCAATAGCTCGACAAGCAGTCGGGTATACTTCGTCTCACCCTAGAATAGACTAAAGGTAAAAGCTACGGGCCACCATATTCAATCACAAGCCACTTAGAAGTTGCATGGTATTTCGCTTCGATGCACGTGTCGGTGCCCCCATCTAGGATCACTAATGCGTATGGGTCGACAGCGGTTCGAAATGAATAGCACTGAGTGACTCATCAATTTCACATCGCAAAGAAAGCCATAAGAACTCTTTGCAGTGCCGGAGCTATAGAAATGATGCAGCACTTTTGGATTCGGAGCATTATTCGTCCTCTCCTAATCAATGTTAAGCATGTCATAGTTTAGCGTGTAACGTGATTGGACCTGGCGGCCCGTGACTTTGGCCTTTAGTCCATAGTAGGTTGAGGCGAAGTATAGTGGCCAGTGCCCAGTCGCGGCAATGACGAAAATAGCCGAACCATAACAATGTCTAGAACTCGGCGCGTGTCCTGTGCCTTGCCAACCCCAGCGTGTGGCTACGATCAACATTGGCGGCATATAATCGGTTCCAGATCATGTGGCCGCGAGTTGAGCGGGTGAACGCTGCTCGTTTTCCTTTAATTTTTTCTGCGACTTCTATTGTATGTGGTGAAACACGAACGCGTGTTTCATAGGTCATTAACGTCAGGGATCCGTTCTACGCGGTATTTGCGCAAAGTACAAAGGGCTTTGCATCGGTCTCTTAAAAGGGCGCTGAGGAGGTCCTTTAAAGAAAACGAGCTAGAGGTGAATTTTAGAGTATTTCTATGCCATGAATCTGAATGTCACGTTCGTTTCTCCCGAAGATATAACTAAACGCGAGAAAACACAAAGAACCTCCAGCCAGTCGTTACGCCATAGTACGATTTTTCGGCCACCAAGCGCGTGTCGCTCATGTGAGCAGCGCGTGCAATTGGTAGCTTCTCAGGTATTCGCGACTCCAATTCACTATACGTGGCACCACTCGTTTTCAAAATGGCGGTGATAGTGAGGGTCGGAGATGCGTGCCGGTATACCAGTTTCTGAGCTTGTCTAGTGTGCCTGCTTCACTCGGCGATACTATAATTATTTCTGCTTATACGAGGAAGCTACGGTGTTATGAGCGCAGGTCATCTCTTTATTCTGAGAACAAAAACGGTGTTAACCGTAATATTTGCGCCAGGGCGTACGTTTTATTTTTTGGAACGAAACTTAAACTAACCTCTGTTTTGGATACCATTTCTCGGTATGAGTTTTAATTTCGGATTCTTTTATAACTCAAGATGTTTCTCACACCACAATTATTGAGCTAAAGAAGTTGTTCACATAGACTTTATTGTGTGACATGCGTGTCACACAATAAAGTCCCCCCCCCCCCCCGCCACACACACACACACAAAATGAAAAAGATAATAATAAAACAGATTCCCTTTGTGCATTTTTGAATTATCAATCGTCCCAGAACCCCCATTTAGTTCTTTAACTTTTACGCGTTGTCGTTCCGATCTCGGCCTCTCCAGTTAGAAAGATAATGGCTTGCACCTCTGTTCACTGCAGAACGTTTCGTTTGTGTGGGAAGCTGGTGAAACAGTAGTGAGTTTTAGTATTCCGTACAGAAGCGAATGCAAGCGCTGTCTGTTTGCGTTAGCGTTGCGTGTTCCACACTGTGCGTGAGCAGAGCACAAAATGTCCACGACGCGCCTGCGTAGCGGAGAGCACGCAACTCTAACGCAAACGCAAATCGCTTGTGTTTCTTACTATACGCAATACTAAGACCTTCTAATAACGTACAATCCCATACCGGCAGCAGCACTACACTGGGACACTGAAGAATGTTGTTTGCATTTGGAAATAACATTTCGCGAGCCATGATCGCGAGCAGGTCCGCCGTGCCCGCTGAGCAGGAGAACCGGGGACCCTCACTAGAGCGCTTCCCGTTTCCGCCGCGAGAGGGCGAGGAAAGCGTAGGAGGCGCTGACACCAGTCAGTTGTGACTTCTGTGTTTTTTTACCTCTTTAGAAATTAGCAAGAGTGCGCGTGCATAGCTTCGACAGACGCCGAACATGCGCGAGAGCGGGGATTACGGAAACTCCTTTTATGACGTATAACGCTCCGGGAAGGAGGGCGTTCAGCGGTACTTTAAAAATGATTTTCATCAAGCTCCGTGCACTAAATCAAAAAAAAGACCTCGATGTTCGTGATCATGGAAGCCAAATCAAGACGACGTGAGTGTTCATACTCAAATAAAGAACCTTTACATGTTTCTTTAAAACAGTGCGGTCTTGTGCACCAGACCGATCACATTTAGCGTCCCACGCATGCGTGACGCTGCCTGAATTGCAGTTCACAGGAGACAGGCGCCAGTGCACGAGATGGCTCGTGCCGTGTCCTGCTCGGCTTGCAGAGAGCTCCAGCGTGGGGGGGATCGGTGGCCGAGTGGTCTAGTGCATTCCAGCTCGGAACACGTGGAGCAAAAGCTCGCGCTGCAGAACCCAGGGATCCTGGGTTCAATCCCCGCCACTGCCCGTTTCGATCTGGATGAGCATCATACCAGCGTGCGGTCGTGTATCACTACTGCGTGGTGCACCTTAAAGACCCCAGGTTAGCGGCTGTACCGCACTGGCTAAATTGCTCATCTACAGCTGAGACACCAGACGCCCACTGAGGCAGACTAACTTCCGGCTTTATAAACATACACACAACAATTTTTTTTTTTGCTCCAGCGTGGTTGTCGTTCGCTCAAAGGGACTACCATTCCCCTGGTCCGTGCCGGCAGTGGCTGTATAACGAGACTAACTACACTCGGGCACAACTCCTTCTGGCATTACCGAAGTGAAGACCTCGTGAGCACAGCTGTGATCGGAGCTCAATGTCCCCGAGCACATGGGCACCCATAGCTTTAAATTCATTGCCAGGAAAATTTGTCCTCCACTATAGTGAGTTCGGTCAATGATATGTGCGGTGGTACTACGTACCTATTTATTTATTTTGGTGGTAAATTTTCAACAACGTTTGTCCTATCTTGGTATGGCCCTTGGATGCCGGTAGTAACTATGAATACATTAAAAAAATAGATTAAGCCATTCCCTGCATTTCCTAAGCTCTCGGTGACCGTAGAACGCCTCAAGCCTCTAAGTTTCAAAGCACTCGTTTTAGAGCGGCGCCTCGGGTCTGCTGGGCCGTAATTAATATCGGTATGCTGTCATTAACTAGAACAGCTGTTGCTAGCACATCCTCCTCTTGCTGAGGGTGTAGCAATTAGTGCATCGGCATCGTAAACGGACTGGAATTGATATCACGGAAATGCAAGTGGCAGTCGACATTTGGAAAGATCAAGTTGAGGAACTTTTACTAATATCAAAAGGCATTGGACGTAAATACGGTTTCAGATGCTAGTTCGTCAGGAGTACTGCAGTCACGAAGATAGAAGTTTCTATATATATATAGTCATATAAAAGTGCAATAATTCTTGCTGGCCTTTATTCACGGTCGTATTAGCATTTCCAGTTTCGAAAACTTCCCGGCCACATCCTAACCCTCGATGGGTGGAATCTAAGGACTTCCTTAACTCGGCTTCCTTAAACTTTCAAGATACCAAAGCACTATACCAGCTTAGAAGGCGAGGTTAATAAGCAGGCGAGCTGGTTAACAGCAGAAGACGGACGACAAATGGGACACCTTAAGGGACAAACACACACGCTTCAATTGACACTTGCCAGTTCGTCCATTGTCCCTTTTGTCGTTCGTCGTCTCCCGTTAGAATGATGTACGCGGTGTTTTCAAAAAGTTCCGGGACTGATCTTGTAGCGTAAGAAGAAAGGGCAGCTCAGTAATGCGCGCGCAGCAGTCAAAGGACCGAACCTTTGTGTCTCGTTATATCAAAGGGCTTCGCTCTGTGAACATTTGGAGCTGCGCTTTACGAGTTTGTTTGACCACATGCACGAGCATAATGGCGATTTCTCCATAGACTGCAAACCAAAGCGAGAGTGAACATCAAGTTTACGTCAAACTCGGCCAGCTTTGAACAGTGACCTCTGCAATAATTTAGAAGGCTCATTTAAAAAAAACAGTGAGGTGTGCGAGGTGTTTTCATTGGCACTCGTGCCTCAAGAATGACAGAACGTAACTGAAGTCAAGGAAAGGTCAGATAAGCTGTGCTCTACCGCTCTTCGCCTTCCAGCGATGTTTTGCCGTTCCCGAAGCCCGAGTGCCACTTAAAACGCTTCGCAAAATGCACTGCTTTATGACACAAGGCTGCTCTATCATTTCAAAGATATCTGTCTTATATTTACGGAGTCTGATGCAGAATTGATGCTCGCGCTCGCTCTGGTTTGTAGTTCTGTGAAATCGCCTTTGTGCCTGTGCACGTGGTTACAAGAACTCGTGTAGCGCAGCTCCAAATGTTTACAGAGCGACGCCCTTTGGTATAACGGTATAAAGCAGCGGTCGAAGGAAAGTCCCTTCCATCGACTGCTGCGCGCGCAATACAGTGCTGCCCTCTCTTTTTACGCTACAACATCAAACCCGGAACCTTTTGATCACACCTCGTATACCAACTTGACTCCCTAACCTTAAGGTTAGTCAAGTTGTTATACATGTCTCTAGCGCGAGACGACGAACGACAAAAGGGACAATAAACAAACAGGCACGTCTCAGTTGAGACTGTGTGTTTGTCTTTTGATATACATTTATACATATACATACCGCGCATTACTCTTTTTTGAGGCGTAATTTGTGGATAGAGTGCGTATTATAGAGCAGCAAATATGGTGTGTTTGCGAAAGCACAAACTATGAGTGGATGCAGTGTCTAAATATAGGTAGATCCAATTGCGAGACCTTTATAATATTGGAAACCTTTTCACCGCGCATGATTTTATGGTTTGCTTAACCTTTAACCCCGAAGACCACCGTTCCTCGTTCATTTTTTAATCGAAAAAAAAAGATATATATATAGAAAGACGGAGAGAGAGAGGAAATAATGGGTTTTCACTACAGAGGAGCAGAGATATCCTCGACGAAGTTTACAAAAACGCTATGATGGGTGTCAATGAAGAAATAAAAAAATGGCCCGAATAATCGCTACAATTTAATCGATGGATTAACTGATTATTTTGTTGCGTCTGCTATCAGGCATAATATATGCACATTTTGTTTTAACACTTATTTATTCATTTATTCATTTTTCGTTATAGGCCCTTAGAAAAGCATTACTTAAAAAGAAAAAAAAACAAGGACGCGGAGGCTGCATGGTGTGGCTATGCAGTCAGTACAGCACTGTTAAGGTGAATAAATTTACACATAGTAAAATTATTCGTCACGGCACTCAGACAAAGAAAAAAATTAATTAGGAAATCATTAGAAAGCAGTATACGCATAAGTGAGATTTTGCCTTCCCATTTAAAGAAAATAATTTGTTGGAGCGGAGCGAAAGACATTGGGGTTTTCAAATGAGACGATAAGGGGGGGGGGGGGGGGGGGGGGGGGGGGGGGCAGGTTGTTTCAGGGTGACTTCAGATAAGATCGACCAAAGGATGGCTAGTCGACATTTTCAAATCAACTGATGTTTTTATATGTTATTGCCTAGTGTCTGGTATGAACGAATCCAAACTTAGTTTTGACTAGAAAAAATACTTGGGGACAGGAGAAATCGTAAGGCATGAGGTGGTGGACAGTTGCATTAACGCGCACTGATGGAGGGGGCCCGTTTGAGAGTGAATAACTAAAGCGATAACATTAGGAGAACTCTAATACGTTTTAGGCGCAAACTATGGGTATAGCTTGCTTGTAATATAAAGTAATCATATTTATTTAAAATTTATTTATTTTTCTAAAAATTGACAAACATGCCTGCTCGAACGACAAATGGCAAAATTTGGAGGTCTATATCTCTTGAAATAATTTAATCATTATGATATAATTTGCAGATATTATTCTACTAATATATAGCTAATATTTAAAAAATAACTAAGGTATCTGCGTGATACAATAGTTAGGATATATTTAGTCAAACATGAAAAAAAATCAAACAAAGAAAAATTCCGATGCGAACAAAAAAAAAACACCACCCTCGATTTTTTTTAAATTTAGGTAACCTGTTATACTCTATTTCGGCATTCATTTCCATTAAAAACATGTTGCATCATTTTATTGAGAAAGAAGATACAACTCCCCAAAGTAGGGTCCTTTTTCAAAGCCTACACTTAGCAGTGTTTTATACAAGAACTGACTCTGAGTTCCAGTTTCATGAAACCAACAAACATCTTTTATATATTTTTATTCAGATGAGGCCAATGATAACTAAAGACATCGTTCACACACTTAAATTAAGGAGAAACTACTGTGTACAAAGAGGTATCATATTACGGACTAGTGATCCGAGAAAAGATCATGCGGCCATCGGCTACTAGGAACTTTGTTTACTTTATTCTCCTGCGACACTATATGCTATTCCCTCTTCCGCTCTACCTTCATCTCTCTCTCTCTCTCATATATATCCCTGATATATATCCAGAACAAAAACATGTTCAAGCATTCCCTTTCTGCGTGGTAGTGTTCTGTGGCTAGCAAAAATCATTTCCTCGCTAAGCTCACGATTATGGCAAAATAGTTGCCGGAAACCGCAGACGACACTCGTCGCTAGTTCTGGCAAAACGGCCGATACAATCTTTTTTTCGCATTTCCCCGCTCGCAGTCAAGGACAAGGGGGTTCGCTTCAACCAGCAAAACATGGCCGCCGACGCCTGTTTACTGAGCAGTCATGCCTGTCGCCATCTCACTCGCTGGCGTCACGGGCAATAATATCAGGCACAAAGGGGTACACCAACCGGCAGCATTATCCCCAAATACTCGAGCCTCGCGTAAATACATAGAGTGTAAACGCTGTCGCCATGTTATCGTAGGAAGACCGCCCCCCCTCCCCCAACGGGGGACTGCAGTACGCGACGGCGTACTAACACAACGGCGACGATATCGACATCGCGGGCTCCGAATTTTCCCATAGTTCTACTCCACGGGCATTTCTCGAAACGCTTGATATTGTGTACGCCCGCCTGGAAGGATTTCAGGCGCGTAGTTAAGATAAGGCGGTTCTCCGCGGCAAAAGAAACCAATTTCACAAAAGCTTAAAAGCGGCGGCGACGCGTGTGCGGTGAACGCTTGTAGTTTTGGTGTAGACAGGGAGTGTGTTCTCGTTGTTGACACCAGCCGGCGATAAGGCACTGCAGGCGGTAGCTCAGTACAGCTAGGGCTAATCCGAGTGACCATCAACGTAACCCCACCGCCAACCCCTCGCGAACCGGTCGCCGACATGGCTCAGGCTGTGTCATGAACCACGTGGTAGAAGCTCGGGTGCTTTCATATCAGCGCGTGGAGGGACGACAGTGCGATTCCGGAAAGTCTTTTTCGAAGGCCGCTGACCACAATTTTTTGTCTGGAGACTTTCCCTCTTTCTTCCTTTGACGTGGATCAAGCTTTGCCGACAGCCTCAGTTGTGACCTCTCTTTTCAAATGTACGTTTGCAGTGAGTGAGCTCCTCAGCTTCGGACTTGTCACTTGTCCACCCAGTAGTTGGCAATTATATGCCATCAGTTGGGGTTTAATTTCTATTATTTATGTATACATTATGAAGACGTCCTGGAGCTCCGAACGAGTGTTTTGTGCAGATTACTTTTGCAAACACAAAAAGACTATACCAAAGCAGCGGAATTTTCGAAGTGTTGGCGAGTTGGACCTAAACTCGTTGAAGCAAATTCTTCCGCCTGACTGTTCCACCAAAGTGTGTGCGACGGACTACCTGTGCTACCATTGCTGCATGCACATCACTAAGGAGATCTTGATGCGAAGCTCAGAGCAGTGCCCTGACATATTTGTGCCAGCTGAAGAAGCAATTGAAGATCTAAATCGCAGCATACTACCTACAGATGTGTCGCCGCTGAGACAACCAAGCGTCGTAAGAAGTCGGGACAGGCCTGCCTATGTCAAGAGAAAGCAGACAGAACTGGAGCAGGTTGCTGTCAGGAATATACGCTCAAGGCTACGTATTGCGTACGACAGGGACGCACCATCGGGGTCGTCCGAACCAACATGCTCCACATGCACTGAATGGGTGGACAACTTTCGGCAGGCCTTTGAAACCGCCACCTCTCTCCGGGAACGTTGTCAACTGCTTACACTCCTGCCGTCAACACTGACGAAGAACGAGGTTCAAAAGAACTTGTTGTTGGGCTAGTTGGTGTTGACTGAATTGAACCATGGTTAAAAGCGCTAAAAAAGACGTACACAAGAAAGAAGACAGACACGGGCGCTTAAAAAAGCGCCCCTGTTTGTCTTCTTTCTTGTGTACGTCTTTTTTAGCGCTTTTAACCATGGTTCAATTCAATGAGGTTCAAAAGATGATTCCACAGGCCTCAATGTACCTCATCAGTAAATCCCGAAAACTCAAGGAAAAGCATGGCGTGTGGTATGAGCCGGATCCTTACACGAGGTGCAAGGTGAGCCCTGAGAACCTGTCTGCTGCCCTAGAGAACTTCACGAAAGACGAGCTACAATGTTCGCGCCAAAGTCCCAACCAGAAGGACGTCATCTCTGTCATGCTCAACGGAGAGAAAACGTTCGTGCCAAAGCGCTTCATGACACGCTCAATACGAGAGGCCTTCCGTATATACAGACAAGCATCCCGATTCCGGCGTTGCGCCCTAGATGGGTCCAATGTATTCCACACCAGGAAGTGTGCGTTTGTGTGCGCTGCGCCAATTATTATCTTTGTATTGCCGCTCTAGAGAACGTTACAGGCTCAACATTCAACACTGGTGAAATTAACTCGGCATTTCTGTGCGACCCAGCAATAGAACTGTGCCTTCAAGGAGACTGTGATCACTGCCCAAAAGGCCAGTTTCTTACACTCCAGGAACTTGATATCCCGGAGGATGAAGAGATTGTGCTTGCAACAAGGGAGTACGGCGACCTTGTGAAAAAAACTTTGGAACCTGAGACTTTCCTAAAAGTCATCCAAGTGACGGTTGGAAGTTGGTACTTCACAACCATATCCGGCAAACGCAAGGTAAAGCGATCTACGATGAAAAAAAGTGCATGCAACGCGGGAGCATTGTCTTTCATTTTGACTTTGCTGAAATCTGGACCATCGTGCTTCCTGACAAAGTGCAAGCATATCACTGGAAAAAAAAAACAAGTTTCGATATTTACATGTGTAGTGACGACAAGAAAATCTACAAACAGCTTTGCCATCATCAGTGAGGACCTGTGTCACGACGCCGCTCACGCTTGCTTGGCTCTGGAAAAAGTGAAGGAGTGGGTTGAAGACAACGTTGCGGTATACTCGTACGTGACGTACGTAAGTGACGGCGCCGCCAGTCATTTCAAGAATCGCTACCAGCTTCACCAATTTGCAAAGGACGATTGCCCACAAGCCCAGTGGTTATTTTCTGCATCTGGACATGGGAAAAATGCATGTGACGGAGTTGGCGGACTCGTGAAACACCAGGCCACGCTGAACAACCTGAGAGAACGTTCAGTAAGCGCAATTCAGACGGCCAGGACAATGGTGAGCGTTCTATCAAAGAAACTGAAAGGCGTGCATCTTGTATATCTGGACGAAAATGAGGTTGTTCGGTATCGTGAAGAAAAAAAAGAAGAGTGGCTGACGGTGCGCGCCTTCCCTGGCATTCAGTCTTGGCACGCGTGGCGGCTCAGCAAGTCATCAACAGAAGAGACCTGTGACGTATATGTAGCACGGACAGTCGGATCTGCTTGGAAGCAACTTTATTAAATGGGTACAGCGAGGAAAACCTTAGCGTAAAGTGCCGAATTTGATTTCCCAAGGACTGCTCATTTTGAATGCAGGGTCATCTTATTTATCACATTTTTCTTCACGGGGTATTTAACCTACTGTTTTTGTTGGTGGTTACTAATCATTTTTATCTGATCACTATAAAAAAAATCCCAAAATGTTATCCTCGAGCAGGATAAAATATATCGGCTTGCCACGATTCATTCATACACCGAGAGCATCGAAGCTGCTCCAGTTAGGCACTATGGCATCCGTCACGGGAAATTGTTTGTAATCGTAAATACACAGCCAACCTAAAAATCTTACTATTATATCTTTGTTTTTGTGTGTGGAAGTAAAGTTATTTATTTTACTCTAGATGTAAAATATACCGGAAGGTACAACTTCACACTGCATCATCTTTTCTCAAATCATTAGTCTCTAATATGATACCACTTTGTACGCGTATGTAAAATGCTGTATATAGTTTCTCCTCCCTTTTACTGTGTGACCGATCGCTCTTTTTATCAATGACCTCATCTGAATAAATGTATATAAAAGATTTGTGCAAGTTTCATGAAACTGGAACTCAGAGTCACTTCTTGTATAGGACACTGCTAAGTGTAGGCTTTGAAAAAGGACCCTACTTTGGGGAGTTGTTTCTTCTTTCACAGTGCAATGATGCAACATGTTTTTAATAGAAATGAATGCCGAAATAGAGTATAACAGGGTACCCAAATTTTAAAAAAAATCGAAGGTGGTGTGTTTTTTTTTATTCGCATTGGAATTTTTCTTTGTTTGATTTTTTCCCATGTTTGCCTAAATATATTGTAACTATTGTGTCACTCAGATACCTTATTTGTTTTTTCAATAATAGCCATATATTATTAAAATAATGTCTGCAAGTTATGTAATAATGATTACATTATTTCATGAGATACAGATTTCCAAAGTTTGCCATTTGTCGTTCGAGCAGGCGTGTTTGGCAATTTTTAGAAAACTAAATAAATTTTTAATAAATATTATTACTTTATATTACAAGCAAGTTGTACCCATAGTTTGTTTGTAAAAAGGTTTAAAATTCTCCTAATTTTATTGTTTTAATTATTCACTTTCAAACTTGCCCCCTCCATCAGTGCGCGTTATTGCAACTGTCCACCTCTCCCTGCCTTACGATTTTTCTTGTCTCCAAATTTTTTTTCTGGTCAAAACTAAGTGTGGATTCGTTTATACCAGACACTAGACAATGTCATATAAAAACATCAGTTGATCTAAAAATGTCGACCAGCCACCCTTTGGTCGATCTTATCTGAAATCACCCTTCAATGAACAATCTACTGGGGAAAGGAATGGTTAAAATAATGTGCTTTGACTGGCAAAATTGGCAGCCTCCCAGGAAAAAAAAAAGAAGAAAAGAAACGCAGCCGTGCATCAGAAGAAAACAAAAGAAATACACGCGCAAACAACTTTAGTTCTGAAAATGAAATACTCCTGCAGGTAATACATTTCTATTTAAACCTTGTTTACACTCTAGATGACAATCGTAAACAATCCTAAAACGCTTTGCCACGGGATACAACCGTGTAGCCTGCTAAAACAAGTAAATACGCCCCAAGTAGTAAAGAAGGCATGTTATGTTCTCCTGTGAATTTCGATAAACAAAACCGAATTTATTAATCAATAAAAAAATAAAGAATTTAATCATTGACTGATTAATCGGAAAGTTAGTCGACCAATTTCATGTGTAATATATTTTTGTCTTTTGAGAATCTTCCTTTCTCAATATTAACGCTTCACATTGATAAAGCGTACAACAGGAATCAGTTCTCATTGACACTACCTAATATATTAATAATAATAATAATAATAATAATAATGATAATTATAATAAAAAGTAAAAGCTGTTTACAACTCCCTCTAACGCCGAATAGACCGATGCCACCAAGCGAACTGCGCAGGCGCGTGCATTCCGGAAGTGGTGCCGCCGCCTTGCTACTTGTAGTCATCCCTTTCCGGCTTCCCGGCTACATAGGCTGCGCGTACATCATCGTAGAATATTGTTTGAGACGCCCCGGTGTCAGCTTGATTGTCCTGCATGTGTGCACTTCATAACATTGTGTTGTTTACGATGCTTTAGTTTGTGAGCATCCGCAGAAAAGCAGTTTCAGTCGTCTTATCGCCTTAGAATCGCTTTGTCGCCTGCTTCGTCGTGTTCGTGAACGCGTGATGAGCCCACTGCCATTCCCATGGTGGTCGCACTGCGGCCGCGGGAAAAAAACAACGACACCACTACTCGAGCATTCCAACTGGTTGGACGTCTCAATTAACTTGGAAATAATGGCGCAATGGCAAAGAACAAGAAAACTCGAGGGACCATCGGCTCGGTGTCGCGCCGCAGAGCAGCATCAAATGTGTTGGTGAAAAACTGTGATTGGTAGTGCATAGGCTTGGGCATATGTTTTAACTGACAATGAACTATAGAGGAGCTAAATAGACTATCTCGGTGAGGAATAGTTTTCTAAAAGTTGTTTCATTCTGGTTGACAGCCTGTGCAACAGGGTACAGATTAACTGCGGGAGAAGCTTGCACAGAAAGAAGTGATCTACAGAAAGGCCATGCCTGACGCGCCGTAACAAATGGCATCTGTCAAAAAGAAGCAACCATGCCAGATACCTGAAAGCTTAAGGTAGGGATGATTTTTCGTGCACAGTTTCTATTCAGTTTTATTTTGTTTGCGTAAGCTCCAAACGCTAATAGTCGTCCGATGAGGCAAAGCTTTTTTCTGCAATCTCGATTGTTGTTAATGCAGAATGGGTCAGTAACACCAGCCTTATAGGAGAGCACAAAATGAATGAGGTTCGTTTGTTACAATTTTGGCGGTAGGTGTTGCACTTCTAAATTGAATTATGTGGTGTTTTCACGTTTATATATATAAAAAAGTGAAGACTGCTTCCGAAAAAAGTTGTTTTATTTTTCAAGCGATGCATATCGGGAATCGCTGCTCTTTTTGAGTGATTGTCGTGATCTTTTGAAGCACAGCTGTGCTTCAAACATGTCGTCGCAATAATAGTTGTAACCAACAAAATACATCGAGCAAAAAGTGTATTAAAAATGGCCTCCGCAAATCAGTGCGGAGGTCTCATTTGAGACAGACCGACGGATAGACCGCCACGGAACGAATGCTCAGAGAGATTCCAGCGTACGGAACACTTTGGTCCGCTCTATGTCTCGTGCTTGTAATCTTACACATTTTAGCTGACGTGCAATAGGGTAGATATAAATTATGAAGCAAACCGCGAAACAAATCGTAAAAAGCTCGTTTTCCTGCCGCCCTGTCCGATTGTGTTTATCTTTCTTTGCCATGCTTTTTTTCTTTCGGGAAGACATAATATCCGGGGCCTATTTGCCTGGTGCTGTTATTATAGCTCCATGGAATACAACAGGTGAAGCTACCAACTGAAAACCATGAGTAAACACCAGGCTAAAAGTCTCGTGCTAACCCGAAAATTTCCAAACGCCGGGCGTAGAATGCACATTGACGCGGCCGGAAAACTGAGAGCTACAGGTACCAGAATGCACCGCGGCAGCGGTAACGTCGCGCAACTCCTGGTGAGATCGGTCTATTAGAGCACAGCTCTTGAGGAGGAGGAGGGAAGGGCACTGAGGGTCACGTGTTCTCGGGGGGGGGGGGGGGGGAGTCACGTGACCTTGGGGATCACGTGTCCTTGGTGGGGTCACGTGACCTCTGGGGTGGGGGTCCACCGGGGGTCACGTGTCACCCCAAGGTCACGTGAACCTGGGGTTGTCACGTGACATCGGAGGCCACGTGACCTCGGGAGGGGGAAGTCACCTGACCTGGGGGGTCGCGTGACCCCCCAGGTCACGTGACCCCCAGAGAAATCTTTCCGCTAGGTTCAGCGGGGAAATTTTTCTGCTAGATTGAGCGGGGAAACTTTTCCGCTAGATTTAGTGGGGAAATCTCAGGAAGGGGGTCACGTGACCCGCCCACGAGGTCACATGCCACCCCCCCCTCCCCGAGGTATCGTGACCCCCCGCTCCCCCTTTCCCCCTCAGAACCCTTGCCTCCTCCTCCTCAAGAGCTGCGCTCTAATTTGGCGTTACAGGGAGTTGTAAACGGCTTCCACTTTTTTGTTTCTTCCTCTTTAAGTGTTTATCTTCCTACATACAGGATGGTCTGCTTTCTGGCTTCCTCCAGAGGTCGAACACAAAGGAGCCTCAAAAGTAGCGAAACAGAGAGAGAGAAAGCGCTGTAGCCAGTAGCTGTTTCAAAATACGGCGCGTCACGTGAGAAAACTCTGTGGCGTCAGTTCAAGACACCATAATGTGTTCCGAGTTAAGAAATGCAGAACAACCCCAGAGCTTTCTGCTCTTCGTGATTGGTTGCTTCCTCCTCACTCGCCTCCTCTCCACTGTTCGCTCTTCTCAAATGGAAGGGGTGGAGGGCTACCTGTGAGAGGCTTGTCCTGATTTTCTTGACCTGCAACCGACTGTAACCAATACCACATAGTAGACAAGTCTCGAGCCTTTCCGTCCGCAAACGACATCACTATAGCCCTGCGCGGATAACAGTTTCATTATCTGCGTCCGATCCCCAGCCGAAGACTTTATATCCACACCAGAACCGCATCCGCAATTGTTCTTAAATTATTAGGGAGTTTTCGTACATCGTTTCCGCTGTCCCGCAACGCTCTCCGCAACCAGCTACGCTATCCGGAACTCTACAGTCAAGGCCATCAGCGCGCCGGCGCAGTAGCGGCTGCTTCGTTGCGGAGGGCTTAGCGGAGGGGGAAACGCGGTTTACGAAGACTCCCTATTGTGTCCGCGTCCGATCCGCATCCGCTAAATTTCCGAGCCCCTTCCGGCCCGCAAGCCACGGATCATAGCCTCGTCTATACTGACAAAGCCTGGCAGATCGCCACGAGACGCGGCCGCCGTAAGTGAAAAGGTAAAGCGGCAGACAACGGATGGGAGTAGAGCCACGTAACGGGCGCCCCCCTGCGGCGAGACGCCGACACACACTTCTCCCGGGCGATGGAATGTCCGCTCGTGCTCCTCGCGTTTCTCGCGCTACCGCTTCTTTTCTCGTCAAGTTTGAAAACCATGTTTCTGGTCTCGCTGATGCAAAAGCTGTGCCCGGACATCCACGTTCTCCGAGAAATGCTCTGTGCTACCAGATCCTCGCGCTCCAAATCTGCGACCGGGCACTGCTCTGTCTTCGAACTACCGGGCTTTGAGAGTACTGATGAGGCCCGGCGCACATTCATGTTATATTTAAAAAAAAAAAAAGAAAAAAAAAGCGTGAATGAAGAAACAGAAGCGTCTGGACGGTATCTTATAAGCCGTTTGCTTATTTTCATACAAAGAACTCTTCGAGTGAGAGTATACCGTGAAAGTCATTTTTTTCGCATTCGGTTTTATCAAATTAACATTATAAGCGATCGTTCTTCCAGAGACTTTTGTACTGTGTATTGAGGGCGTACAAACAAAATATTTCATTTCTAGAGTGTTTTTTCTTATAGGCGACTACTATATCTAAAAAAAAATTAAAAAAGAAATATTTATAGAAGTGAGGTTTGAGAAAATAGATTCTAAACTTTCAACCTTTGTTATTTCTCACAACGTTTAGGTGAAGGTGGTGGAGCGGCGGTCAATAGATCGTAATGGTATTATTATATCTATAATGGGCTTGCTTTTTTATAAATAATTTAGAACACAATTTCTAAAATATTTATACACATCAAGGTATTTTCATGGTACTTATTAAATGAAAGGAACAAGTTAAATCGGCGGAGGAAAAAAATAGCGCCAGCAGAGGGTGTCAAACACGCGACCTGAGACCGCAGGCAAAAATACTAGTTTCTGCCACTGCGGCTTCTACGCTTCAAAACTCGAGAACAAAACAATCTGGGGAGCATGTGGTCTGCGTCCTCCTTCATTTGAGAAATGGCCCCAGAAAATTTTTTTTGTCAAAATTAAAAGTTAGTTAGTTTTAGCCTGCCGATATTGAGATGAAAGAACTATATATTGTGAACGAAGAGGGGAGAAGGTGAATATCGAATTTATTGCATTAAAGTTAGGGAAAGGGAAAAGGAGAGAGAGCTGGCGAAAAATTGGGCCAGGAGCGGGGATTGAACCCACAACTTTCGCCTGTCCAGTGCGACGCCTTACCCGATTAGACCATCCCGGCCACTCGTTTCGGCGGATCCAATTTCTGACCAGTTCTCTGTGTAATGTTTTATTTTCGAATTCGCTTAACTTGGTAGACGACAACCGTTGCTGATTTAAGGCCCGCGCTATTTCCGACGTGCGGCAGTGACGTGGCACGTCATCTCAGTTTACAACTGTCGGAAAGGGCCCGTCTTCCAAGATATCTAGGGAACCACTCCTCCCCATAGGGACAGGCTGCACCGTATATATAAGGGGAATGAGTGAAGATTGACAAGTGCAGCCGTAGTAATATTGTGTATGAAGATGGGAGAAGGTGATTTTTGATTTTATTGCATTAAAGTTAGGGAAGGGGTGGTTCCCCCAATATATATATATATATATATATATATATATATATATATATATATATATATATCAATGTGTCGAACCGAAAAAAATACGGGTTCGGTTAAGGTTCAGGTAAAATTATTTTGTTCCGGTTCAATTCCGGTTCGATTAATTCGATCCGCGAACCGGTTCGCGAACCGGTTCGGAAATTCTAAATGACAAATTGCAACATCAAAATAAATTACAAATAAAACATCTGAAATCAGCACATGCGAAACGGGATACATCGTAGTGTAAGGCTCAGGGATTTCTACCAGGAATGGTTTCTTTATGTGCACTCAAAGGTTACCTCACCGACGTTTACGCATTCGGACTTCATCTAATTGGGTCCGACGCGGTAGCTGTAAAATCCGCGACCTCCTTACAAACCCACTTACCAGTAGAACTCGCTAACTATCCCGCCACCTCGGCGTGTAAGCAATTGAAGGAACAGTGGGGAGAAAATACAGCTTTCTTTATTTGAACTAGCCTTCGGTAACTCAAATTAGACCCTTAAAGAAGTTTTCATTAAACAAGATACGGAATATGAAAAACACTTCACCGAACGCAACGCCAGAAGGACGTAATAGGATAATTATTAAAATAGAAGAGTTCGCTCTCTCACAAATATGTTAGCTTCTAAGTGCCTATACGAAACCGGATGGATTATTATCAAACTCCACGGCCTTTTCTTTTTTCATTCCGATGGAATTTGGGTTGTGTGTAATGTTTATACAGCCTAGAACTTGGTCTGCCTTACAGGGGCGACGAGTCTCCCAGCTGTAGATGAGCAATTTAGCCAGTGCGGTACAACCGCTAGCCTGGGGCCTTTAACGTGCACCACGCAGTAGTGATACACGACCGCACGCCGGTACGATGTTCATCCAGATCGAAACGGGCAGGGGTGGGGATTGAACCCAGGATCCCTGGGTTCTGCAGCGCGAGCTTTCGCTCCACGTGCTCCGAGCTGGTGTGCGCCAGCCCACTCGGCCACCGATCCCCCCTTCCGAACTCGCGCGTTCTGGAAACGTGTTATGAAATGAGCACACAGCAGCATTTAGGATTTACGAGATTGTTGAAAAATGAAATCCCGTGACGCGATTTTTTTTTTTTTGCGCAGCCTTCTAATTTTTTTTCCGTGCAAGCCGCGACCAGCGCAATACTGGTTCCTATGTCAAGATTCATGGATGCAGCGTTTGTCAAGATTCATGGATGCAGCGTTTATATTTCTAAGACTGAGTGGAGAAGAAAAATATGTAAGCGAGGTGTGTGTCAGTTGACGGCACTTAAAAAACAAATGGCATTGATAGCACATCCCTTGTCAACAGCGAGTGGCCGAACCGTTTTGACATGAGCCGGTAACCGTTATTTTTTTTCCGGTTCAGTTCCGGTTCGGGTTCATCACGATAACAATATAACGGTTCGGGTTCGGGTTCAGTTCCGGAAAATATACCGGTTCGGTTCCGGTTTTCGGTTTGGTTCGGTTCCGGTTCGACACCCTGATATATATATATATATATATATATATATATATTGTTACGCTTTTCTCTAAGCGTATGTCGCCCCTTGTGTTCCCTTCTATCCTTCCAATCCGGACATCACTTCTTCTGTCATACTATCCCCTCACAAGTAATAAATGACAGTAAGTTCAGTTCAAGCTGAGCAGCCCTCGTCCCGAGCAAGGCGGTTTCTGTGAACCACGAGCATGCGCGAACGAGCATTGCGTTGCACGTGGTTCCAGTTACAGTGTAGTTTGGGCGAAAGCCCCCGTTTTCCCAGAGGGTTGTAAAGCCACACTTTGTCCCCGGTTGAAACATTTCTTGTGTGGTGTGCTCGTCGTATCTTGCCTTCATTCGCTGGAAAGCGATAGACAAGCGCCCTCGAACCAAGTCGTATGTCCGCTCGAAACGCATCATCAGGTCACCAACAAATGACGCGGGGTCAGAGGAACGCTCTGGCGGTCTTGCGAAAGCGAGGTCGCAGGACATGCGAATTTCCCGTGCAAAAAGAATCATGGCAGGCGTGTACCTGGTCACTTCGTGAACTGCGGTTTGATAGGAGTAGAGGAACAGAGGGACAAAGCAGTCCCAGTCGTCCTGATGGTTGTTGACAAAGATCGCCAAATGCTGCAGTATGGTGTGATTAAAACGCTCCACGAGACCATTGGACTGTGGATGCAGTGGCGTTGTTCTTGTTTTGGTGATGTTGAACAGTCGACAGACATCTTGAAAGACCTGTGACTCGAAGTTTCGTCCTTGGTCTGAGTGTAATGACAAGGGTGCGCCGTACCGTGATGTCCAGTGGGTTACCAAAGCATCTGCCACGACAGGGCGGTTTGGTCAGGAATAGCGATGGCTTCTGGCCATTTTGGGAAATAGTCTACTATGACAAGGAGAAACCTGTTGCCAGGTTGTGTTCGTGGTAGAGGACCGTTCAAAGGTGCTCCACTGACGCGTTCTTGCAATGGCGCCTGTACTTTTTTCTGTGGGCCTTTACGCGAAGCGCACAGGTCATCGTTGTGGCACTGCAACCAGTAGAAACGCTCACGTATCTTCTGAAGGGTACGGTTGACGCCAAAATGGCCTTTTCTTGACTGCTGTGAAGCTGTCGGAATATCTGGGCGCGGAATTCGGGTGGTGCAACTAGTTGCCATACTACTCGGTCAACAGTGGGTGACTCCCAGCGTCGGTACAGAAGTCCGTCACGTAACTCTAGTGTGTTCCACTGGGCCCAATAGCTTAATGCTGCTGGAGATAGGTGGGATATCTCAGTACGTTCTGGCCGACGGTCGTTTTGTTTCCATTGGACGCACAGGCTGACAGCAGGATCACGTGACTGGGCCTCTTGTATTTCTTTCGGTGACCACGTGCTGCTGGAGATTGTGGCAGGGCAGAGGGTGCGACGCAGGCCCGAATTACGGTGAATCATGCTCATGCACTGCCGACAGGAACCCTCACTACATGGATGCCTAGGGAGGGCGTCGGCGTTACTATGGTGTGATCCCGCACGATATTTAATATCGAATCCAGCGGGCAACTTGATCTTCTGGTTCTTTAAAACAAAGAAGCCATGTCAACGCTGCGTGGTCTGCGCGGATTATGAAGTTCCTGCCACACCAATAGTGATTGAAATGGGAAAGAGCCTTGACAATAGCGAGAAGTTCACGTCTTGTGGTGCAATAGGTTCGTTCTGGCTTTGTGAAGGCTTTGCTGTGGTGGCCAATTACTCGTTCATGGCCTTCCTGTTGTTGAGACAGTACTGCACCTGCCGCGGTATTGCTCGCATCTGTGTCCAGAATGAATAGCGCGTTGTTTCTTGAGTACGCCAGCGCTGGGGGCGACATTAGCACACACTTTATTGCGTCAAAAGAGTCTTCCCTTAGCAAAAAGAGGCCGTACTTCAAACGAAGTTGAAATATATTTAATACGAATATTCAGTTTGTATTTATTCTGTATTATTTTGGCCGCATTTGAAATACGCCCGTAAGGTATTCAAAATACATTATAAATATGAATCAAAAAATATTTTAGATATACCAAAAATATTATCCCACCACACTCAAGATGCCATTTGTGCATTAAAAACCGGTTAAACATTTTTTTTATTTTCGATTTTTTCAGCAAATGGTGTCCCTATGGTATTTGAAGGCACTACTAAATACATCTCACAAAGCTACATTAGAAACGAACCCAAACACAAACACCATGACGCACTGGACAGCTCATTCACAGTCCCGTTGACTGCTGTAGAGCCTTATATAGCCTAAATATTGAAGGTAATCATTTTTTCGGTGACCACCTCTGCGCTTCTTAAGCTTCCAAGTATTCAATCTTCTCCTCGGGAGTCTGTCAAAAGGGAAACAGTGTTTTGAAGTTTGTGGACGATATCTCTTACTAAAAGGCATTGGTAAAACTAATAACAATTCGGCGCAGTCCCTAAAACAATATCCACACAAACGGCTCATAAAATACATGTCATTGCTTCTCTGCGTAGCACCAATCAGGACGAAGCGAATCAAGGCAGTTTCTTCACTTTAAAATACTGTAAACGACTTTATTTTCGTGAGGACCTAATTCTCGCAAAGTTCGCGAATCCCCTACAATTCCGAAAAATAGATCCCGTGAACAATTCCGGCAAAATGCAAAAACATTAAAATCTATTTTGCGACCCCAGCGCATCGCGAAAATTAGAATTTGCGAATTATTCCAAAACTCCAACTTTGACCTAAATCGCGAAATATTGAGCCCGCGAAAAATAAATATATAACAGTAGTTGTTTTGTCCTTCCTTTTTAGTATAGTTGACTATTTTATATGCTAGTTAATGTCACTATATTAAAGTCACTATTCACATCACGTACAATGGTGAGTATACACGTTCAGCGAACTAACATTGTGCTAACGAAACCACGCCAAATGTATCTGTTCACAGCACCTGCTGAAGCTTTCCAGCATCAGCAAATGTGGTTGTAGTTCCCGAACCCCGTTTGTGATTGGTGTGCAAGCAACTGATCAGGTGTGTTCTTGATAGAAAAAAGGAAACAATAACATAAACTGGGCTGATTTATCAGTGCGATGCTGCGCAATTCAGTTGACAAACTAATCAAATGTTGTATTTAGGCGCTTCAGTGTACTCCATATCTGCTTGAAGTGAACTTCTAGAAGGGGAGCTTTTCAATATTTTGGTAGTTTAAGTCAAACTACCAAAGTATCGCAGTCAAAAGGTACTTTGAGTATAACACAACAGTATTTACGATTTTTAGGTATTTTAAGAGTATTCTGCACATATTTTTGGTTGGTCCATTTTTTTAGGGTTGGAGTATATTTTGCATGAGTTAAATACATATTTCAAGAAATATATGTGAAAGGTATTTTGTGCCTATTAATTTAGTATTTACATATTTTAAAACGCATGAAGGGAACTTCAAATGCAGTTTAAGTAAAGGTATTTTAAAATGATTTTTAGAAATATATTTTAGTACTAAGTAAAAAAAAAAGAAGTTTATATTTTCGGTCTATTTTTTGTGTACTTACAATTATGAACTGTATTTCAAATACACTCAAATTAGAATGTGTTATATTTCAAACGTATTACTTTTCGCTAAGGGTTGGCATTCAGTAGACCATTTGAATACCTTGAACTCCTCGGTCAAGGCATACAGAGGCTTGGCGATTCCTGAAAAACCAGGGACGAAGCGCCGGTGGTACGTCGCCAGGCCGAGCAAGCTCAGAACGTTAGCACCTGATACTGGAATCGGCCAGTCGGTGATTGCTAATAACTTCAGTGGGTCAGGAGAGACTCCACTGGCTGCAATAACGTGTCCTAGATATCGGTCTTCCCGAGCAAAAAGGATGCATTTTTAGGGTCAAATTCAGGTTTACGTCTTGGTGTCTCTTGAGCACCAACTCGAGGTTAGTCAGGTGTTCGATCGGTGAAGGTCTTTCCAAGGACAACAATGTCGTCTAAATACAGAAGGCAAGCGGACCAGGTTAGTCCCTCAAGGACTTCTTTCATTGGACGTTGGAATGTTGCGAAAGCGTTGCATAGCCCAAAGGGCATGACTGTGAATTGATAGAGCGCGTTGCCGTTGTTGAAGTCTGTCTTTTCGAGGTCTGATGAATTTACGGGAACTTGCCAGTAGCCGCTCTTGAGATCAAGGGTGGAAAACCAAGCAGATCCCGCGAGCGCGTCTAGGATATCATCTGTTCGTGGTAGTGGATGATGATGATGACAACATTTAATTTGCCCATAGATCGGGTCAGGGAAGAGGGAGTGTTGAGAGAGCTTACCCCTCTCCCCCCTCAGTCGGCGGCCAGGAGTCCTTGTTCCTTGGCGGCGGCCTCGGCCATCTGAGCCAGACGGACCTGTTCACCCGGGTCCGAGCTGAGCAGCACGGTCTCCCACTGCTCGGAGGTTCTAATGTTTAACATTAAAGTTTGAGCTCTATTTCTGTTGTTTCTATGCTTTTTAAAGGGGCAGGCCCAGACCATATGCTGCAGGTCGGCCCTGTCCCCGCAAAGCTTACACGCGCTGGAGTAAAGCCCCGGATAGCAGTGGCTGTACGCCACGGGGTTTGGAAATGTGTTAGTTTGAAGAAGGCGCCACGCCACTGCCTGCCATTTGGACAGAGTCCTGTCTGCTGCGGGGTATTTAGCCCTTCCCAGCCTGTAGTGGTTAATCACGTCCCGATAGGCAACCAGCCTGTCTCTGTCCGACCGGCGGAACGAGTGTGCGTCAAAAATGTTGGTGACGTCGGCCCGGTCGGTTAAGCCTCGAGCCGCGTCGTGCGCCTTCTCGTTCCCCGGGAGGCCAGAGTGAGCTGGAGCCCACACGATTTGAACTCCCCTAACTCGATCGCCGTGGAAACCGATCCGTCGAATTTTGAGTGCCTCGGACGATATGCGTCCCCTCGTGTAACTTAAAATTGCCGGCTTGGAGTCGCTTACTATGAATTTGATCCAGGAGGACGAGGTCATTGCCAGCGCAATGGCTGCTTCCTCCCCGACTTCGGATGAAGTCGTGAAGACCGTGCCAGAATTGATTAACCGATTGCCCTCTCGATCAACTACCGCTGTGGCCATGGCGTCGCGACTACTGTAATCTGCGGCGTCCACGTAAACCACGTCCTCGAGGTGTGCGAACCTTTTATCTAGTGCTTTTGCTCTGGCCTGTCTGCGTTCCGCATTGTGTTCGGGGTGCATGTTTCTTGGTAATGGTGGGATATGTATATGCCCCCTGATATCGGGTGGAATGTCGTGTTTTTCCCCCGAGTCTTCCTTCGTAGTTGATATGTAGCGTCTGGAGGATATGTCTGCCAGTCGGACCCTTAGTAATCCTTTCCATCTGCGCTATCATCTGTGCTTCTACTGGGTCGTCTAGCGTGTTATGCAATCCTAGTGCTTCAAAGCGCTCGTTGGAGGTTGTGATTGGTATGCCAATTGCCTGCTTGTAAGCCCTTTTTATTAAAGCGCTGATTTTATTGCGCTCATCTGCCTTGAGGTCAAGGAAGGGAGCGGCGTAGGTTACTCGACTCAGGACGAATGCCTGGACCAGCCTGATTAAGTTGAAGTCCTTCATTCCGTGATGCCGATTGGCTATCCGCGAAATGAGGCGGGTGGTTTGACACAGACTTTTTTCGAGTGTTCTGATTGTCTCGATGTCGTGGCCGTTCTCCTGAATTTTTAGGCCTAAGACCCTAATGCTGCGTACCACCGGGATGGGCAGCCCCCCGCAAGCGTATAGCTGAATTTGTGGTTTTTCGGTCGTTGCTTCCTTTTTCTGTCCTCTCCGGGTTGGCCGATAAAGGAGCAGCTCCGATGTTTGTGGGGAGCAGCTTAAGCCTTTCGGTTCCACGTACCCTTCCACCGCGTTTATTACCTGCTGTAGTGTGTCCTGCACGTGCCCGTCGCTGCCGCCAGCCACCCAGAGTGTGACGTCGTCAGCAGACAGGCTGTGATTTAGACCGTGTATTTTCTCTAAGAGGCTGGGTAGGCCGATCATAGCGACGTTGAAGAGGAAAGGCGAGAGGATAGAGCCTTGCGGCGTGCCTCTGCTCCCCAACTCCAGCTCGCCGGACTCAACCCCCCCTACTGTCAGGGTGACCGTCAGGGCGACAGATAAAAAATCCCTGATGTAGTCGTAGGTCCTTTGACCTATACCTCCAACTGTTCTAAGTTCTCTAAAATTGCTGCGTGTTTTACATTATCAAATGCCTTTGTGAGGTCGAGCCCCACAACGGCCCTGGTGTCTAGCGGGGAACATTCCTCCCCATCTATAATTTGATGTTGGAGCCTCAGCATCACATCTTGAGTCGAGAGTCTGGGCCAAAATCCTATCATGGAATGGGGAAAGAGTCCCTTCTCATCCATATACTTGTTTAGTCTGTTTAACACTATGTGCTCAATCAGCTTTCCCACGCATGAGGTGAGGGAGATGGGCCGCAGGGTCTCCAAATGTAGCTTTTTGCCCGGTTTCAGTATCATGATAACCTTAGCGGTCTTCCATTGTGTGGGGATTTTACCGTTCTTCCAGCACTTGTTCATGTACTTGGTGAGAGCCTCGATGGAGTCGTTATCTAGATTCCTCCGCATCGTGTTTGTTACTCCGTCCGGACCCGGAACGGATTTGGTGCGGAGACGTAGAATGGCTCCCCGGGCCTCCGCCGTCGTAAACGGATGGTCAAAAGTCTCATTCGAGGCTCCCGCGTATATTCTAAGTCGTTCTTTTGGATTGGTCCCGATGTATCTGTTGCGAACTTCCTTGATTAGGTCGTCGTTCGTGCCCTGGTAGGTGTGCAGAATTTTACTTAGATTGTGCTTCTGCGTGGTCTTGCTTTTATCTGGGTCGATTAGGTACCTAAGGATATTCCAGGTTCTTGCAAGGCCCATCTGTAGTTCCACCGTCGCACGTGCTGTGCCAGTTTTGGCGCGACAGCTGGTTTGCGTAGTCCTCTATTGATTTATTAAGGATCGCTAGACGTCGGCGAAGTGCACGGTTTAGTTTTTGTTTGTTTAACCTTTTCTGCAAGCCTTGCTTCGCTTTCCACATATGCAGAAGCTTAGCGTCGGCTTGTGTTAGGTCGTCTTCTTCCGGAATGGCCTTTGTTGCTTTCTGTACGCGTGTGTGAAGCTGTTCGACCAACGATTCGATGTCCTCAATCTCGTGCGTCCCTGTTTTGTCCTCGCATGAATAACGTTCGGCTGGTCTTAGTTCCCTGAACTCGTCCCACTCGATGATCTTAAGCTGCGTGCCCTTTTTTGGTTTGTGGGGGCCCGCTTCTAGTTTTGTGGCCACTATATAGTGGTCACTTCCTAGATTTTCCTGCGTGTTTAGCCACTCGGCTTCCTTTTTAGCGTTATTTGTGAATGTTAGGTCCGGTGTGGTGTCCGGACATACGCTGTTTCCAAACCTAGAGGGTTACGCGGGGTCGGTGACCAGAGACAGCCCCTCCTGGTGGGCATCCAGCCAGAGATTCCGCCCTTTGATCATTTCCCGCTTGTATCCCCAGGCTGGGTGGTGCGCGTTGAAATCACCTGCTATCACTAGTGTTTGGCGCTTTGCAATGTCTAATGTCTTGCGAAACAGGTTCGCGAATCTATGTTGCTTGCGTGGGTTGCTGTATACGTTTAATACAAATAGGCTTCCCATGCCTCTTTTTTGGCTCGAGATCATCTCCACGAGGACGTGGTCCACGGTCGTTACGCCGGTATCGCGCCGTATAGCAGTTAGATTACGTCTAACGAGGGTCGCTACTGTTATACTTTTATCGTCCGAGGCCGGTTCATCCTCACGGTAGTACGGTTTGTACCCCGAAAGTTTAGCCAAGGCTCCCGTTTCTTGCAGGCATATAACGTCTGGCGCCTCCCCTGCTATTTTATTCTCTATGAATTGCTGTAGGTTGCCCCTTTTGGCGGCGGTACCCGCGGCAATTCCACTGCCAAATTATGTATTTGTGATTATTCGGTGCCATAAACCTTAAGCTTTGTACTTTCTAGACTTGTTCTAGCGCTTTCCAATGATACGGGTCTGGCGTAAGGCTTGGTGGATTTCATCAGACCCGCTCCTCCTCCCCCGCCGGTCAAGCGCGGTGAGGTGGCCTCAATCGCCGTTACCCTAGCGTTAGGTGCTGCGATTTGAGTGCCTATGCTCTCCGCAAATTTCGCCAGCATGGCTTCGAATTGTGTGGTGAGCATTTCGCTCAGCTTCTCCCGAAAATGTTGCAGTGTCTCTGCGTCCCTTTTTTCAGCTCTCTTTGGGAGCCTTGGGACGTTTGTTATTGTTGTGTCTTTTGCCTTAGGCTTCGGGGGAGGAGACTCGGGCTCCGAGTTTTCCATCTCGTCACTATAGACAAGTCCTCAGCTAGCAGGACCTGTGTGGGTCGTAGTCTGTTTGCCTTGCCCTGGTCTGGCGGTGGGGCCCGCGATTTCGAGGGACCCTGCGTTGCGGGGACTACTTTGTCGGCGTTTTCGCGTCCTCTTTGTTTTGCCACTTTAGCCTTTAGCTTTGTATTCTCGGCGACTACCATTTCTAGCATTTGCTTGATTTTGGTGAGTTCCCCCTGTTGCTGCCTGTCTGCCTGTTGCGCGCTAGTTTGGTCGCTAATCTTTTTCTTTGCATTCTGCGGAGCCGAGCTCTGGGAGACCGTGCTAGCCGAGCTCACCTTGTACTGCTTGGTTCCTCCCGGAGTCCCGTGTCAGCCGCCTCGGGATTTCGATCTCGACTGATGTCGGCCTTGGGTGTTAGGGCTCCGGCATCTTGACTTAGATCTTGACCGGCGCTGCTGCCGCGGTCCCGCGTCGTTGTCGCTGCCTGATCCGCGGTGGGGTAGACGTGGGAAGGAGCCCGAACGATCTCTCGTCCCCCTTTCTTTCGTTCTCCCGCCACCCTCGCCGCCACCCAGAACGGACGTCGACTCTGCGTTTCGGTGCCCGCCATATTGGCCGGCGCCATTCTGATATTCTTTTTCTCGCTGTCTCTTCCGTTGTAGGTACGGCGTTTGGAACCGGTTCTTACAGTTTTTGTCTCCGTGGGGTGATCCCCACAACACAGAGCACACTTGGGGTCACATTTGTGCCCTTCTCGTGGATTCTTTGTACCGCAAGAGCGGCATATTTTGTCTTCGGGCGTCGGGCAGACGTCCATGCGGTGTCCCACTTTTCCGCAGGTGGAGCACACCTCGTGCTTTTTTTTTATGTAAAAAACACCGGTACTCCGCCCTACGGTAATATGCATAAAAGGACACTTTGTTGCCCCCAAAGACGATGGCCGCTGAGTTGGTTTTTCCCATCCTTTGTGCCTGAAGAATGGTAGGGTTCTTGTTGTAGACAAGGCTGCGCGTAATGTCCTCCGCGGTGTCATAATCTGGGATATTATGTATAACCCCCTTAGCAGTATCCTCTGGCGGCGCCGCGTACGTGGTGACTTTGCCTGCGATGCTGATTTTTTAAATGGAGTTATATTGCCGCCCGCAGAGCCGAGAAGGCAACGCTTGGTCATGGTCTTCTAGAAGATTCCCGGTCATTCTCGCAGCAGACGTAACTTTCCTTCTGCTCTGTTATTCTCGAAAGTGCCAGTTCATCCTCGCCCCGAGCGCGCGACGCTCGAACCTTCTTTGCCGAACTTTCGAGATAGTGAAGCAGGGTAGATAAGCAGCTCCCGCGACCTTGTCGATTCAGTCTCAGTCTCGCTCGCGCTCTCTAATTCACCGCCGAATCACCGCCTGCTTTTCTGCTGCTTCGACGCTCTTTCGTTACTTATTTTTGGTTGGCACAAGTTCGCCCATTAAACCTTTATTTTCAGTTCACTGTTCGCCTTCTCGTCGCCTTTATTCGTGACATTTCTGGTGGAGGTGCGGGGTACAAAACCCGTGCGGCGTACCCCTACAAGAACTCGATCAGCAAGCCCCATTTCGCGACGACCTTCCGTTGAAGACCCGAAGCATCGTGCCAGCCGCCGTCTTCAAGCCCAAGCTCCGGAATTCGGACCACTCCCTGCGAGGACAAGGCAAGCGAAGACGACGATGGCCAACCAGTCACCGAACCCCGCCGCTCCTGCCGTCGTCTACCTGACCGTCGCTCCTCGTACGCCGACTCCCTTCCACGGCAAGATCCCCGAGGACGTCGAAGACTGGTTGCAGCAATACGAACGGGTGGCGCTTCACAACCAATGGACTCCCGAACAGCGTCTGCAAAACGTTTATTTTTCCCTCGAGGACATGGCGTGACACTGGCTCGAGAATCGTGAAACCTCGATTACGTCATGGGACCAGCTGAAAGGAGAGCTCCGGGGGACGCTCGCCAGTCATCACCGAAGGGAGAGAGCCGAGGACCTCCTTCGGACGAGGACGCAAGGCCCCAACGAAAGCGTCACCAGCTTCGTTCAAGACGTCCAGCGACTGAGCGCGCGTGCCGACCCACAAGCCACCGACGACAAGAAGCTGCGTGTCCTGATGCGCGGGGTGAGGGACGACATCTTCGGGGGCCCCGTCCGCTACCCGCCGACCACCGTCGAAGCGTTTGTTACGGAGGCAACGAACATGGAGCGCGCCCTCCAAGCGCGCGCCTCCTACTACCAACGACATCCCGGCGTCGTGGCCTCCACGCTGCTTTTTTTTATTCTTTTTATTTATTAATACTGCTCACCTCGTGGAGGCGATAGCAGGAGTGAAACTGTACATATTTGAAAAAAAACGTCACGTCGCGAAGAACGGCAGTACGTGCGACCAGCAGCCAGGAAAACCGACGTGTGGCGAACGGCCGACCGACGCCCGCTTTGTTTCCATTGCGGGGAAGCCGACCATGTCTACCGCCGTTGCCCGTATCGGCAGCTGGGGCTACGCGGCTTCCACCCCGATGACCCGCGACCGCGCTACGGAGAGCGACCTCGGGACATCCAGGACTACCTCCGCCGCTCTTCCTCTCCTGAGTCGTCTTCCCGTCGAGTATTCCGTTCACCATCTCCCTGACGCTCGCCATCGCCCTTCCGCCGGTCTCGCCGAGACAGCCTGTCACCCATCACGCCCCGTCGGGAAAACTAAGTGCGGCAATACCGGGAGGTGGTATTGCCGAGGACGAACGACGCCAATATCCTCCACAAACGCCGGAGGGCTCCCACACTAGCGACAAGACGCATCAGAGCGACGCTTCTGTGACGGTGTCGAATAACCTCGACGTTACCATCGACGGCCACGACGCGAAGGCACTTGTCGACACCGGAGCAGACTATTCCGTTTTAGGTGGGAAGCTCTCTCGCCGCCTTCGGAAAGTGATGATGCCGTGGGATGGCTCGAAAATACGAACCGCCGGCGGACATCTCATCACACTAGTGGGAAAATGTACTGCGCGCGTGGACATCCACGGAGAGACTTGCCCCGTGAAATTTGTCGTCCTCAAAGACTGTTCGAGAGACGTCATCCTTGGCATGGACTTCCTCTGTGGGTACGGAGCGGTGATCGACCTTGGTGCAAACAGGTTGACGCTGCGAAAGATCGTGCTACCTCTGGAGGAATCCAAAACGTCGCCAGCCGCCGTCCGAGTCATTGCGGACCACGTGAATTTGCCGCCACGGTCGAGTGTTCTTGTGCCCGTCGTGACCGACGCAGTTTCCAGCGGACAAGTCCTTCTGGAAGGCAACGTCCAACTGCTTCTCGGAAGAGGAATAGGCGTCGCAAGGGGCGTAGCAGAGCTGCAGGATGGACGTTGTGTGGTCCTCGTGACGAACTTTCGACCGGAGGCGCAGCATCTCACGAAAGGTGCCACTATAGGACACGTCGAGGAACTCCGGGCCGACGCCGAAATCGCCGCGATCTCCGACGAGCCCTCGCCATGTCAGCCGTCCAGTACAGTGTCGCCACAGCTCGATGTTAACCCAAAGCTCAGCGCCACGGAACGACGACAGCTCGGAGACCTCCTCGCCGAGTTCGGCGACTGCTTTGCGACGACGTCGAGGGTGCGCCAGACAACAGTTGCGAAATACCGCATCATTACCAACGAGGACGCGCTCCCTGTGCATCGGCCGCCGTACCGGGTCTCCCCAAAGGAACGAGAGGCCATTCATGAACAGGTACAGGAGATGCTCAACGACGACATCATTCAGCCTTCGAGCAGCCCCTGGGCCTCTTTAGTCGTGCTGGTAAAGAAGAAAGACGGAACGCTTCGATTCTGCGTTGACTACCGGCGGCTCAACGCGGTCACGAAGAAAGACGTGTATCCGCTTCCCCGCATGGACGACACGCTGGACCGGCTGCGCCACTCCCGATACTTTTCGTCGATGGACCTTAAAGGACACATGCAAAGGAAAAAAACATTTTTTTTAAACGACTTAGATGGAAAAAGGACGCCATAAAACGATTTTATAATGAAGAAAAAAAATTTTTAGAGCTATATTTACGGCGCAAAACGAATTTGTAGTTGGCGCCCGCGGGCACCGCGGAAAAGTGGTCTGTATTTATCACGTGACTGGTCTTTATTTATCACGTGGTGCTTGCGCTCTTTCGGAAGCTTCCTATGGCCTCTAAAAGTAACTTATTCATCTTTGTTTGAAGTATAACAAAAAACCAAGACGAATAAGTAACTTTTAGAGCCCAAAGGAAACTCCTGAAAAAGCGCAAGCAGACGTGATAGACCTGTGCGCCGGTCAGACGACGGCGGCGGCGCCCCGAAGCAGACGAACTTGTGCGGCGGCGGCGACGGCGGCTTGGAGAAACGCGTTGAAGCGGCGTTCGCACAACGCTCAGCGTGCGGCGGCAACGCAGCGCGGCGGCGCGCGGGCCTGCCACGTGACCAGCAGCGGCTCCCGCGAGCGCCAACTACAAATTCGTATAGCGCCGTAAATATAGCTCTAAAAATTTTGTTTCTTCGTTGTAAAATCGTTTTATGACATCCTTTTTCCATCTAAGCTGTCTAAAAAAAATGTTTTTTTCCTTTGCATGTGTCCTTTAAGAGTGGCTACTGGCAGATGGAAGTCGACGAACGGGACCGAGAAAAGACTGCCTTAGTCACGCCCGACGGACTGTTTGAGTTCAAGGTGATGCCCTTCGGACTGTGCACGGCGCCGGCAACGTTCCAATGTGTCATGGACACCGTCTTGGCAGGCCTCAAGTGGCAGAGCTGTCTCGTTTATCTCGATGACGTCGTGGTATTCTCGGCCAACTTCGACGAGCATTTGCGACGCCTTCGGGCCGTTTTAGAGGCAATCAAGACCGCAGGACTCACCCTCAAGCCGACGAAGTGCCGGTTTGCCTGCGGCGAACTGAAGTTCCTGGGCCACGTGGTGAGCAACGAAGGTGTAAGTCCTGACCCTGAGAAGACTCGCGCCGTAGCAGCCTTTCCACCGCCCACCGACAAAACGGCCGTCCAAAGATTTCTTGGACTTTGCGCGTACTACCGGCGATTCGTTCAGGATTTCGCCAAGCTTTCTGCGCCGCTAACGCACCTTACGAAAGACGCCGTGAACTTCGACTGGGGTGGAGAAGAACAACAGGCATTCGGCGAACTAAAGGGACGGCTCCAGTCACCACCGATTCTCGGCCACTTCGACCAATCAGCCAAAACGGAGGTCCACACGGACGCCAGTAATGCAGGACTCGGAGCGGTACTGGTCCAACGACAAGACGGTGAGGAGCGCGTGATCGCATACGCTAGCCGGACGCTGTCGAACGCGGAACGCAATTACTCGACGACCGAGATGGATGTCTGGCCGTCGTCTGGGCCATCACGAAATTTCGCCCATACTTGTACGGGACTCCTTTTCGGGTAGTCACCGACCACCATTCGCTGTGTTGGTTAGCGAGCCTGAAGGACCCATCGGGAGGCCTCGCTCGATGGAGCCTACGACTGCAAGAGTACGACGTAACCGTGGTCTACAAGTCAGGCCGAAAACACAGCGACGCCGACTGCCTGTCCAGAGCCCCTGTCGAGTCAGCTACCAGATGTGCCAAAGACGACGACGACGACGACCGCTTTTTTGGCGCGGTGAGCATTCACGGCATGGCAGCGCTCCAGCGGGACGATCCTGAGTTGCGTGCATTGATCGACCACTTGGAGGGACGAGGGGGTACGATTTCCCGAGCCTTCTCACGTGACCTGCCAAGATTCGCCGTCCAGAGAGGTATCCTCTATAAAGAGAACTTCGGGGACAACAACTCGACCTGGCTGCTGGTGATTCCTGATAGTCTTCGAGAAGAGATCTTCCAAGCCTGCCACGACGACCCAACATCTGGTCACCTTGGCTACAGTAGGACTCTTGCACTGATTCGAGAAAAATACTACTGGCCCAAGCTTCCGAAGACTGTCCACCTCTACGTCCGTTCGTGCCACGAATGCCAACGACGCAAGAAACCACCGACGAAGCCGGCAGGTCTCCTGCAACCGATCGCGCCCCCGACTGCACCATTCCAGCAGGTTGGAATGTATCTTCTCGGACCTTTCCCACCGTCGGCGCAGGGAAACCGGTGGATTTTTGCCTTTGGCTTTTGTCTCGGCGTACCAGGTACGCCGAGACAAAAGCGCTCCCGTCGGGGACCGCCGTGGAAGTAGCCAAGTTTTTCGTGGAGTCTATCGTCCTCCGACACGGCGCTCCCAAGTCCTGATTATCACTCTCAGAAAAAAAGGTGTATTATTACTCCCCTTGTCCCATATAATACACCCCAAAACTTCAATTCGACGTACATCGCCCCATAATCGAACAGGCGGCCCCAAAGTTTACGAAGGGCTTGATAGCCGTGTGGTACAACGTATTAAGATAGCTGATGTACGTATTATTGACTACAAAAAAAGATTATCGGAGTTTTCTTGGCAGTACTGCAAAAGCTCCGTGTTTTCTTTCTTTGGTCTTTGATACGTACTTTAGCAATTTAATAAGTTATATCGCACCGTTATCAAGCCCCTGGTAAAATTTGGGGCCGTTTGTTCGACTATAGGGCGCTGTACGTCGAAATGAAGTTTTGGGGTGTATTATATGGGACAAAAGGGTGTATGGTGATACCCTTTTTTTTAAGAGGGTCCTCGGTCCGTATACGGACCGAGGACCCTCGTTCATGGCGCGACTGACACAAGAGATACTCCGCCTGAGCCACACCGACCACCGCCAGACCACGGCATACCACCCGCAGAGCAACGGGCTGACGGAGCGACTAAACAAGACCATCGCCGACATGATTTCTATGTACGTGGACGTGGAACACAAGACGTGCGATGAAGTGCTGCCCTACGTCACGTTTGCGTACAACACGGTGATTCAAGAAACTACCGGCGTTACACCCTTTCAGCTGGTGCACGGCAGAAAGGTGACGACGATGCTCGACGTGATCGGCGAGGACCAGGGCCTATAGGCCGACTCAGTGACACCGTGCCTGAGCATTTGTTCAACGAGGTCATTCACGTGTGAACGCTTCGCCAGTGGTAGTCTGCGAGGCGCTTGCCGAATGGGGTCTGCACCTCCGGTTATGAAGCGGCGTGTAGCCAAATTGGTATTTCCTAAGTCAGTGTCGCTACTGCTGAATACAGCCGAAAAACGTGAGAGTAAATTCTGCAGTTGAATAGCGTCATTCTCTTGAAGGCGAGGGGCAGTGGCAGCATAGAGAGGTATAATGGAAGTTTTGAGACCAAGAGAACACGGTGTTAGCGAGGTTAATGGCAGTCCATTTGCATAGCACACTGATACAGTCGCCGAGCCGAGATGAAATGCCTGTACCCCAACGTGAAGGATCCTTTGAGCAAAGTCTAGCACGCATTTGTGGGTCTTTATGAAATCCATTCCTAGTATGCAATCGTCAATAACTTCTGCTATGTCCACAGGTAGTGTCGTCTGCAGGCCACCAACTTGGAAGGGAACATTGGCTTGTCCCAAAAGTGCAAGGGTGGCGCCAGTTGCTGTTTGAAGACTGGAATCAGGTCCCACAAGCATGGCTGAGAGATGTAGCTGGTCGAAGACTGTGGGTCGGACGGCTGAGTTTGCCGCTCCGGTGTCTATCAATGCGCGCACAGGGAGGGCATTCATTGTACCTTGGAGGTAGATGAATGAGGGTGAAGCTACCGAGCAAGTAGAAGTAATTTTTTTTTTCGTGGCGCTCTTTGGGCACCCGTTGGTCGGGCATTTGGGGGTGTAAGGTAACATTGCATATTGCTGTGTCCTTCTTGTCCACAGTTACAGTAGATCATCTTTGGTAGGACTGAGGCGAGTGCTGCAAGTGGATGCGTCGTAGCCAATCGTGATGCATTACGGGCGGCCTCCACTTCTAGCGCATAAATGTGGGCGGCTCGAAGTGTTTGAGGACGAGAAACGCGGACTGCATCTTAGATTTCAATTGACGCAATTGCATCAATAAAAGACACAGTGCCAACGGCATCTACAGTCTCTTCAGGCGAACCCACGAACGACAAGCGAGTAAGGCGCTCGATGTCGTCAGCGAGCTGAGACATTATATATATATACCGAGTGTTTTGCGGAGTCTTTCAAAAATCCTAAGCATTAGGGGCTTGAAACAAAAAGAAACTGCCTTCGGGAACAAACTACCAGCGACGGCGGACGTCAGGAATTGCAAAAACATACCAATTAACCAGCTAATTAATTAAAATTTGTTAATTAACTTTTTAATTAATGGAAATAGACACATCGTTCCAATTAGAAAGTTGCTGAGCGTTATCGAAAACCACTAAATCAGTCATTTTCAGAAAGACTTTGAGCGCGCGTGAGAAGAGTAGTAGCCCACTAAAGTTACCACTTGTGGAGCAGGTACAAGGCTAGCGATTGCGGTAAGGCGCCTGCGCGATTTCTCCGCCTCTTATCTAGCCCCAGCCTTGTACCTGGCTCACGAGTGGTAATTTTAGTGCGCTACTACTCTTCTCACGCGCTCTTTCTCTGTCTCTCTCTCTATATATATATACATATACACACACACACACACATATATATATATATATATATATATATATATATATATATATATATATATATATATATATATATATATATATATATATATATATATATATATATATACTTATGTAGGAACATTTTATTCGCTAAAAACCGTCATAACATTAAAATCGATAAATTATACCGGAGTTGCCTTTTACCACACTCGGTCACCGATCCCCTTGAGATGTACTTCACCATTGTTTAGCTTCAGCAACGACTGTCACATTTGTTCCCCACGAGAATGTGCAGTCGACGAGGAATATAAAAATATATGCTTTCCGACATGTAGTACATTTGAATGCGGGCACTGTAAAGAAGGAGCAGGCATCGCCTCTCCGAAGCGCAACAACCGCAACGAACACAGACCGTGTACTCTCCTAATGTGCATATATCAGCGGCGAGGCCGAATGCCGAAAGAGCCTTTTGCAAATATAATCCCCTTTTGTTCAGTATTGCATTTCCGTATGTTAAATGTTCGGTGGTTTCTTTGCATTTGGACGTTTTTTTTTATATATAAAACCTAGCTATCGTGTATCTTAACTTCCCGAAAGAAGAAAGGATGTGAAGTACGCTCGACGTTTGCTCAATATCGAATATCATATAGTTCACCCAAAATGCATTATGTGCATAACAAAAGCCTTAAGGAACTTTCTTTTTTTTTTTCTTGAGCATAGGCAATTTGTTTTACGGCGTAAAGAAAAAGGAAGGATTGTAAATTTTCGTAAAACCTGGTGAAAGTCTGCATTCAGAGCGGCCTTGCCATACTTTCTGTTTTAGCCGAGGCAGTTTCTTATCATGCAGAATTGCATTTTTAGTGGAGCTATACCTCGTTTCCGGACGAAGCCGACGCTACGAGATGATGAGACCAATCAAACATTGTCAAAAGCTCAAGTCACTGGTCATTATCTCTACATGATTGGTTCAGCAACAATTGAACACGTACAAAAACATAACAAATACCATTGCATGAAAATGAGCAAAAGAAAACTAAGGCGCATTCAGAAGGTTATGAATGTCGCAGAAGAATTCTAAGTTGTATTTACTGAAATCACTTTTGACGCTCTACGATTGGTTCCATTAGTTGTACACCCTTCCACTGTTTCGGGATAGGCATGCCCATTCCCTTCCAACGCTATTCGGAGGACTTAGAGTTTCTGAGTATTCCATTTCTTTCAATTCGTAGGATTGGAGCTATTAAGCCTGTTCTCACTCTTGGAATGGCTGAACCCCACCATTCCATTCCTCTAATTTCTAAACATGAAAAAGTGGATTTTAAAAGGCAGATTGTCTAACTGGAAAAAGAAAAAAAAAAAATAACATAAGGCTGCTGACATCATCAAACGTGGAAACGACGAGCAAAAAGATCTTCTTCAAACACTCATTCTGCTAAGCAAAAGGGTGGTCGCACAAAGCGCTTTGGGGCACTTGCGTCACTGCAGACGTCGATCGCGCGATCCAGTGCAAAAGGCTTGCGAGTCGCAGCAGACGCTAACCAAATAAAACCGTCCGTTTTCTTCGCAAACGGTTCGTATACCCTCCACAGATACATGGTCAGCGTGTTGTTTGTTTCATAAGGCCTTGAAAGTGTCTAGCTTGAGTGGCGTAAGAAGCTATCTTGATCTCTGCTTCGAATAATTGCGCAACAGCACGACTAGTGCGCTTCTATCCCCGTGTCCCACTAGAGCAACCGACAGAAAAAAAACGAAAGCGACAAGCCTTAAACCAGAGTCTTTCGCGATTTGAGAGGCTTTGTAGAATAAAGGAGGCTATGCTCAAACACGAGCAGCATGCACGCGAGGGTATCTTTGGCAGACTTGCAATCGCTCATGCTTACTTCACCAGCACCGAACGACTAAACGACTGCCAAAGGTACTACCGCGAGCATGCGGCATGGGTTTGAGGCTTGTCGCTGTCTTTTGTTTCTGTCTGTCGCTCTAGTGGGACACGGGCATTAGAAGCGACGCCGCGTATACCTCCCCCAAGTCTCCATGCACTGCGGCAAGAACAGAAAGCCACTGACAGAGCAGAACCGGCATACGGCGCCAACACAAAGGAATGTAGCGCAATTATGAAACCTACCTTAAAACGTGAACGTTTTACGTTTGCTGTTCGGCTCTTGCGATTTCTTAACATGTTCAATCCAATTTTTTATTTGTATTCAATGCAAACACCAGAAGGTCGGCTGGCTTAAAAGGAGGGAGTTGATCCGGTCATTATTATGGTTGTTTAGGGTTCAGTGCTGGTTTTGTAATACGCTGTGTCTAGACTTCCGTCCGGTTGGTTACCGGCTCCACCAAGTGCGAACCAGTAAAATCCGGTTCTTGGAAAGAAGTTCACAGCTTCCAATAGTTAAGAAGAAAATATAAGATCAACACTGCGTATCTTCATTAAAGAATAGGCAATCATAACCCCTGCTGCGGCAAAGAGGACAGAAAACAAATATATGGTTAACTTTGTTTTATAACTTTGAATTTTTAACGCAAACACCGTTCTATGACAATTACGTGATTAGGCGCTTGGAAACAGTACCAAAGTACAGTACTCAAATGTGAAGTCAATCAGCCAGCACGCACAGTGACATCGTGAGAGTAGCACGCACCGTACTCACAGACTACCCACAAAAAAACCAAGTGAGTCGTGAGTTGTTTAGACAGCAGGAGTCTAATCTGACAGAGTATGGCGACATTGTTACCCACCGTAGATTGGATATTTAGCCAATGCAGTACTTCTGTAAGCCTAAGGTTTTTAACGGGCATCACGCAGTAGTGATGTACGATCGCACACCGGTACGATACTCATCCAGATAGAAACAGCAAGCTACCGACACCGCCCGCCCGAACGACTTGGTCGAACGGCTGAGGTGAAGAAGAGAAAGGCAGCAAAGACCGGTCAAAAAAGGATTAAAAAAAACGAAAAAACGTACATAAAAAAACCGCGGGAAACTTGCCTTTTCTAGAGAACGGACACGCAAAAAAGCCTTGAAGCAGCGTTCAGGGCTCTGGGCGATTGGAGTCTCGGCAACCGGAGCCACAAAGTCGCGCTCGTCGCGGCTTCGCCTCTCGGCACCTGCAGATTTCGCCACCGCGGAACAAACGCGCCGACAGCCGCGAACTTTTTCTTATTATTTTGATGTTTGTGTTTACTTTCTCCTTCCTTGAGATATATTGCTTATCAGCAAGAAAAAGAAAATACAGACACACGCACGCACACAAAGGATAGGACTTTGTTCTCTCGGCATTGTCAGATATACTCCGTTTTACCTTACGATGCACTGCGATGGACGCTACGAGCTACACGAGCCAATCCAAAATTTGAAGCTTGCCTTGCAATTCCGCGTTTCCCGCGGCGCTCCGCCCCACCGAAAGGACATGTGACAGCTTCCTAGCTATGGATTTGTTCCGGTGGCTCCTAGCGTCTTTTGCGGTCCATCATACTCTCTAAAAAAAGAGCGTCGTCTTACACCCTCTAGTCCCCATATAATGTACCCCAAAACTTCTGTTCGACGTACAGCCCACTGGCGTCGAGCAGACGGCCCTAACTTTTAGGAGGGGCTTGACAACGGTGCGATATAACTTATTAAACTGCTAAAGTACGAAAAAAAACTACAGAAAAAAAAAACAAAAAAACACCGAGGTTTTGCAGTCGGCCCAAGAAAACCCCGATTATTAATTTTTTTTTCGCAGTCAGTAACACCTATTTTAGCTATTTTAATAAGTTGTACCACTCGGCTATCAAGCTTAGCGTGAAGATTGGTACCGTCGAATCGATGTCAGTGCACTGTACGTCGAACTGAAGTTTTTTCTGGTGTCTTGCATAGGACAAGGGGTGTGAAAATATGTCATTTTTTGTGAGAGTACAAGCTACGACAAAGTATAGAGGTGTGCGCCTCCACGCCGCCTCACTGACGCCAATTCGTGCTGTACCTAAGCATGAAATACACTTATTTGTTCCAGTATTATTGCGCTGTCTCCATGTCGTCGCTGCTGCTTGTTTAGTTAAAACTGAGCCGCTGACGCCATCGGTGAAAATATTGAATTGACTTCGCGCCACCGCCCGCAAAAAGGCGCAGCTTACATTTTATTACGCCGAACCGTTTCCAGTGAACCCGCAACCGGTGCGTAAAATTACGGTTCCGTTTCAATATCAAACGTTAGATTTCGGTTACAGTTTTGTTCCGGTTCAATTAAAAACAACGACCTTGCTCTGGTCTTCGGTTCGAATTGTTTTACTGACTTTTTTTATGTATATGATTATTGGACTAGGAGGTAACCAAAAGGGTCGGTGCGACCGGCTTCCCAAATTTAGTCCTTTTAGGATTAATTCTGCTTTTATTACCGAAAGTAAGAGTAATGTCAGGTTGTCCATATTGGCTGAGAAGTTTTAGGAACGCGATGACACGAAGCTTCAATCGAACACAATCATACAGGGTGTCACAAAAGAAAATTTACACAGTCTTTTTTACCGTAAAAATAAACTAGGCATCGCCGAACGCTCATTCTCCGCCCAAAGGTAGCGCTAGAGGTCACAACCAGATGCCAAAGTTTCAGCCCGATCCGATAACTTAATCAAAAGATATAACTGATTTTCTGAAAATGTCAATGGGGAAATGACGGCCGACGGAGTTTTCAAACACATGGGGCTCTATGGCACCAGAAACCGAAAACGGGCAAAAATGGGCTCCATTTTCCCATTGAAATTTTCAGAAAATCGCTTATAACTTTTGATTAAGTTATCGGATCGGGCTGAAACTTTGGCATCTGGTTGTAGAGTGCCTTCATACACACGCGCGCTTTTGCTTGAGTGGTGACATCTCAGCCATTTTTCCGCTCATTCGTTTTTTTATGCATATTGAAGTGCGCGCAATCCGGTGTCGCTCAGCTCGAGCGCGTAGCTTTGGCTAATCCATAGACGCCATTTTACCGCCCGATTCACGCACCGAGTGCACGAGAACGTCACGCGCTGGCACATTCAGGGCAACAATGGATGTCTTCACCCTGAGACAGACAGACATCTAGGCACCCTATCTGGTTGTAGAGTGCCTTGATGCACACGCGCGCTTTTGCTTGAGTGGTGACATCTCAGCCATTTTTACGCCCAATCGATTCTTATGCATTTTGAAGTGCGCGCAATCTGATGTCATTCAGCTCGAGCGCGTAGCTTTGGCTAATGCATAGACGCCATTTTACCGCCCAAGTCACGCACCGAGTGCGCGAGAGCGTCACGCGCTGGCACATTCAGCGCAACAATGGATGTCTTCACCCTGAGACAGACAGACATGCAGGCACCCTATCTGGTTGTGACCTCTAGCGCTACCTTTGGGCGGAGAATGAGCGTTCGGCGGTGCCTAGTTTATTTTTGCGGTAAAAAAGACGGTGTAAATTTTCTTTTGTGACACCCTGTACTTGTAAGTGCCGATTTGAACACGCACCATCCGATATGTCTTTCACCACTTCATGATAATCCTGACCCTTACTTTGATGTAACAGCGTGGATATAGTCACACTCACAGGCACACAAGAAAGGAACAGACTCGCAGCGCTGACTAACAACTGCGGGCATCTTCTACTCCGATTCCCACAAACCCTGTCTCCGGATGAATATGACACTTCAATACTTCGCTCTCGGCAAAAGGGTTTATTCACTCACTCATTGCCTTGGGGGGTTTCGGGATCGGGGGACGGTCATCAGCGAGGCCGGGGGAGAGTCCGCTGCCACAGCAGCTTCTCCGAGTCCCAGCGGTGGTCGTCCACACCGCGTCATGGGGACGTCGTCGTCCAGGGTCGCTGTCCGGTCCGTTTGTCGAGTCCGCCACTCGACGTAGTGCCCGCACTCCCCCGCGCCAACGTCCGGCGCCGTCCGAGCTCGCCTCCGTGACCGGTCCCTTGTCTAGTCGGCCGCCCAAGCCCAAGCCCTCTTCCTTTGTCTCCGTTCCCCCTTTTAAGACCTTCCCAAGTCCTTGTCCCGCCGACCGTCCAATCGGGAACCTTGCTGCGAGCCGACCCTCCGACGTCAGCGCTGGGTGAGGGGGCGCTTGCCCCGTTCCTCCCGGAGAGCTCGGACGTTCCGCGACAGGACGGCGACTGGAAACGGGAAGGTCACAGGGAACGAAGGAGCGCCCGACAATACGGCGGCGGGGACCGGGAAGGTCACGGAGCGCGGGGGAGCCAGGGAGAGGGTCCCCACACCTCCCCTCCCTCAAGGCTCGGACCCCGGGGGGCTTGAGGTTGCGTGGTCCCCAGGACCCTTGGCAGGGAGCTCGCTCGGCTGAATGTCACCGATGACGACGAGCACCCTCGATGATGATGATGGCATCAAACCATGCAGGTCAGCGGTGAACGTTGATTCACTGGGAAGCTCGTGACCGACGGAGCACGGTCCACGAACTGGTCCGGAGCACCACAGCTCACAACACGGACGGGCACTCCGGCACACACAACACGCCGGCACTTAAAGTTCGCTTCCGTCCCTAATGTAACAGACAGGGATCGCACAAAAACGAATAGCGGCACGCTATATCAGACAGCGCGACGAAACCAAAATCTTTCGATCGTTGGACATGCCACGAAATAAAAACGAAACTCTTCATCTCAATACTAGCAGGCAGACAATCATCAAGAACATCACGCTGCGCGTTCATGAGGTACTTAAGTGGAAAACCATTCCTTAACTAAAAAGTATGAGCACTCAATGCATACTTAAATCGTACATACGCCCACTATACAACATTTGCTCCTATCAAACTCAACCGCATCTTTTAAAACAGAAAACAATCTACCAGAGCGTCACAACCGCACACCTCTGACAACAATGTTAATCTCCAACACATTCGCGAAGAACGTACAAAACCTCAAAAACTAAGAATAACCTTCCGTAAAACAGAAACGGTCACAAATCCAGTCCCGTTCGCGAGGTGCGAATCGAAAAAACACGCTGCCAACAACCCATGACGGGCACTCATGCACTCGGCGTTCACGCTACCCGAGCTACAAACACGCTACAGCCAAGCTACGCAGCACGCCTTCATCAGAAGGGGTAATCACCTTACTGAGAGGCCGTTGTTCCGTGGTACCGGCCACTTACACCAGTACAAAGGGAACAATACCTGGATCGTGCGAACAGCAGATCTCATCGGACAGCCTATTTACAAAGCTATGTCCGTAACGTCTGGGCATGTACCAGACGTTACCGCTTCACCGCTCGGAGGTGACCACCCAACAGGAGCGACGAGCGCGTAACGGCGGTCCGCACCGAACCCCGCACGGGCTCGACAACCGCGATAAGCGCATCGACGCACGTTAGAGTTCTCCCCCGGCCAAACCCCGACACCGCATAACTAAAAAGTCTTCCAGCTGATGAAAAGGCCGGCCGGGATCGAGCAATGAAAGTACGCCGTCAACGCGTCTCGCGACTCTTCGACGTTCTCGAATCGAGCAACGTGTCCACACACAAACGCAGTAGGCTACGCACAAAGCTCGCCCCCAGCCAAGTCAACACGCCGCATGACTGAAAAGTCTTCCTGCGACTGTACAGACAGGCAGGGTTCGAACAATGTAAGTATCCCACACGCGCACCTTTCAACTTCCGCGCAACGAGCGCGATACCGAAATGCCAAATAATCTAACCGGCCAATCTTGGAGATGGACGAGCTAATAAACTATGTTTGCTCCGCATAAACAGTTTCCGCAGCGTCGAAGTGTCTACAGCATTTACCGCCGCATTCCAACACCCGCTACCCATTCATGCAAAGGCTGTAGTTAGTACAGCGACGGGCTGACCCAACGCACAACAGTTATAGGCCGCCGACGGCCATGCCGCTGCCATAATTTCTAGGCTTCCCGGGCACGTACCCGCCGACGTGAACCGTACGTTTTCCCGGGCCAACCGCGCATCTGTACAGGATAAAACTATGAACAACTCGTCACATCATCGCAAGACCGCCACTCCCCTCGTGCAGGTCTTCACTGCACGAGCACAGCTCTTTCCTCACCTAGCTGTCTTTTCTCCCCTAAATTTATAATTTACCTCTAACCCAGGTCTCTGCACGACCAATTACGCTCTCTACGCCCTCGCGTCCCAACGCGAACCCAACCGCGGCCGAGAGCCGTATCCGGCGGCAGCGCAAAGCGCGCGCTGGCCGCCGCTCCTTCGGAGACGGAGAAAACGAAATAAAGAGTAACTCCCGCCTCGAGGCTCAACCATCGATATGGCGGTGTGAGGATCCGGAACCAACTGTGCGCACAATCAAACGGGATCAACCTCACGACTCTACAACCAGAAACGCACGGGTCATGCCCATCGCGTCAGACTGGACTCCACGGAGCATTACACACGCACAGCCACTGATAAAGTGAAAACGGAAACTCTGTGGTTTTCGGGATTCCGATGCCCACGCACCGGACATCGCGTACCCGGCACGATTTAGTGGGCTTAGCCCCTAAATGTAGCCTCTGGCCACAAGGTACTCGTTCAAAGCGATCTTGGTCGGAACGATAAGAGCGCATCCGTACCTTAAAAACGCATTCAACTAACGACGCTCAAAACCGCGCCGACAGCTCAAGCAAGGCCAACTGGGAGCTAGCATGCGGTCAAACCGAGACGCTACACTGTAAAAAATTTCCGTAATTTTACAAACAATTTGTCGTAATTCTGACGGACAGTGTGTCTGTTTCTTACTTAACGGACATAAAACCCGTTTTTCGTTAGGTTGAATAAAATAGTACAGTTGTGTGCCAAAGAGTACCATAGTAGAGGATAAAAGCGTTAGAAGTGCTTTTATCGTCTAATCCTGCTAAGAGCAATTAGTTATAGTAAAGAGGCCAAAGACTATACCAAGAAACCCGCAGTACCCTGCAAAAGGAACAAATAAAAGTGGGGGGAAATACAAAATAGAAATCAAGTAAAAGTCTGCAATTCACGTTAAAGCACATAGGCACTGCTCTACCTCAGTGGGGGTGAAGGTAGCTAGTTTCCTGTCTACAGATGTTTTCGAGCTTGTGATGATTGTTAGGGGGGTTCTGCGTGAGTGCAAATAAAGGGATTGCCAGAACAGTGAAGACCACACCAAGAAGGAAGGCTGTTGCTCTACAGTACGAAACGGTTGAAAGGCACCAGCCCAATTCTTGCAAACAACTCCCTTCAGTGCTGTCTCATGAACTTGCAGTTCCACAACGCTGTTTAGGAGGCATAATAAGACAACCCGCTGGAGGGCCACACTTGAGATCAACTCTGGTCGTCCATTGAAGGGTCAGAATTCTAGCCAATGTCAAAGCAGTTAGTGATCCGGAGTGAGCTTGGCTGCCGAAGAATAGTGTATAGTTGCCCTTCGATGAACACTTTCAACTGATCTTACAAGATCAACCTCACAGGAGTCTCATATGGAGCTGCAATACTTTAGGTGTGGCAGGACCAGGGCTGTGAAAGGCATGGGCGTACCAACCGGGTGGTCAAGGGGGGTGCTTATCCCCCAGTTCTTAGAGTGGTGGGGGGGGGGGGGCAAGTCATGTGTTTTTTCCCCCTAAAACAGCCACCACTGGGCAGGGCAAACACTGGCTGGCAGTGCCCAAGGGATACCAAGGGCACCGCTCCTCGGTCCCAGGGAGGGGGGAGGAGGGGAGGGGAAGGGGGTTTAGTTTGCCCCCCCCCCCCCACCCCACTCAAAACCAAGTTGGTACGCCACTGGTGAAAGGCACGTAAGTCTGTTATGGCCTGGTCTACTGGACACGCTAAGTACAAAACCCAGTGTTCCGCACGTTTTGAACAAAACTGTCGTCAGGCTGTGCGAAGAAGCATAGCTGGCTGTTTATAGTAGACCTTGGCGATGTTGTTCTGCAAACCCTGGTGGTTTCTTAAACCACCTGATAAGCGGCACCAGTATCAGGTCGTCCGTAACAGCAGTGGAGTTGATTGCAGGGATCACGATTAATAAACATGTTGAGAACAAGTGGACTGAGCACACTGTACCGTCGAACTGTCGAGTATTTGGGGCCACTGGAAATGGTTCCATGGTATACACTGCACTCCGAGCGACTCAACTTGAAGACGTCTAGTATGCACACATTTAATTAAATCATGTTAATGAGCACCAGTGGCTCGCTGGGCAGGTCATAGGACTCAGCTTTCACGGAAGCCAGGTAGCATGCACAGTATAGCAGCCCCTTGCCATGCTTGTGAGAGGTTCCAGCTCCAGGTCGTGGCGTTGCCAAAAGGGTAGTAGAAAAGGTACCACGACCAGCACACCCCTACAGTTCTTAGCACGATCCTTTCTGTAAGCAGTGTGCTCCACTGTAGCAATTGTCAAGGTGACTGCCATAAACCGAATCCTGCATCCACACTTTACATGCCGCTAGAACTGTTCAGGGATGCGTCTCATGGAGTGAGTGAAGGTGCAGCAGCTTATTCGGGACCAAGTGCCCTGCTTGAGAACCACACTGCGAGTTGAGGCAACGCAAACCAGGGAGTACAGGGATGGGGTTCGTCTGGGCGGGCCAGGGTGGTGGAACACGGGGGGCAGCGTCGCTGGTTGCCCGGGCAGGCCAGAGTGCGGTGTCCGTACTCGACACAGCTGTTGCAATGATGGGCTCGAGGTTTGTGGGGACGGCAGCGAAATTCAAGGCGGCGGTAGTACACTGTGTAAGGGACATGGGTTTTGATGAAGGTGATGATGGCTGAACCTGTTGTGCCTACTCGCCTTGCTTGAAGGATGTCACCTTGATAAGACTCCAGATCATTGATGATCTCGTCGGGGGTAGACAGGAGTGGAAGGGAGGGGAAATGTTTTGTAAGGTGATATTGGTGATGCGAAGTAGCCAGTTGACGATCGCTTCGTGATGGGTGCGGAGGACGGTTATTTTGCCGGAGGTGGAGCGACACATCGGTACATGTATGAGCAAGGAGCTGTGCGGCTTGTAAGAACGCCGGCAAACTGTGAAGAGGCAGCGCAGCTGCGCCAGCAGGACGGACTGGGAGATGCACTATAACTACGTGAAGTTCGGGGTCAAAGTCGGCCGGAAGACGAGATTTGCGGGGCTTTCCAGGGGTGTTCCATTTCCCACCTTGGTCGTCTCGCTCTAGAGAGATTTTCATGTCCTGTCTCAGGATGGACGCAGAGATATTGGTGAGCCGCAAAGCGGCGATGTCGGCTGTAGCCATATTCGAAGCAGAAACGGGCGTGCCGCTCGCAGAACGAGACTCGAGCGAACCGATCTCTCGGCGGACGTGCTGCGGCGGACGTGCTGCGGCGGGCCGACGGAGCGCGGCGATGTTTATACCAGGATCACGTACAGTCGCGTACAGTTCTTTGGGCTTTGCGGAGCCCGGAGAAGACGTCCGCTCTCGTCGGAGGTTTGCAGCGGTCTCCGGACACTGAAGGTAAGGGCGTTCACATCGCAGAGTTCACTATTGAAGGGGGGCTACTGAGGTTTTAAGGCCACTGATCGTAGCAATCGCATTCCAAAGACACCGCGTTGTCGTAGATTGTTTTTCACCGGCTACGTCCTGTAGGGCTGAGGCCAGGGCTGGGGGATCCATCGCCGGAAACGCGGAGGAACCAAGCAACGACGTGAGGCTTGCCGAGTCGGTTCGTGGGTGCCGACGACATTCGAGCAACGCTTCCAAGAAGACTGGATATTCTTTCCGGCGAGGACACAATACTTAGGCAGCATGCTTGGGGCTGATGAGGATCGCAAGAGGTGGATAACAGGACAACCAATGCACAGCAAATAGGTCGAGCACGGTACACGGTACAATAGTGGTCCCCGCCATGTCAAATTGAAACGAAGCTGACAAAGCCAAGCTCCAGTTTAGTACACATTGCGCTTCGACATGCTTTATTACAAATAATTTTATAAATCTTAAAACAATTTTTTTATATCTTAAAGTTTTAGTTTAAGTCGAATCAAACAAGAAAATTCACGTTGCGTCAAATAAACTTGGTCGGAACTCGGAACCAACGAGCATCGCCGCATCGCCATCGCCATCGTAACAAAACGCAAAAACTTTCAAAAACGAAGCGAGTTTCAAAACTTTCGCAACTTTCGGGCGCTTTCAGACTTTAGGAACAAACATCCAAGAACGTTCTTGGAAAAAGGAAGTGTCCTAGGTGCCGGCGTGCCCATAAAACCAGCTGTGGATATGAGTCTAATTGGTGAGTGCTCGCTCACTCGTTTTACTTTTTGAGTCCTTTCTGTTCGGAGCGTTTATAACGTGATCCTGTTGTGTGCAGTCGGCGTGAAAGCGAACGTGTGCGGTTCCTTGTCGCACAGGTGCTTTCCGCATTGGATGACCCTCGAGCTTTTGCCAAGGAAGCCACGGAACCGACCTGTCACTGCACGGGCACTCAGATTGCGGGAACGCAACCAAAAGCAAAGGTGCCACCGGAGGCAAGGGGGGCCAAGCGAGACACTTGGTGAGTGTATCAGGGAGCTTGATTTCTGCAAATCAAGTGGCGGCTTGGTACCAGACAGCTAGGCGGTGTGTTTTGCGGAACCCATGACTGCTAAAGGTACCCGTTAGTGTGATGGCGCTTGTATCCGCTTCCACTGTGCGAGGTTTGATTCAAGTTCGATTTTCGTCCTCGGAAACTACTCGAAACATTGCGTGACGTGCGTTTTTAGAAGTAAGGTCTGTATTGATGATGTTGCTTGCGAAGAGTATAAACGAGCTCTGTCTCGACTGGGGCACTGACTTCTTATAAAAAAAATTCTGTGTATGGTCCACTTATTTACTAACCCTCTGGCAGTACTTCACTGTAAAGGTTAGGAGAGGAAAAAAAAAAAAACGCGCATTGAATAGTGTCAAAAGAAAAAAAAAAGTGTTTTAAACTACTTCCTCCTTAGCTCATAAGCAAAGGGAGAAATCACGTGGTCGTATTTCACTGGAACCCAAAGTTATCCCAGCAGTCTGAGAGTCAGCAAGGGCAAAGCCCTGAATAAAATGCATGCTTCACATTTTGGCATGTGCCAACAACTATAAAGTATAAAACGCATGTAAGCAATTTAGCGAGCAACAAGAAAAGTGATGGCAACCCTTTTTGCTATCGCTCGATCAGCTGCACGACGAGGCAAGCCACGTGAAAGCGACGGGAGCAAGCGACCGAGGCGATGAGCAAAGCTTTCTAGAGATCCAAAAACCGAGCAATGAGAGCTCTCCGTCGCTCATTGTTGTCGCTCGTTTAATCGCATACATACGGTTCAGCTTGAATTGTATGAACGCGAGAGACACATGCAACTCACTTCCAAATGCCTTTCATTTCAGGGCTACACTGCCATTTGCGTCCAAGTGCTGCACAGGCCTCGTGCACTGGCACTTTGACACCACTTAAGAAACTAACACAAACATATCCAGGGGTTTTAGGTTGGGTTAGCCATCCTACAGAAAGGTGCTGCTCAGTTAATAGACAATTTGCTATTTTCCCGAGCACCCCGGCCCGCCCGCGAGGAATTGTGGGAGAGATTGTCCTCGCCTGGCCGCTGTGCCTTGAGATCGCATTGCCTTGTCGCTTGCCTTCTCTTACTCCTGTTTTTCGGTTCCATTACATATTTTTATCTATTCCAGTGTATTTTTTATTGCTTCTAAGGGTTTCTATTCTCTTCTGTGCACAATATTTCTTGTATATATATAGTATTTGTGTCTTTATTTTGCCTTTTTCGATGGAAGTGCCGACAGACGACACGCCGCTTCGCGCGTCGTTTCCCGGTATGAGTTATTGCTACAGATTCCTATTGCACTGTTAGCTGTTTGTGTTGGTTCAATTAGACCCGCGTACAGTCGAGAGGAGCCGTTTATGAACAGCTGCGCACATGTCATAGGGATAGGCACAGCTCTGAATCAACTATCGTGATGCGAGAGCCGAGCGCGCTGTGATTTGGCCACCCACGCTCGCTCCATTTACTCGCACTGTAGCGTATGCCTTCGACTGCCGCTTACTTAACTAAGATACAGCATACCGCTGTATCTTAGGGGGGCAGGGCAGGGCCCGAGGGTAAGGCCCTGCCCTGCCCCCCTCTCCCCCCCGCGGATCTCACCAGGGGGGGCACGAGCCTCGATGCCCACCCGAAGTCTACGCCTATGCTTAGAAGCAATAAAATATACATTGGAATAGATAAGGACAGGTAATGGAATCGAAAAACAGAGGATTAAGAGGAGGCAAGCGACAAGGCAATGCAATCTCAAGGCAGAGCGGCTAGGCGAGGGACAGTCTCGCACAAATCTTCGTGCTTGGGGGATTTTGCAAAAGGGCTATTTATATCAAGTTCAAAATGAACAGCACTCTTCATTGATGGCTGACTCACACGACGAACTGATCCATGGACGGATTGATCATGTCTGCGGTTCGTCCGTCTCCCAAGCGCATCCACACGAAGGAGCAGACACGCAAAAGACAGCCAGGACGAGCCGAACATGTTTGTGACCACACTGTGGCACTGTTGTCCAAGATCGAAATCGACATTTGCTGCTTTGAACAAGAACTGTGCGCCACTGTTACGTGCGGAGTGAGACATAACACCATGATAGGCTTAGTGCGAATTGCCACTAGCCTTACTAAACCAAACCATGGCAGAGACACAAGCATGGTCCTGCTCGAGGAGGCTTTGGCGTGGAGGCGGTGAAGTCCTGGGCCCGCTAAGTGGCATTTGGAGATGCCTCCACTCACTTTGCACTTGTGCCTTCAGTACACCACAGCCACAAGAAAGGTCTTACTGGGTGAAAGATTGATTGGAGATTCAAAGTGATTGCGGCGTGGTAGACGCGTCTTTACAGAAGCTTTTCGACGCAGATGAGTACCAGATTCTGCATCGTGTCAGTTGGGCAAAGTTCCTCATGCCAACCTTTTTGGTATGAGAAATGAAATGAAAGAATATTTTGTTGCAATAGTTTGGGTCATTTTTCTTTAAAAGTCTTACTTGCAACTTTCAGGAAAGCACAAGCATTACAGACCAGCTGCCCTCACAATCATGGCCCCCCCCTTTCTCTTCCTGGTAGTTGCTGTCGGTGAGTAACCTGATAGCCTTGGGCTTTTCTAATAGAAATTAGCGGTTCTTGTACATGTGCAAAAGTGAAAAGTATGCTACTGCCATGTTTGTCAGTTTTGTAACTCTATTCCCTCAGACCGCAAATTTGCCTTCAGCTTGGTTCACATGCACAGCACATTCATGGCATCTTGTATCCAAAAATATCTATTGTGGGTTGGATGTGTGTTGGGGGGGGGGGGGGCATTACTTTGCTGGTTGAGTTGGTAGGCAGGAGATTGCGAGAAACAAAAGGGTAGATAAAATACAACCGTCACTTTTACTATGAAAACCTTTTAATACAGGACTGGCGAAAAAAATGAGAACATGAAAAGGCCACCTCTTACTCTTTACTTTCTGTAACCTAGTCTGGTAATTTAGGATCATATACTACTACATAAGATTCAACAACGTGGAAGGTGTTGGTGCACCTTAACCCATTTTGGACGAGCCTCGCTCGTCCACCTAGGGTTGTTCCTAAACCGTTTAGGATGGGTGTAACTCATCCGCGCACTATACCTCGCCCCTTGGCTCTTTTTGGACATCCAAGGCTTGTTCCGAGCATAGTTTGCGGTGCTGCTCAGAGATGGCAGCATGTATTTTTTTTATTGTACACATTTTTAAGAATGGCGACTGATTGTGGAGACATGTGCAGCTTGGGCTGTACGTGCAATAAATATAGAAAAAACAACTTGGGATCAAAAACTGAAGAAAAAAGAAACGGTTAAGGTAAACAGTGTGCGACATTATTATGCAGTTTCCTCGTTCCTTCGACAATGTCTAATTGGATACGAGACACACTTTTATGACGTGCAGGCAACGTCAACAAAAATGTTTGGCGTGAAATGACACGCCAAAAATACAATATAAGATAGCTATACTGCTAGGACCCATTGTATGTTCCTGTAACCCTGCTAGATTTGTTTTGAGAATGGCGCAATAGTTTCGTGGATAAATCCACTTAAATGTGAATCCCTCGGAGGGGCGGATCCAAGCAGAACTGGAGGCTGGCTTTGTAGCCAGCCTCCAGCGCGATGTCTCCTTGCACGCACTGACAGATTTGGCTATTTTGGCGTCTCGAGCTTGTTTTCTTGTTTACCTTCCACGTTTCGAGCATGCGGTTTATGATGATTACGTCTACGACATCGCTCGCCTTGTCAGAGTGTTCGACATTGATTGCAGCAGCGATGAGTATGATTGCTATCAAGAGATGTTGAAAGCTGTTCATTTTGACTGCGACCCGCTGGCGACAAACTCCAGTGACGGCGAGTTACGGACAAACTCGTTGTGGTCACTGTCGCCCGGGAATATCTCGCAGGCGCATGCAGGGTTGAAGGTCAACGGGCCGGCGGCGAGAGCGAGAAAAACATTTGGGTTACCGAGATACGCGAGCGGTTTTGATCGTACCGCGGCGAGGAGAGCTTGGGCGATCATGGGGGCCCCTAGAATGAAAGAGCGTTCATGGTCACATGCTTTATGGGCACCATGATGTGACTAACTTGGGCAGTGTTGCCTGGCCGCCAGATGAAAATGATACAAATTCGTAAATTGAATAGTGCAATTACCAGAGCTCTAAAATTGCGTAACTTGGTGTATATACTACGTAGTCTATGAGCAATCCATTTCAAGAATAATAGATCCGTTTAATTTTCGTGTTATAACCCCTTTAAGTCACCGCAGACTCCGCTGTCCACTTATTGCCGATTCACATGAACTTATCCGCAGATAAATTGATCAAGTGACAAGACGTCCACGGAACATCAGTCCTCCAAGCACATCCATACGGAGGAGACGAGCAGATGACAGCGAGGACAAACTGAACCTACTCCTGGCCCTGCATTTCCGCAAAATGCCAACATCGCACTGTGGCATAGTTTTCCAAGGTCAGAAGTGATGTTTGCGACTACGATCACTGTGCTATTATGAAAAAGTATTGTGTGCTGCTGTTATATACCGACCAAGACAAAGCATCATGACAGGCTTAGCGTGAAGCGCTACTAGCTTTACTAACCATATGACACAAGTATCGTCCTGCTCCAGGAGGCTTCAGCGTCTAAGTGATGAAGTCCTGGTGTTGCGGAGGGGCATTTGGAAATACCTTCACGCACTGCTTGCTTGTGCACCACTCTTCAGCACACTAAAGCCGTAAGAAAGGTCTTGGCTGGGTTGAAAACTGGGTGGACATGCAGGGAAGCTTGCAGCTTGCTAGGCAAGTTTTCACTGAAGCTTCTTGACACCAACCCGGAGGAGTACCAGAACTTGCGGCTTGTCGGCTGGGCAAAGTTCTTGCAGCTTCTTTCACGAGTGGAAAATAAGAATGGTTCGACAAAATGAAACAGCGAATGGACAAAGTACAGTGCACTATCTTTGTTTGGCTCATTCGAAAACCAAAAATATTGCTCTGCTGTTGGTGCTCTACCGTAAACGCTTTTACTGTTAAGGCCCATTCACACTCTTGCGACTGACTTCGACCGAGAGAGACCAGACCGGTTTTTAAACCTTTTGCGACTTCTTAGGACCGGATGCGATGCAGCGGAGTTGGACCTAAGAAATCGCAAGAGGCTTAAAAACCGGTCTGGTCTCTCTCGGTCTAACTCGGTCGCAAGAGTGTGAACGGGCCTTTACTCACCCACTAAAAATCTGGGCATGGAAGGGCACTGTGCCCTTAAGTCTGGGCGTCTGCTGACGAGGTGCAAATCGGAGGAATAGCCGACATGATGGTAACGTGACAAACGGTCCATGGATGAAAATTGCGATTCAATCCATCGCGTGAATCTGCCATTATTTGACAATTGTCCGTAATATGATTAATTGATCCCTATTAAAAAAAGAACAATTGTTCTCTGAAACAATGTAATGAAGCGAAGTTTTTATGAACAATGCCTGCTCCTTTGACAACGGAATAGTACGAGCCTTGGTATAACAGGAACTTTCCGTAGATCAGACATACATTTATTCCATGCTCAAAGTAAAGACATGAGTTTGTCTTGGCAATGCCAACCTCCTGTGTAGGATCTGTAAAAAGTCGTTAATGACCGTGGTCAAGGGAGAGGATTTTCTGCTTTCAAGAACAGGATGGGGTGAAAGAAAAAGTGTCTCAATGAACAATGAACGCTCCAGCTTATCCACTCAGCCAAGTTTCTGCAACATGAACTAGGCTCTAAGAGAAAGACGTAGGATAAGCACTTCGAAATCTTTATGATTTGCCAAGGGATGAAATTAATTAGATGCACAAAAAAGTAGACAGAGGAGGATGGCAAGAAAATTTTGGGGCTTGTGTTCTTACACTTGAATTGTTTGTGCAGGAACCATTACTGAAGCAGCACTTCAGTCCTGGGGCAATAATTCATTGCTAGTCAAAGCCTGTTTCCAGAAATGCACATCAGGTGAGCGGCTTTTTTTTTTTCTCTTAAACATGAGGTGTTCTTTAACATTGCCCTCCAATCCCAAACCACGGCTAGGAGATTCTTTTCGGCTTCTGGTTGGCGAAGAGATCTTGTCAAGCCCTCTATTTGCGTCCCGGTGTTAGGCATCTGCATTGCCCTAACTTCGTTTGCGCTTTCTTCTCTGTTCTAAACTCCCAAACTTAATTCAAGCAACAAGCATCGATGGCGACAGTCCCTCGGTCATCGGGACCCCATTGCTCGGTTTTAGGGTACACGAATAACGACAGAAAGCGTTGAATACAGTCTGAGGACCTATGTATCTTGCACGAAATCCGGCAAGGTGAGTGCGGCTGTCTCTACATGACCCCAATCTCCGGTGGCAGTGGTTTCCTTCTGTAAACTGAAAAAACTTTTCTCCAACGCTATCCTCTCGACCATGCTCGTAACATTTTGTGAATGGAGTGCACACCGAACTTAACGCTGTACCGTCGATGAACATGGGGTACGCTCGCAAGGTGCGTGCAAGTTTTCTCGAGATAATGGCTGTTTCAGGTTGTAACGTTTCCTAACTGAATTTATCTTAATATTGATATTTCAAAGTGTTGACAATGACTCAATTTTATCAACAACGCTGAGTTGAAGGCTCATTTCTGCCGCCGGGTGTGGCTGGAAATTGTCGAAAAGCTTGTTCTATTGGTCTTCCTGAATCACGATCACCTGAGCAATACCAGAGAGCCATGAACCTATGTTGACCGTCACAATGCGACTAGATACTTATTTTAAAAATTAGTACATAATGTAGCTGGGAAGAAGCCTTCAATTTCTGTTGCTGAAAGTTGAAATATGCTCATGCATCAATTTCGAATCGTTGAATCATTGACCGACTCGCTCCGGCAAAAGGTCCATCTCGACTTTGCTGTTCTCAGTTCTCGACAAAAGACACACTCGTTGGCACGAAATCCTCAAATAAAACGTTTATAAACACCGATGCATGAGCATGTTTCTATGTTTATAAACAGTGATGCATGAGCATGTTTCAACTTTAAGCAACAGAAATTGAAGGTTTCTTTCCAGCTACATTATGTACTAATTTTGAAAATAAGAAGAACCTAGTCGCATTGTGACGGTCAGCATGGGCTCATGGCTCTCTGGTATTGCGCAGGAGATTGGGATTCAGGCAAAGCAATAGAACCAACTTTTTGACAATCGCCAGCCACACCTGGCGACGAAAATCAGCCTTCAACTAAGTGCTGTAGATAATAAAATTGAGTCAATGTCACCACTTCGAAATATCTATATTAAAATAAATTCAGTTCCAAAAATGTTACAAGCTGAAAGCAAATATCAGGAGAAAACTTGCACACACCTTGCGAGCGCACCCCGTGTTCATCGACGGTACAGCGCTAAATGTCATGCCCACTCCATTCACAAAATGTTCCGAGCACATTCGAGAGGATGGCGTTGGGGAAAAGTCTTTTCGATTTAGGGATGCAAGCCACTACTGCCGGAAATCGGGGTCATGTGGAAAGCGATGGAGCTTAAAGACACTGCAGTCGCACTCGCCTTGCCGGATTTCGTGCAAGCTACTACACAGGCTCTCGGACAGTATTCGACGCTTTCTGTCGTTATTCGTGCACCGTATAACTGAGTAATGGTGTCTTGATGACCGGGGGACTGTTGCCATCCAAGCCCGTGGCTCTAATTAAGTTTGCGAGCTTAAAACAGAGAACAAAACACGAACGAAGTTCGGGCAATGCTTACACCGAACACTGGCAAAGCCTCTCATCTAAGGCTTTCACTGTCTTTAACGCTCCAGAAAGGGGGAAAGCGCCGATAGCCCTTTCCCCTTTTATCTTTTGCACTCTTTTAGTAAAACAATTTATACACGGTTCTGCTCTGCTTTAATCCCGTTAAACAAACTTCTTACCAAGCACCGGTGCACTGCGGAAAAGCAACACCAGCGGAAGCAAGCTCCACGGGTGTTGCTTCTCCGCAGTGCACCGGTGCTCCGAAAAAAGTGCGCTCAACGGTGCTGCGAGAACAAAAAGTATGCACGAAAACATCGTTCAAGTTAAGCGGCTTATGAATAGATTGAAAACATAGCGGGTCAACCAAAGTTTTGAAATTTGTTTGACTTAACCAGAAGTATTAAATATCCGAGTTTGAATTATCGCGAGCCTACTGTATATACTAAGGGAGATCTGGCTCAATCCAATGTGCTTAATATCACTGAATAGTTGTGCGATTTTAATTGGCTAGTTTTATTTCTCAAGCACTTGATATGTTCGGTATTCAAATCAATGCAAATTTTTACTTTGGTTCAATTTATGGGGGGTTTATTTTATATGTCATGTTTAGTAGGAGCTAGGCTAGTTGGTAAGCACGTTGCTCACTTACTTTAACCATGCATGTCATATACAATTTGTTGTGATTGTGTTTGAATGCAAATCCTCTTCTGCTCTTTATTTCAAGCTGCTCTTACATGCACCATGAAGATACCGAGGAGGTCTTCAATTGAATGACAACTTCAAGCACAAGCATGGAGGGGCATCTAAATGGCCAGCACAAGGACAACTCTAATGTAAATTTTCTCCAAAGTTAAAGCAAGGCATGCCTTCTTCCAATAAAGGTATTGTGGCGAAACTTCTTAATTGGTTTGTTTGTTGAGCTGTCATCTATAGGAACAGCCGAGCTCACACAAACAAAATCCTGGCATTGAGAAGTACAGGTTGTGTGCTCTTTCTCTTTTGCAAAACATGAACTTTTTGGCTGAGGATGAAAGATTATTCAAGTTCATATATTATATGACGGAGCTATGAACTCTCCATACCAATCTACCCCAAAAGCTTCATGTGACTTAGGCTTGCTTGAATATGGAAGCTTTTTGCACTAAATAATAAAGCACTTGACCTTTACGTCTTTTTGAACTGGACTCTCCGTAAAAACAAGGCATATAATTTTATAGAATGGCGAAATGTCTGTAGCCCACATTATGGACAGCTATCCATATGAAATGTGAAAGCTGTCCGCACTAAATAACGAAGGACTATACCTTTCCGAATTATATAAGGCCAAAGCTACGAGTCATCCGCACCAGTCCTGCACCTCCGATACGTCAGGTGACACCCCTGGCAGATCTAGAGCTCTGCCAGGTGAGTCGCATGATGTATCGAAGGTGCAGGTGGTACGGATGGCACGAGGCTTTGGCCTTATAAGGCGGAAAGGTATAGTCCTTCGGTATTTAGTGCAAATAGCTTTCACATTTCCTACGGATAGCTGTCCGTAATGTGGGCTACAGACGTTCCGTCGTTCTACGAAATTATATGCCTTGTTTTTACGGACGGTCCAGTTTCTAGATTACGGCAAACCATACCGGCAATATTGAACCAGCAACTTTTATCCGTAAAATGGAAAACGGATAACCGTCTGTAAAGTGAGCTACGGACGTTTCGTCATTTTACGAAATTATATGCCTTGTTTTTACAGACAGTCCCGTTTCTAGATTAAGGCAAACCATACCGGCAATATTGAACCAGCAACTTTTGTCCGTAAAATGGGGTGAAAATTTTTTACAGTGTAGTCTCCTCCCGGACAAAATGCAATGCGGGAATAATTTCCAAACACAGTCCATGCAACCGCCATCCGCAATGGGAGCGTTCTCCACCCAAAGCGATGCCTCTTTAACGCGTCCGATCAGTAACAAGCGTTACAAACCATTACATCGATACGCGAACAAAGGCGGTTAGGCGCGTCACATCTCCCAAACCGTGAGCCGGCATCTTTCCCAGCAGACGTGGACGGCCGGAGGCGTAGGTGGGGTGACGCCCGACGCTACATGCCTCGAGGGGTGCGGTAATTTCGACGCACACAGCGCTCTTGCGTAGCAGGATCAACCTGCCAGCATCGAACGGTGCGCTGAACAACAAATACTCGAAGCGCTTCTCGTAACGGAAGATAACTAAACTCCTGACAGGGTGGGCAAAAGGGTTAATCCCTTAAAACAGCGGTCAAAATCCGCGCCTCCTAGTCAGACAGGCGATAATGTCAGGACCTCCGTGCGGCGCTCCCGCAACGAAACTTCGTGCGGCGCTCCCGCGACAAAGATGACCCCCAAAAAGAGCGCGAAACAGTGCCCCAATTCAACCGGAAACAGGTTAGGAATCGGAATGCCTGCCTGATCAAGAATCAGGCCCCACGTTGCGGCGCCAGTTTATGCGGGCATCTTCTACTCCGATTCCCACAAACCCTGTCTCCGGATGAATATGACACTTCAATACTTCGCTCTCGGCAAAAGGGTTTATTCACTCACTCATTGCCTTGGGGGGTTTCGGGATCGGGGGACGGTCATCAGCGAGGCCGGGGGAGAGTCCGCTGCCACAGCAGCTTCTCCGAGTCCCAGCGGTGGTCGTCCACACCGCGTCATGGGGACGTCGTCGTCCAGGGTCGCTGTCCGGTCCGTTTGTCGAGTCCGCCACTCGACGTAGTGCCCGCACTCCCCCGCGCCAGCGTCCGGCGCCGTCCGAGCTCGCCTCCGTGACCGGTCCCTTGTCTAGTCGGCCGCCCAAGCCCAAGCCCTCTTCCTTTGTCTCCGTTCCCCCTTTTAAGACCTTCCCAAGTCCTTGTCCCGCCGACCGTCCAATCGGGAACCTTGCTGCGAGCCGACCCTCCGACGTCAGCGCTGGGTGAGGGGGCGCTTGCCCCGTTCCTCCCGGAGAGCTCGGACGTTCCGCGACAGGACGGCGACTGGAAACGGGAAGGTCACAGGGAACGAAGGAGCGCCCGACAATACGGCGGCGGGGACCGGGAAGGTCACGGAGCGCGGGGGAGCCAGGGAGAGGGTCCCCACACAACTCAGTCATATATTCCTTCTTCCTCAAATCGTCAACTTCTTCTCCTCCGCCGTTAAAGAGAACATTCTAAATTTTCAAACACCACAAACCAAAATAGTCAATAAACATTATTAAGAAGATTAAATAAATAAATAAATGACAACCAAAAACAAAACTAAAATAAAAGATATATTTTAAATAAAAGTAAAACTTATTAAAATTTTATATTTTAGAAAAAAAAAGATAAAAAATTAATATAAAAAATAAAAGATTCGGAAAAAAACCTAAATATAAAAAACATCGGAATAAAAAAAATAGAAGTAATAGAAATAAAAAAGTTATAAACGAAAATTTCCCATCACTGTTGCTATCTTGGCGTTATCTCGAGATAATCCAAGTATAGACGCTTTGCAGCAGCTGTGCATGGGCGCCGCCATAACTGACCTTCAGTTTTTGCTTCCCCTTATTACGTTTACTTCACTTCATCATTACCATAGCAGGCGAGGTCATTGCCTTCCTAGATTTTATTCTGTCTTTCTCCCCAGCATTGGCCTTTGTGGAGGCTCGTCCACACCAATTTCAGTGGCTCGGTATCTCGTTAAAAAAGAGAAGGTCAGCAATGGCGGCTGTATTCTGGCGCGTGTGTAAAGCGTCTATTTCCTTGATAAAGCCAAGGATAGGGCACTGACGCACTGCTTGTCCAACGTGTCTATCTTTTCAGCAGCCAGGTTGGACAATGCGTCAGTGCCCTATCCTTAGCTTTATCAAAGAAATACTTGGATTATCTCGAGATAACTTTAAGATACCAATAGTGATGGGAAATTTTCGTTACATTTCTTTTACTTGTAATTTTTTCATAATTATATTTTGTTTTTAATTTGCATTTAAAACGTTAAGTGTTTTTTTAACTTTCAAGTTTTTTTCTAATTTTATTTTTCATGTCAATTTTTCAAATGTAGTTAAAAATTTATTGTCCAAAAATTTAAAAAATATCATAATTCTTTTATCTTTTTTAATTTAAATTTTTTATTTTACTTTTAGTTTATTATTTATATTCAACTAAACTCAGTTGTCATCTATTGACAACTGACGTATATGTTCTCTTTTCCTTTTCAAATAAAACATTTCAGTTGGGAGTACAGCTGTTGTCCTGTCATGGCTCCTTCATCGTCCTCATTTGTTTGAAGCTGTTACACCCACCATGTCATTAATTTATTATTTATTTATTAATGCTCATTCGCTCTTTGATATGTGGTGTTTAAAAATTTTAAATGTTCTATTTAACGCCGAATGAGAAGACGATGGCGATTTGAGGAAGAAGAAATATATCACTGAGTAGTTAGTTATCCCTGCGAGTCTGTTTCCTTCTTGTGAGCCTGTAAGTGTGCCTGTATATCCGCGCTGTTCCATCCAGGCATGAATTACGGACTAGCCCAAGCCTCCACATTACCTGACCCTCATCCCCAACGTAAGCGAGCATCTCGCTTGGATCTCTGTCATGGCCAATCGTGAGTTGATGGACCGCGAACCGTGTTAAGTGGAGAACCTCTCGAACCATTATTTCGAAACTGTATGCTCCGCTGTTCATCGTCGTCACTCAGTTGGAACGTATCTAAGCAGAGGCCTCGAAACAAGGGGTCGGGGAGGGGGATGACTCCTCCCCCCGCCCCCCGCCCTTTATGTTCCTCCCCTCCTCTTTCAACGCCCATTTGGGGGAAGGAGGGGGGGAGTGAGAGAGAATCGCCCCAACCTCGGACAAATAAAAAAAGTTATATTAGATGTCCCCCTTTCATTTAGCAACAACATTGAATGACACAAAATATAAAACCGCCTCAAAGGTAGCAATGTTCTCGAAGGGGGAAAGGAAAAGAATTGGTGAAGGAAAGGGAAATTTACTGCCGGCGTTAAACGCCCCCCCCCTTTTTTTTTCTTATTTAATTTTTTTTTTATTTTTTTTTTGTGGTCGCAGTTTTTTTACTTTTCCTTTTCCGGTTTCTTCCCACCATCCCTCGTCGTCATATCCCCTCATATCTCAGACAATTCCGACGTCACTATACCCACACACCCCTCAGTGACCCCGGTAGCGCTGTTGTTGACAACGGCGGAAGATGAGCTCTAAAGCCGCGTACCTAGCGCGCTGCTCCACAATATCCCAAAGTTGAATCTTCGCCTCGATTCCGAAGCGAAGATTTCGGACTCGAATAACTCCTCAAAGTTGTGAAACGTCACATCGTCGTCAACGACAACTACCACAAACGACGAGCTTGCGACGAGAAGCTCGAGAGCATTCACAGCCCGCCTGGGGACAATCTAGACAGCATTAAACCTGACGCGGCGCGGGGATGTAGGGACACGCGGCCGCGACGTCATCAATGCAGCGCTGTTCAATCGGCCAGCCCCACGGTGCTGCTCGCGCGCGCTCTGATGAAGCTCGCTACGACTTCGTGTTACACAATCTCGCTGGAATTAAAGCGCCCGAGAGTTTGAAAGATTGACATCTCGTCCCTCGTGACGTCATCATCGCGAGAGTCCAATCAGCACGCTTCTCGAACTTCGGCCCCGACTTTGTGTTTGACGAATGAATACTGTGACGAAGCGGTGTCAACTTTAACCGCTCATTCACACTGGAAGCGGATCCGCGTTCGCAAAGCGGTTGCGAACGCGGTTGTATAAATATTCAGTACAATTGCACGCGCACTTGATGTCATCGGGTGCGCGTGCAATTGCACTGGATCTTTATACAACCGCGTTCGCAACCGCTTTGCGAACGCGGATCCGCTTCCAGTGTGATGGCGCGTTCACACTGGAAGCGGATCCGCGTTCACGAAGCGGATCCGCGCGTTCTCAACCGCAAAGCGGCTAGGATCGAGCGGTTGGAGCGCGTTTTTGCCAACCGCTTCGGGACCGATTTCTCCCAACCGCGTTCACGAACCGCAAAGCGGCAACCAATCACAACGCGACGCTGACGTGACGTCAGTGACTTTCGAAACAAGATGGCACCTGTCGCTGGTGAGGCATCCAAGGCGCTGTAGTCCTAGCGCTGTAGTCTTAGCTTTCGACATATCAACGGAGAAACTTGATGCTCACGTCCGTCACTTGAATCCACCGCGAAAAGAATTGACTTGTAATTTTAACGGGCTTCGCACCGGTGATTTGGTTCGGGTAAGAGTTTGTTTATTATTCCGGGTGCCACAGGCCCAAGCTCGCTGTCGTGTTAATCCCTGCCTGTAGAACATCGGAACCCGCCCCTGATCGACCGAAATGTCAGCTTTTTTACCCACTAAGAAAGTCGCGTGAACTATTGAAAGCTTTCGACTCCGTGCATGATCACCACGAAGGCCGATAGAGACGTCGTGAGCTTGATTGCGTAGCTAACGCACTATTGCGGAGGGGGCAGGGTACCTGCGCTAGCTCGACCTGTAACGTTCACTACTAATAAAATAAATAAATGAAACCTACTCAAGGAATAAAGTGTACGTACCAGACAGTGCTTAGGTAATCCATACGGCGTTTATTTGAGCTTAATGTCAAACAAACAGTAGACTCGATCGACGAGCGAGTGACGAGAGGAGAGTCCGCCACCAACGAAGCCACGACGGGCTAGCACCGAACACATTTCCCCGCACCACGGTCCACCCCACCGCTCACAACTTCGAAAATCATAAGAGCGAACAACAACGAGGGGGAAAACTGGCCCTCTATCCCGAAAACAAGGTCAGCTATTCATGTGGGAAGGGTCCACTTCGAAGAAAAGGTCGGGGGCATCCTGTTCTGAGTCAGCAAGGCGCGCCTAGCTGGGCTTTGCTTGTGGGCGAAGTCGAGGGAATCACAGGCGAGTTTGGCGGGTCCATGCTTCTTTTTTCGCTGCCTGAACTTGTGATCCGTGCGAACATCCCGGAGAAAAATATTCCGAGTGCCAAAATAGCAAAACTTTGGCTTGGGATCTTGAATTAAAGTGGATTTTGGATTGTAAAACAGGGTTGCCAAACGCAAGTCTCAAAGGATCACGCGTGATCGCCGAGAAACCGCCAACCGCCTCTCGGTGTGTCTGAACGGGGTCGCTCGCGAACCGCATCCGCGACCGCATCGCGAACGCGGATCCGCTTCCAGTGTGAATGCGCCATGAATGAGCGGTAAGGCAGTCGGCAGCAGGTTCTTGAAAGCTCTATGCTCCGTTTCAGCTTATGTTATACCGCAGTGAAGGCTAAAAGCGCGAGCCAATCGCGTTGACAGCTGCCCCTGGTGCACGAGAGCTTGTGCCCTAGAGCAAGGAGCTCGCGCTTGTAGCCTTTCCTGCGGTGCAACACAATGTGAAACAGACTATAGTTACGTCACTTCGAAGGTGTCTTCTTCGCGAGCTATTTTTCCCCTACTGCGACGTGCACCTGAACCGCGGATATGGTTACGCAAGGACGGCACGTCACGTGGAAGAATTCCCCACCGAGGACCAAGGTCACATGGCTTGGATGACCTCAAGCTCTCCCGTTGCCGACACACTTCCAGATCCCTCGCGCTCGCCGAGGCGTCATTGATATCAGGCGAGAAAATGCGGAACCGCGAGCTCGCTCCGGTTCGGCGGGGACTGAGCTAGGGAGCGACGTTGCGTCACTGTTAAGTGCGCCGGTATGCTTAGCGGGGACAGCTTCGTCTCAGGTGGGGAAAGACGCCACGCTTCTTGGCGAAGACACCGAATCCATTTTGATGCAATTCAAACTGTTATTTCAGGCTTTATCTTAAATAGCGAAAAACGGACTTCCGTTCTGCAGAAGTTTTCTACTTTCGCTAAATACTGCCGCGCGCAAGGTCACGGACTTCTAGAACTTTCTCGTTTATTCTTGCTCCGGACATAACTTCTGTCGTTTGTCCCCGCTTATGTTGTTCTAGAAAGTGCGTGTTCATTCTCGCCCCGAGCGCGCTACGCTCGAACCTTCTCCGCCGAATCTTCGAGATAGTGCCTCATTCTAGATAAGAGGCCACCCGTAACCTTGTCGAGTCAGTTTTTCGCCTCAGCGTTCGACCTTGCTGCTTCGCCGCCTTCGACGCCCGCGACGCTCTGTTGTTATCTTTCTATTTCCTTTTATTTTTGGCACAAGTTCGCCACATTAAACGTTTATTTCTTTCTGTGTATTTATTGTTTTTTGGTCACCACCCGTGACGATACTACTTAGGGTCCCTCCCTAAAGTTAATAACTGAAGGGAAAACTTGCCTTAGTTTTTCCTTCTAGGCAATGGCAGTCGCCCAAAAAATATCAAGAAATATAAGCAGGGTGATTTCAGATAAGATCGACCAAAGGATGGCTAGTCGACATTTTCAAATCAACTGATGTTTTTATATGTTATTGTCTAGTGTCTGATATGAACGAATCCAAACTTAGTTTTGACTAGAAAAAATACTTGGGGACAGGAAAAATCGTAAGGCATGAGGTGGTGGACAGTTGCATTAACGCGCACTGATGGAGGGGGCCCGTTTAAGAGTGAATAACTAAAGCGATAACATTAGGAGAACTCTAATACGTTTTAGGCGCAAACTATGGGTATAGCTTACTTGTAATATAAAGTAATCATATTTATTTAAAATTTATTTATTTTTCTAAAAATTGACAAACATGCCTGTTCGAACGACAAATGGCAAATTTGGAGTTCTGTATCTCATTAAATAATTTAATCATTATGATAAAATTTGCAGATATTATTCTACTAATATATAGCTTATATTTAAAAAATAACTAAGGTATCTGTGTGATACAATAGTTAGGATATATTTAGTCAAACATGGAAAAAAAAATCAAACAAAGAAAAATTCCGATGCGAATAAAAAAAAAAACACCACCCTCGATTTTTTTTAAATTTAGGTAACCTGTTATGCTCTATTTCGGCTATTCATTTCCATTAAAAACACATTGCATCATTTTATTGAGAAAGAAGATACAACTCCCCAAAGTAGGGTTCTTTTTCAAAGCCTACACTTAGCAGTGTTTTATACAAGAACTGACTCTGAGTTCCAGTTTCATGAAACCAACACACATCTTTTATATATTTTTATTCAGATGAGGCCAATGATAACTAAAGAAATCGTTCACACACTTAAATTAGGGAGAAACTACTGTGTACAAAGAGGTATCATATTACGGACTAGTGATCCGAGAAAAGATCATGCAGCCATCGGCCACTAGGAACTTTCTTTACTTTATTCTCCTGCGACACTATATGCTATTCCCTCTTCCGCTCTACCTTCATCTCTCTCTCTCTCATATATATCCCTGATATATATCCAGAACAAAAACATGTTCAAGCATTCCCTTTCTGCGTGGTAGTGTTCTGTGGCTAGCAAAAATAATTTCCTCGCTAAGCTCACGATTATGGCAAAATAGTTGCCGGAAACCGCAGACGACACTCGTCGCTAGTTCTGGCAAAACGGCCGATACAATCTTTTTTTCGCATTTCCCCGCTCGCTGTCAAGGACAAGGGGGTTCGCTTCAACCAGCAAAACATGGCCGCCGACGCCTGTTTACTGAGCAGTCATGCCTGTCGCCATCTCACTCGCTGGCGTCCCGGGCGATAATATCAGGCACAAAGGGGCACACCAACCGGCAGCATTATCCCCAAATACTCGAGCCTCGCGTAAATACATAGAGTGTAAACGCTGTCGCCATGTTATTGTAGTAAGATCGCCCCCCCCCCCCCTCCCCCAACGGGGGACTGCAGTACGCGACGGCGTACTAACACAACGGCGACGATATCGACATCGCGGGCTCCGAATTTTCCCATAGTTCTACTCCACGGGCATTTCTCGAAACGCTTGATATTGTGTACGCCCGCCTGGAAGGATTTCAGGCGCGTAGTTAAGATAAGGCGGTTCTCCGAGGCAAAAGAAAGTAATTTCACAAAAGCTTAAAAGCGGCGGCGACGCGTGTGCGGTGAACGCTTGTAGTTTTGGTGTAGACAGGGTGTGTGTGTTCTCGTTGTTGACACCAGCCGGCGATAAGGCACTGCAGGCGGTAGCTCAGTACAGCAAGGGCTAATCCGAGTGACCATCAACGTAACCCCACCGCCAACCCCTCGCGAACCGGTCGCCGACATGGCTCAGGCTGTGTCATGAACCACGTGGTAGAAGCTCGGGTGCTTTCATATCAGCGCGTGGAGGGACGACAGTGCGATTCCGGAAAGTCTTTTTCGAAGGCCGCTGACCACAATTTTTTGTCTGGAGACTTTCCCTCTTTCTTCCTTTGACGTGGATCAAGCTTTGCCGACAGCCTCAGTTGTGACCTCTCTTTTCAAATGTACGTTTGCAGTGAGTGAGCTCCTCAGCCTCGGACTTGTCACTTGTGCACCCAGTAGTTCTTTCACTTGGCAATTATATGCCATCAGTTGGGGTTTAATTTCTATATTTATGTATACATTATGAAGACGTCCTGGAGCTCCGAACGAGTGGTTTGTGCAGATTACTTTTGCAAACACAAAAAGACTATACCAAAGCAGCGAAATTTTCGAAGTGTTGGCGAGTTGGACCTAAACTCGTTGAAGCAAATTCTTCCACCTGACTGTTCCACCAAAGTGAGTGCGACGGACTACCTGTGCTACCATTGCTTCATGCACATCACTAAGGAGATCTCGATGCGAAGCTCAGAGCAGTGCCCTGACATATTTGTGCCAGCTGAAGAAGCAATTGAAGATCTAAATCGCAGCATACTACCTACAGATGTGTCGCCGCTGAGACAACCAAGCGTCGTAAGAAGTCGGGACAGGCCTGCCTATGTCAAGAGAAAGCAGACAGAACTGGAGCAGGTTGCTGTCAAGAATATACGCTCAAGGCTACGTATTGCGTACGACAGGGACGCACCATCGGGGTCGTCCGAACCAACATGCTCCACATGCACTGAGTGGGTGGACAACTTTCGGCAGGCCTTTGAAACCGCCACCTCTCTCCGGGAACGTTGTCAACTGCTTACACTCCTGCCGTCAACACTGACGAAGAATGAGGTTCAAAAGATGATTCCACAGGCCTCAATGTACCTCATCAGTAAATCCCGAAAACTCAAGGAAAAGCATGGCGTGTGGTATGAGCCGGATCCTTACACGAGGTGCAAGGTGAGCCCTGAGAACCTGTCTGCTGCCCTAGAGTACTTCACGAAAGACGCGCTACAATGTTCGCGCCAAAGTCCCAACCAGAAGGACGTCATCTCTGTCATGCTCAGCGGAGAGAAAACGTTCGTGCCAAAGCGCTTCATGACACGCTCAATACGAGAGGCCTTCCGTATATACAAAGACAAGCATCCCGATTTCGGCGTTGGGCTAACGAAATTTTATTCGCTGCGCCCTAGATGGGTCCAATGTATTCCACACCAGGAAGTGTGCGTTTGTGTGCGCTGCGCCAATTATTATCTTTGTATTGCCGCTCTAGAGAACGTTACAGGCTCAACATTCAACACTGGTGAAATTAACTCGGCATTTCTGTGCGACCCAGCAACAGAACTGTGTTTTCAAGGAGACTGTGATCACTGCCCAAAAGGCCAGTTTCTTACACTCCAGGAACTTGATATCCCGGAGGATGAAGATATTGTGCTTGCAACATGGGAGTCCGGCGACCTTGTGAAAAAAACTTTGGAACCTGAGACTTTCCTAAAAGTCATCCAAGTGACGGTTGGAAGTTGGGTACTTCACAACCATATCCGGCAAACGCAAGGTAAAGCGATCTACGATGAAAAACAGTGCAGGCAACGCGGGAGCATTGTCTTTCATTTTGACTTTGCTGAAAACTGGACCATCGTGCTTCCTGACGAAGTGCAACCATATCACTGAAAAAAAAAAAACAAGTTTCGATATTTACATGTGTAGTGACGACAAGAAAATCTACAAACAGCTTTGCCATCATCAGTGAGTACCTGTGTCACGACGCCGCTCACGCTTGCTTGGCTCTAGAAAACGTGAAGGAGTGGGTTGAAGACAACGTTGCGGTATACTCGTACATGACGTACGTAAGTGACGGCGCCGCCAGTCATTTCAAGATTCGCTACCAGCTTCACCAATTTGCAAAGGACGATTGCCCACAAGCCCAGTGGTTATTTTCTGCATCTGGACATGGGAAAAATGCATGTGACGGAGTTGGCGGACTCGTGAAGCACCAGGCCACGCTGAACAACCTGAGAGAACGTTCAGTAAGCGCAATTCAGACGGCCAGGACAATGGTGAGCGTTCTATCAAAGAAACTGAAAGGCGTGAATTTTGTATATCTGGACGAAAATGAGGTTGTTCGGTATCGTGAACAAAAAAAAGAAGAGTGGCTGACGGTGCGCGCCGTCCCTGGCATTCAGTCTTGGCACGCGTGGCGGCTCAGCAAGTCATCAACAGAAGGGACCTGTGACGTATATGTAGCACGGACAGTCGGATCTGCTTGGAAGCAACTTTATTAAATGGGTACAGCGAGGAAAACCTTAGCGTAAAGTGCCGAATTTGATTTCCCAAGGACTGCTCATTTTGAATGCAGGGACATCTTATTTATCACATTTTTCTTCACGGGGTATTTAACCTACTGTTTTTGTTGGTGGTTACTAATAATTTTTATCCGATCACTATAAAAAAATCACAAAATGTTATCCTCGAGCAGGATAAAATATATCGGCTTGCCACGATTCATTCATACACCGAGAGCATCGAAGCTGCTCCAGTTAGGCACTATGGCATCCGTCACCTGAAATTGTTTGTAATTGTAAATACACAGCCAACCTAAATATCTTACTATTATATCTTTGTTTTTGTGTGTGGAAGTAAAGTTATTTATTTTACTCTAGATGTAAAATATACCGGAAGGTACAACTTCACACTGCATCATCTTTTCTCAAATCATTAGTCTCTAATATGATACCATTTTGTACGCTTATGTAAAATGCTGTATATAGTTTCTCCTCCCTTTTACTGTGTGACCGATCGCTCTTTTTATCAATGACCTCATCTGAATAAATGTATATAAAAGATTTGTGCAAGTTTCATGAAACTGGAACTCAGAGTCACTTCTTGTATAGGACACTGCTAAGTGTAGGCTTTGAAAAAGGACCCTACTTTGGGGAGTTGTTTCTTCTTTCACTGTGCAATGATGCAACATGTTGTTAATAGAAATGAATGCCGAAATAGAGTATAAGAAGGAACCCAAATTTTAAAAAAATCGAAGGTGGTGTTTTTTTTTTTATTCGCATTGGAATTTTTCTTTGTTTTATTTTTTTCCCATGTTTGCCTAAATATATTGTAAGTATTGTGTCACTCAGATACCTTATTTATTTTTTCAATAATAGCCATATATTAGTAAAATAATGTCTGCAAGTTATGTAATAATGATTAAATTATTTCATGAGATACAGATTTCCAAAGTTTGCCATTTGTCGTTCGAGCAGGCATGTTTGGCAATTTTTAGAAAACTAAATACATTTTTTTTAATAAATATTATTACTTTATATTATAAGCATGTTGTACCCATAGTTTGTTTGTAAAAAGTCTTAAAATTCTCCTAATTTTATTGTTTTAATTATTCACTTTCAAACTTGCCCCCTCCATCAGTGCGCGTTATTGCAACTGTCCACCTCTCCCTGCCTTACGATTTTTTCTTGTCTCCAAATTTTTTTTCTGGTCAAAACTAAGTGTGGATTCGTTTATACCAGACACTAGACAATGTCATATAAAAACATCAGTTGATTTAAAAATGTCGACCAGCCACCCTTTGGTCGATCTTATCTGAAATCACCCAGCATCTTTTATTCCCTCGACTCGGAGTCATAGCAAGCGGCCAGGTGGCCTGGTGCATAATCCTATGCTGCCAGCGTTAAGGCGGGACACTGCCCACAAAAGTAAATTTTTGAACCACTTGTCTTATTTAAATCATATTTACAGGGCTTGTTTCTGTTGATGCTGAGAACATTTCTGGCCAAATTTTGTTAACCTGGGTGAAGTACAAAAAAATTGCAAACGTTCAAAGACGAAAGTGGGCGTGCCTGCGTAGGAAAACTATCGTTTTGAAATTACTTATAAATTTGTCGTTTTCATGTGTTACATTACATTCGGACAGTTCAGAGCAGATAGCTATGGAGCTATATTTCTATGTTATACCATCCTTTGTCCAATTTTTTAGTTCTTGAGCATGAAAAATGACAAAAATAAAAAATACAAGCTCATGGTTATCTTCCCCTTAAAATTTTACCCTAGAAAAACTCATAAAAAAGAATCCAAGTTGCGTACTTACAAAACGATAGTTTTCCTAAAGTGCAATTTATGCCTAAAAGTGGAATGGGAAAAAATTCGTACAAAGTGCTCCAACCTGTAGCTTTTCTTTAGCATCCGTGGACCGAAACTAATTTATAAGGAACTAACTATGCAGTGTCAACTAATGAAAATTTCGGTGAATACTCTCTAGATGTTGGTGGATGTAAATATTACATTTTTCAAAATCAAGTTTTTGTTTAAAGAAATTGTTTTTTCTGGGTAGTGTCTGGGTAATTACGGCCGCGCGCTGGGGTCGGCAAAATAGAAACTGCGTACTGAAGTCTGGGCATTGTCAGGGCTCGGCTATTCTCACCACCGCAGTAGTTGGACACGAGCCTCTTCTCGAGTGTCCGCCGAGGCATTGATTGCTACGAGCCGAAGTCGAGTGCTCACGCAGTTCCCGTCTCCAACCCACGAGCCGCGCTCGACTGTCGTCAGGCGGGTGGTTTCGATCCCACAGTTACGTCATCGAGCTTTGCAAAGGCAAGACTGAAAGAAATAGTAAGCTTTTATCCTCACAATTTTACGGCGACAAATAATCCATTATAAATCAGTGCCGGTCTGTGCGAGTATATTTGGTCCAGACTAGGACCAGTACGCCTCTGCAAAGTCACGAACATTCCAACCCAATATCGTTTCATAACTTTCTTAAAGGGGTCATGAAACGATTTTCTTACTTCTTCCACCTTAGCTTTAATCCTCAACTCAAACCCGAATTGTGAAATCACGTCGTCATGACATTCCTTCGCGCACCGGTGCGATGACTCCTAGCTTCCACCGTGCTTTTTATGCACACCATAGAACTTGTCATTCCCCAGTGACAATAGGTTCCGTCAGGGCACTCATTGGCCACGAACGCGAATTCAAATATTCGTCGACGAATTGATTGTTGACGAGCGCATACGTCCGAGTCACGCAGTTCTCGTGTCCAATGCGTGAGCTGGGCTCTGCTGACGTTGGCACCGCTGACGCGCTTTGGGAACCGCGGTGTATCGTAGTGAAAAGGCGGAGAGCTTTCGAAGGCAAGAAGGTACAAAATAGTCCGCTATATTTTCAAATGTTCGTAGCGAAAGGCTGGCGTTTGATTTTCTACCCTCTTTCTTTTGGCCAACTAAACGATGTGCGATTAGTAAAGTCCCAATTTAAAATCAGTTATCCCAGCCCAAAATTCGTCTCATGGTCCCTCTATAGGTGCCCTGAGGAGGTTTCTGAAATCGCATGAACATGGCGATAACTCTCTCTGCTGGGTCTAAGCCTCATAAAATCTATAAATTCTGACGATACGTGGCATATTTCCCTATTCAAAAGAGAAATCAAAGATAGCAACACACAGACGTCATCTCCGACGATAGGAAGAGCATGTTCCGAAATCAGGACCACTGTCGGCCAATAGCGAGCGAGAAATCCTCGTGCTCCCGACCGGTGAAAACGCGGAGTGTTATCTCGAATGCACGCGGCTCGTTGCCCCATACAGCCCGGAATACGATTCAACCCAGCGAACGTGCGCCCGGCAGCTGACGACCGGACACTTCACTCCCGCAGAGTAAACAACAACAACACAGTGCGTTGTTTTTGGGACGATTACTCCAGTCTTATGTTCCCTGTCCGCGAAAAAAAATATACATTTTTCGACTACTCTTATTTGCTTTTATCATCGAAAAAAGTATACACATTTTGTAATAACAGCTAATGTTTGCAATCTCAACAGAATGTCGCGTTTTCATTGGTTACATGTCATCCTGTCTGTCTATGCCGGAAAAAGCGGTGGAGAAACTGCATCGTGACGTCGCCGGTGGGCGGAGCCTAATCTCCATCGCCAACAAACTACATCGGAAGAGAACTGCACCGTGACGTGTCCGGTGACGTCGCCGAACAGTAGCAATTGAGTTGAAACTACATCGTTCTTTTTTTCCCTACAGGGAATTTCGGAGGATCGCCGAGTAGGCTAGCGCACACGACTTTAGCGCACACCAGCTCGGAGCACTTGGAGCGAAAGCTCGCGCTGCAGAACCCCGGCATCGTGGGTTCAATTCCCGCTCCCGCCCGTTTCGATCTGCTGGATGAGCATCGTACCGGCATGCGATCGTGTACTGCGCGATTTACGTTAAAAATCCCGGGCTAGCAGTCGTACTGTACTGGCTAAATTGCTTATCTACAGTGAGTAACAATGTCGCCATGTTCAGGCAGACTAACCTCCTGCTGTATAAACAACTAACGACAAATTTTACTTTTTGACTATATTTGACTGCGTTAGTGCAACTTCTCTCGTGTTGCACGAGAAAGAAAGAACGTTCCTTCTGGGGTTAAATTTGCGGTGAAGTAGGAAGCAAAAAAGAAGAAAAGAGGATATTTCCCTCAAGTTGGGTTCGTAGTAGAAGAGGGGGAAGAAGAAAATCAGTTGTTAGTCCCACGGTGTGTACGGTCTTTTCTTTATGTGTATGCTTATTCTAGTTCAGCTGGCCTGATCTGAAGTAGTTGTTTTAAAATAAAGCATATATATCTCTCTCTCTACCTGATGTATGAACGAACTAGCTCAACTTAAGCCTGTTACCGTTGCTTGCTTGGCTTTTCGCTCAGCCAAATCGCTTATATGGGGTGCACTCAAATGAAAACACAATCGTGTTAAATCGTGTTAGGGTATTTAGAATATTTATCGATAACGCCGCTGAACTTGCATCGCTTGAAGAACTTCCTTTTTGTGAGCGCCTTCTCTGCTTGAGTTTGTTGGAAACACAGCCACTTCGATCCGAGGCAATCGATGATAGCGTTGGTGACATCACCAAGTACGGGATTTATACAGCACTGGTGAACACCAATGTTTTCGTCGCTCCCGACGGTTCCCTGGAAGCCGCCAGCGGCATAAAAGCGTAGAGCTGCGAGGACTTGTTGTTCGACCGTCAGCACACGGGGCCCTAAAAGACAACGCTGGAGCTTTCCGCGAAGCTGGTCACACACTCAGCGAGTCACCCCTTTGGTCAACCGGTATTCGCCCACAAACCTCACATCGCTCGGCTCGAAAGCATCCCGGTGATCTCTAAAAACTTGATCCACTGGCGAACCCAACAGTAGAGATGCATATGTTAGGGTCGCCATGTTTTACGATGCAGATTGATCTTTGGCTTCGCATCGACCACTCAGTTAACGGCATCGTCAAAGTGCATCGTGACGACATTTTGACGTCACCGCCAACTGCATCATTTTACGAGCATAGCTCGAACTGCATAGGGAAAAACTACATTTCAACGTCATGTCACGTGACCCGAGAGACGAGCCAATCAGTGCCTGATGCAGTTATCTACATCATTCAGTTTGCGTTCCAGCACAGATAGACTGAATGCCGGAACGACTCTCCTTCATTGTCGGAGATGACCTCGGTGTGTTCGATCGTTTGATTGCTTTCTTTAATAGTGAATGCGGCCGCGCATCGTTACGATTTATGGATTTCTAGGATGCTTAGAGCCCGCAGAGTAAGTTATCGCCATAATAGGGCGATCTCAAAAGACTACTCAGGGCACCTTTCAAGGGACCGTGAAATCGCTTTTCAACTTCTTCCTCCTTAGCCTTCCTCCTCAACTCAACAGCGACGGGAGAAATCAAGTGTTTGCGACGTGGTACTTCCCCGGACAGCGACGATACCAAGCTTCCAACCTGCTTTTTAAGGACACCATAAAGCGTATTATCATACGCAGCTGACGCTATTTGACGTCACGACACTCACTGGCCACGAACGGGAATCGGAATATTCGTCGATGGTTTGACTGTCGACGAGCGCGTACGCCCGAGTGACGGAGTGTACCCGTGCCACGCGTGGTTTGGGTTCGCCTTGCGTGCTTCGACACCGCGGATGCATCACGGTGAAAAGGCGGAGAGGCTTCGAAGGAAAGGAGCTAAGAAATAGTTCGCTTTATTTTCAAAGTGTTGCTCCAAAAACAGGCATCTGGATTTCTACCACTGGGTACAGGTTTTATTTTGGCCCACTAAACCATACGGGATTAGTAAAATCCATATCTAAAATCATTTACCCCAGTCAAAAATTTAGTTCATGGCAAATCTTTACAAAAGACAACACCATTTGTATACTATCTTCTACCCTTTCATTTTCTTTAATCAAAGAGAGACAGAGGAGGGGGAGAGAGAAAGAAAGGCTGCTGACTGAAATGTGTCGCATTTATTATCGCACGTCAAAAGCCCGATTGCTCCTCCTGCATGTCAGCACCTCGCTCTGCCAACGAATCCATCTTCGCGAAGGTTTCTTCCAAACGAAACGGATCGTGGGAAGAGCGGTTGATTTTTTTTTTATTTTGAAACATAAAAAGACAAAAATCGAAAGCATTTCAGTCTTATTGAAAACTCTGCTCTTCCTAGCCTGGAACTGGCAGCCTAATATCGCCCGCCCGAGCACAAGCGCCTTGAGCAATCGACCGGATATTGGGAACAGCGTGCTGATCCCCATTTTAATCAGAGTGAACGCGAAAGGTCCTGGGCTAGGAGGAAGAAGTAGCGAACTTGGTCCAGCGATCGAAAGGAGATTACTCGAGCTAAAGGCTGGACTGCAAAGAGCGAATATGGGTAGTGACTGAGAGAGTAAGAAAGATAGAAAGAGAGAAGGAAACGAGAGCTCGCGGAGACGTCAGAACTTCGACTTCCGGTTGGAATGATTAATGGGCAGACAGCTGCCTTTGTGTCTGCTCAATCTCCGAACGCGCTCGACCGCGGAAAGCAGGCGCCCGGCGTTTGGCATCCGTGTTGGAACGCGTTCAAGTGGCGGTAGAAAAAAAGGCGGCTAGCTTTTTCTGTACCGACACCTGGTGTAAGTAAACACTGATTTTTTCTTTGTGTGTGTGTGTGTGTGTGTGTGTGTGTGTGTGTGTGCGCGTGTGCGTGTGCGTGTGCGTGTGCGTGTGCAAGTGCGTGTGCGTGTGCGTGTGCGTGCGTGCGTGCGTGTGTGTGTGTGTGTGTGTGTGTGTGTGTGTGTGTGTGTGGTTTTTCGGTCGCGTACCAGTCACATAGCTGTGTTTGGAGATTTGGGTTTGTCCTTTGTCCCTCTTGTTCCCCTTCTCCAGGGACTATTTTCGTCATTCTTGTCCAGCTCGCTTGCACCATTGCATTTAAATGCATTGTAAAAAAGCTTAAGTCATTGTCACTCTGTATGCCTTGCTTCGCCATGCCAACTTTAAATTGTTTCTTAGTGGCATTTTTTTTTCCTTCTCTTTTCTTTGCTCTCAGTGTGTTATGGCGACCTGCTCATTTTTTGTATTGCTTCTAATATTGGAGTTAAAAATTCCCCCCTATGTAATGCCCGAAAGGGCCCTCAGTGTAAATAAATAAATAAAATGTGCATTTGCATTACAAACACCAGGGGCATTACTGGCGCGACGGCGCAACACTAGTTCAATGACGCTACCGCTTTCCACTTCCTTGTATTTTTTTTTCTTTTCTTTTTAGCCCTGTAACTAAAATCGAGCGATCTTTAGCAGTATTTTTGGGGGTGATTTCTATCGCGGGTTTTTCAATTTCCGAGTGGGCCAAACTGGGTTCAACGGAAGCGTTTGCACCTTTGTTCGAATATATTCCCTGAAAATATAAAAGAAAATAAACGTGGCTGCAGCGATAAGCATTGAAGACCGTATGCGAAGTTCTCCACAGAAATTCTGTACGAGATTCCGCTCACTTGTGGGAAAGCCTGCACCGGTCAAACGGGACGTTGCGCCAGTGACCGGGCGGGGGAGCCTGAGCTATCGATAAAAAATTAAAAAAAAGAATGCGCAGGTGCCCATACTTTGTGGGGCATGTATGCGTGCTCCACGACTTCGCGAGATCAAGGTCCTTAGTAGGAGTAAAAATACTACAGTAAGAGAGCAGTTAGAAGACTTTATATAGAAAATAATGGAATTGCCTGCCTTAGCGACACTTCGCGGTTTCCCCTGGTTAGCAGTGAATTTGAATTCTTACGTTAGTTGATGCAGTAATTTTGGCACACCGGGGATAGTTTTTGCGTTTTATGTTTTCTTATTATTTGTAAATATATGAGCTTGAATTTGTGAATTATACTTGGACACGAAGAATGAAACGGGAGGGAGCATGTCCTTCGAATTATACCTTTCCTTGAATTATACTGGGACAGGTGGAAAGAAAGAACGTGTCCTTTTTCCTTCGTGTCCAAGTATAATTCAAAAGTTCAATCTCATATATTTACGAGCATGTATCACCACGCTCAACTCTTAACTGTTATTCAGTTTCTTATCATTTTGCTTTCTCTGTACGATGCTGCTCATTGCTCCTCCTGAAGCTTTCGCGGTCGCTTGACCGTGAATAAAAGTTGATAGTTGCTCTTGTCCTTTTCCACTCCTTTGTGTTTGCCCTCCGTCTCTGCTCGAACGTGTTCACTCAGTGCCATGAATCAACTATCCCGATAAAAAGTCTTGCTAAATCAGCACTCAAACTAAACTCAGACAGTGAACTGTAATAAAAGGAAAGTTCGAATACAAGAAAAATTTAAAAAAAAACGCAGCAAAAAAAAAAAAAAAAACCTAGGAACATGCAGCTTTTTTTTAACCATATTCCCTTTACTTCCATATTTCGCAATAAACACTCGCTGATGTTTCATAGTTCATTTTACACTGCTCTGAAGGTGAACAAGTAATTACTGTCTAATTTTTGTTTGGAAAGTTTACCACATTCTATGTCGCAGACTGTGGCTGCGTTCGACATTTCTGGGAAGATGTATGTAATGTTCAAAGTCCCCGCGAAAGAAATAAGTTTGCTGCTCAAGTCGATTCTACCAGATAAAGCGGGAATATGTACACTAAAGAAACGAAACTTTTGTACTGCCCTTTTCTAGTTGCTACTTGGTCGTCATAGTACGCTAGATATTTTGCTGGACTTCTATATAAGTTCCACGACGTTCTTATGAAAAGTGAAGCTCGGTTTCTGGAAGAGACATGAAACTGGATACAATGAAATGTGCGGCTTTGAACTTGCTTTCTTTTTTTTTCCCCTTTTTTTTTCTTTTTTGCGCTTGTATCCAAGGTACGACAATCTTCGAGCGAATTCCCTGCCCTTTCTTACGAAAGAGCCCTTTCTTTTCTTGTTACTATTTTTCTATCGAAATTTGTCGAAGCATTTCGTTTTCGCGTTCGGTACTTAAGAATGTCCGGTTCTGCGCCCCCTCTTGCCCTCCAGAGTGAAGCCTTCAGAAGGACGGCAGCTACGCGTGGTACGTTAAAAGTGTCGGAATCTGTGACGGGCTTTAACGCGAGCGATTATGCAAGATCTTTCACATCGTTTTTGTCTTGGTTCTTTGGGATTCTCCATTATGCGTACTTAAAGAAAGTCCACACTCCTGATGTACATTAAAAGGGCCGTGCAACGATATTGGTTTGGAGCATTTCGCTCTTCTTACTGACACTAAAGTGTTACGCAAATGGACTCTTACTAAACGCAACTGACCAAGAAGCTTTCTCTTTTTTTTTTTTTTGTAGCGGTGTAATTTCAAGGATGAAAGCGGACTTTCTCTTTTAGTCTTTCTATCCTTCGCAATACTCGGCTGTCACGAATATTACAGTTTTGTCGTGACCCATGGCGACGATCTTTGAAATTGATTCATGGATTGAATACGAGCACGGCGTGAGCGCTCGATTTGCTCTCGTGACAATTAATGCCTCTACGAGCATTCGACTATATAGTGGCTTGAGGGAATGTACGCACTCGATTGTGCCCTGCCCATGGAGCTTACGAGGAAAGAATATAACACAGATTCGGGACGGATGACCGATCTTTGGTCGTCCGTCTCAAATCTGTGTTTTATTCTTTCAGCGTCCGTTATCGTTAAAGGCCGACGACCAGACACCAGATTCTGCAAGGGAGAAGATCTTCCTCTCCCTGATCTCCCTGGAGGAGGAGGAAACAAACAACGGTGGACAGGGTAGAGGGGGAGAGGAGGAATCGGGGAAAGGTGGAAAGTGCGAACTGGTCGTCGGTCTTTAAGCCAACAAGCTGCTCAGTTTCTTCTGCCGTGCAGCTTCACGCAGCAAGAACTCTGGAGCCTTGGATTCAGAAAATGACGGATTCCTGTGATATGCGAACCTCTCCTATTTCATGTCACTAAGAGCTTATGTTTTAGTCGCACCTAAGCTTCGACGTCATCTGTTTTTTGTTGTCATCAAAAATAAAAATGCTCGGAGCCAGATTCTTTTTTTTTTTAGAAAAGGGGGGGGGGGGGGGGGGAATGATTATTTTAACGGCTAATAAAAGCGCAGATGCTAATGAATCATCCCACTTCGCACTGAAAGGGTACATTTCGGACACGAGTGAGACGTCAGCAGATTGTACATGAGTGTGACGTCAGCGTCCGGCTGGGACTCCAGTCCAATCAGTGAGGACACGACTGAGGGCCGAACGCCAACGTCACAGTCGTGTCGAACCGGCGCTCCTCTCGCGTTGGTTTCCTGTTGAGTACGGATAATATATCGGGCTCGAAGGCCTCAATTGTTATTTGGGGTTGTTGGTTTTTTGGCGTGGTCACGGGACGGGAATATTTGCGTAACCTGTTTTTTCTCCCCTTCGCGCCAACCGCGTAACAATGTCTCCAAAACAATCGAAGCAATATTATTCGCCTCAAAAAATAAAAATAAGATATCGCTCACAAAAGAAAAACAAATAAAAAGAATTAGGCAGTTTATAGAATTATTTTAGATACATTTGAACAAATCTTTCGAACTCCAATCCAGCCATGACGTATGCACAGTTTTCAGCAGATTTTTCTAGACTTTCTTTCAACTGAATTTTTATAAAATGAAGATTATAGAAATGCTAAAACTTTTTTACCACAACATCTTATTAGGCGTTTTACCGCAAATATGTCTATAGAATATTCATAAACTAGACTCCATAAAATAATAGGAGGAAGTGCAGAGAAGCGACGTCACACCGTGTTGTGACCACATTAGAGAGGCTGCTTTTACGACTGTGTCAAATCATTATTGCCTTTTGCAATGTTTTATAGTTGAAGATGCAGTTCTCCAGCACTAGGTAATCACATTTCGTATAAATTATTGTCAATAAAAGAGTCAGAATAGTTGTAATACTTTTAACTTTTTGAGTGGCCCTTGTTCAAATGATTGCCTATTAAATGTAGCTAGGGTATAAATGTCGGAGCAGCAGTCAGCGCCACTGAATTACAAGTCATATCAATGCTCCGTGGCGCGTGTATTCGGGATGTCTGCCATATCCTCTATTTATCTGCGTATGTGGACACAGCAGGTGGCGAATGCATGTCATGAAAAAATTACCGCGCAAAGTTTTCTTTTTTTTCTTGCTTTCCTCGGCCAACTCGCCATCTATAGAAAGAGATTGAAAAGCTGATAGCTTTTTTATTTGTTTTCAATACAATGTTTATCCAATCTTTATAGACTGTGTTCAATAAAAAAACGACTAAAAAGCGTTTACAGACCAATAGACAGGAAATAGAAAAGTGAATACTGTTTCTTTCACCCGTTTTTTTAACGCGCCACAATAACGCCAAAAAAGTGCGACGCTACAAAACAACCATTAACGTTGCGACATCAAATCTTCCAGCCAGATGCAAATGTGGATTGGGGAAATTCCGATGTTGGAGCGACAATTTTGCGCAAGCTGTTCGCTGCACAAAATTCAGAAGGCATGGCTCGGATTACTCGGTGCTTGCTATTATTGCGAAATGACTACCTTCGTCTCTTTTGGTTGTGTTGCTGCAGTACACTTTTTTAACGAGCAAGCAAATTTCGATCAACCGTCTTTGAATATGTATCACAACAAAGGTGCAAGAGATTCGTTCCTTTTTTCTAGCTTCTTTTATATTTCATCTTAACGTTCGGAAGGTCTTAACGATTTGCCCAAGGAGTAACTTTTCGGAAACATTCGGAGGGGATTAAGCGCACGAAAAACGCAATTGCGAAATTATTCTTGTTACATATTTTAAAAAAGAAGCAGTATTGCAGTCTCGAACGTGAGACCAAAATGAATTCCTTCTTTCTCTAACCCCGCCCTCCCCCCCCCCCTCCCCCCCTTTCTACTTCCTTCCCAACGTTTGTTCACCAACATTTATACAAACCGGTTTTTATGTTCGCAACTGTAGAAGAAGTGGCTGTAGCAGTAGTGATAGAGAAACCAAGAAACTTTGATTCTTGTTCCATCTTGAGCATCATAGCAATGCGCATGAAAACATAAAACACGGTGCTTAAATTCTGCTCTTTTTGCGAAATAAACGAGGGACATAGAAGACAACACAGGCGATACAGGCTGTTGTCTGTATTGTCTTCTACGTCCATCATATTTTCGCCATGTAAACACTAACGCGCTCAGCTGTCCGCGTTAAATTTCGTGTACGACAAAGTTTGCTGAATATTAAAGGTTCACGAAACAAAAGATCCGCGAGAATAGGGCGGTTTTACGACGAAATCCAACGGCAAGGCTCAAGGTTACCCTTCCGATCGCTAATGGCGGCTGCCGTTTGAGCAGAATTGCTGCACACTTCGCCTCGGTACCTTATTTCAATAACAAACTAAAAAAAAAAAGGTGTGTGTGTTTGTTTATACAGCCTAGAACTTAGTCTGCCTCGAGGGGAGACTTGTCTCCAAGGTGTAAATGGGCAGTTTAGCCAGTGCGGTACAGCCGCTAGCCTGGGGTCTTTAACGTGCATCACGCAGTAGTGATACACGACCGCACGCCGGCACGATGCTCACCCAGGCCGAAACGGGCTGGAGTGGGGACTGAACCCAGGACCCTTGGGTTCTGCAGCGCCAGCTTTCGCTCCACGCACTCCAAGCTGGTGTGCGCTAGCCCCCTTGGCCACCGATCCCCTTGACAAACAACCTCAGCCTGCAGTCAGCAGCATGAATTTCCTGCGTACACAACACCGCTTGGTAAAAAAGGGGTCGCAAGCTCTGCCACCGAATTTCGCTCAAAATATGATGTGGTGGCCATTCGTCAATGCGCTCCAACATCTCTTGTTCCCATAGCTACCGCCGCAGCTAAAACGCGGCGCTGCAATCGCATCTAGTCCGGCGTTGCATCCCACTTTGTGTTACTATCGCATCAGCCTCGAGAACGCGGGAAAGAGGTGACTTTTTTTTTGTACGGCCAGTAAGTCCGTCTGCTTTTCGCGTATAGGACGCAGTGACATCAGGAGGCGGGGCTCTGATTGTAAGATATAGCAGTTCTCAAACGACGCACGTTTGCAACTCGTAGCAATTACTGAGTTCTCGAGGAAACCCACCGTTTTTTTCGCCCTTGCAAACAAAAGCTTTATTTTGAAAAAAAAAAAGTCCGTACTTTATTGTCGTGTCCTGCTAACGCACTGCGGTGACAGTCGAGGCTGCGCACAAACTGCGCACAATCACGCTGCACGCAACCGTTTTTCTCGCTAAATTTAGAAAAAAAAAAGTTCCGCTCGTTTCAGCGAAAAAGAGTTTCTTCTAATTAGTCAGGAAGTTGCAGTCGCTAAACGTCACAATGCCACGTGACACAGTGACGTCATTTGACGCTTTGACGTCAAGTGACGGCATGTCACGTGACATTATGACGTCACCTTAGACTGCGACGTTACCTTAGACTGTGAGTCACCTGACACATTGACGTCACGTGTCTCTGTGGCGTCACGTGCCACGACGTGGACGATACGTGAAAGGAAACACATCCGGATATGCGCTACCAAGTCTCATCAATTATAGCTGCTGCCGCAAAAAAAAAAAAAATACCTGAAGAAAATATATTGAAGGATACGTTCTTTTTGTCGACTAGCGACTGTTAGAAGCGCTACAACGTAGGGAGAGTAAAGCCGGAAGACGAAGGGCCGGGGAACCAAAGACACGCCAAGCGCCCGGTCCGTTTGTTTCATTTACTTACCCATTTTCTGTTCACTTTTTTACTCCTTTCATCTTTAACGAAAAAACAGTCTGTCCGTTGTGTTATGCGCTGCGAAAAGATCCAAAGTGATCCGCATTGCGGTAATGTCGGAACATAAGCAATTCGTTACGTATCGGCTACGTTACGCGCCGGCTACGTCAGAAATAACTCTTTCTTCAGACTCCCTACCAACCAATGTAATATAGGTGTTACAAAAAAAAAGCAAAAAAAAAAAGCAACGAATTAGGTCATTAGTTATTTGCAAAAAAAAAAGGAGCGCGTTAAAGGTTACTGACAATATAAACGCACGTTACTTTTGTGTTACGTTTTAGTTATGATTGATCACAGTTACTGTTTTCACGTTACAGATGTGCATAAAAGCCATATTTCACGAAACATTGTGTCCACGCAAAAATTAGCCTATCTTTTTTACGCTTTCACCTAAACACAGTAAAAACCCAAAGAAAAAGTAAAAAAATAAAAACAACAACAACTACACAATCCGCATGGCTTTAAGCCCAGAAGCACGAACAGTACTTAAGTGTAGTTTTGTAAGTATCGGAAAGAAAGAAAAAGTAGCGAGTAGCGTAGTTACGTTACCCGTTCATCGAAATATGTAACGCAAGTACGTTAACCGCTACTGCTTTTGAAAATGTAAGGAGTACGTTACGAGTTATAAAAAAACAGTAACGTGTTACCTGTAAAGCCCGCGGGTTGTAACGCGTTGCCGCCAACACTGCTGCTAACACACACACGTTTTCAAAACAGAGAGCTGGGATTTTTTTTTTTTTCAACGTGAAACGTTTTTTGTTTAGTTGCTCCGGATTTTGTGAAGGCGCTTTTTTGTGAAGCCGTTGCCGTATATTATGACGTCAAATGACATCACATGACGTCAAAATGACGTTACAATGATTTCCTATGACATGACGTCACGTCACCTATACACAGTTCAATTTTCCGGTTAAATTTAGCGGGAAAATCGATGTCACGTGACCTGCCCACCAATTAAGTTTCGCCCCTTAAATTTGGCGGGAAATGGACGTCACGTGACCTATACACCACAGCAACTTCCCCGCTAAATTTAGCGGGAGAATGAACGTCCCGTGACCTTCACACCAATTTAGTTTTCAAGCCAAATTTCGGGGGAAATTGACGTCACGTGACCTTTCCACCAATTAAGTTTCGCCCCTTAAATTTGGCGGGGAAATGGACGTCACGTGACCTTCACAAAAATTTAGTTTTCCCGCCAAATTGCGGGAGAAATTGATGTCACGTGACTTTTCCACCAACTAAGTTTCGCCCCTTAAATTTGGCGGGGAAATGGACGTCACGTGACCTATACACCACAGCAACTTCCCCGCTAAATTTAGCGGGAGAATGAACGTCCCGTGACCTTCACACTAATTTAGTTTTCCCGCCAAATTGACGTCACGTGACCTGATGTCAGGTGGCTGTACACTAATGTAGTAATGTTGTAATGTAACCGGTGCGTTGCACGCCAATTACGTCAGAGGTAACTTATTTTCAGACTCTCTGCCAAGACGCCCACGTTTTCGGAATGGAGCGCCGGGATTTTCCTATTTATGAATTTTTTTTCTTTGAACAAACGGCAAAATGGGAAAAAAAAACCGCCAAGGTAATTGCGTTTTACGATTGCTCCTCCCTTATACTTCATTCGCTTAAAAGTCATAAGGTTAAATGGTAGCGAAGCAGAACGCATTAAACTTACCATACCTGATTTTTTTTTTTTTTTTTTTGTGCTCGAGCTTTAAGCGGGATATCAGAATTTCTTTTTTGAAAGCAAAGAGAAATTTGAGTTTTCGAAAACGTTTCAGACGAATCTTTTTTGGGGGGAATTCTTGACAGGTACCCTCTCCCATCGTGTTCTCTTTCCACCCCCGAGGGTTCCCGCGGAAATACAAGAATTAAACGAACACAGAAAAAAACTGCCAGCCATCATCCGCAGACGACAACGAAACGTTCGAGTTTTGTTTTCGTCTCAACGTTGGGTTGTTTTTGTTCCGTTTTTTTTTTTTTTTTCGCGATTTCTACTAACACTTAAGGCCCGTTCACACTCTTGCAACCGAGTACGACCCAGAGAGACGAGATCTGTTAAAACGTCTTTAAATTTCTTAGGACGAGAGAACGCACTGGCACTCTGGCGCCATCTATGCGGTGACCCTGGAACTACATTTCACAAGAGCGAAGGTTTTGCGATGTTTCCGAGGTCAAATGTCCGTAATACCTATAAGAAAGGCTCGTTTATAACGTTGACAAAAGTTTTTCGAGCCAAGAAAGAAAGGATAATGCTCGAGAGAAACAAAAAATATGCCGGACCGCCACGTTTACCTCTGCTACACAATAGATGGCACCAGTGTGTCCTCTCGTTTAGAGTTCCTGCAGAGGCTCCCTACGGGAGCCAGAGTTGCGCGATCACGTGAGGAGCCGCATCAAGTGCCGTGCAAGGAAGTAGACGTTGCACGCGCCCCGGCGTACGTTCCCCTGCTTTTGAGCGCGCCGCGCGCCTTGAACGCGCGGCGCCGCTATTCGCCGAATTCAGTCACGTGACAAGCGGGATCAACATGCCGTGCAGGAAAGACGGCGCTACGGAGATGAACGCGCAACTCTGGCTCCCGTACCGCTCATTCACACTGGAAGCGGATACGCGTTCGCAAAGCGGTTGCGAACGCGGTTGTATAAAGATCCAGTACAATGTCACGCGCACTCGATGACATCAAGTGCGCGTGCTATTGCACTGGATCTTTATACAACCGCGTTCGCAACCGCTTTGCGAACGTGGATCCGCTTATAGTGTGAATGAGCGGGTAGGGAGCCTATACAGGAACTCTATTTTCGTTAAAGATTTTAAGGCCACGGTCCCACTGAATGTGGCAGTTTAGGTACTTTTTGGCAGGTCATTTCTCATCTTCTTTTGAATACTGTTTTGTGGGATTGATGTCGTTCGAAAGGCAAAGTAATCCTATTTCATTTGATATTATGTATGTATTGGTTTATACTGTTCATGCGCATTTGTAGCGTTGCGAATATGATGGCGCGGACCCTCACTTGCTCCGCTGGTTCATGTTTCGTGAATAATCTGTTAACGATAACACGGTTCCAATAGGGCAGTTTGTTAAAATGATGTCGGAGCAGAATGTAACGACATACTTTTTTTTTGGTATTTGCACTACTTTGTTTAGTTCATCTCTCCAAATATTGCCCTAAAATTGTAACTTTTGAGCACAAATATGTTTTTGATGACATGCGCTATTGCAATAAAATTAGGTACAGATGCTGTGCTTACAATTGGTAATATGCAAAAAAAAAAATAATTTTGTGTACATTTTTTTTGTTTGTTTAGATATTCTATATTATACGCAGCACTTTTTTGTGCTTCGAGTAACGGTGCTTCAAATGCCGCCGAGGAAATAATTAAACTATGATCAAACTTTTTATAACATTTAGAACTACAATGGTTGCCAAGGAGTGGAGGATGCCTTTTTTTCATTTTCAAAGGAGCCCTTCAAACTTACCTGTTTTTGACGCATATTTTTATGGGCATCAAACAGATTTATTGGCATCCAATAACAGTCATTGTATGGAATAGATATACATTGCGATGAACTAGGTCAGTGGTTCTCAGCCTTGGATGTGTCGGGGACCCCTTGCGGACCGCTGCCAGTGATGGGGGACCCTTTCCAGCGGGGGGCGGGGGGGGGGGGGGGGACGTTAGTAAGTTAACACATCTGGAGCATGAAACAGGTGCCTTTTATTGCTACGTAGCAGAAAAACATAATAAAGGTGCCACATCACTTCATCAATACGCGGCACAGTTGCGCTTAAACAGAGTTGCATATCTGTGGCCACATTCAACCTGTTCCGGTATTTACTTTTCAGGTATACAAGCCTGGAAAAAGCATGCTCACATGCATACGTTGTAGAAAACTGTAATAGAAGCTTTACAGCCATCTCATGGAGAAGGGGGAACATTTCTGCAGTCCCCAACCAAAATGCCTCAAGGCTCACAGTGGGAAACCTTGCCTTCATCACTGTGTTTTCCTGAAGCTCCATCAACTCATTTTCAGCTTCGACACGTTCATATGCTAAGCAAGCCACGTCAGCTACAAAAGGGGCCACAAGCCATGTGTCTGGGGCAGGTTATGGAAAGTAGTTTTTGATGTGGCACCTTAATGTTCTCAGATGGGCCATGATCGTGGTTCTGCCACTCCCAGATACTGCCCCACAGCCTGCAAGATCACTGAGCAGCTTAAAAGAAGAATAGTCGTCTCTGCTTACCCGGCTCAACCAACTTTCAAGCTTTTTACAAAAACCTCTCAACTTGTCCCCAGAATAGACAACATTTGGGCCCATCCCGTGCATGCTGCTGTTAAGCTGGTTCAGGTGCTCAAACCGGTCACACAGATAAACAAGCTTAGTCACAAAAGAAGAGTCATAAAAAGGATCTGCGAGCGCCCCATCTTCTGCCAAAAAAAAAAACAACAAAAAAACACTCAGCTCCTCTTTAAGCTCGAACACCCTTGCGAGCACTTATCCGCGCGACAACCAGCGCACTTCGGTGTGCAGGAGTAAGTTTTAGTGCTCAGCACCCATATCCACGCACAGAACCTTAAAGAGGCGACTGGCCTTAGACCTCGCCTTTACGCTGTTCACGACTTTGACGACATGTTGCATGGCACTCGCAAGCTCTGGACTTAACTCCTTTGACGTCAAAGCCTCCCTATGAAGCATACAATGTGTGAATGCTACGGCACTGTTCACTTTCTTAACGAGCCCTAAGAAACGTACATTGTTTCCAACCATGGCTCGAGCGCCGTCGGTGCACACAGCTGCACACATGTCCCAACGAAGACCGCGCGAAACAAAAAAATTGTTAATGGCATTGAAAATATCTTGACCTCTTGCTGTGGTCTCGAGTTCCAGACAACAAAGAAGCTCTTCGGCAATGACAGAGCCATCCACAAAGCGCACAAACGCTACAAGCTGTGGACTCCCGGATACGTGGCAGCTCTCATCGATGGCAAGGGAAAACTTCCCAGCCGACTTCAATTTTTCAATTACTTGATCCTGCACATCAGACGCCATTTCTCTGATTCTCCGTGCAACGGTGTCGTTCGAGCATGGTATTTTGTCAAATGTTTTCACGTGCTCTTAGCCTATGACAGCACCGAGGACGCCCTTCATGCAGGGCATAAGCAGAGTCTCGCAGATGGTGTGAAGCTTCATCTGTTTGGCCACGTGGTAGCTGAGCATGTAGCTTGGCTTGACAGCATCCGCCCAGCTTGCCAGCTGAAACGAAAGTCTAGCTTTGTACGCTGAACCAGTGGCGTCACGAGGGTCAGCGGCACCCGGGGCGGTAGGCCACCGCGCCCCCCCCCCCCCCCCCCCCCCTCCGCTCTCCCGTGGCTCGCCGCGACTCCCCCGTTCGTTTTTCACATCCCGCGATGCGTTGTATACATGTCGGAAGTTAATGGCACATGCACCAAAGCGAACTAGTAAACTCTGCCACAAAACCGCGAGGCCGGAGCCTCTGAAGTGCCGATCAGCGTACGCACAGCGAACAAAACGCACATTGAAGGTCGCCGGCTGCCGCGAACATCGTCAGCACAGCTTCCGTATAGCACGGGGAGCAAGCATTCGGCGACCGATCAAGGCTGACGGCCCGATCGGACACCGCAGGCACGTCCACGAACAAGGCGATGCCATTGATCAATAACTTATTTAAAACTGTGGTTTGATCATTTCGACATTACCTTGTTTGGATTATTCAGCTTTTGGGATTCCAACTTTCGTTTCTTGGTTTCGAAGAACTCAATGTCCTTGTCTTGGAAGCTTGGATGCTTTGTCTGGCGATAGCGTGTCAACTTCGTCGGCACCATGCAACTTTGAGCGAGTACTTCACCACACAAAACTCATTGCGGTTTGCCGCCGATATCGGCAAGGCCAAACTTCAGATAACTTTCTTTGTAGCCACGTAACTTGGACATGGCTAAGCGGCTCAGACAAACACGTAACTTTGCGTCCTAGGCCAACCGCTGCGGGGGACCCGAGACACGTAGTTCGGGAAGGTGTGGGGAAGAGGGAAAGGAGGTGACCGAGGTAACCTTGTGCGGATTGCTGCCGTAGTTCCGGAAGCAGGTTGCAAATCAGTCACGGCCGGAATGAACTACAAAAAACGCGCCAACTAAAAAAAAAAGAAAAAAATTGTTGAGGGTCTTGCGGACCCCAGAAGTAGCTTCGCGGACCCCCTGGGGTCCGCGGACCCCCATTTGAGAACCACTGTACTAGGTTTTCACAATGGTCATGCTTTGGTTTCTTTATAGGTATATAGCTTAGTTAATTTTAAAAACAATTAAAAACTGTTTGGGTGTTTTGTTGCGCTACCTGCCGGATGGCCGACAAAACTGCTGATTTCTAATGTTCAAGAAATTTTCGAGGCGGCGTCGGCGTCTGTATCATCATCAATGTCCGTGTCCTTTTACCTTCACATTTAGAAAATATGTTGGAAGATTTACTATCGACAAATGAATGCTTTAAGTACTGGGTCAGGTTAATAAATCTAAGATAAATAATTACACAAGTGTAGTGTGATATAATGTGTTCATTATTCGATATGATTGAAATTGATAAACAATAAAGAAGAATATGAAAAGAATACACCCGAGCTCACTTCGTGCCTAAAGCCACTAAATGAGCTGCGCTTAGAGTATCGGCACTCCGTTCACTAACATTGTTGTGTGCGCCGCCATTTTCGATCTTATGCAGAGCAAACGCAGCTGCCGATCGTCATGATTCGAAAGTGCGACTTCCTCAGCATTAGATCCGGTGTCAGGAAGCTGATGCAATATTGCTTTATTGCTTTGCTCTGTCGCGGACTGTTTAAACATTTGTGGAGGACGGAAAAGCATTTCCTGTGATTTTAGAAAAAGCTTCAGATAACTGGCAACCATGATTTTAAGCCACAATATGGCCAAGTGTCGTTACTCTAAAGTGTAGTTTATTTAATGACACTATTCATGCCCTTGTTCAAGGAGCTTGTAATACCCTAAGGGACCAGGAAGTAAGCCCCGTGGGTACCACAAGCCACTACCTTTTTGGCGCCTGCCTCTTCCTCATTGTTCCCGCTAGTGAATTAAATTAGCTACGCTTCAGGGTAGCGACACTTGGCCATATTGTGGCTTAAAATCATAGTTCCCAGTTATCTGAAGCTTTATCTTAAATCACGGGAAGCGCTTTTTCGTCCCCTATAAATGTTTAAACAGTTCACGACAAAGCAAAGCAATATTACACGAGCCTCCTAACACCGAATCTAATGCTGAAGAAGTTGCCCTTTTGAATCATGACGATCGGCAGTTGCGTCTGCTCTGCACAAGCACCAAAATGGCGGCACCCGCAACAATGTAGGGGAACGGAGTGCCGATACTCTAAGCGCAGCTCATTTAGCGGTTCTAGTTCCCGCGAACCTTCTTTCCCTTGACCGAAACTGAAACTAAATATGAATAATACACCATTATTATAGCTTATTTAGTTATAACCAACTACATGTGATGAGATGAGGAAGCGGCCGGGTAGGAGAAACGTTCTAACCGTCTCAGAAGACAGAGCGCCAGCTTGCGCTGGTTTCAAAAGCACGATCCAAAGAAAAGAGGCGGCACGCTATGTTCTATGTGATTGTGCGTCTAATTCATATGCAGGTATATTTGAAGATCGACGATAGACGTCGATTGTCCCGAGGTAATGTAACGTAATATCATTAGATAATAATACACATAATGAAGGAGTGAACAACTCAATTTTCAATTCATGGATTGTAATATGGGGGAGCCTATTGTACTTACTGTTGATGAAGAGCAATATGAGGTGACGAGGTAATGATTAAATGATGAGGCTCTATAAGGACGACGACATTAGTGGGTGTCGAACCACAACGTACAGTGCCAGACATGTTTCAAGTATCCTGTACCCAAAGACTTTTCTTCACCCTCAACAGAAAATGGTAGAATCAATGAGGATGCTGCTTTACAACTGTACGTGAAACATGAAAACTGCACTGTGCGAAAGTGCGGCTTATTCAATAATATGAAGGACAGAATTTTAGCAGCATCCCCTGATAGAATGCTTGGAACAAATGGCCTCGTTGAGGTAAAGTGTCCCCGTTCCAAAAGATCTTTATAGCCTACCGAAACCGCAAAAGAGTATGAGGCGAAAAATAAAAAGAATGGAGCCTGATATGAAAGTTTCAAATCACCATCATAGCTTCTGCTACCAAATACAAGGGCACCCTTACAAAAAAGTATATCTGGCCAGATTTTAAGATTTCAGATATGGCCATATCAAAAACTGGCCACATATAACCTGATATGGTATATCTGCTAGATATGGCCTCATAATGCCAGATATAGTTTGATATCCTTGGCCAGGTATGGAAATTCCAGATCTGGCCAGGCATATCAAAGTGACTCAAGCCTGAAGTCAGCACTTTATATCTTTTTATTGTCTACAATTCTCCCAAGTGCCCCTGCCCGCACTAGAGGAAGTATGGGAACTATGATCCTTCAGCTGTTCAGAAAATTTTATTCCACAAAAATGCACGCTCGCTGCACAAAACAAACATATTCAACGGTCTCGCGGGGGACTGGTCTGTAGTATCAACTAGAGTTTAAGGCCCATTAAACAGTAAAAAGTTGATCATGACGCGACCCCTCACCACACAAAGGTAGCGGCACGACCACCGGCGGAGGAACTCTTGTTCGCCAAGGGCGAACCGCTGGTCGTCCAGGTAGGCGGTGAGTTCTTTTCGGATGTCCCACAACAGCGGCCACAACGCGCGGCATCGTTGTCGCTGGGCCGTCGCGACACAACGGTTTCGCCACAGCACCCACTCACATATTGCCACTAGTAGCAGCGCAAAGGCGCCCCGCGGGCAACGGCCTTGTGTGACGTATACGTCCACCGCGAGACCTCGAAACGAGCGCTGTATTACGCGCCATAGGTCCCTCGCCGGTACACACTCTCTCACGACGTGCGCGTTTGTTTCTATTGCACCACAATTGACACACTGTACGTCCCGTACCACTCCCCAGCGGAAAAGCCTGTCTTTTGTTGGGAGGACACCCCAACCCTTTAACCATTCAAAGTCGCGCACGTGGTCCGGCAGCGTGGACGACGTCAGTGCCAGCCACGGGTACGGCTGCACCGTGCCCGGCGGCGGCGGGGGTTGGTCTGCCACCACTAGGCGTTCAACAAGCCTAGACGCCGGGGCCTCGAGTATCTCCTCTCGTGACACGTGGACGCTGAGCTTGTCGAAGAGATCCGCGGTAGACCTGTAAAATGCAGGGGCCGTCTCCGCTCGGGGCCGAAGAGGGCTCGGAAGAGAGTCTCCCAAAAGACGGCTATTGGCGCCGAGGAAGTAGAGCGTGAGTGCCCGTGCTGGGTTGTCGTGGTCGTCAAGGATTGCCAGGGTTGTCTTCAGGGCCAGTAGGGGCGCTGCCAGCTCGATGCACGGAAAGCTCCACCCTCCTTCACAGCGGGGGAGGCATAAGCGGGAGCGCCTCACGAGTTCTGTGCGGTTGTTCCAGAAGAAGGTAAACAACGCCGAGCGCACTTGGAGGATGAAGGGGCGCGGCGGGAGGGCTACGCGGGCCACATGCCACAACCTTCCGCAGAAAACTGTCTGAACAAGGTACCGCCGCACAGCCTTCGGGAAGTCGTAATGGCCAGCCTCAGCGGCCTTCTCTATGATCTCTTGACGCAGGTTGGACCAGGTCTCCGGAGCCACGCCGGAGGCGTCGTACGAGATTCCAAGAATGGTAACGGACTGGGCTCGCGGCAGAGATGGCGGGCACGTGGGGGGAGCCCCAATACAGAGAGATTTGCTTTTTTCAGGGTTCAATCGTGCGCCGGAGAGGCACGCGTACTCGTCGAAGAGTCGGAGGGCCTTCACCAGGCTGTCTTCGTCGCGCAGGTAGAGGGTCACGTCGTCCGCATACGCCGAGACGCGAAGCTCACCGGACCCAGGTAGAGCAAGTCCGCTTATGCTGGGGTGCCTGTCGACTCCAACCAGGAAGGGCTCTAAGCTGAGGACGAAAAGTACCGGGGACAGCGGGCACCCCTGCCGAACTCCTCGCGTTACCGGGAAGCGCGCCACTAAGGAGCCATTCAGGAACAAGTCACTCCGCAAGTCACTGTACAAGGCTGCGAACAGCTGAGCACTCTCGGAGGAGAAGCCAAACCCGTCGAGAACACCGAGCAGGTATTGGTGCTCGACGCGGTCGAACGCCTTGGCTTGGTCCAACGACACGAGAAGCCCGTTCGCCCGTCGGGAGCGTGTGAACTCCAGGATGTCGCGAGTGAGAGTCGTCAACCTATGTATGCTGCGGCCCGACACCGAGCACGTCTGTCGGGGGTTTACCAGCTCCGGTAGGAAAGTTTGCAGACGCGAGGCTAGGGTCGCCGCAAGGAGCTTGTAGTCACTGTTTAACAACGTTATCGGGCGCCATGCCCCGGGGTCGGCATGGTCACCACCCTCCTTGGGGATGAGTACGATCCGTCCCAGCCGAAAGGATGGCGGTAGGAGGAGGTCTTCAAAGTAGGCCCGCACGACAGCGGTAAAGAAGTTACCGAGAATGTGCCAGAACGTGCGGTAGAACTCCGCTGGGAGACCGTCCGGTCCTGGTGCGGAGCCGTTCTTCATCCGCTTCAAAACATTCCACAGCTCGGTCGCGGACGGGGGCCGCCGCAGGCCAGCGTCATCCTCGGCGGAGATCTTGGGGAGGCCGCTGAGGAGAGGGTGCGAGGACACCGAATAGCGATCAACCGGCGCGTCTGACTGGGCCAGCGATCGGAAGTGGGCTGCGAAGCGACCATTGTCAAGGTGGTCGGGCGACCCCGATGCGGAGGGCGTCTGCTGTCTTTCAAAGGCTTGTAGGCTTGTGCGATGGGTGTAGCGCAGTACCTCCGGGTGGACCGACGGGCTCCCCTGAGCCTGCAAGACAGTAGCCGCGGTGGAGTCCCACCGAAGGTATCGTTCGTAGCGTCTCTGCAGCTAGTCGAAGTACGCCCTCATGAAGGGGGTCAAGGCGCCCCCTTGGCGGACGATACGGATTCGGAGGATAGTGTCTTGTAAAAGCCCTCGATGCCGTTCGCGGAGGTGCCGTCCCATCAGAGTGCTGAAGCTTTGCCATTGACATTTTAGGCGGTCCCAAGACGCCGGCTTTGGGCGCACGCCCACTAGCGACTCCTTGACCAGGTTGCCTAGCGTGCGGCGCGTGGTCTCGTCGTGGAGGATCCTGGAATCCAGACGCCACGGACGTGGGGAGCGTGCGACGGCAGAGTCGAAGCAGAACTTGATAAGTAGCGGACGGTGATCGGAAATCTCTTCTGGGCACGACGGGAAGTCCACCGCAGTACAGGTCTGTAGCGCGGCAGATAGCGTGCGAGGCAAGCACAGCCGGTCTATGCGACTTCCCGAAGCTCCTCTGTTCCACGTCGACTGGTAGGTGGATCCATGCAGTAAGGACCATCCGTCTACGAGGTCGAAGTGCCTCACAAGCCGCCGAAGTTCACGGGCGGACCAGGTTGAGCGACCCTGACCAGGACCCCGAACGTCGGCGTTAGAGTCCAGAACTCAATTCAAGTCGCCGACCAAAGAGCACGGGCCCGCGTCGAGTAGATGCACGTCCAGGCTGCGGAAGTACTCGTGCTGGAAGGTCGATACAGTTGGTGCGTAGACAGTGACGAGGCGAAATTTCCGTTCACCGAAGAAAAAGTCCAAACGAAGAGTCCTTCCCTCCGTATCAAAAAGATAAGTGGCATTGCGCAGCAGACTGCGATTGCAGACAACCACGCCCACGCCCGTCGCGCGGCGCGGCGCGTAAGAAAAAAAAGCAGTCACAGAAAACCGGGATTCGAAATCCGCAACGTCACGGAAGCGGGCAAAGTTGGTGTCTTGCAAGCACAGAAGATCGCAGTTCTGCATCCTCGCGAAATGCATCACTTCAGTTTGCTTCGCTGGGTTTCGAAAGCCCCGCACATTCAGGGATAATATGCGAAGTGTGGCCAGTATAAAGTAAAAAGGGGGATAGGGACGCCGGCGTGTTGCTTAAAACGTGGAGCTGTCGGACGATGCTGGAGAGGGGTCCCGACGCGGGGGGGAGGACTTTCGCGGTTTCTTGGGGCACGTGGCTCGTGGGCCCCCACTGTCAGTTGAGCGGGAACCGCTGCTCCTGAGGGGACGCTTGGAGTCCTCGTGCGTTAGTCGGTTCGAGTCGGACTCCGGTGTTTCAGTTGTGGTCGTATCCATACTGTCGGTCGGTGTCTCTGCGTTGCCACCTGGAGCGGGGTTCTCGTCGATGACGAGGTGGTCGCTGTCGCTGGACACCTCGCCATCACCCGACGCTTGGCTCCACGCTGTATAGGTGCATGGTGTCGCCGACAATAACCGCGGCGGTTCGGGCAGAGTCCGTCACTTCGGCTGAAGTCACCCCCGAGCCGGTCGGGCTTGGCTCAGGTGGGGCGGGTGGGGGCGGCGACGGAAGAGGCGGTGGTGCGGCCGCGGCTGCGGCGTCAGGTGGTGACGGAGGGGCGACGGTGGAGACGGTTGGTACGGCCGGAGCTTCGGGGGCGATGGGACGGGTCGCGTTTCCTGGGTCCAGGGCCGGGAAATCGGTGGCGTAGTTTCCGGTGACCATGGAGGAGTAGCTTCTCTTGGCCGTGCAGTCCACAGTCGCGTGGGTTCCACCGCAGCGTCCACAGTTGGCAGTGCAGCCCTCGGTTGAGTGCCCGAAGACACCGCAGCGGTCGCAGTAGCCCGTCGTACACTGTGCCCGGACGTGGCCCTCCTGCCTGCAGCGTCGGCATACGCGCTTCAGGCCGCGGTAGTCAAAAGTAGCACGATGTCCGGCGACGCGCAGGAAGTTGGGCAGGGGGTTAGTCTCCTTCATCTCCATGCGGATGAAGCGGGTTCCTGTTTTCACAGTCGCCGTTCGGTGGTAGGTTGCGTAGGAGACGTCGATGACTTTGCCGTACGGGGCCAGGGCTTGGACGAGCTTGTCGTTGCGCACAAACGTCGGCAGGAAGAGGCAAGTCACATTCGTCACCTGCGGACCCGTCGGCACAATGGGGACTGACTGGTTGGCGATGGAGACGCTGCCGGCCTCACGAAGCTTGAGGGCGGCTGCACGGGTGTTGACGACGACTTGGAAGTTTGTACCTCCTAGGTGCTGCGCCGAGAAAATTTCGGGCAGCCCCACAATGGCGGATATCCCATCAATGAGATCGTCCGCCGATGTGCCTACTGGCACGACAACGTCGAAAGCGTGCGCTTTCGGCGGGGGAGAAGATTCCGTCGACGCGGCCGCCATGGCGGTTCGCACCCTCGCCGGGGCGCTCGACGACACGTAGCCAGGGACCGCAGAACGCAGGCCCCGGACGAGATGCAGCCAGGAAACGAGGAACTCAGGAACAGCGACGAGATGTTTCAGCTCCTTAGTGATCGCTAGTTTTGACCAATTCCATGGTTACACTGTTTCGAGTGTAATTCGTAGTCACCTTGAACAAGCGTCCAATATGGCTCAATGATCTGCCATATCACTTTTAAAATATCTCGTTTATTGCAGCGTTTATGATACTGTGCATGTGATCCACTTTTAAACCTGGCTGAGCCGCAAAAATCTCCTACAATATAATCATTCTCGTGATTGTTATTTTAGCAGGAATTACTTAAAAGCCGAGAAATGACAACAACCAAAACCGAAATTAAGCTCGGATTCAGCGGAGCTGTTTATAGCAGCTTTAGCGTTTTTAACTTAAAGGGGTCATGAAACGATTTTCCATATTCTTCCTCCTTAGCTTTAATCGTCAACTCAAATGCGAATTGTGAAATCACGTGGTCGTGACATTCCTTCGGCACCGGTGCGATGACTCCTAGCCTCTACCGTGCTTTTTGTGCACACCATAGAACTTGTCATTCCCCAGTGACGATAAGTTCCGTCAGGGCACTCATTGGCCACGAACGCGAATCCAAATATTCGTCGACGGATTGATTGTTGAACAGCGCATACGTGCGAGTGACGCAGTTCTCGCGTCCAATGCGTGCGCTGGGCTCTGCTGATGTCAGTTTGACGCCGGTGACGCGCTTTTGGAACCGCAGATTTATCGTAGTGAAAATGCGGAGAGCTTTCGAAAGCAAGAAGGCACAAAATAGTCCGCTATGTGTTGAGATGTTCGTACCGAAAAGCTGGCTTTTGACTTTCTAGGCTCTTTCTTTTGGCCAACTAAACGATACGCGATTAGTAAAGTCCCAATTTAAAATCATTCATCCCAACCCAAAATTCGTTTCATGGCCCCTTTAATATCAGCGTCTTTGAAGCTAACCGAGTAGGATAATAATGTAAGAAGTATGTCGGCAGCTCATCCAGGTTGAAGGTTGGACAGAATGCACAGTAAATTGACATTGGGGAAAAAGTTTAAACGTGGTATGACCGGTACTTGGGTTCTATACGACACTTGTTCAGGGTGACTCCAATTTACATTAAAAACTGGGTAACCATAAATTGGTCGAAACTTCCGATCACTAGGCAGCTGAAGAAACACCGTCCCCATAATTCCTCGAGTAAGGGCCGAGGCGCTTGGGGAATATAGCAAATTGTCTATTCGGGCGCAATGTTAACGCTTCGAAATAATTAAGCTACATTGAAATCCTCGTGAAAATTATCACAAATAATTTCAAACTTAAGCTTGCCAAAGCTGAAGTTTGGGATTACTTGTGCTAATATTTAGCTCGCGCACATTGAGTCATACACAGTTTGCTAACAAAGCACTTTTTACTTTTTTTTTTTAAACTTCTTTATATATTGCAAACCGGCCGCCAGATAAAGCTGTATGTACGCCAGATAACGAAGTATATACCTCAAATAAGGCTGTATACATGCCACATAAGTCTGTATATACACCAAATTAGGCTGTGTGTATTCCAGATAAGGCTTTATATTCGCCAGATAAGACTCTATATACACCAGATAATGCGGCATATACGCCAGATAAGGCTGTATATACTCCATGTAAGGCTGCATATAGGCGTATATAATCATATAATGTTTGATATGGCCAGATATGCCCAGATATAAGATTTCCATGCGGGCAGTTACACAATACACAAAAAGGGTTTTGTGATTTCGTTACCTTTACACTCAAGGACATTGATATCCAACGTACTCAGAGGAATGACATCTTCTGGTCGAACAACATAGAGCCTTTTCTACTCAAGTTTTACATGCAACTCCCGACTTCCGGTGAAATTCCTCACGTAGACAAGTTGTCCGATCGAATAAACTGCCATTACTCCCGATCTGGGAATCTCTCGATCTTCGTCCGTGGGCTATAGTGTAATGAGATCGAGGGGTATGGCTGTTAGTCCGCCGAACATTGCTTCGGCGGGTATTTTTCTCGTGTAAGATGAGACCTTCGCGTGCCGCCGGAACAAGAACCTGGCGATTCTTCAGTGAACTGCTTCTTCCGTAAGCTTCAAGAGGGCTTTCTTCGTTTCACACATCGTCTGCTCTGCTTGCCTGCTAGTTGCAGGATGGTATGGTGCACTGATGTGGTACCTGAGGCCGTTTTTTTTATTTTTCTGAAAAACTTGTTTATTTTGTTTGAAATATCATTCGGCGCGTTATCGGAGAAAATGATTTTCGGTAGGCGAAAAGCAGCGAAAAGAGAGCGTAGAACGTCAATGACGCGTTTGGACGTCGTGGCATGCATCGTGTAAACTTCCAATCGCTTGGACTACGCGTCGACCATGACTCCGCAGGTGCAGATACGTTTCGCCGCCCACTAACTGAAGAGTGGAATGTGTTCAGTTATTTTTCATGATGGCACTGGACTCGAGGAAGACGTCGATTCTTTCCGCAAAGTTAGCTCAGGTGCCAACACTTTTGTCGAAAGCTGTAAGTGCTCGAAACGTTGACAACGTCGGTAGCGGCGTGCTTTGCTTCACACTTGACGCTTACCATTCGCTGAGAAGAAACTTGCTTGTTCGTCTGCCACGAGTCGTCCCATGTCAGGTAGTCACCGCAACTCTATCTCCCGACAAAGCAGGTCGTGATTGTCCGCATGTCCATAGTTAGCAATGATGTGAACTTATAAATTTCCGAACGCTCATCACTTGCCGTCGCTAAACGCCGCTCAATCATAGCGTCTTCATTGAAAATAAACGTCTTCCTATTTATACTGATGCTTTTCATCATATTCCTTCTAAGCTGTACTTAGAACATAATGTGTGTCAGTACTTCCGAAAATATTGCAACGGCCGTTTGTTTTCTGGGATCTATAATGTAACAATCTTCCGGATCCCGTGAAACACAATATTTCGTGACGTCACTTTTCAGTCATCATTATAATGGCGAGGTAAATACCGTAAATCGCGAAGCAGTTTACTAGACGTCCGCTTCCACTGGTGTCTTGGAAAATTCAGTCTACTGAGCGTGCATTCCTGCAGAAGAATTTTTCATTGACAGAAAAATTACACGTCAATCAACAATTGATTCCTTCTTGGTAAGATTTATTGCGAAAGCTCGCGGCAACCGCCGAACCGCATGTCCCTATTTCAGCCTGACATTAGAGAGTTTTAGTAGATCGTTCCGATACCTCCGATAGCCCCGATAACGATATTATGGATGCGCAAGGGAGGCGGTGGCGGAGTATCGGGATATCGTTATCGGAGTCATGGGAACGATCTACTAAAACTCTCTATTCTCGCATACATGAGTTTGCCAGGTTACGCTATTGAGCCAGCTGAGCACAGCTGGCAGCGGCGCGAGCACGGCCACGAGGGGAACGTGATGGGGCTCGAGCCATCCTACTATGAACCAATATTTCGGCCACCCCACGGGTGCGTGTCGCCATCCATTGGTTGAACTAACGCCTTGTTCAAGATGGCTGCCGTGGGACCGCAGCCTCAAGGAACCCAGTTTTAAGAGGTCGCAAGAGTGTGAACGGGCCTTTAGAGACCAGATTCTCTCATGCACCCATGATGGCAACGGGCGCGCGTTCGGTGTCGCCGGGCGTCAAAGGAACCGAGACGAGCCGGTAACAATGCAAAGAAGCTTACACGGCGCACGAGCACCGAAGGAAAGGCCCTGGCGAGGGTGGCGTATGCTCGCATTAAAGGGAGATCGGGGCGGATTAAACTGCGTGAATATTGTATGCCCCGCTAAGGCGATTTGGAGCTTTGCGACTCTAATCGGATAGCAACCGCCGTCTGATGTCTCGTTAGAGCGTTTTTTTTCTTTTTTTCTTCTTCGAACCCTTTATTCCGTTATCCAGACGCCACTAAAGTAACTAAACATGGGGGGAAGAAAAAAGTCGCCAATCCGTCGTTTTGGTCTGGAGGCAACGCTCCTAGCCAAGGAGCTTATTGTCTTCGAGTTACAGCAGCAAAGACTCTGCCACGTGCGAAATGCAATTCAAAGGAGGCAAAAATACTTGAGTTCCCGGAAATTTTTTTCCACACTTTTTAATGCAACGTACATCTTCCCCCTGACACCCCCCCCCCCCCCCTCCCCTTTTTTCTTCCCCCCCAATAAGAAAAAAATGCCACAAGAGGATAAGGACGAGTGCACGTGTCACACTCAAATTCGAATGTTTGATTCACATGGCGCATTTTTTCCTGCTGTTTGGCAGCTGCGGCGTTGCCCGTGCGGCAAAAAAGCGCGGAGGAAGTGCCTGACGTCCCAGCTGCGAATTGACGACCGCAATTACACAATTGGATTCACGCTTGGAAGTGTAGACTTCAGGTAAACAAAAATGCAAGAACACCCCAGCTTGCACGTGCAGGGTTGTGTTACGTGAGCTTACGTTTTCTTACGACGTTACCGGGACGTCCGTGTTTCGTAGCAAGCGTTGAAAGCAGTTCAAGAAGTAGCTTGCACACAACATACAAGGGTGCGGCCGTTAGGACTAACACGTTGGGCACGCCTCTCAGAATTTCTAGTTTCAAACATATATACCTTGCTGCTCCTTTCTTCGAGGAGTAAGCTCAGAGACCCGGCCCTGCGAAGAGATGAGGAGATAAGAGTGGAGGGGTATGCGGAGAGCAAGTTCGTCTGCTTCTTGCGCAGGGGGTAGCGGTGACGTCAGAATGCCGAGCCCTGATTGGCTGATCGCGACCCCCTATCTGAGCGTCGTCTGCTCCTTTGCAACGTCGTCTGCTCGCAACGTCGTCTGCGTCTGTCTTACCTTTCCTGCGGCTTTCGGAAGTGCAGAGGCCAGATTCACGAAACGATCTTATGCCAAAAATGTGCGTAAGACAAAACTTAAGAACAAATTCGTATTCACGAAACGAAATTTTCGTAAGTTTCGCGCAGGTTACGACGAAATCCTACGACAGCTCCGAAGCTGTCTTACGCACTTTTTACGATCAAATCAGCATGGCCGACAGCGTCGCGGTCGCGACGACCCACCGACGTTTATTTTTTTACGTGCGCTTCTCACGCGTTCCGACTTCAAGCAGGAAGCAAAAAGTAAAAAGTACTTGAAACAGACCACAACGAACAAGAACGCTGGATCCACAAACACCCGGGAAAAGCTCCAACGGCCACGATACCACCGAAACCGACGAAGCGAGCTCAGCAGTCAGGCCTAGCACGCACTCCGCGACTCGGCGACCGTCTGCCCACGACCGGCTGGCGTGCTGAATGGAATATGCCCGCGCGACCCTTGCGAACCCTTCCCGTATTATATTTTTATCGCTGACCTCAATTTTAGATTAAGAGCTAGGTCAATTTCTTCCTCTTGTTAGCTCCTCGTTTCCCGAGGCAACGGTGACTCTCGCCGGTGAAAAGCGGTGAATCTCCGACAGACGCAGGAAAGGTAAAGCAGCCATCGCTTTGACTAGCAGACGTAAAGCAGACGACGTTAACTGCGCCAACCCGCCGACGCCGTTAAAGAATGAGGGGCCTCGCCGCACACGAAAGGAGGAAAAAAGTATTTGGGAGGGAACTTGCGGGCACCAACACGCTTACTCTCGGTTCTTAGCAAACAAACCTCGGCGTTTCGGGACACCTCGCCGGTGAGTCCTTTGACTTCCCTCCTTGATGCGCGTCTGCTAGTTGTTAGACAAAAACAACGTACCGCTCGAGCTATTTCGTCTGCCCTCTCTGAAAGGCGAAGTCGAGCTCGCTCGTAAAGACCTGCACTTCCGAAAGTCGCAGGAAAGGTAAGACAGACGCAGACGATGTTGCGAGCAGACGACGTTGCAAAGGAGTAGACGACGCTCAGATAGGGGGTCGCGATCAGCCAATCAGGGCTCGGCGTTCTGACGTCACCGCTACTTCCTTTCTCATGCGCAGAAGACGAAAATGAGCCCACTTGCGAGGCGTATATGAAGAGAAGGTAACTGGGAACTGAGCCCAGATTCACAAAAAGCTTCTTAGTTTACGACAACTTAGCTAAAAAGTTCCTAAGTTAAGAATATCGTAAGAAGAGGAGAAATCGGTAACGTTCTTATACGGAAAAACTAGAACTTACCGGGTCTGTTGCTATGGCGACGGCGTCTTCGGCAGCACGAACAACCAATCGGAGAGCTCGGCATGGCTCGGAGCAGTTCGGAGCACGTGAATTTTGAATAACAAACAGAGGTGGCCTTCCGCCACCGCTTCTCTGGGGTGCTTGTTCGTGCAGTGATAAGCCGATGCTAACATGATTTAAACGAGCCCGAATGCCGAGGCCGGGATAACCGCCTCCGTTGACTGCTACGAACTCGATCGCTACGAGGGCAACACAACAGTCATTGTTGCTAAAAGAACGGCCCGTGCCACTCGTTTGCGAAGCGGCGTAGATAAACAAATCGCCGCGGCGGTTTTCACGGCCTCGGAGATGCAGGAACGAGTCGACGTTAAAGAAACGTTTGAACCACGAGAGTGTTAGCAAGAGCCACGTAAATACCTGTTCACGCTTGGAGCGGACGCGCGCGTTTGATTGAAGTGCTGGATTCGCGCTGTTGGACCGCGTCTTGGTAGGCGCTTCGGGACCGACCTTTTACGATTGCAACTCGGTAGTGACTGACACTTGGCAAAGAAAGGTTGGACCGGCATCACATAGCTCCCACGAACTTACATCTCGTCACTGACGTACTCTCATGTCAGAATAAAAATGGCATCCTAATAACAAAGCGTACATACCGTGTCGCGAAGGTAATCCAGACGGCGTTTATTTGGGCTCATCACACAAAACAAGGAGATAGGATCGATGATAGACCCTTTTCGACAACAGCGTTCGTCACCTCGCAAAACAAGGAGATGACAAAGGGAAGAGATTGGCCTCTTAACATAAATTTGAGTTCAGCGATGAAACTATTATTACAGGAAGGATCCACGTGGGTCGCGCGGGCATATTCCATTCAACAAGTCAGCCGGTCGTCGGCAGACGGTCTTGGCGAAGGCCCGTCGGAGCAACGCTGCTTCGGTGCAGGTCGGAGTGCCTGCTGGGCTTATATTCTGTCGAGCTCGCTTGGTCGGTGCAATGATTGTCTTAGCTTTTCCTGGGTGTTTGTGGATCCAGCGTTCATGTTCGTCATGGTTGGTTTCAAGTGCTTCTCTTTTTCCTTGCAACTTGAAGTCGTGACGCGCAAGAAAAGCGCGTAGAAAAATATATGCCCGTTGGTCGTCGCGACTAAGTAACTGAGCGACGTTGTCGGCCATGTTGATTTGATCACAAAAAGTGCGTACGACAGCTCCGGAGCTGTCGTAGGATTCCATCGTAACCTGCGCTAAATGTACGATAATTTCGTTTCGTGAATACAAATTTGTTCTTACGTTCATGTTGAAAAGTTCTTCTTACGTTTTGCCGTACGCACATTTTTGGCATAATATCGTTTCGTGAATCTGCCCTCTGGTTTTCTGTCCGGCAGAAGTCAAATTCTGTAGGTCGGCCTTCAAGGGCGCTATCCCAATTTCTTTTGAAAGGAAAGAAGTGATGAAACTTTGAACCTGACTCGCTTGATTGGACCGCATCTCAAGCAGACCACGCATTTGCTTATTCAATGCTTTTTTGTCTCAATTTAATTTAAAGACTAAAAACAACCTCGTTACACGTATCGTGACTCTTGTTCATACTCCTTGAAGCAGCAGAAAGAGACAATTAAAGAGCCTTGAGACCAAGTTTACTACACTCTACAGCGGCAATGCTTATCTGCTACAGTCGCTGACAGTGCGTGGTAATATTGTAGATTCCTAATCAGTATTATTATAAACTTTTTCTTGTGTGAAAAATATCTTTTTGCCCAAAAGAAAATGTATTCATATCAAATTTTAACCTTAGGATGAGAGAGGTTACCTATGAAACTCGGTCTGTAGACATGTGGTCAGTTCCGCACTCCAGAACGAACTACGGTATAGTCAAATGTTAAAATATACGTTTTTTTTTTTTTTTTTTTTTTTTTTTTTTTTAAGTCGCTTTATTGAATTGAATGCAGAAGTTTTTTGAGTGAAACCATAAAATATGTACGTTCCAGGTATGTGAGAGAGTGCCCCTGGAATTTGTAAACTTGGCTAAATCGATTACTTCTCTCCCTCTCCCCCCACCCCCACCTAATGCTGTTTAGTTTTGTGCAATAAATGTGCTTACAAAGAAACATTACGTATATGCCCATGCTGTCCTCCTTCGCTGCTGTGGGTAGGCAGAGGCTCGTCAAGCAACACCTGAGTTGCTTTTCCCTCCGCCTCCCCTTTCCATATCGAGAGAAATAAATGAACCATTTTATCATTGATCTGCAGCCAACAAGAATGCGGCGTCAGCTGATAAGACCGTCGAAGACAGTATCGCTACAGCCTACGGAAGAAATTACGTTGATCGGCTTTGATCAGTGCTCAAAGTGCTCCAGCGCCCGTGCGCCCACAGGTTTCACTGTGCAGCAAATGAAAGTTTCCAACAAATAGGAGGTCCATACTTCGCTTCGCCTCGAGTACAGACGTGCAGCCGACGCTACGGTCTGAAGGGACCTATCAGACAGCCTCGAAAGCGCACCGTCATGTTTCTGCATGTTTTGTATCATCGCCAACGTTAGTAGAACAACTCAGCTGGGAAACTGTTATAGAGCCTGCTCCGAAAAAGTGGCACCGATCCGTACTTGAGAACCGAACTAAAGGCGATCGCAACGCCTGCTCCGAAAAAGTTGCACCGCTTTTAATCGTGCAGTGGCCACTCGGGGAGCTGCACGGCTGCTTGCATTGGTTCGGGAGTATCCCATTCGAAAGTGTTCCTTGTGACTGTTATATTTTGGCTTTAATCGGCCATTTTGGCCCCGAGAGATATACGGAGGAAGGGGTTTCAGGGATGTCAACCCCCATCCCCCAGGCGGACGCGTCAGGCCGGCACTGCTGTAGCTTTGGCTATTGTAACGCGCTCCGGGCGTCCGAGTGAGCGAAGAAGCGAGAAAAAGAGCGGCCGATGGGCGAAAAGAAAGAAAAAAGTGCGGTAACGTCACGACGACGGTCGGCGAAGTTGCTCTCAAGTTTCCGATTAAGTATTTCTTTTAAACTTTGATTCATTCCAAGGAAGACACACACCAAAGACGAGATATTTAGATCAGCAACAGCAGCATCGGCAGCGCGTCTGTCAACGAATAAGAAGACTTAATGGACATCATCGCATCCTTTTTCACGTGTTTTGGCACAAGAGCTACTATACAATACAAATGGGGTCCCCGTTTGTTCAACCAGTTCATGAGGCGCAAGATATTCGAAAAAGAAAGAAAACTTTTCCATTAGCGGACACACTTTTCTCTCTATATTTCACCGTTCCTTCTCGAGGAGGCTCAAAAGGATAAGAGGGATAATATATCTTAGACCCAGGCTCTTTCATTTGCATACCAGCTCTCGAGAAACTTGGCCCTCAGAAAAGTCTCGAGTACCAAGGCAAAAAAAATCTTCATTCAGATGCGAACTTGCATGGCCCTCCTCGTCTTTCGCGGATCCACTCTCGCCCGTGAAACATGAGGTTCCACGAACCAAACAATCAGGCGTGCGAACAATCCACAAACGAAGAGTTCGCTGAGCAAACTTCCACGGTTTGCAAAGACTGCGGTCGCGCAGCGACAGACGCCTCGCAATGTGAAATACGGAAGTGGAAACCACCGCACGGTCCAGCCAGTCTGTCATCCCCTTACTTCTCGCGCTTTTGCCTCTCTTTTCTTTAAATTTTTACTTTGTCTTTTTTTCGGATCTCGTTGTTTACGCGGAGCGATCTGCGGTTTCGCTTTCTCGTGCGTCTCGTCGTTTTACTCTTCTTCAGGTCAACATACGCTATCAGAAAGTTTGAGCCTTAGAAAAAACACAAGTAAAATGTTCACATGCACTATGTTCGTTTTCGGGATTCACGCGGAGCACGAGTATGTTAACTTAGGATCAGTACGACCCGTCACCAAACCTGAAAGACTTTCGACGCAGGCACATGACTGCGGTGCCGAGAACGTGTGTCCGACTGGACTGTTTACCGCCTCGTAAGGAAAGTGGTCCCTCGACGCCTTATGACGCTCTCCAGTTGGACAGTTCATGCAAGTTTCAAAAGCCAGGAGCTGGAACTCCGCGACGGCAGCGACGCTTGCGTTTGTTCGTACACCTTTTGCCACGACTTCTACAGGGTCAACCACCAGAATCGCGCGACGTCCGAGAGCAATCACATACCGGCTCCTGCGACGTCATTTGTTTGCCACTACGGCACCACCTTTTACGTATCGGTGGGATTGGACACTCAATGCAATCGAAGACACGACCGAGGCACAGTACGAAGCATTAGCCTAGACCATCTGCTCGTGGCAAAAAAGCATCCAGTGCCACGTAAACCGCGAGCCATGCACCTTTTCTCCTCAAACGCCATCACTAGCGTTATTCGCAAATCCAAGCCGTAGTTCTAAGATGGCGGATGTGTCGGGGGGGATTTTCCTTTCGCTCATTTGCTGATGATGGTCGGTGCGCTTAAATGATATCATCTGGCCAGAAAAACGAAGCGGCCGGGGCAAGAGAGGAATTACGGGCAACGCAGATGATTTCGTTCTTTCAAACTGTGGAAACGAAGATTTCTTTTTTTTTTTTTTTGATAACGGGAGACACGTTTTGAAGCTTGCGAAGTTTCGTGGAGGGTGAGCGCGTTTTTTGACGCCGGCGTCGCTCGTCATTGTGTGTGGCACAGAATAGAAGGGCAATGGAAATATCACGGTGTTCACGCTGGTCCTGGGCACATATGCCCTGAAGTGGTAGTTTCCGAGCTCGTAGATTATACACTAGGCACTGTGATTGCTGCAGACACAATAACAAAATCATCTGCGGACACGCTTGCGGGACGCCTGTTTGCTTCATACATGTCTTCGAACATGTCTGCAGACCGTTTTTGTACGACCAATATGACTCGACCGCCGTCATATACGGAAACAAAAGCACAAAAAATCAAAAACAAATGGCCGCCGAAAGACCGACTTCTCGATCGTAGGCCCGTCTTAAGGACGAATGAAGACCCGTGTGTAAAACAACAAAACAAGTGCCACCATATATGCTCGTTGACGTTTCTGACTACTCTGGGTGGTGCAGTCGGTCAGACTACGAAAGAACACGGCCGAGCTGAACAACACTGCTTCCGCGCATAGAAAGACACAGGCCGAACGTCCATCAACATGGCGTCCGGTGAGAGTTCGAACCGAAAGTGACTCGTGTCAAACCGCCGTATATGGGTAGAAATTGAGGGAGAGGGTGAGCCTAGAGTGCGCGGGGACGTCGGAGCACCGAGCTCTGATTGGAAGGATTAGAGGGTAGACTCAAAGCTACCCACCTACTGTCTCTGCTCACTGTTCAATCGCGAACGCCGGACGCCGGCATTCCGACGCGTTCGGAATGTAAGCTCTCGTCTCATCCTCTTCCTCACTTTCTACCCGTATCCTGTGGGTCATGCCTCTCCACCGCTAGTGCTTTGCTGCTGTCTTTGCGGCGCCTCTCACGGAGCGCAATCATCTGGCAGCCGGCCACGCCAAGGCAACGGCGGCCGTCGCCGTTTCCCGTGCCGAAGCCGGCACGGGGGCACAAATTCGAAAGAAGTGTAGCGTCAGCGTCCGGCTGGGACTCGTGCTCAGTCATGGAGAGCACAAGTTCGGGCCGAAAGCCAACAAATTCCCCATGACCGATCCCGTGCCTTGCGCTGGCCTAATACCACCTATAGACCTTTTCTGTCTACTCTCGTCCCCAGCCACCTAATAGGCGTATCCGGTATGGGCGACGAAAAAATACTAAAACGTTTCAACCTGTAACTAGTAAAAAAATAAGGGGGAAGCAAAACGATAATGTGTGACGGTTACGCTTATATCCTAAATGCTTTCTCGTGGCGTGGCAAAGGCAAAACAATGTTTTCGCCCATACTGGAAGTGACGTCAATTCAAGATGGCGGCGCACTTGCAGAAAAGGTCTATAGAAGCCCAACGCCAGCGCATGACGTCATCGCTGGTGGATCGCCGCGACCCGCCCCAAGCGGCAAACAAACGAAGCTCGACGAAAACCGCCGCAAAGCGGCAGACGCGTCCATCTTGGTGTCCCTTCCTGCTAACGTAGCACTCGTTGCGAGGCCCTGCATGCAAGACGCACTGGCGGCGACGCTGACGCGAGTGAAGAACGGTTCACACGAGGGCACTTTACTTGTGGTTTCTTACGTTACGTGAAGAGTCACCCGGACATTCGCGTTTCGTGTGTCGTGTGTAAAGCTTCTCTTTGAACCGGTCGCCAAGTCAGGAGAGTGCACCTGTAGCTTCTCCACCGTAATTGGGGGGAAACTAGCGACATCAGGTGCGTTGCGGCAGAAAGGCGAACCGAAGTACTCCACCAGACAGATATATGCGCGGCTCTTCCGAAAGGTGACTCTGAAAACGGCAGCCCTGGAACCCCCCCCCCCCCCCCCCTTTCCTTCCCCTCCCCAGTCTTTTAGCTTTTTCTCCTCCCCACTAGCTTTTTTTTTTTTTTTTTTTTTTGTCATTGACTTTTTTTTTTTCGGTTTCTTCGTGTGTCATTTTTGGATCTAAGGCCCGTTCACACACTCGCAACCGACAACGGCCGAATGAGACAAGACCGGCTTTTAAGCCTCTTGTGACGGTTAACGACCGGCTTTGCAGCAACCAGACTTGTACGTTACGCGTTACAAGTAATGGATTACTTGTAATCGATTGCATTTTACTGTCGTGTTGTAGCGCTTCAAATACTTCCTTTAAGGAGTAACCATCCCTGTAATTGAATTACTCTTTTGATGTAATCTATTACAAAATTACCCATTACAATTATTCTCAATTCTTTTTTTTTTGTGTGTGTGTGGGGGGGGGGGGGGGGTAGATGTGCTGCAGTCATTGAGCTCTGGGCAACGGTCTTTTTTTTTTTTTTTTTTAATTCGAAATCGCTAAGCACGGGATTTCGAGGATTAGTAGGCCACTTCACTATGCTTCGTTTGCTGAGTACTTTTTTTTTCTTTTGGTACAACGGAGATTACCTTTGTGTATGGCAAATGACGTTATCCAGCCTCTTGTGAGTAATGTATTAGAACAGCGCTCTTTCCATATTATTTTTTTTCACGAGAGGAATTGGGTGTGTTGGCATCACTCAAACAGGTTTAAGGAAAAAAAAAAAAATCAAAGCTTTTTTTTTTTTTCGGAACAACTGAGCACGAGACCCCAAGGATTATGCTACCGTAATAAAGAAAGTTTAATGGAAAGTAACGTGGGAAGTAATCGATTACTTTAGAGTAATTTTCAATTACCTTTTTAGACTGTAATTGTAATTGTGATCGGTTAGTTTTTACAGTGAAGTAATTGTAATTGTAATCGGTTACTTTTTTTCAGCAACGTCTATTCTGGCAGCAACACATCCGGTTGTCAGCCGCTGCAAGAGGCTTAGAAACCGGTCCTGTCTGATTCGGTCGTAGCCGATTGCAAGTGTGTGGAGAGCCCTTTAGCTTGCCGAGCACTGAACGAAAACATGTATATTCTATCCCGAACAGCTAGTTTCGAAAAACGCACAACTAAGTGTACGATGGTTTAAGTAAGAGAAAACAAAGAAGGTTCGTAAACGACTCGTAGCAATGTGCAGCTTTATTTGTAGCCTCACGCAAAAGTATAGACATGTAGGATATGCCAAATACCTAGATCTTTTTCATAACTCCTCCTAAGCATTTGCAGAACGTTGATTTTTCGGGCATTCACGAAGATAGGAGAACCGTTGGAAACGCCTGCACGTAGTGCTTCGACGTCCGATGGCAAATAAGCCTCGTCGAAAGGCAAGCACACATCCATTTGAAACGTCTAGCTCCTCAAGGTATTTGATTATAGTAGATCGTTCCGATGATTCCGATAAGAATATTCGATACTCCGCCGACGCCTTTGCGAATGCATCGTATCGTCATTGGGCACCGTTATCGGAGGTCTCGGAACGATTTCTAAAACTCTACTAAGTCCGGATCGCATTAAACCCGTAAATCAGCAATCTTTTATTACGAGAATTCGCAGGTTGAATTAGGAATCTGCTTCTTATAAACATTCAACATATCAAGAGACTCACCTTTTGTCGAAATAATTGGGGTTGCTTGGATACTTAGACAGCGTGTAGTTGGTCAACTATTTCAAAGTTGCCACGAGTCACTCGCTGTAGATGAGCAATTTAACCAGTGCAGTACACCCGCTAGTCTGGGGTCTTTAACGTGCAACCACGCAGTAGTGATACACGACCGCACGCCGGTACGATGCTCATCCAGATTGAAACGGGCAGGGGTGGGGATTGAACCCAGGATCATTGGGTTCCGCAGCTTGAGCTTTCGCTCCACGTGCTCTGGGCTGCTGTGCGTTAGCCCACTCAGTGACACTGAGCCTACTCGGCCACAGATCCCCATACCTGCTGTCAGCAAGAAATCCGGACTACTCTTCTGTGTTTATTCTGGGGTTGCTAGATTACAATGGAGAACTCGCGACTCGTACCGATGAAAACTTGCAATGAACTGTTTGTCCAAGATTAGTGCGAGCACGGCGCCGAAAATTAAAAGTTTCGGTTTCCGCTACCCCGAACTATATATATATTCGGCGAGCCGCTTCATCGGGAAGCCGGCAGGAAAACGGAGTGAAACGGCTCACAACTCAAACAGTAGGCTCGTTCGATTTACTTGCACCGGCGTCGCAGAAAAGTGCAGGGCGGTGTTCTTTCGGGCGTATCTCAATACACATACCGGAAGTGCACTGCCCCACACTTTTCTGCGCCGGTGTAGGAAGTGAAGGCAAACCGAGTGAAGCTAGTGGCGCCACTGTTACCTTCATCCAATCAGAAACGAGGCTTTGCAGTGATTTCCCCACAGACACACTAGGGGGCGTACACCTCCCTTGTTTTTCTGAAGGCTGGCGCTTAATTCGCAACGAGTCCTCTATGCTATGGCCGCCCCCTCCCCTGAAAGTTTAGGCACCTTCCCAAATTTCAATTCCTGGGAAAACCCCTGAGGCTTTGTGATTGGCTCGCGCGCATGAGAAACTATGCTTAGGTGACCGAAGTTTGCTTCGATATCAGCGCAAAACAGCCTTACTAGAGCGACTCATTTGGGGAACTACCATAAAGAGCCTGCTTTGAAAAAGTGGCTTTGATCTGTACTCGAGAATCCAACTAATGGCGGTCGCAACGCCGTCATTTCTCCCGCAGCCAAGGAGGTTATAAGTACTAGGAGGGGGCACGTTGCAATATTGATGAAGCCAACGTGACCGTAGATCTCTCCGGCGATTGATGCGCGTGACATGTCAGGTGCGAGATGGATGGTTGATTGTAGAAGGATTCCGCGCGGGCTTGCGCGCGCTCAGTCCGGTAGGTTTTATCAGATGGAAGGCTAGACGAAGGCTAGCTACGGTCACGTGATGTAGTCATGTTGGGCTGATAAGTGAGGAGGGTAAGGAGGAAAATGAGAAAGAGGTGAGGCGTCAAGGAAGCACACTTCACTAAAGGCCCTGTCACACTGAGGGAACAATTGACTCCGTACGTGTGATGTCATGGGTCCAAACAAACCGTTGCTAGGGTCGTTGTTATGGTCAAATACATGTGGCTAGGTTTCGGTACGAAAACCCGACCGTTCAAAAGTCAGGAGAAGGATATAAACTTCCAAAATCACAGATATAGAAAGCTTGAATGCCATATATGTTTCGACAGAAGTGTGCCGGTAATCGCTTGTTTCTGAAATATTTACGACTGCAACTTCCGGTTCTCAAAGTGCCTGCAGCAGACGACGAATGCAAGAAGTACGCCGTCTGCCACACGCCCGCCGGCTAAGCCGGCGCCGGCGTCTGAATCGGGTGAATAAAGACGATATTCTAATATTGGATTTGTTTGAAATATAATGAGTTTCAGACACTTATAAAATTCATAGTGGGGTGCGATGCAAAATATGGTTTATAGAAAGTCCGGGCGTCAATCGAGGTGATCGTCTGCTAAAAGATCGCAATGCACCCGTGAGAAAAGCACTTCAGGCGATCGGTTGAGATCCCAAATTTTGTTTGCGGACTTGCGCTATGGGAGGGTTCTTCGTACCTGGTTGTGACCATCGCGTGGAGAAAGATTCCTGCAGTTTCTTCAGATTTCCGCAAAACCCCAAAACGCGAAAGAACTGAATAAGAAACAAAAGGTGAGTTTATTACAGATTGTACTCTCATCGCGGGCTCGATGGATATCTTTACCGAAAGAGCACATCCACTATATGTAATGTATACAAACAAGAAAAAAGAAATTGCGAAATTACGATAGACATGCAATTTTTTAATAACCTGACAACCTCAATAATAATAATAACAAACGACTTATTTCAACGGCTTACGATTTGTTTCTTATGCTGGCCTGCACTACGCCGGTAATGCACTTCAGGTCGTCGTCGTAACTGATCTGCATGACGCGGTTTGATTTTACGGAATTTTCTCCCCTTTGAACTAAGCTGGGTTCTTCACATAAAAAAAACGCACATTGGGGAGGCCTCTACGGCCATAGCGATGCACTTGCTTGGGTTGCTCGTTTACCGAAGCAATTCAGTGAAGACGCCCGCTGCAACAGAGGCCAGCAAATCTATCGTGTCGTCTGCCACCAAAGCAAAGCTGAGTTGAATGCTTCGGAAATGGCTTTCATCGTTGCAATACGACGCTGTGATGACAAGCACATCTTCATAATAAGATATAAAGAAGTTAGGTTGCTTACAAAAATTTATTTACTTACTTGTAAGCAAAAATTTAGGCTCTTGTCGAGTCTCCATGCATTAGTCCATAGCAACGTCCCTAGCAACGGTTTGTTTGGACCCAGACGCCATGTTGTGACGTCATCACTTACGGGGTCAATTGGGCTACGCGGCTGACGTCATGCCCTCTCCTACCCTTCTATCCTCCTTGCCTGCAGCGTCCACTCCGGAAATGGCACCTCTGCATGTATCGGTTCAGGTCAGGGTGTAAGATAGACAGGTGGGGAAACGAGAGTCAAATGAGCGACCGGATTGTGTTCCCCTCGGCTTTCTCTTTTTCTGTGGCGCCATCTATGTGGAGCACCGCGAACTCTCACTCCGGGTGGGCGACCGGTGGCGACCGGCTAAACTGACGGAGATAATTTCTCGTGGATTTTCAATGGAGGACTGTCGTGGTCTCGGTTTATTTTGCGCACTCTCCCATAGAGATTCATGCAAATTCGATTCCGATTTTTTTTTCTTCTCGCCGCAGCGCCATCTGTCGCAAATCGGCGGTACCCGCAAGCAGACGAGTACACAATCCGGTCGCGGCGCTGCGGTAGGCTTCTATGGGCCGTTTCCCCACCTGTCTATCTTACACCCTGGTTCAGGTCGAGTCGCGCAAGGGCCAGTGGCGCCATCTCGTATTGCAATTTCGCAGTAGAAGTATGTATGAACTTTCATGTTTTGACTTGTCGCTAGAAGGTGGCGCAATTATCGTATTTATTTTGGTCCCGGTGGACGCGAGCGGTCCGGGTTTCAAGGGTGAGTTTAAAAAATGAGTGTTTTAGTAACGCGGGCGCAAACGAATGCAGCGGCGAATACGCGCATCGAGGTCTGGCACCTGGTGAATAGAGAAACGACTCCGCTTCTGCACTTTGGTTGGAGGTACGAAAGAGACGCCAGCACCATGCGCCACGCTTTGGCCATCCTGGAAACTTCGTGAACTGTATTCGGCTGGCCACGTTTCATTCGAAGCACGGATGCCCCTGTGAGGCGCGACGTAAGCGGTCTAAAATGGTCGTAGCGTACAAAAAACAAACAAACAAACAAACTGTGATGCTTTTTTGTTAAAAGGCTGCTAAAAAAGGTCATCAGAGGATATAAAATGTCAGTAGCTTTTCATCTGGCTTTCTCTAGCTTTTCTGTTGACTTTCTTTTGAACATTAGCTAACTTTGTAATAAAAAAGTCAACAGACTTCCTATCGCCTGCAAGATGCTTTTTCTGTAGCTTTTCAGTTCAAATGGTACAGCCGTTTAAAAAAAATCCTTACAGCTTAGTTATTCATTCAACTACGTTTTGGAAGCTTACTATAGCTTTGCACTCTCCTCCAAATTGGCTGCAGCAAAATAACGTAAAAAAACGAGAAGTTTTTATTTTTTTATTATTATTTTGTTAGGGCCCTGTCACACTGAGGCAACACGACGGCAACAGCTACACAATACGTTATCGAACAGTCGGGCAACTTGTTGCTCGCTCCCCATGTTGTCCGACAAACCTGTCACATCGCGGCAACAGCAAGACAGCATGGACGACAACTAAAATGTTGCCTCGATATGGCCGCTTTCGGCAACAAAAACGGCAGCAACTTGTGTCGGACAACGTGTGTTGCCCTGATCGCTGGTTGAGTGAATTTGGGCCGGCAACACGACAATAGAAATAGCTTTGTTGACAGAGCTAGTTTCTTTTCAGTAGCATCTTACTCGAACAGAGACTTCGAAAACGTTATTTAACAATAGCTATATCTGGCGTGCAGCTAAAACAATTTGATGAATGCTTTTACTGCGTAATTACGGAAGGCGATTGTTAGAATGTTCACAGCTACGGTCGTGAACGTACAGACTGGTGTTGAAATTAGAACTACCGAGAGAGCCGCTCAGATTACTGCTAGGGAAATAGAATTGCATGTAAACTCACCTGATAAGGCATAATAAATATAATTTTGGAAAGCAAAGATGAAAAAAGCGAAGCATTAAAACGACCACTCTGATAATGATTGTTGATGCTTGGAACTTAGAAACAGCCGCTACCAGACACCTGATGTGTCTAAAGAAATTCCCACGATGCATTGGGGAATGAAGCGATTACATAGCAGGCGGTAAACAAATAGACATCGTTGAAGAATACTTATTCTACTGAATTTTATGAAGGCTGATCTTGTCGGTGTCGCAGTTTTTAAGCACTGTAAATGCAGGTCTACACCACGCTACAAAAGACGCTAGGTGGCACTACCGGTGCTAGATCCATTTTACAGTAGAAATAGAAATTACTCCCCGTGTTAAGTTTTCTAGTCACAGTAACTGGTTGATGTCGTCTCGTTGTAGTTTGCGGCTCTTCGAGCGCACTAGCACTTTGTATAGTCATATTTCCAGTCACTCCGCGCCACACACGAACGGAGGTAAACAATCAAGATGGCGGGTAGTTCCCTGTGTTATCCCGCCGTCAGCGCGGTGTGACAGGGTTGTCGGACAACAAATCGGAAAGCACGGTGGCCGGGCAGCAGCAACAGGTTGCCCGACCGTTGTTTTAGCTGCAATATGACAAAGTCGCCGGTAACACGATTTCTCCGTGTTGCCGGATAGAGTTGTCCAATTGTTTCCTCAGTGTGACTGGGCCTTTAGCAAATGGTCTCCCTGTGGTTTTTGGAGGCACTACTACATACATCCCACAACTACACATTAGAAACGATCATAAACAAAAACACCATGAAGCACTGAACACCTGAATTACAGTCCGTTTGACTGCTCTAGATCATTATATAGTTTACACATTGAAGGTAATATTTTGGCCGGTGACCACCTCAGCACTTATTAAGGATCCAAGTATTCGATCTTATCATCGGGAGTTTGTCAAAGGGAAAACACTGTTTTGAAGTTCGTGGACAGGTATCTCTTACTAAAAAGCATCGGTACAAATAATATTAATTCGGCGCAGTCGCTAAAACAGCATCCACGAAAACGGCTCCTAGAAGAAATGTTATCGCTTCTCTGCGTAGCAGCACTAAGGTCGAGGCAAGTCAAAACAGCTTCTCCACTTTAAAATAGTCATTTTTGTTTTTTTCTACAAGTTGACTGGTTTAATATGGTCATTAAGGTCACTATGTGGCTTAAATCAAATAAACTTTATTTAAACGTGGACAAAACTAAGTATTTACTGTTTAGGCCGAAAGGAATGACAACACCATCCAATTTTAAATTATAATTCCAAGACTCTTTTATCCAAGTCTTCAGCAATTCAATTCTTGGCAGTTTTATTCCACAAAAACGTATCATGGACACCACATATTGATTCGCTCATAGGAAAACTTTGTGTAGCTGTTGGTCTTTCGAATAAATTAAGATATTATCTCCCTCAAAAAGCCAAACGTCCAATTTATTGTGCCCTCATACAATAATTGGGGTTTTGTGGATATTTAGACAGCGTGTTGTTTGTCAGACATTTCATAATTGCGACGAGTTACTCGCTGTAGATAAGCAATTTAGCCAGTGCAGTACAACCGAAAGCATGAAATCTTTAACGTGCATCACGCAGTAGTGATACACGACCGCACGCCGGTACGATACTCATCTAGATCGAAACGGGCAGGGGTGGGGATTGAGCCCAGGATCATGGGTTCTGCAGCTCGAGCTTTCACTCCACGTGCTCCGAGCTGGTGTGCGCTAGCCCACTAAAACCACCGATCCTTTTTTTTTCTTTTCTTTATTACCTGATTTTGACATGACACACACATATTTGCATTACACAAACATATTTACATGACAGCTATATACAAATGAAAATATCAAGCCATCATTCAGTCATTGGCTCACGTTGACACGTTAAAATCTCTTAACATTACTAGCGGTTCAATTCTTGATAACCAACCAGGTACGGTTGGTTGTATTTTAACGCCTTCGACATACGCCACAACGCTTTCACGAAACTACATTCTCGCAGGCCGAGCATCGGCGTCTTTATGGAGCCTCGCCGTGCGGGAGCGCCATAGACTCTGAAGGCCCAGGAGCATTATCACAGCGCTACGTCCGTGTCACTTCTTTGTCTGGTCCTCGTCTTTCCGCGCTGTTTTTAATTTCCGAAGTATGTACCAACTCGCCCAAGCCTCAACTTTAGCAGCATTATCAAGTCAAAAGGCACCCTCGTCGTTGTCTATTGCCTGCCAAGAAGCGAATGCCATGCTGATCTAAAGGAAAATCTTTGTGTATAGTGCTTTGAAGTACACCTCAAAGCAAGTCTCCCTTCCAAGAATGCAAAAAAAACCAAAAAAATACATACTCAATTGTCTCAGGGATTTTGCAAGTTTAACAGATCGTTCACCAAGGGACAAACGCACCTTTTTTTTTCTAAATATGTTCTTGCTGACAAAGTGCCTCTGTGAAGTTTAAAAAAGAAAGTCTTAACCCCCGGCTTAACTGGCATCCTCTTCACTCTTTTCAAAACATCCTGCCCTGGGCCTTCACATTATAGAGTATTTTGCGTTTTTCATTACTTAAATATTCCATGGAAAAACGCGTCTGCAAAAACCGAAGTGAAGACACAATTTCTATAAAGAAACCAAAAACAGGGCCGGATATGCACTCTGTGAACACTGTGAGTTGAGGCACCGCACGCGCTAACCTCATCTGACACACAGTTCGCAGGAATGGGTCTGTGTTGTCATGAAAAAAACCGGAATCTGTTCACTAACTGGCGGACAAACACAAAAGTTAACCTGAGTCCTCCGTCCCGGATTTGTCTGAATAGATTGTCCCTGGCACACCTTTCCCATGATGACGCCCATATAAAGACTGCAAACACACGATGGAATTTTTGAACGTTAACTCGGGAACAATGCAACACTTGTATAACAAACCATATTTTGGAGACAAAAAATAAATTGCACACTGTGGCTTTGGCAAACATGGAGAGACTCTCTCCTTTCTCTTTTTCAGTTTTACCTTTAGTTTCTTCTCTTGCGCCCGCCAATACTGCTCGCTGCTTTTATAACAGTCGATCTTACATTTGCAAACAAACTTGGGCTTGAAGACCAATCCCCATGCCAGGACCCAATACATTTATCCCAATTTACATTGCGCCCAGTAGTTGCAGAAAAACCCTTAACTTCATTAACAACTCGTTCGACACTCCCTTTGTTAGTGCAGAAAACAGCGGTGTCATCTGCGTAGGCCGAAAGGTTAACTTTTGACCCACCCAGTTGGAAACCCTCAATCTTTCCACAATTCTTGATCACTAAACATAACGCTTCTATATAGATACAAAACAGGGATGGACAAAATATATGCAAATATGTATCGAAATACAAATACAAAATACTTCGTCAAAAATGTATTTAATTACAAATCTAATTAAATTTCCAAAAAAGCATTTAAGTACAAGATACAAGTACAACCAAATGTATTTGGTCTCCTCCTAATACTTTTCCTAATACATTCCTCAAAATTTGCGTCAGCGACTTCAGGGTACCTGCAACGGGTTTCTGGGTATCTCCTTTTAATTTTGCATCGCACACTCGGGAGTTAGTGTGCGAGGCTCTAGTAACGTAATAGAAATATAGTCACAAAAAATGTAATCAGCTTGGACGTAATAGGTGAAAAATGTACAGAGCTTCAAGCAGCTTTTTTTGTCGATTACATTTTGAACTAGACCAGCAAAGAACCGAGACGATCAACACGCGCAGCACCAGCTAGAGAAATTTTTTATTGTTGCAACTCGCACCAGTTACGAAAATCTGGACCACCCGCGCATTTAAAATGTTCCAGGCAAAAATATAGATGGAAATCAGGCTGGAAAGCATCATAATTTGTCACAGGCACTTATTTAGCCAGTCTGCCTGTGAACGTCGATTTCGTCACTATTCTTGCCCTGGACTAGCACCGTAATCACAAAGTCACTAAACGCTCGTGCTTGATTGAGAGGCACTGCATTCGGTGCACAACGTAGTTTTCTTGCTGCTCTGGACAGTGACAATAAATTTGAGGGATGTATTTTCGCCCACAAAATTGTATTTAATTACAATTGTATTTGAAATACCCACGTTTTAGTATTTAAATACACACGTCAAATGCATTACCCAATTTGTAATTAAATATAAATGCAAAATACACAAAGTATTCGAAATACGTATTTCAAATACTTGTATTTGAAATACTGCCCATCCCTGATACAAAACAACAGCGGACTAATACCCGTGCCACACGGGCAACTCAAATGCCATTTACAACGAATGGAATTCGTGTGATCAACGAATCGGCTCGCGATCTGTCGCGCGTGGAACGCGTCTCACGCCCAGTGTGGTGCGCTGATTGGCCGATCGTTCAAATGCCATTCGTTGTAAATGGCTTTCGAGCTGCCCGTGTGGCACGGGTATAAGGGGGCAGCCCTGGCGCAACGACCGTTGTACTTTAATGGGGGCCCCCAGATTCTTGTTTACAATCAGCCTTGTAGTACAATTTCGGTAAGCCAGAGCCACACCCTCTCGAATTACTTCACCCACGTTCACATAATCCAAAATCGCAAACAGAATATAGTGCGCCACACAGTCAAACGCCTTCTCGAGAACAAGCTGGAGTACTGCTACTCTAGCGCTCATGGCGCCGCAACACTCGAAAACGCACCTCGCTTTGTGTATATTGGTGAATATGTTGCGTCCTTTTATTGCACAGGTGTGATGTGTGCCAAATAGTTTTTTAATAACAGTCTGCAATCTTTGGGCTAGCATCTTCATGGAAATTTCATATTCAACATTACTTAATCAAATCGGTCTATACGCTGTTACCTGTTTAAGTTTGTCCCTATTACCCGTTTTCGGTATTAAAATGGTGTGTGCCTCCGCAAATGATGTGAGCAGCGCTTTGAGGTCAAAGGCTTTGTTGTACACCGCGGTTAAAAGGGGTGACAATTCCTGCTTAAATTCCTTATAAAAGGCCGAGCTTAACCCGTCAGGACCCGGAGCCTTCCCTGGGTTTAAATTCAAAATAGCACCTTGAACTTCCTTGACCGATATTGGCTGTTGTAGCCTTTCTTTGTCATCATCGTTCAGTATCGGCATTGCGCCCATAAATTCCAGTTTGAATCTTTCTAAATGTACCCCACGGAAGGCAAACAAGGCCTGATACTGTTCGAGGGAAGCCCGTTCAATGTCTTCTTTCTCAGCTGATAAGCCCCCTTTCCATTCTACCTCATTTATCTAATTCCGGCGAGCGTTCGCCTTTTCGACACCAAGCATACGGTTTGTGGGCATCTCCCCAGCCGTCAATCGCTCCGTTCTTGCCCGCAACGATTGCCGCGCGATAGCGGTCTTGGTCTTTAACTTCTAGACGTTGTTTTGGTTGTTGGATATCTTCCTTGAAAACCCCTGGCGCTTTGTTTTCTTGCACAATTAATTTTTCTCAATTATTTTTAATGTCTGCTTTTTAATTTCTTGCTTATACTTTAAGCAACACCACTTTTCTATCGCTTTCAATTTGATGTTTAGTTTCCATAATTCCCATTCACCTCCTAATTTATTTTGGTCTCCCGCTATTTCTTTGATTCCGTCCGGAACCGCTTCAATAAACGTGCCATCCTTCAATAACTTAGAGTTTAATTTTTATAGCTCCCATGTAAAACTGGTCTGTTTTGCCCTTCCTATTCTACGTTGTACCAGACAATGATCTGAAAAAGAGACAGGCTTAGCGCAGTGATTTTCACATTTCCCTATAAAGTGTAATCCAAGATAAATCCTATCCAATCGGGAATGACTGTTACTCTGAAAATTGGTGTACTGCACTTCCGGTGCTCCTTCAAAGCATTCCTCTACGTCTCCAAGGTTACTTCCGCTAATTACTTCTGTTAATACGTCGGTACTTGCGTCCCGGTCGGCACTCTTGCTAGACTTATCACCTGAAGACAATACACAGTTAGTATCTCCCATTAAAATAACTGCCCCATCTGTAGTAAGGTGCAGCCTAATATTTTAAAAAAAGTCGTCCTGTCATTAGCCTGGTTCGGTGCGTACAAACAGACAACTCGTTACTCGACTGAAAGGTAAATAAAGTCGCAAGACACAAATCTACCCTCCAGGCTCGACTTCCCCGCCGGCACAAACAGCCCTGTCAACTTTCTAAGGAACAGCACACAGCCAGCCGACGTCCCAACTGCGTGGCTTATAAACGCAAAATACTGCGACGCGAAGCGCTGCACCATGCTCCCGCTCTCCACTTCCCCATCGACCTTCGTGTCCTGAACCGCAGGAACGTCAATGTCTAGGTCCGTTACCAGACGGTACAGCTGGCCCTGCCTCCTTTTCTGGACCAGCCCTCGGACGTTTAGTGTGGCTAAGTTAAGGGACCCTTTTAAAGCCGTCATGGTTACAAGCCCTGGGAGCATTGTGCATACTCCTCACGCCGACCCCGTAGTTAGTCACCTCCCCCCTCCGTGTCACCGTCGGGCGGGACTTGCATCCTTGGCTGCTCCTCTGCAGTACCCCACGCCTCTGTCGTAGCCCGGTCCATCGCACAGGAGCCTCTTTCGGCGGCGACTTCTCTTCTTTGCAGGACTCCGACTTCTCCTTACTACCACCTCGGTGTGACAACACTTTGCGGCCGTGCTTAAGCTTGCTGCCCTTGACCCTTGCTGGGTTCCCGCCTCCTGACTCAGCACTGGAGCCTCGTCAAATAAGCAGCTTGCTTCACCTTTCGCCGAGTCGTCTTTAGTCACTGGTGTCGCCTCCTCGACCTGCCTCGTCTGCTCACCAGACTCCTGCACGGCCTGGCTGTTGGGTGGCGACGTGGTCGTCGGCTCTGCCGTCGCCACTGGCTCCCCGGTTTCTTGGGCTGCTTCCTCGGCCTCGGTAACGTCCAAGAGGTGGTCAGATACCTCATCACTCACCGGTGGCTCTGTCACTGACGCGTACGAACGTACGCACAGGGCTCCTACGTGCCCAAACCTCCGGCACCGAAAACAGCGCGCTAGCTTGCACTCGCGTCGGACGTGGCCAGTTCCGTTGCAGCGCAGGCACTGCATGGGTCTGCCCGGTACCACAACTAAGGCCAATTCACCAGCAATCCTAATCTGGAGGGGCCGATCTTCCACTTTCGTCCCAGTCCTGAGTGTCAGCAGGACCGTCCTGGTCCTTGATTCCTTCTGGCTGACGCCATGTATGCGCCAGCGTTCCTTGGCGACCTCCGTTACCTTGCCGAAGGCGTCGAGAGCCGTCCGGGTGTCTTCATCGGTAACGCCGTGCAGTATCAAGTGCAGCTTCAGCTTGACTTGTTGGTTTTCTGGGTCTATAATGAGGGACCGACGTCCCTTTCACTTGCAGCTCGTTAACGACGAGCAACCGTTTCGTCGCCTCCGGGCTGTTGAGAGTCACTGCCCAGACGTGATTGATTTGATACGCCCCCAAAGCCACGACCTCGGGGAGCGTACCTGTCCGGGCGATGGCATCCCGAAAATCTTCGACCCTGAATGGTCTCGCTCGCACTTCGCCGTGCAGAAACACGGTGTTCGCAACGATGCGTATTGCCTGATAATCCTTCTCTTCGCTTTCTTCAATCCTGTTTCCGCGGCTGACAAGGGCCGCTATCTCAACTTCATTGGGGTCCATGATTCGAACGTCCGACGCGTTCGGCAGCCGGAAGTACAATGCGACCACCGATCCCCCCTGCCCTTATACACTCCCGCATAAGGTATTGTCTCTTGGTGTGATCAACTACGCCCCCGAAAAATTTAGATCGTCTCTTGTTCATAGCGAGCATTACGAACAGTTGGAAATATAGAATTTTTTTAGGAATGCCACACTATACTTTAGAGCAAAATAAATATTAAGCTTAAGATATCTACGCAAATATAAACTGTCCCTCGAGATTTAGCGGCAATTTCATAGTGACAAATTGTTGTTCCATGCAAAGTACCGCGCGAAAATTGGCCCGTACAATTTACGGCAAAATGTAATAATCAAATCTCGTTTACGGACAAATTATGGAGGTCAGAAGCTAAGTTTTCAGATACCAGATTTTTTGAACGAACACGAAATTTTTTTAGGCTTTTTCTTAATAGTGACAGGTCACCCATTAATTATAAGAAAAGTGTCAAAGAGATTTTATTTACGGATGAATAAAACAACGAAAGATATGTCCTAAACTTTGTGAATGATAAATATATGTGATAGCACAAAAAATGAAATTGTGTAGTATCTGTTGAAGCAAAATGTAATATTACGGATAACATAGCCCACCTATGTTCACACAACACTGGTTGTTTCTTATTTTTTTTTTTTTTCTTATCTTGTTTCTGACTGTATAGCCGTGAAAGCATGTCACTCTGTGTCTCTTGTTTCGCTACCGCTGTTGCCAAAAAGGGTGGCGTGGCCTCGTCAGGCACTTTAAGTGCCTTTAGCCATGTCCCCTGAGACTTTCTGTAAGGCTGTCTCAAATAAACTCATACAAACAAACGAGCAAACAATGGTTACTTACATTGGGAGAACGGCAGGGCGTGTCTTTCGAATGCCCGGCCTCGAGCACGCACCCCGTGCCTTCCGTCGTACTGTGACTGCACGCGCTCGCTCGAGGTGCACGAACGCCGAAGCGTTGTCAAGGGTAGTAGGCTCGCGCTAAAGGTGGCACAACTAAAGCTGCTTCCCGTTCTCACCTTGTCAGAGTTTATTAAAAAACTTAGCGACTTTTGACATCTAGTCGAGGTGTACAATGTTCAAAAAAAGGTCAGCAGAAAGACTGTAGCTCTTCTATTGACACTGGCTACAGAGAGTCAACTGAACATTTTCAAAACGAAGTAAACACAACCTCTGCAGTCCTTCTGATGAAAATGTCAACAAAAAGTCAGCAGACAAAAATCAGTATAAAGTTAATAGAAAGTCCAGAGCTTTTTTTTTGACTCAGGCTAAAGAAAATCATCAGCAAAGTTTCAACACAAATTCAACAAACTTTCAGTTCACCATGTCAACAAAGAGTAATCAGAGTCAACAAGAAGTCAACACGTTTTCAATAAAAAGTCAAAAATCATTTTTATAGGGGTAGACAAACGACCTGTGTGAACCGACCTTCAGGGGGCGCTGCATCGGTGTCCGAGCGTGTCAACGAACTGCATCTCGAATCACCTGGAACAAAGGCTCGCGCTGCACACAACCAATAAATACTGGGCTCAGTGCCCCCCCCCCCCCCTCCCCCACCCGCGCTTCGATCTGGATGAGCATCGTACTGGAGTACAGCGTCGTGTATCGCTACTGCGTGGCGGTATGCTTTAAATACCTTGTAATAGCAGTGGTACGGCACTAGATAAATTGCCCATCTGCACAGCTGAGACACCGGACGCCCATTGAGGGGGCCTCACGTTGCATGGCGGGAGGCCATGCAAACAAACCCACATCATAATTAAAACTATGCCGAGGCATGTGGCTTCTGCATTTGTTCGCGGTAGGTCTGTCGTGAAAGTTTTTGTGAATTGTTTCTGTGAAATATAATCTAGGATATATTTATTGCAGCCACGAAGATAAGTCTTTAACGCCTCTTTTAAGTAAAAATCTCTATAGCGCTATGAACGTAATTTGTATTTTTGTTTATTATAATTTCTTTTTATCTATATCTTCTGGTTATGCGAGTATTTCAACAAAATCGACAACTACGACTAACTCGAGTTTCGAGTTTGCAGCGGCTCTTACAGAAAAGTCATTTGAGTGCACTCCGGGGAGTACACTAAACCTCCTTTTTTTAATTTGTATGTGAATTTTTCATATATATATTTTTTTTATTTATGGATATGTGAGTATTTAAACAACAACACCAACACTTACGAGAAATCGTTATTTCCAAGTTTGGCAGCGGCACTTACAAAAATGATTCGTATTGCCGACTTTTCCAGTGCGCGCTGATGCTGTTTTCACTTCATCCTATTCTGCTTCGATGGTGTAGCACTATTTTCACGAGCAAAGCTAAAATTGTGCCCTCGGGAGCAGTCGGAGAAAGTTTTGAGTTGTTCTCCGCTCGTCCTGTAAGCCCATTTTAAAATCCTCTCGTCGTTTCTTTTTATTTTTTTATTTTCTTCTACTACCGTTTCAAGTTTTCGTGTATGGCTTAGGAGATAAGCCCTTTTTCCGGAGTTAGAAAAAACAGCGGTACATTTCCCGAAAGTTCTTCAGCTGAAATGAAGAATAGTCTCGTATTCCAGGTCTGCTCATCTTCACCTAACTTTTCTTTTTGTCTCGTGTTTTATTTCTTTTTTAAGTGAGCAATTTAATACCCCTTGGAAAAATCGGTGCAGAATCGGTGTACTGAAAACGTACTGAAAGTGTACTCAGAGGACGTACTAACACCACACTTCACACTTTTATGAAACAAGAAAGTACTGTTTTTTAGGGAGCGCGTTGGTATTGCATATTTTTTTTAACGAAAGAGTTACTTACACCTGAAGGACAGAACACAGACTCCTCCATCTTCCCCCGTTTTGCTCCTTTCCCCATCCCTGCCGCAAATTCGGAGGTCCGCTGCCCGTGGAAAATAAATATACGTGTGTTGAAATTCGGAAGATGTGATGTCTCTGTTCTATCCTTTAAGCGTAACTCTTTCGTAAACAAATTTAAAAAAAGTACACTTCCTCTGTACTTACAGCATACTGCTACCACACTTCTTGTATGTTGCATGTGCACTGAGAGTACACTATGTCTGTACTTTATAGCGTATTGCTTCTATGCGGAGCGCAAATTCGTCTGCTTATTTTGCAGGGGTTAATTGTTGTGACGTCGGAAAGATGCCGAGCTCTGATTGGCTTTGATTGAAGGAGAGAGGGAGGACCTCAAAGCAAGCAGCCTTGAGGTCTACCCACTATCTCTCAATCAGAGCCAATCAAAGCTCGGCGTTCTGACATCATCGCAACCCCTGCAAAATATGCAGACGAACTTGCGACCCGCACGCCTTAAATACATTGCAAGTACACCGCCAGTACAAGTACAACACATATGTACATTTAGTAGATTGCAAGTGCACTTCTAGTAGAATATGACCACAATTCATGTAGACTGGAAGGATACTTTAAGTATATAACATGAATTATTTGGGCGTGGTTCTGACGCAGCTCTAACGCAGCGTGCACATGGATCCCCATCAAAGAGCAAACGCGCGCAAGTAAGGGAGGACAGAAATTCCCCCATAACACGTTTGCGTGTGCCTAGTGTGTTTTTGATGCGTGAATTTATTTAATGTTCGATAAACGAAGAAACAATATTAGGTGAAACCTTAAAACAAGAAATTCATGTAAACAAAGTGCAAGCAGGGACACGAACCTAGACCCTTTATTTGCCCACCCATTGGAATTATCCACTTCTGATAATATAGCGAATGCCGAAGAGGACTCTTAAACACGGCGTAGCAGGGACGCATCCACGCATGCAGACCATAGTGTAAAAAAACAAAAACGGCAGACTATCAGAGGAACATGTTCATTTGCAATCACCATTGCAACCAGCATGCAAAACTAGATAAAAATCAATACAATTTCCTGAAGTTGCATAGAGGCGCTACACATCGCACGGAATTTGATCACGCAACACGCGAACATGCGTGACACGTAAATAAGACTTTACGGCGTACTGACAATATAAACAGCGAACTCCAAATACAGGCGCCGAACAACACAATAACCCTTTGGAAAGACACTCGTCACCGCTTGAGACGAAACGCGCTGAGGTTGATACACATACGCCCCATATCCCGCTGCTCCCGAGTCTTGAACTGGGCGTCTGCCAGACACTCCTGGAAACGAGGGCCAAAAAAGCTGAAGGATTTCACAGTTTGTGGGCAGCTGTCCCTGCGGCCACCTCTGATAGCGGCACTGTTCTCCAAGTGAGCCGGATTGCCACTTCGTCGTCCTCGTCCCACGCTGCTTCCTCAGGCTAAGTTCAGCGCCGCTATCATCGACTCCGCACGGATTGTCTTCGCCCCTGTAACCAGGTGCCTGTGTGCTGAACATCCGCTTGGACCCCAATTGCTATACTGCGAACCAGTGCAGCACGTGTAATCACTTAAAGCCGCGTAACAGTCAGCCCAGCGGCACAGCATGGTTCGTTAGAACGAGACCTGTTCCGCTTAACGTCGTATCGACGCGGGGACGGAGAAAAGTTTCGCGACCCTGCCTGATTTCCTCGAGCACATGTGATTCTTGGTTGAACTGTATTCACAAGCAACAGACGAAGATCACTAATCCGAGCACATCAACGCGAACAAAAACTCGTCATATTTCCTACGCAGTCCTCGCGCGCGTTTTCCGCTGCGTCTCTATGTTCCCTCAGCAGTCAAAACAGTCAAAACACTAGTCGCAACCCTATCGAAAAGACCATCAGGAAAATCCTGATGGTCTGATGGTCTGATGGAGTCGTATTTTGGGACGTCTGATGGTTTGATGGCCTGATGGTCTGTTGGCCTGATGGTTTGATGGTCTGTTGGCCTGGTGGTTTGATGGTCTGTTGGCCTGATGGTTTGATGGCCTGATGGTCTGTTGGCCTGATGGTTTGATGGCCTGATGGTTTGATGGTCTGTTGGATTGGTCTGATGGTCGAATGACCTGTCGTATTTTGAGACGCCTATTTTTTTACGGTTTGATTAGGGTGGTTTCATGGCTAATTTGAAACAGTTCGAGTTGGCCACAACTTAAAAAACACAACAATATGTGAATGCATAATCTGGAAACTTAATTATGCCATGCCTGGAGCATGACGAGGTGCATATCCCACTTAGAATTTAATTATATTGTCCACTGCACACTGGTAATCGCCAGCCCGACATTTGAGTACGGCGAATGCAGCTACTAATAAGAATAAAGTCAAACAAGCTGCATTGCTTTGATATTTTTATTATGAAGTTATGAAATCATACATTGTTTCGCTGGGCGGAATGGCTAGGTGGTACAGAAAAACCAGAAACATTTAAGGAAGTACTATTGTGACCAATATTAGTTGAAGCGCCATGACGCTTGGCATGCGGTACTATCAGAGCCACCTGTCGGATTTTCAGTGAACCTCTGTGTTTGCTGAGGTTTAGGCAGGTTGCTTCTTGCACTCATTGTGCCACCATGAGCTGAAAATTGACACGGAACGGCATAGTGGTGCAACGAGCACAAGAAGTGATTTGTTTCTACCTCAACGCATACCAAGGTTTGCTGAACAATCTGAGAGACAACTCTCATCGCGTGCCACATGCAGTGGCGTTTCAGCTCATATTGGCTGCGATAGTACAATTGTTCCATTTCAATAGTATTGGCAATATATAAATTAAGCTAAATTAATATGAAGAAAAGGGTAAAAAGGCTACAACATGGGGTGCAAGCGATGGCAGACCTGCAACAGCATGGGCAGTCCGTGGTGGGACCACGCATCGGAGGAGGACATGCAGCAAAGGGATGAGCCTGGACATATCAAGGGCAATTCAGAGATCAGCAATGAGTCCAAACACAGGACGACCATTGACACACGTAAACAGCAGAGTGGGCCTAGAGACGACTAAGGGGCAGTAAGAGTGACGTGCTTCATTGTAATTGTGTGACCATGCAACTTTTTGGAGAGTGAGCGAGCACGGCCTGATGGGATGGCAGTAGCGACCAAGCAACCCACAGCCTTTTTCAAGTGGTCAGCTGATCAACCGACTACTTTAAAGTTGTTTGCATAAACATTTAGATATATTAACCACTAAATAATTTATCTGTACCGTCATTTAAAATAATTGCTTGTAAACTTGAGACCCAAAATAGTATATTACTTAATTAAGGAAGTTAGAGTATAGATGCACATACCTTTGTAGTGATTTCTCTTGAGATTAGACAGCTTTTCTGACAGGTACCGCCGTATCTTCTGGTGCCGGGCTGCCCTTTCAGCCAGCCTGGTGGTACCTTTCTCCCTCAGGTGTAGTCAAAAGCAGCCTGGAATATTGAAATTCCAGGGTAATTATTTTTTGCAGTGCTCACACTTAAAACAATATAGAACGTCATAAATACAGGCTGGAGGGTCATAGTTTGAGAAGACCAAGGGTAAATTAGTCTCAAATAAAAGCAATTAAGTCGCAGCTGGCACCTAACAAACCTTCAACGTTTCTTAGTATTTACAGTGTTCAGAGATCACCATGAAAGCAAAAGTACCGCAGTATCCTGATTTATGTTCCACTCCCAATAGTGGCTTCTGTTAGATTCTTTTAAGCACAAAACAGGTAGCCCATGTCTATAAATCTCACTGCTAGGCTAGTGACCTTGTAAGAAATAGGAGCTACAACTGTAGATAAGTAGACAATGTACGTTGGAAACTGCTTATACTTGGTTATCATCCCTCGCTGTGGTAACAGCTTAGACACGCCACAGGATTAAAAAAATAGCATCATGAGCACCAGAAAGAACAATGCAGTTCTATATAAAAATCTCTCACATTCCTTGAAAGATCTTCCATTCATGGCCTGGCTCTAAATTTAAAGGTAATTAAACAGTCTTTCAATGTACACCTGGTGGAGGCCTCTGAAGCTTCGTTGGGAAGTAATCTAGCAATGTTGGGGATCTTGGACGTAGTCGTGACATGGCGAAAACCGCTATGTAGCTGCACTACACATCGGAGCAGCGCCGTTGTTTGGAGGTATACTCAACTGTTGGAGTAATCTCGCCCTGAACGCGATGACCTTGACATTACTTATCTCACACATAGGCGCTTAGACGGCTTAGTCCGCTTTGGTCCACGTAAAGCCCACAGGTGTTTCAAATGGCTAGGCTGTAACACGTCTACACCACCACTATGCACCCGAACGGCACAGCTCGTAGCCACGCCAGCTTTGCCGGATAGCCCACGACGCATCGAGCTCTCCGTTGACTTCTCTTCGAGCACTTGCTCGAGTTTGTTGCTTAGAACGAAAAATAAAATTATCTGTTCAAAATACAAATGTGCGATTATTTACGGTTATTATCTGTTATGATTGACTCATTCTTGGCGGGGTACCCCCATCACATGTCCAGGTGTTAGCAGACAACCTACTAGAGTAAAATCTCGGTGATACTAACTGGTACGAATTTCGGAATAAAACAAATTAACAAATTCCCCGGCCGAAGTGCATTGTATACGACGTGAAAAGTTTTGGGTGTTCCGAATTCCTCTACGCACTGCGACGGCTGATACGAATGCGTGCTCCACAACTGATAGTGGCAAGGAGGCCACGATCGGCGACTGTAAGCTTTCAAGGCTCTGGGCGGCTGATTGCCTGTTGCTGCCAGGGATCAGCCGCACTTTACCCAAAAACTGGAGCTCAAAATTACATGCATGTTACAATCGGACCTGAAAACCAAAACTAAACAAAATGCTAAAAAAAAACTGCAAAGTGGCCAGCCCCATCACCATCAACACATGTTTCAAATCCAATCCAATCTGAATCCAAAATCGCTTTTTGTTTTTGCAATCTCGTGGAATGGTGTTTCAGCCTTGGAAAAGCAAAACCGATTTTACTATAAGGTTACCTCTAAAAAACAAAGTAACTGCGTTGGCAAAAAACAGAAAACCGAGTGATGTTGGTGGTGTCTTCGGTGTGGTCCACGGTGACATGCGAGTTTGGTTGGAAAGACAAAGAAACCGAATTTTTGCTTGCAAGTTTTTGATGTAGGGCTTCAACAGCACATAGTGTGGGCACTTTCCGAGTATGTGCATTTGATAAAATTTTTCCACAAAGTGTATGTTGTTCAGCCGTCATTATTTTATCTGCGAAGTAGAATCGACATTTATCGGCGCAGTAGAATCGACATTAATTCATTTTTTCAACATTCGTGGGTTGATTATAACCGTGTGTTACTATTGGGGGCGTGTTAGAATCGTGTAAATTGCATACAAGATATTTTCTGCCAAAAATAAATGCCCATTCATGCATTCCTTGTGTTTCAAAATATAAATTTTGTTTCTCTTTCGTTGATACGAATTTAGCATGAAATATTTTACGCGACTCCGCAGATTCATATCAAGATTTTAAAAATGTTTGCTTAATGAGAGAGCCTGCACCTTGCGCTGAGTGAGCGGGGCAAAGGCCTTCTCTTGCCTCGCTGCCTTTGCCTTGTTGGAGAGGGTGCCGGTCACCGACCTCTCCAAAAGCACTTCCACTCACCCTATGGAAGCAGCAGTGATCTTGCAAAACATGGAGTCGCACTCTGCTCTCCGCATGTTGCCCGCATTCCTGGTTGACGTGCACACCTTGCCCGACATGGATCTGTTATAAACAAAAGCGAGAAACAGCTTCACATATACCAGTCGTTGACGTAGAGTGGTACTGTATACTCCAAGATGCATTGAAAATGCACTAAAATAATTACATTAATGAAATTTAGGCCTTTAAATTTAAGACAGCACTACACATGAATTCCTATCTTCATGGGCGTCTGCGAAGCTGATGGGCCTACAAAGCTTCATGGCATCTGCATGAAACAGCTACATAATCCCTTAGTTGCATCAGGTGAGCATGACAACAGAATGTTTTCCAGGCACTGGCTGTAACTACAATGAAGAGCCTGGCTACAATAATGTTTTAATGACTTCTTGTTGCAATCGATTCAATCTACTGTGCTTACATTATCTCAGGAGTGGCCAAAGTGAGGCTCGCGAGCCGCACGCGGCTCTTTGCGGGTCCAGGTGCAGCTCGCGGCTCCCTGGAAAACGTGTCCCCTAGATGAAAAGGGTTCTAGTATTTAGAAAGAGCTACAAGTCTTGGCAGCCTGGCAACACACTACATATATACACGTGGCATGCTTTTTGCCACATAGATGCGTCGAGTGACCCCGTTTCCTTTATTGTTCTAGAAAGACTTTCAACCGTATACGCATAACAGTTGTCAGGGGCAGTGACTGGCTAGTGAATCGTGTATTAATTTTTGCTTAGCAGTGGAAAGGACCTTTTGATGCATAGTGTCATTTGTTGTTATCGCCCATTATACTTGTCCTCTATGGAAATAACTGTTCCCTGCATATTGTTTCTTGTTAAAAGTAGCACCCCCCCCCCCTTTCCTTTTTCCAGCGACTCTAAACTTTCGTAGTTTTGTCTGCGGCTCTAACTCCATGTCACTCTGGCCACCCCTGCACTATCCTAAACTCTTTTAATGTATATTATACACTGAATGAAAGTGAAAAGTTTTTCTATTTTACCATTCCTTCCTTTTCTGGATATAGGATCCACGATCTCATTCTTTGCAGGATGTCCTCGTCAGCAACTGAAAAAAACAATTTCACATTAAAGAGGTACAGAAACCAAATTCCAGCGCTCATTTTATCGCTTTAATGAGTTGCAGGTTGCAACATAACCTCAAAAATACCAGTCCTTTGCTGAAGGGCACAAGCAAACTAATTTTAAAGCTAATCAAACAATCTTCCAATGTGCACCTGGTGGATGCATGTGGAGCCTATTTGGGAGGTAATCTAGCAACATTGAGGAACTTGCTACGTAGTCATGACGTAGGAAGGACATTCCTCGGTCATTCTGCTCAGCAACAGAGCGCAGCCACAACAGTAGAGTAGAGAGCTCTTTGCCGTTTATGCCTTCTTTCTTAGCATTATTGTTTCCACCCTTTATGAATGAATATCCTCTATGCAAGATATAAGCCATGTGTTGCATATGACATGTTCGGCTCTATCACCGCACAGCAAACTTCTTTTATATACTGCAGGTTCATTAAAAAAGTTACCTTTTTAATGCTAAAGCATGGGTTCCGTTAGTATGGTAAACATACGAGTACCCAGAGGTCAGGCCATGAATGACTTACGTGTTAGGCAGTAGGGCCCTACAGCACCTCCCGCATCAACAGCCGAGCCGCAGGTAGTCCTGCAATTGATAGAGCAGGGTAAGTCAGAGAAAGGTGTTTCTAGCAGCTCTGCCGGTGTGCCCCCTAGCAGCATTCTCACGCACATTGGGGTGTAGGCAGAAAGCATGGCATTCCTCATCAACAAATCATGACAACACATTGTTGCCGGCACCAAACTAAATCCCTGTGCTATTTTTCTTTTTTTTTGTGATTTAGTTGATTCTTTGTCTTCCTTGTCACTCCCGACTGCTTTACTGGCCTTTGTGAAATAAAGAAGGCTTGGTAAACTGCAAAGCCTTGACTGAGTGGTGAAACAGAGCAATCCCAAGGAAGTATAAATGTTAAGGACTCGACATGACATTACGCAGTGTTGGGATTCCCAAGCTGCTCTCCACACTCACATTTTGTGCACGACCAGCTCTCTTTCTGCATCAATTGGATTGGCCAGTTGTGTGCCCGTTTCGGTCGCTGCTAGCCATATGTGGCTGGCGCTGCTTTTGAGAGCCTTGCAACAACGTCACTTTCAGCTTTTGTCCTGACATAAACCGCATCTAAAAATTTAATTAGCGTTAAGATTTAGCTTTTGGACACTCCCATAAAAAATAGGCTGTACCACATTACATAGACAGGTAATAATATTCTGGTGACAAACTTTCCACAAAAACTGCTTTGCGTTAGAGGGCACAAGGGCTGACGTTCCTGGGAGGAGCAGCTTTGTGAGAACTTGCAGATGCTTCAGCTGCCTGTTTGCGCCTGGCCAGTTCAGTTGCCATTTCCTCTTGGGTTTCTTGTAGGTACAGTCGGGGACAAAAGTCTCCAGGACACGCAAGCTGCGACTGAAACGCATTCCTCTGCCATCTGCCGGCGGGTCGCCTGGTTTCGAGATCACAGAAGGGCGCACGTGCGTCCTATTGTACCTGCCAACGTGTGCGCTTTCCCGCTCTGCTGCGGCGCGGCGCCTAACTCGGAATCGGGCGCGTGGTACCACTTCGGAGATAGTGCTTACTGACACGGCACCTATAAAGCAAGAAGTCACGGCAGCTCAATTAAGCGATAAGCTGAACTGGTTATAAAGCAAGGTGCGCTGACACGACGAAATGCGGCGCAATGCCCCAGGCGGTATCTCGAGTTTCGGAATGTATAGCAGACGCTCGTCAGCCGCCAGCGCTATCTCCGAGGCGGTACCATGTGCCCGATTCCTAGTTAGGTGCTGTGCCGCAGAAGAGCAGGAAACACACGTTTGCAGGCAGAGTAGGACGCGCATGCGCTTTTGTGTGATCTCGAAACCAGGCGACCCGCCGGCAGGTGGCAGAGCAATGGGTTTCAGCCGCAGCTAGCACGTCCTGGGGACTTTTGTCCCCGACTGTACATTTGTGATCATGAATAAATAAATTGGTCAGGAAGCAATGGCAGCTGATGCAACATCAATGCAAGCCATGTATTATATGACTCGCATGAATTGACATTGAATCAGCCACGATTGTGCGCCTAAGTTTGTGCTGCGGAGCGCAAGAGTTTGGCGCTCTGTTCATTAAATGGACAGAAGCGCCACCAAAGGACTGACACTCAAGCGTGCTCTTTTTGCACCGAGTATTTCTCGAAGTGCAAGTCATTTCTTCGCGCTGACAGAAACGTCGCCGAGACGAGGAGTGCAGTGGATCGCTGCCTCATTTCAGTTGAAGAATGCTTAACCCAGCGAGTAAAATGACTTGATTTCAAAGCCAGGACCATTACGGAAAAGGTTTGTTCCCGAATCTCACCTGAAAACCAATTACCCATCGAACAATAGCATTATGATGGTACAGCGACAGAAAAGTTGTCGAGATGAGAGGACAGTCCGATCGTTGCCCTTTGTAGAATGCACAGCCCTGCGAATAAAGATACTTCGATTGGAAAGCGAAAACGTTGCGGAAAAAGTTTGTCCATGCATCTCGCCTGAAAACTAATTAATGTGCTATTTATAGAACGGTGGTGTGCCAGTATTGGAGTAGCACATCGACAGGTTCCATCTCGCGCTGGAAGACGGAAACCCAAGATATCTGACAAGTTTGAGAGTTTCTTGTTTTGACAAGCGAGTTCAAGAATGTTGTCTTTCATTTGAATCTAAACAGCATGCATGGTCAATAAATAGATCGGTCAAAGTAACATTCAGCATATCTGGTCGAAGCGAGTCTTCAAACCTTTCACAAATATTAAAACATTCGTAAAAATTTCCTAACGTCGCCGCGCATTTCTTTTTTTTTTTGTGTGTGTGTGTGTGTGGGGGGGGGGGGGGGGGGCTTTTACTTTACCATTTTACAGAGCCCTTAATTAATTTATGTTCAAAATAATTTTGGCATCCGCGAGATGCTGGGTTTGTCATAAAACTGTGGTCGGAAGTGGCTCATACAGCTCGCCGACAGCTTCGGTGTGTTGCGCTACTGTACGCTATGCTTCGTTTAGTTGCTGCGCTCGGAGTGTGAAACTCGGAACGGTGGAGTACGAATAAATTAGCGCGGACTTAAGGCGCAGGAGCAATGGCGGCTTGCAGGGTGCCATATGATGTCACGTGCAAGGCATTTCAGTCCACACGCTCAACTGAAGTATTAGCCCATGCATTCATCTGCCTAGCTTGGTGCCCCATATAAGCAATCTACAATGTTCACTTTTAATTACAGTCGCAAAAAAAAGGAAAGAAAACGGCGAATGCTTGTGGCTACGTCGCACTTCGGGATGGTAAAAAATACACACTCACCCGTCAATTCGAGGATCTCGGCGTCGTAATAGCCTCCTCGAGCGTTCGCGTCGCCGTCCCAAGACACCTTGTACGCCGTCCTACGCTCGAAGTCGACCACATTCGAAGGATAGCAGTTTTTAAATAAAGCCCTGTGGACGTCGCTTATTTCTCCGTTCTCGCAAAATCGAGTGAAACCTACCGAAATATCTAATAGCGAGTTCGTTTCACGGCACTCGTGCCCACGCGTGCCCACTCGCAGCGTGGAACGGGTTCGTTTCGGTCGGCACTCCACGAGTGGTTGCACTCTCCGAGTTCGTTTCAGCGCTGACACCCCACGCGTGCATGCACTCGCTGCACTGAGAAAATCGGGAGTGCGCCAAAATGCAATCCCGTCATGCCTCGCTCCGGTGGGGCGGTGGGGCCGGCGAGGAGCGGGAGCAGACGACGAGGGTTCGTCTGCTACGATGTGTCGCGGAACCGAACGGAAAAAAAAGTAGATTTTCTGATAGAAATCGCGTTCCGCGGGCAACAAAATCAAACGCGAGCTTGAATTGTGAGCGTCTGCTATTTCACGAAGGAAGCAATTGACAACCCGTGATTTATTTGCAGGTTTTAAATCGCTCTGTTGCCGTACAAATGCTGAAATACACCAGTGTGTAAAGAAATGCTCAGAACAAACGCAACAGCGGCCCCGAGATGTCTATCACCATCTGTGTGCGGGTGAAAAATTTAACATTTGTCGACAAAACTCCCCCAGCAGAAACCTCTGACTGCCCAATAAGCATCAGAGAAAGCTAAAGATGGAGACATTACCCGAGGATTGGGCAACATCATCATGTTTAACATTTACCTACGTCAGCTAACTTGCCCCGTCGTATTTTGTTCGAGAAAGCTCTCGTTCTCGACGCCCTCACCAAGGCTGATGTCTAATCCACCTATAATGACAACCCAAATCGAAAGTCCCAGTTTTGCTGAATATTCCAACAGGCTAGTTTTAAGCCGTACCCTTTCAGTGGTTCACGCATAATACCATGCTCAAACGGATCAAGCTTCTGCTCGGACAGCATCATCAGTTTTCTTCAGTGTAAACGGTAATAAGAATTGAAAGATCGCAACCACTTGCTTTGTAGACAGCTGGTTGCGGAAATTTACGCAGTCTCTAATTATCTCTACGGCAGCCTAGCTGCTTGAAGTCATCGCAACTATGAACTACAGGTTGCAGCGACCAACGTTTGTAGATAAACGCTGTTAGCGACTGCATTCTCGCATTCCCACGCATCACTCCGAACAGAAAGGCGCTAGTTTCGGTTTGAAGTCGGTACCTTTTCTACAACATAGATGGCGGCAGCATCAGTCTTCTGCACTCGGTGCATTTGGCGAGTTCGTTTGAGTCCAGTTTTCCGTGCAACACTCTGTGAGTGCGATGCATTCTGGGAGAGAACTCGAACGGTGCCAGTGCGTGTGAAACGAACTCACTATAAAACCTCGAAAACACTCCACGAGGAAGGGTGAGGCTGCCGAGGCAACAAAGCGCACGAAACAACTGGATTTGGATTTGGATTCGAAGCTTTTGAAGACGCAGTTGCTCGAACGGATATAAGCGGCGAATGTTTTTCAAAATATAAAGTATACATTGAAATTAACGGATCGTCGAGTGTCGAACACTGCGTATGGACTTGAATGAGAACATTTTTGAGAGAAATATGTCAAGTGTCAACACTGCGTGTAAAGAAATTGGCGCCGCAAGTAGCCGATGCGTCGGCAGTAGCGGATACATTAACCACTAACTCATAATTTACGCGACCCTCGACAGTCCCCCGCCCGTGGCGGATTGAACGCCCGAATTTTCGCCTTCCAGTTTTAAGTCACTTACTGGGGCCCTTGTGGCCCTGGGACCCGCTGCAAAGAAGGCAGCGATTTAGCAAGACGCAAGATGAGCTCCAAGGAGAGCAGCATGACTGTCCTCGTTGACCGGGTAAATGAACAGGCAGTGGAATGCTCCAAGCAGTCCAAGGAATATCGTATCATTCTTCCACGTCTACCGACAGGTATGCTAGTTACAAACTCCCTCTTTCTGCATGCGGACATGTCCGGAAGGCCCTACAAGGCAACAGACTTCAAGGAAGTTCTGTTTTCGATGATTGAACGAACCGATCTAATAGCATTAGGCCCATATCAAATGAGCCATGTCTGGATGGCTGTCTTCGCCAACGGAGCCGCAAAATGCAAAATCAAGGCATGCGAAGAGCTTGAGATCAAGCAAAAAAGGTGCCTCGTGATTGTTCCAACCAAGGACGAAATCAAGATGAAGCTTGTGTGGCTACCACCTCAGCTTCCAGACAGTGAAATCAAGAAGGTGTTGGAACCGTTTGGAACGGTCAAAGATATAACAAGAGAGAAGTGGAGATTTTCAGATCTCGAAGAAACAGACACCCTGACCCGAATAGTGACCCTCGCCCTCAAAGACCATCTCACGGTTGACAAGGTCCCACACACGCTGAACATCTACGGAGTGAACACCCTGGTGGTCATTCCCAGACGACCTCCGCTCTGCCTGCGCTGCAAAGCGATTGGCCATATCCGCAGGCAGTGCTCGACCCCCCGCTGCACGCAGTGCTGGCGATTTGGCCATTCGACCGAGGAATGCATTGTTACCTATGCATCTAAGCTACAAGGTAACGCCTCTTCAGTGGCTGATGTGAGCGAGCACATCATGGACGTCGATGAGATGTTCACGAAAGACTTGCAACCAATGGGCGAGTCTCAGGAATCCCACGAAAATACCTCCAGTTCAGGTGAAGGGCCCTCGGGTCAACATGATGAAGCACCCAAGCCTAGTCGGGAAGAGGTCTTAACGCAAGAAACGCCAACTAGAACCAAGGACGACAGCTCAACCAACAAAGCCAAGGAGGCAAGAAAGTTGTCCATCCAATCAACTTCGCCTACTTCGAATGAGGGAAAAGACGAGAGGACGACCAAGAAGGCGAAGGTGGACACAAGTGAAGCCCTTCTGATTGAGGAACCTTGCTGCTCTAAAGATGCCCTCGTCGTTAGTGAAGATGAACGAGGGCGCGTGGACTTGCAAGAACAGCGGGGAAAGTCGAAGTTTAAGGAACGGAAAAAGACAACCTAACCCGATCAGAAGCCAACGTGTAAATGACCACAGTCAACCTTGGCACCACCCAGACGAGTACTTTCACCATATGCTCACTTAACGTTCGAGGTATAAATTCGCGCAAAAAACAATATCAGCTGTTTCGGTTTTTAGAACCGCACAACATCGACATAGTAGCACTCCAAGAGACAAAAGTTTCTGAAGGAAATGTTCTGTTCTCGGCAAACACCCTATGGGCAAGCTCATACGACATCTACCACTGCCCAGCAATTGATTATTCTGCTGGATGTGCGCTCTTGTTTCGAAAAGGTTTTGACTATCGAATGTGCAGTTTAATCGAAGGTGCGGATGCAGGAAGGCTCCTAGTTGCTAATGCCCTTATACAAGGAAACCCCTGCCGCATAGTCGTTGTTTACGCGTACAATGACCAAGCGCAAAGAGAAAACTTATTTAATCAAGTAAGGATACATGCTGATACCAGATTCGATGTTATTATGCTCGGAGATTTTAACTGTGTTTTGCATGTCAAGGACAGAATTCCGAACAAGAAAATTATGGACCCAAGTGTAGACGTTCTCCGAGCTCTGGTTAGGGATTGCGACCTTATAGATGTTTGCACAACACAGAACGTTCTTCAATACACACACTTTCAGGGTTCATCACATGCGCGTTTGGACCGAATCTACGTACCTGGTTCGGCTAGTAGAGCACTTAGTAACTACAATGTGATCCCTACACATTTTTCAGATCATTGCCTGGTCATTGTCAGCGTAGGTTCGGATCGAAAAAGAAGAAAGGAAAGACCGCAGTCATGGGAATGTTGGAAAATGAATGAAACATTGTTAGGAGATAATGAATTTCAAAATGCAGTAGAAGGTCTCATACATGACCTTGAACAAGTCAAAACCGGGTGGTGCCAAAGTTGGGATCTGTTTAAAATGAGGATACGGGAACAAGCGATTGAGAGGTCATCGATAATTAGGTATTATGAAAAAAAAGAAGAGAATCGCTTAAATGGAGACCTCTTATACCTATACAATCTTGAATGCCAGCAGCCAGGGATGTATAAAAATGAAATCAAAAACATTAAGAAACAAATCGAAGATTACGACAAAAAGCGCTATGAAGGAGCTGCTGTGAGGACTCGCACCCTACAACTAATTGAAGGTGAACAGCCCACGAAAAGAAACATTCATGCTGAACGAGAGTACGTCCGAAAAAAGTCAGTGTCAGTGATAAAACTAAATGGTCAAGAATTGACAAACGAAAACGATATTCAGAATGCATTCGTCTCTCATTACGCCGATCTTTTTGCAACAAGTAATAAGTCTCCCCATCCACGGCTGCGGGAAATAATAGCAAAATTGCCCAGCTTAGAAAATGAAACGAAGGAAAAACTAAATTCTCCCCTTGATATACAGGAGATTACGCAAAACATCACCGAAATGAAAAGTAATAAAGCTCCCGGTCCTGATGGATTGCCTGCAAGCGTTTATAAAAAATGGAAGGAAAGACTAACACCAATTCTTTGCAACGTTTTCAAAGAATCTTACGCCGAGGATACCTTGCCACTGTCATTTCGGAAGGCACATACCATACTTATTCCTAAATTCAAGGACCCAATCAAGCTGCAAAGTGTTGAAGGCTACCGACCTATCAGTCTCCTGAACTGTGACTACAAGATTTTGGCTCGAGTGCTGGCTGGAAGACTTCAAACAGTAATAAGTCGAGTCGTCGGTGATCATCAGACATGTTCCATCAAGGGAAGAAACATACAAACTAATCTCCACACCGTACGATCAATGTTGGAGATATGCCAACGTACACAAGACTCTGCAGCTATATTGCAACTCGACCTCGCAAAAGCGTTCGACAGAGTGGACCACTATTTTCTTTTTGCGCTCTTAAAGCACCTAAATATTGGCGAAATTATTGAAAAAGGCGTAAAGCTTTGTTACAAGGACATATCGACAAGATTACTTCTAAACGGATCTCTGACAAAATCTATACTAGTTCGAAGGTCGGTACGCCAAGGTTGTCCACTCTCGCCGCTACTCTTCAATATCTACCTAGAGCCTCTCTGCAGAAACATCATCAATGACAAAGACATACAAGGGTTTCGCCTTCATTCGTGCGAAGTCAAACTCCTGGCTTACGCGGACGACTTGGTCCTGATTTGCTCCAACAAACCAAGCATCGTAACAGCGATGTCACATGTCGACGACTACTGCCCAGTGTCTGGTGCTTTGGTGAATAAGGATAAAAGTAGTGGTTCGTGGTGCGGGGAGTGGGGTACAACACCTGCCAAGTTCGTCGACATCGAGTGGACAACGAGCAAGCCGCAGCTTTTAGGTGTGCCACTGAATGTCATGGACAATCCGAAACCCATGTGGGATTCTTTAGAAACCAAAGTCAAGTCAGCCGTTCGTATATGGAAGCTAAGATACCTTTCCACGTTTGGCAAAGTTGCCGTTTGCAATATATTTCTTTTGTCAAAATTAACATACATTCTTCAGGTCATGCACTGTTCTAGACTTACAGTTAACAGGTTTAACAGGATTTTTGCAATGTTTATTTGGAATTCAACGTACGAGCCCATGCGGAGATCAAACCTCTTCCGACGAACGGAGGACGGCGGCCTAGGTCTTGGGCATATCTTTGTTAGGCAGTTAATGGCGAGATGGAAATTTTATCGAACACCACAGCACCCGTTTCTAGAAACGTGTAAAACATATTTCTTATCAAAGTACACAGGAGCAGCAGTAAATACAGAGTCATCGAGCAAAACGATCACTTTACGCGGCTTCTACAAAGAGGTAGCAGACACCATTGATTTTCTTAGAGCACGGTTTACCGGTGACTTCTTAGAGAGATGTTCCAAGAAGGAGTTACTTAAATGTCTACTAGCTTCTTTGTTTCCAGATCCACTGTACCGATTGGGTGTATTTGCTGCTCCCCCTAACTGCGAAACTGATGTTTTAAAAAGAGTCAAACGCTTGCCCATTCCACCGAAGTGCAAGTCGTTCTTTTTTCGCTTTCACTCGCGGACAATACCTGTAAAGGAGTGGCGAGAGTCACGGGGTTTTGACGTATTTTGGAGCACAAACTGCAGGCTCTGCAAAACAACTGAGACATTCACCCATGCATTTGTGCTCTGTGTTGATGCAGTCTTCTTCTGGGACGTTTTCAAGAGGACAGTGAAAAAAGACTTTGAAGTCGAAGAAAGTAATTTCCGTTACCTACATTTTGGAGACCAGTTAGATACGGTTCTCGACACATTAGTTGTGATAGGTTTATATAGCCTGTGGAAGACACGGAAAGTTGATACGGACGGAGGGGTTGCCAAACCGTCTTGGGTTAACTTTAAGAATATTGCCACATTCGTTTGTCAGAGCATGCTAGCGTGCTGCGAAGATAATGAAGAATGGAAACAAGCCATAGAAGGCATCAGTCGTTCGCCTGACGTCATATGAGTCTGCGTCACTAGACCAGGATTTTAACACTTTAGGGCCCTCTTTGCCAACTCCCTGTAGAGGAAAACTGAAGTATGCTGTACATCCTTTGTTTCCAACTATTTCCGAGCTTTCTAATATTTCTAGTAACACTCTCCTTGTATAGGTTGACAACCGTTCAATTCTTTTGTGTCTTTGACGCTTTGTACATAATGTAAATTGTATATAGTGTTCTCGTGTATATACCCATGTAAATAAACACTTTTGAAAAAAAAAAAAAGAAAAAAAAAAAAAAAAAAAAGAAAACCATGGGTATATACCCATGTACATGGGTATATACCCATGGGTATATACCCATGGGTATATACATGGGTACATACCCATGTATATACCCATGTAAAAAAAAAAAGAAAAAAAAAAAAAAAAAAAAAAGAACCCGCCCGTGGCGCAGGGGTAGCGCGTCGGCATACGGAACGATAGGTCGCTGGTTCGACTCCCCTTTGGGAGAAGGAAGAAAACTTTTTTTTGTGTGTTTTTTTTTGTGTTTTTATTTATTTTTATTATATCTATGAGGGTGGCGGTGGTGTTGAAAACTTTAATTCAGTCTAAAACCCCTGCGAAGCTGCTTCGTTAACGACCGCCCTGGTCCAAAAGGGTTCTATACTTCGTTTCAGCTTCGGTCCGAGCGCGGCCGATGTTATAAGCCGAAGGGCCAATCAAACAACGCAAAAAGCGCAGCGTCATGGTGTGCTCTCTGCGCTTGATACGACTAGCCGGCGGAGGAATGCGCACAGGGAGACGGCGAATACCGGCTGGTATTGCAGAGAGCACGCCATGACGTTGTGTCTCTTTCGCTGTCTGATTGGCCCTTCGGCTCATAACAGCGGCCGCGCTCGGACCGAAGCTGAAACGAAGTATAGTGCAGCTGAATACTGAATAATGCAGGTTTTTCTACCTTTCGATCGTGTCGCCGGTTTTAGCACCTTTCGTGACTCGACGTGTTTCCGCTCAAGAACTTTTAAGGTCGTCTGTATGACGAGACATATAAGGCTTTTCCTTAATAAAAAAAATCACATCAACCCATTGACCACGCGGCTGCGGCCCATCATATATCATAGGCGAGATTCAACGACAGCTTTTTTTATCGCGACATAGCCTCAAATCGCCTATTTTGTAGCTGCAAAGTTTTTTATTATTTATTATTTATTTATTTATTTAGGAATACTGCAGGCCAATTGCGGCCCAAGCAGGATTGGGGTTTACAAAAGTTAAGTAAAAAAAGAAAAAACGCAACACCAGGTAATCCGTAAAATGGGAGAGGGGAACAGGGGAAAAGTATGCAAAAATTGTAATAAAGCACATGTATAGTCGGTTACAAGTCAAGAAGGTAGGAGAAGCTCCTCCCACAAGTGTGATGCGCCCGTTTCCAATCTCTCCGCAGTCGAAAGAAGAGTTCACTGGAAACGCTCCTTGTTCCGCTTCAATGGATTCCCACTCGTCTCCGATCCCACTTTTTAAGAAAGCGACCTTTGCATTCATCGGAGAGGGAACCGAGCCCCTGAAAGCAGCCTTTGTATCCATCGGGGGGGAAGCTAATCCCCGAAAGTCGTATTTGTTTCCGTCGGTGGGGGAGAACTCTAATCTCCCTCTCGTGGCTTCCACAATGCTAAGTCAAAGTAGAAAAATAAAGCAAATATGTACAGAAAGGCAAGACCCTCCTCGCGCGTTGGCCGCGACGTCAAGGAAACGGTGGGACGCTATTGGATGCGGAGGTGGCGGAGGGATATCTGATTCCCTTTGAGGGGCATTTGCCCCTACCTTCTTAACCTGTAACTGACTATTAGCCCCGAGAGCGAACACAAGCGTCGCTGCGGTCGCCGCGCCCTGATTGGGTGAGGTGTACCGTGACGTCGGGGTGAGGACTCCGCTCCGCGGTCTCGCATCGGTTCGCTTCCCAGCACCGGTTTCCTGGTTTGGCGCTGTGTGCCGCAAGCTCTACGAGGAGCTGGACATTCATTTACCCGGTGTACAAGACGTTGAGTTAGGCCGATATTGACGTGCTTCCGTACATTTTGTAAGCCTGCTTGCCCCTTTTACCTTTAAAATTGGGTGACAAATCCCGAAAGCTATCGGCGGAGGCAATTCGGCCGATGAGCCTCCCCGTCCGTCCACACGACACAAGGCAATCGTTCGAGGGGTCGGTGAAGCGGTGGCGCAAGTGTTTCAGACGCTGGAATTCTATTCCTTGCATGTTCATGATTTAGGACGATATTACATCCCGCTTTCAAGGCATCTGAAGCGGCCTTTATATCATGGGCCTTTGGGTGGTCGGCAAATTAACTCGCGACCCCGACTCTGCGCTGCCACCCTGCATGCGCTGATTCGCAGATGTTTTTAAAGGACCTGCGTCTGACGATCTTTGAAGTGCTCGTGGAACAGGGTTGTTTCACATAAATGTAGTTTTTCGTGAATTAATTATATAGTTTATACACGTATGCAGGCATATTTCTTAAACGATGCACAATTACTGAAAATTAGTTTGTATGGTAGCAACGAAAACTGCCGAATTGCCCCCATTTGCCTGTATGATATGTATTGTACTGCCCAAAATATGCTGAGCAATGGTGCCGTAATTTGGAATGTTTATATTTTTTCTGACATTCTTTTTTCCAGCATTCGGAAAATACACCGTTTAGTCTGAATTGTCATTTCCAATTAAAAGAGACACTGCTGCAGGTCTCCAAAAGCTTCCTCAGCCAACAAACTCCCTACAGCTGGACTCTCTGACAACAGAGGAAAACAGGAGTAAAAGCAAGCATTCGAACGTCTGTCCAGTGGTAGATGCCGCACTAGTAGCAGAAAATGTGGAACCTGTGAAGGGCGACAGTCTGCGTGAGAAAAGCTTCTGGTATTTTAGCTTCAAGACAATTCGATTTAAGTAAAATCTAAATTTTAGGGCTTAGGGACTAATAACGAGCTAGACACCTTCGCTTTCGTTTGTTATACATTACTTGAGGGTTGATATAAACGAGTCCACAGATACCACCCGTGTTGTCCATTGAAATACTATCCTAATCCAGCAAAGGCCTAATGCGAGCAATGTATATAATAAATGTTCCTTGTTTTTTTGTTTTTTTTTACTTTGCTCCTGCACTTGGGCTGTCTTACTTGTGATTCTCTCCCCATGGCCCAGACTGTATTTAGCATGTTGCTCGAGCAGCATGCAGCTTTTCTGTTTCGGCTATCTTGTTTAAAAACAGAGATACAAAAAAAATAGTATACATAACCTGTCAATTCATTCAGACCATCAGCAGCATTTATTGTGCGAGATGTAAGTCTATAGTGATGCTCCTGAAACTGTGGCCATATTTTCTTTATTTTCATATGCCAGCTGTGATTAATGCGTTGCCTGCCCTGTCAACCATGCTTAAAATGTTGGTTGACGTTTCGCCTGTAGCAACAGGCCATACCTTAATAAAAACACATATAAAAATTTACACTTCCTACGAAAAACACGCCAAAAAAATTAAATAGATACGAGCGCGCCGACAGCTAGCGTCGTCACAGCCTCCACAGGGCAAGCGGGGCGAGTCGGGGAAAAATTCTCTCCTCGCCGTGACGTCACCCCGGTTCGCCATAAGGGGGCGCCACGCGAACTTCTCGGGGCTAATAGTAGCTCACAACAAAGTTGGGAGGAGTGGCGGTAGTGGGGAACAGGAAAATAAAACACAATGCAAAAAAGTTACACATCAAACAAACGCTCAATCGACTCCAAAACATTGTCAGATATAAATATGTGATAAGGTAGGTTGTTCCATTCTGTTATGGTTCTGGGAAAGAAGGAGTATTTAAATGCATTTGTTCGAGCGAATACTGGAGTTATTTTATGCGGATGGTCATGCCTTGTGTGCCTAGTCGAGGATGGGTGAAGAAAGGACGACGATTCAAGCCGGAGTTTTTTAAACCAGAGTTGATAAAGAAATTTTAGTCTAGCTACCTTCCTTCGTGATTCAAGAGAGATGATGTTGTTACTTTGAATTAAGGCAGCAGGTGAGTCATGCGGGTGGTAGCGATTAAATATAAAACGAGGCTGCTTGCTTTTGAACATCTTCCAGTATCTTGATATCTTTTTTTGTGAATGGATCCCAGACTGTACAGGCGTATTCTAACTTTGTTCTTCTCAATGTGTTATAGGCTAAAAGTTTTACATGAGAAGGCACGTGCTTAAGCTTGTGCCTTATCATACCTAGTTTTCGACGGGCAGCTGCACAAACGTGTTCAATGTGTGAGGACCAAGATAAGTTGCTAGAAATTGTAATACCAAGATATTTAAAGCTCATCGTCCGAGAGATGTAGTTATCACCAATAAAGTATTCATACTGATGAGAGGACTTTTTGTTAGTGATGCGCATGTACAAGGACTTTTCTTGGTTAAGCTTCATCTCCCAACGATCGCACCAGCTAGAAACTGCATTAAGACTTTCGTTCAGAACAACTTGGTCCCTAGTAGAGTTAATATCCTTGAACAATAGACAGTCGTCCGCAAATAAACGAATACTCACGCTTTTATCTATACAAAAAGTGAGGTCATTAATAAAAATTGAAAAAAGAAGAGGGCCAAGGACACTCCCTTGCGGAACACCCGAAATTACAGGAAGAGGATCAGAATGGTGACCGACTACATCGACGAATTGTTTTCGCATTTGAAGATAAGCTGAAATCCATTGAACAACTGTGCTGGGAAGGCCAATCTCATTTAGTTTGTATATAAGACCGGAATGAGGAACTCTGTCGAAGGCTTTGCTAAAATCAAGGAAGATGACGTCGACTTGACCAGGCCTATCTACTATAGAAGCAAAAGAATGACTAGTTGAAATGAGCTGAGTAGTAGTAGAAAGTCCCTTTCGGAACCCATGCTGAAAAGGCGAGATTATTTCATGTTTATCGAGGAAATCATTGATGTAATTAGAAATTATATGTTCCAGTAGTTTGCACGAAGAGCTGGTAAGTGAAATTGGGCGATAATTTGTTACCATCGTACGGTCTCCTTTTTTAAAAACGGGTACAACCCGAGCAATTCGCCAATCTGAGGGAACAACGCCGCATGAAAATGACATCTGGAAGATAACAACAAGGAATCTAGAAGTTGCGGAGCCTCCTCGACTTTGGGCCGCTCATTCAGCGAGGCGGTGGCGCATTCCCCCGACTATTTAACCTTCGAGCAAAGTAAAGCAAAGCAATGGCCGCGCGGTCTGTTTGGAAGCTGAACTTAATTGCCGCCGCGACCGTCCGATGCGCACAACGGTTGCGGGGCTCGGGGGGTGCCGTGTCTATAAAAATTAATGTGTCGACGAAAAGTCTGTCCACCTTCCGTTGGTAATGGAAGGCGTAGATGAAGCATCTGCGAAACGATGAACCCTACCGTGAGTACGGGTTTCCACGGTGCGTGATTGCAGACGAACGCACAGTTGCCGGTGAATCGGGGACTCAGTGAGTAAAGACAAATCGCGTGACATAGTTGTGTCAGCACCTCGCGAGCCCGCGATTCATCACACGCTGGCAAATATGTCGCGACCCATATATCAATTGTTGTTAAACGCCTCTGACGGCGCCGTCAGAATACCGCGAGCAACAATTAATCAAGCACTTTTGATAAACATTGTGCGCAAAGAAAGTACCAACGGCCGGGAAATAAGGCGCTTTTGATGGAACCGAAGTGAAACATAAATCTTCTGACGACCATTAGACCACCTCTGACAGCCCATCAAGAGTGTCCAACAGACCATTAGGCGCCGTCAGGAACTTCTGACGGACCATCTAAACGCATCTGATGGTCTATCAGGACAGTCGGATGGTGCGTCAAGAATGGGCTGATGGTCCATCAGACTTTCTTGATGGTCCATCAGACCTTCTTGATGGTCCATCAGACCTTCTTGATGGTCCATCAGACCTTCTTGATGGTCCATCAGGAAGCCTGATGGGCCATCAAAGAAGCCTAATGGTCCATCAGCACAGCCGGATGGTGCGTCAAGAATGGGCTGATGGTCCATCAGACTTTCTTGATGGTCCATCAGACCTTCTTGATGGTCCATCAGGAAGCCTGATGGGCCATCAAAGAAGTCTAATGGTCCATCAGGAAAGTCAGATGGTCCGTCAGGAATGGGCTGATGGTTCATCAGGAGTGGGCTGATGGTCCATCAGACTTCTTTGATGGTCCATCAGGAAACCTGATGGACCATCAGAAAAGTCTGATGGACCATCAAGAAACTCTGATGGTCCATCAGGAAAACCTGATGGTCTTTTCGATCGGGAAGGAAAGCAGGAAAGGATGAGATGGGGCGAGAGGGTCCATCTCGAACCGCGACGATCGGTGGCGACTCGCAAGAGCGCATGTGCTGCGTTTTCGCGTGGCGAAGGATAAGGCAGGAGGAAAGGCGGAAGCGTTTGCAGACGATAGACACTTCGTCAGCTCCTCGCAGTTCCTCTTGCAAACGCTGCCCCTAAACCACGGTGTAGGAAGGCCCTTTAGGTGTGGAGACTCCTCTCCTCGCCCCGTCGGAGCGGCGAACACATCACGTCTCCTCCTTTCCTATGTTTTCTCCGCCTGCCCCTAGAGGGCGCCAAAACGCTCAGGCCGTTCGGTCGCCGGCCCTCCGCCGGAACGTGGGCTAAGTCACCCATTGCTTACACCGCCTCTAATTGTTTCCAACCTTTTTTAAATTTTTTTTCAATGGTGAACCGAGCGTAAAAGAAATGTAAAAACCAAAGATCCAAAGCCAAACATTAGAATGAATGCGCCGACTGCTCTCCAGTCTGGGGAAACGTAAACATTTTAGAGAAAGAAAACAACGACATGAAAATATTAGTAAACGAGATGATCAGGATAAAGACGTCTGCCGAATGGATCAGTCATATGCTCGGTCGTTGTTCTCTCCAAATTGAAGGAGCCTCGTAGGGGATTATCTTCCATACGGTAGACGCAGACACAACAGACTGCCCATCTGTTCAGGGTCGGATTCTGTCTGGCGTTCTCGTGGAATGCAGACGCCTCCGCGGAAGGCAGACGCTTCTCCGGTTTCGGTCGAACGTGCAAAAGGATGGCATGAAAATGCGGCAGGACTGCAAAGGAAAAAAACCGAGATGCAAAGAAGCAGTCTCGAGAAAAGAAAAAAGGGTCCCGACTGTGCGACTCGTAATGTGGAAAAGAACTCCAAAAGCAGCTATAGTGTGCCATACATTAAACAATGTTTTAACCGCGGTTTTTTTACAGCGATTTTTTTAAAGTTCGTAATGATATTATTATTATACTTATATCAGAAGTGCCATTAATAAAACCGGTTTGCTTTACTGGACGAGTGTGGTTACTATAAACCTTTGCTGCAATCTGCTACATGCAAATGTAAGTGTACTAACAAATTGAACCTTTCAAAGAATATTGCTTTTATTACCTCTGCGTCCAAAATGTGTGAGTTCGTGCCAATTCGGCCAGCAGTTCAATTTAGCAAGACTCAAAGGCTGCCTTAAAATGTAAAAGAATAATCGCGTTAGCTGCCCCACATGTTGAAAAAAAAACATTTTTGTTTTTTTAGTAGTCCAGTCGAATCAACGGTAATTTGCGAACCCGATATATACATATATATATATATTTAGAAAAGTCATGTGAACGGTGCTTAAAGCAATTCAGTTCTTTATTATCCTTTAACAAGGTTTGTGTTAATCATTCTTTATTTTTGTGCATTTTTTTTTCTTTCGGTCGCACTCAAGTTTTCGTTTACCTGCGCTACGATCAGAGTTTATTCATTTTACAAACGCTTCCCGACGTTACTATTGCACTACTGAGGAAACAAACGACGGAATGTAAGCTAGGCTAGAAATTATCTACGGGAGAGGGATATTTCTTTTTCACTCGTAGACCGCCGCGTCGGCTCGTATTAGGGAGTTACTCTTGTTTGTCCGTCTCCCATTTTTTGGGTTATGAAAACTTCAGTGTGCTGAGAGAGATGATAGTTGAATGGCCTCACCTACATACCACATCGTACGCGAACCCGTAGCCACCGGAAAGCAAGATGCACGCCGAGCAGGCAGCTAGCACAGGCGGCCCGGTGCGCTGGCGGATGGCCTGAAACTTACGGCGCCATCTGGGGGTGGCTCCGTGAAGCCAAGCGCGCGGGGTGTCATTATCTGGTCGCGGCGGAGAGCGGAATCTCCATACCTAAAGAGCCTTCCTACACCGTGCTCTAAACCACGTGACCCCGCTCGAGCAGAAGGAAACTCTTTGTGGCTCTCTATCACCGAGACCGCTGGTCCGCCAGGCCGTCGATGCTTTGGCGAAGCAGGGCTTTTCCGATTTGCGGATGCCGGGAATGTCCGTGCCTCCGCGACTCTGCGCCTTGACGCACGCATTAGCCAAAAACTCGACGAGAAATTAAAGGGACACTGACACCCCCGCTCCCCCCATTTTTTTGAGCGCAGCCCTTAGGCGCCCGTTTCCGGCTTGAGCGGCGTCGTCGTCGCCGTCGCCGTTGCTGTCGCCGCCGGCGTAACCACGACCCCCCCCCCCCCCCCCCCCCCCGAGGACCTCGGAAGGACCTCGGGTTCCTTCGGGAGGACCTCGGGAGGACCTCCGGAGGACCCGGGTACCTTCGGTAACCTCGGGGAGGGGGGGGGGTCATGTGACCCCCCCCCCTCCCTGCAAAATTTGTTTTTTTCTGTAGACTTTTTGATACGTACTTTAGCTGTTTAATATGTTATATCGCACAGTCATCCCTCCTCTCGCAAAAATTGGGGCAGTTAGTTGGACGACAACGCGCTGTACATCCAACTAAAGTTTTCGGGTGCCGTATGTGTGACAAGGGGTGTAAGACTATGCCCTCTTTTTGGAGTGTATTTACATCAATGCTTGTGCAAGGACCCTTTGTGTTACAGATAGGATTTAGTTCATACCCACTATCACATTGGAGGAAAAGACGGGCTGTCTCAAGGGCGCCGCCTCGCCACGGAGCAAGTGTGTCGGTTTGTTTCCATTTCGGACAAACGCCGTGAGGTGGCGCGCTATGATGGGAGCTCAAGGAACCGTCCTTGTTCGAACGCAAGTTTTTAAAAAAGCGAGGCCCTCGACCGCGCTTGATTACGGCGCCCCAACCCGACAGTGGCTCTGGACGCGCGACCATTCGAAAACGTCACTACGCAGAGGGTTCAATGGGGTACAGTCTTTTGGGCGAAACTTTACAAAGCGTCGGGAATCAGTCTGTTTCCCACCACATGAAGTTCGAGTTGCCCGGCTTACCATAATCAGAAACATAACAATCATACGTATCAAGATCAAGGGCTCATTCTAGTCACGACATATTTTTTGCCTTTGTTGTGAGCTTTTGCTCTAGTAATGTGATATTGTTTGTCTTCAGTATGTATCGTAACAGTGCTACATCTACGGCTTGCAAACATGGCCATGTAATAATGCGAGGGATGTTTTTTTTTCTTTCTCTTCAGTCTCCGACGAGCCTCGTCGGAGACTGAAGAGAAAGAAAAAAAAAAGACATGCCTCGTTTATTACATTACAGTTGGGAAAAAGCAAACAAGAGGGGTTGAATACAATTGATACACATCAAATTTAGATACAAACTGCTGATACTTCTCCGTGCAATCACCGCATATATTTAGGTAATTATTATTACGTGGTACAATTGTTTTAATGTTCTCCTTAAGAAAGGTTACCAACTGGATTCTTAGCAATTCCTTTACGCGTTCCACAAGACCGTCGGTCGTCATAGGTGCTCTTGCCTGACCCCCATCATGAGGTGCGTAAATTCGTCTTCGTCAAAATAATATACAGTTTTCTCTATTCCCATTGCGTGTCCGTGGCGACTCACGCTCTCGTCGGCGCGGGACGGAATGACTGAACCCAGGCGCAAGTTTATCGGATTGAAGGCACTCAAACGTCTGTTCCGTTTCATGATAAGTGCCTAAATCTGGGGCGTGATTTTATGAAGGAGTAGCTACAGGATGTTCCTTAACTTAGTGTATGCTAAAACATATTTTTTATCAATCTTGGTTTTTTCATTAAGTTTATTGCAAGTGAAACAAAAATGCACACAAAAAAGAGCCCTTGTGTTTGCTAAACCTACTACGAAACCGTTTACTAAAGCGCTTACTAAAATAAGTCGCGTGTCAACGTTCTCGCAGAGCATGGATGTAGTCGATCATCGCGTTAATACACGATAGGCAGCGAAAACCGAAATGGAGGTAAACAACGACCCGCGAAAATGCCACCTGGCATATTCGCGGAAGGATGTTATTCTTCAAGATTAGCTTTTACCCCCTCACCCCCCCCCCCCCCCCCCCCGTCCATCCGTTAGCATTTTTCCAAGTGAAAAGCTATGGAAACTCCCGCGTAGTTAGTTTCCAAAGAAACGAAGCCCTCCGCGTCCCCCCACCCTCCTCCTCTTTCTTCTCCTTAGACTTTCAACCCCACTTGAGTCCCCCCTCTCGTCCCGCCTTCGACCAACCCGTTTAATCCTTATGTTTGGATTGGAGTAGACTTCCTTGGAGCCGCAGTGCATTCACCGTCGAGATGGCGGTTCCTCCTATGGCAAACTAATCAAGGGGTTCCTATTTATAGTGAAGTAAATTGGAGTCCTTCCAATTAGCGAGGGTCGGCGCCTGGCTGAACAACTCCTTTCCCTCGGGGTAAGAGGGCACTCGTTGTTATGCTGATTGAGTCCGAGACGGAAGCAACCGAACGGGACGCCAACGCGCACACATAAAGGCACCTCAAGGCCGCGCTTCCACCGCTCGTATATACAAAAGTCATGCCGTGTTCGCTCCACACATGATGGTGGAATCATTTGCGGGCTCGCGTCAATCAAACCATGTTTGCTTCATAGATATATGTATGCTGCAAACATGCCTGCAGATATTTCTTGTATGGCCAACCATAGTATCTTCATACTCACAAAGCCTGACAGTTCGACAACGGAGCCATAGAGTGCCCGGTCGCAGATTTTGAGCGTGAGGACCTGGTATCACAGAGCATCAAGGAGCCATTTCTCGGGAAACCTGGACGTCAGCGCACAGCTTTTGCAGCGGCAAGGCCCCGAAACACACTTGTTCGCCCGGGAGAAGTGTCTTTCGGCGTCTCGCCGCAGCGGGGCGCCAGTCAATTCAATTCAATGTTTATTTGATAAGTTGAAGAGTTTGGTCCCCTATCCTGGGACCGGCTACTTCAGATCAACTAATGTACAGTATGAATGACGTATAACATCGAAATATAAAATCATAACACCATGAATAATACTCTCGGTTGCCGTACACGCACAAAAAAAAATACACGGTGAGAGAAGCGATTACGCAATAAAAACATATGTACATATGTACAATAGATTACTGTAACATAGTAATAAACTTACTATAAAAAACGCAGTTATCTTTTAAGGGCGCGTTGTGCGTGTTTTGACCTTCGTATGATACCTAATATCTGTAAACTATCTTTGTGTCAGTAAAAAAATCACGTGGCTGTCCTTCCATCCGTTGTCTGCCGCTCTACCTTATCCATTTCGCCGGCCGCTGCTCGTAGCGATCTGCCAGGCTTTGTCAGTATATAGGAGGTTGTGGGCCAACGTAACATGACCGTCGGACAAGGAAGACACACATCTCAAACTGTGTTTTCAAAATCTCTTCTACGTTGGAACCACGTGACTCTCTACTTCATCGCATGCGATAGAAATATCGACGCGCATCTTAACGTACTGAATAGCCAGCACTTTCATGGACCAGCACTCTGTGGGACCGTTCACCTATTAGTAGGGTGTGTATTTTCCGGTTTTAACCGAAAACACCGATAAACATCCGTCGGTGACGAAAATATAAGATCGGTTAAAACCGAAAAACACCGGTGGTTGGATATTTTCACCCTGGTTAAAACCGAAAGACACCGGTCGTTGCATGTTTCCGACATAGCGAAACCATTTTCCCATAGAGGTTCGTCAAACGTGTTATGTCGTGGATCCTGCATTCTTCCAGTGTTTCTACATGGCTTGCGCGTGGAATCAGCCCGCCCTCCTTTCTGGGGGTCAAAAGCGTCTAGTGAACGCAGTGGAAGCTGAGCTCTCACACGCCTTTCCCCTATTGTGTCTCCCATGGCCCCCTTTTGTGGAAAAATGAACGCAGTGGAGGGTAGGCTCTCACGTGCCCTTTCCCCATTATGTCTGGCCAAGTGATGTCGGTGCAAGCCATGTATTCAGAGGTTGCTGTGGTTCCTGGAAGACACTACCAACGTCCGTGTCGTACAGGAGTGTGCGTTTTCATAATTGCGGGTTGTGAACCACAAGGAACGTGCTGGCATGACGGATGCAAGCCTCTCGAAGTATGCTTGCATCTACTATAATGACCAAGTGTGAGAAATAGATGCTTCCTAGAGAAGAAGTGTATGAAATATGTGAATAAATGTTAGCACTCTGTCTGTGATCAATAGCATTTTTTTCCACCGATAATCACCGATTTTAGCCTAGTCGTGAGACGTTCCACCGAAATACACCGATGTTTTGAAAATAAATAAACACCGAAAAACATCCGCCGATTTTTCTCACAAATAAACTCCGGAAAGTACACACCCTACCTATAAATAGGTTTCACGTGGCGCACTCTCATGGACACTACTAGCTATAACACGGCAGCCGTGGCAGTTCCGTACGCCCAGCGCCCCGTGGCAGGCGCGCTCCAAAACACCGCGCCTACCCCCCCCCCCCCCCCCCCCCCCACCACATGCGGCTGAATTACCCTTCTGTAGCAGCGTGGCGCTGCAAGTCACGGCGCACCACGGCGCATCGGCTGTGCGCACCCCGGTCACGGATGTCACGTGACAAGCGCCTATAAGTATAGCACGGTCAATAAAGAAGCCCTCTTTGCCCGTTGGAATGTCGTCTGCTCAAGTTATCACATTGGCGACGAGGATGACAACGCACCCGCGCTGCCCAGCGGAAGCGTCGCAGACGGCAGCAGACGAGCACCATACGAGCGGGGCCAACTGAACGGACAGCGACAGCCAAAGCAGCGCAGTCATCGCATCTCAAGCGGGCGACGGACGGAGCGGACACGACGGACGGAAGCCAGCAACCGATAAGTACACCGTCGGTTTGCCGAAATATGGCACCTCTTGGAAAGCTTGACGAATACGACGAAAAACAACAGAATTTTGACACGTATTTAGAGCGTTTCGAGCACTTCGTTAGCGCAAACGACATCAAACCAGAAAAGAAGCTAGCGGTGTTCTTGACCGTTATAGGACCTCGAGCTTACGAAGTTCTGAAAAGCTTGGTCGTACCGGCAGTACCGGGAGATAAGTCGTTCGAAGAAGTGAAAGTTTTGCTGAAAAACCACTATAGCCCGAAGAGCTCGGTCATAGCGGAAAGGTGCAAATTCAACAGACGTGTACAAGAGGAACAGGAGAGCGTTGAAGATTTCATTGTAGCGCTAAAGCATTTGGCAAGGAAGTGTGACTTTGGCCAGTTTCTGCAAGATTCTCTGAGGGACAGGCTTGTGGCGGGAATACGGCGCGAAGAAACGCAACGTGCGCTATTCGCCGAAGAAAGCTTAACCTTCGAAAGGGCATGCAAGATCTCATTGGATCAAGAGCAGGCGGCACGACAGACAGCGTTACTACACGCCGGAAGCAAAGACGCGTCGTTGAACGAGATAAGAGCGAACCAGAAAGATAACGTCAATAAGCGTGACGTTCGAAAACACAAGCAAAGCAAGAAGTCTTGCGAAAGATGTGGAAGGGCGCATGCGGCAAGCAAATGTTGGTACAAGAATGCTACGTGTCACAAGTGTGGCAAGTTAGGCCATTTGCAAAAAGTGTGCTCGAACGAGAAAAAGGGACCCAAGAACGCGAATGCAGTGGACTGCTCGGAGGACGATTCAGAACTGGACGTCTATCACTGCCTTAACACGGTGCGTTCGGGTTATGAAGTGAAAGTCAATGTTGAAGGGGCGGACGTTTTCATGCAAATTGATACAGGAGCGGCTGTAACAATTGTTCCTGAAAGTGTTGCGAAAACCGTGTTCCCTTATGTCAAGTGTGAGCCATCTCGGGTAAACCTAAAAACGTACACGGGTGAACGAATCCCGGTAAAAGGGCAATGTGACGTTTCCGTCACATACGAAAACCAGACTTTGAAACTGCCCGTTATCGTCGTCGATAACCAAGGCAAGAAATTGCCGTTGCTCATGGGGCGGAACTGGCTTGAGAGGCTCAGACTTGATTGGAAAAGCGTCATGTCACTGGAGCATGTAACTGATTCACACCGAATAGAAGCGCTGCGTAACAAGTTCCCGACAGTATTTTCTAATCAGTCTAGTGTCACGAACAACTATCAAGCGAAGATAGTTCTAAAACAAGATTGTACGCCGGTTTTTTGCAAGGCGAGACCGGTGCCTTACGCGTTACGCGATAAGGTTGGAGAAGAGCTGGACAGGCTAGAGAAGAGCGGGGTTTTACGCCGCGTAAGTCACAGTGAGTGGGCGACTCCGGTAGTTGTAATTCACAAGAAAGATGGATCACTCAGGTTGTGCGGGGATTACAAGGTAACGATCAACCCTGTACTAAAAACCGACCATTACCCACTGCCGCGACCTGAAGATCTGTACACTGCCATCGCAGGTGGCAAAGTGTTTTGCGTGCTGGATCTTTCTGCTGCGTATCAGCAGGTACCGCTGGCTGCCGAGTCCAAACCACTTTTGACTATAAACACGCACATGGGGTTGTTTCAGTTCCAACGCCTACCGTTTGGTGTGGCCAGTGCGCCAGCCATTTTTCAGTCCTTCATGGACGAGGTGCTTAAAGGCATACCTCATGTGGGATGCTACATTGATGACGTCATCGTGTCTGGAAAGGACACCCAGGACTGTCAAAAGACGCTGGAATGCGTCTTGCGTCGACTTCGTGACTACAATGTCACTTTGAAAACGGACAAGTGCCGTTTTTTCCAAAGCTCGGTGACCTACCTGGGTCACACGGTGAGTGCCGATGGCATTTACCCGACAGAAGCAATGACAAAGGCTATCACAGAAGCGCCCGAGCCCACCTGCGTAACGGAACTGAAGGCGTATTTGGGGATGCTAAACTTTTACGCTAAGTTTCTCAAGAATGTTTCGTGCGTAGCTGAACCGCTTTATCGGTTGTTGAAAAAAGGTGAAAAGTGGTCGTGGACTCGGAAGTGCAGCGAGGCCTTTGCTGCTACGAAGCAGTTGCTCGTAAACAGCCAGGTTCTTACGTTCTACGACGTAGACAAGCCAATTGCATTGCTGTGTGATGCTTCATCGTACGGGATTGGTGCTGTCATTTTTCATGTAACACCAGAAGGGGAAGAGCGCCCAGTGGCGTTCGCGTCGCGAACGCTCACGTCAGCGGAAAAGAACTATGCGCAGTGCGAGCGAGAAGCGCTAGCTCTGATGTTTGGTCTGAAAAGGTTCCATCGCTACCTGTATGGTAGGGAGTTCACTCTCTATACAGACCATCAGCCACTGCTTGGGATACTGGGGCACGATAAGCCTGTACCTACGCTAGCGGCAGCTCGAATGCAAAGATGGGCAATGATTCTTGCAGCCTATAGGTACAAACTCAAGTACCGTAAAGGAAAAGATGTCGAGGTGGCTGATGCTCTGTCTAGACTCCCACGACCGATGACAACAGCTGACGACCCTGCTGAGTGTCTTTTGTTGTTTGACAGTACTCCCTTGACCGCGGAAGACGTAGCTAGAGCTACAAAACGTGACTTGACCTTGTCTCGCGTAGCTAACTACGTTCTGAACGGATGGCCTGCCCAAAGTAGCGAAGAGCTAAAACCGTACCATGTACGACGTGACGAGTTGTCATTTGAGCAAGGCTGCGTCACCTGGGGCTCAAGGGTGATTGTACCTGAAAAGCTGCAGTCACAGGTTTTGGCACTGTTGCATGAGGACCATCCAGGTGCTAGCCGCATGAAAATGCTTGCCAGAAGTTTTGTATGGTGGCCAGGGCTAGACCTAGAAATCGAGAGCTACGTACGACAGTGTCGCGTATGTCAGTCTTTTCAGAACGCTGCTCCACCTGTACCGTTACAGCCATGGAGCTATCCAACTAAGCCGTGGCAACGAGTACACGTGGATTTTGCTGCTAAAGAAGGCCATGTCTTCCTAGTACTGGTGGATGCTTTCTCGAAATGGATCGAAGTGTGGTCCATGTCTTCCACCACTACTGGTAAAACACTCGACAAATTGCGAAGTGTATTTGCGGCTTATGGGCTACCAGAGGTACTGGTGAGTGATAACGGACCTCAGTTTGTTTCAGATGAGTTCTCTGAGTTTATGAGGGTGAATGGCATCAAGCACGTTAAGACGCCACCCTATCATGCTGCCTCCAACGGCGCAGCAGAGCGTCTCGTGCAGACCACAAAAAAAACTCTGCTGAAGCAATTGTTAGACGAGAAACAGAGAGGCAAGAAACACTCTTTGCTCGAGCGTTTGGATAGCTTTTTACTGAGCTATCGAAACACCCCAAACAGTACCACTGGTCGCACTCCAGCCGAGCTGTTTTTGAAGCGACAGCCACGAGTGAAACTTTCTTTGCTTAAACCCGATTTTGTAAAAGCCATGCAAAACAAACAGCAGCACCTGAAGGAACAGAGTGATGCGTCGCGAGGTGCTAACCGGTCTTTTGTTGTGGGTGATACTGTGTTGGTCAAAACGGTGCGAGGCGAGCTAGTGTCATGGGAAGAAGGTGTGGTGACTCAAGTCGTCAGTCCTGTGACATATTTAGTGAAAGTGGCGCAGGTTGTGCGGTTCACACACGCCGACCACATCCGAGACCGCCTTGCAAGCCCGACGTCCCTTGCTGCACCGCCTACGCCGGAGGAGCCTACGCTCCCAGATGTTCCGGTGCCTCGAGAAACCCAGCCGATGGTGCCACAAGTTGCTTCTGCTGCTATGCCAGCGGACTCTCAAGCCGGCAGTCAACAAGCTACACGGACGCGTCAGCAGCCGCTTCCACCACCGAGTTCCACAAGTGCGCCAGTGACGACACCGGAGCCTTGTACTGAGGCACCGACTTCCAGAAGAAGTACGCGAGTGCGGCGTCCACCGGACAGGTACAAACCGGAGGACTTCCGAAGCTGATGTGAGGGGGAAGGAATGTAGCAGCGTGGCGCTGCAAGTCACGGCGCACCACGGCGCATCGGCTGTGCGCACCCCGGTCACGGATGTCACGTGACAAGCGCCTATAAGTATAGCACGGTCAATAAAGAAGCCCTCTTTGCCCGTTGGAATGTCGTCTGCTCAAGTTATCACACCTTCCAGGTTGCGATCACGTCCTTGCCGGTTCGACTTCTAGGTGCTAAGCAGACGCCGCCAAAGCGCTTGCCGACGTTTTTTCGGCTTTTGTGGGTGTCTCTTTCGGATACGATAATTCCCCTGACTCACGGAAACAAGTCAGCCAAAACAAAAACAACAACAACAAAGGGGACATACCTAAAGGCCCTCGAGGTGTTCGCGTTTGTCTTGCAAGTAGCGTCTAATTGTCCCGGTCCAGGGTAAAACCGTTGGCGAAAAAATCAGTGCACAACGATGAAAGGAATGAAGCTATATTACACAAAGCAAGACGAAGGAAGAGCACTAAGAAACTAATACAAGTGTACAAAAGTTATCAATAGTCTCACGCATTCGTATGCACTCGACGATCTGGTGCTCGTTCTGGGGTGTTGATGGTACAGCCCAGATCGGTCAGGTCAGGCCGAAGAAGACGACGACGAAACCGCTGCTGGTAACCCTTTTCGTGTCTCTGAATTTTCCTTACGTAGCCGATAAATTGGGTGTCTAAACAGTACATTCGGCGGTTAACAACTCACAGAACGACATAGGATCTTCGTGCGCAAATGACCTCCTGAGGGGAGGCCAGGACATCAACAAATATGACCTCGAACATCGAGTCATTGAACGCTCCCATGTCCATCGACATGGATGAAGCTCAGGCAAGCACATCGACGATCATCAAAGACGGCTATGAGATTCCGCCCATACACTACGCCGCTGATACAATGAGCAGTTCCTCATCGACAATCGTGTCTACTAACGACGAGTTGCACTCCGACGACGGTGACTACGAGGTCGTTCATGGCAAGAAAAGACGAAAGACAAGCCAGAGCTCAGCATCGCATTCTAAAGAGAAGACCAACCTACAAGTCGGATTCACCGTACTGTGCATGCCAACTGACACCAGTAAGGTTGCATCGCTCAGCAAATTTAAACTGACTGACTACCTGAACAACGTCGCACCAGACATGGTTAGTGTAGTTCGTATCAACAAAGCTCGTAATATCGTTGCGGTTGACGTTAAAAAGCCTGCACTCAAAGCCGAACTCCTGAAGCTAACCAAGCTATGCGCACTGGCGGTGCGTGCTTTTCTACCTAGCGACCACACAAATTGCTATGGCGTCCTGCGAGACATCGACCCTGACTGCACAGAGACCGACATAAAAACGCGACTACAGTCAGTCACCTCCATAACAAAAGTGAAGCGCCTTGGCAAAACATCACCCGTTGTGCGAGTGTCGTTCGCAACAAAAGTAGCTCCTCAACATGTCAATGTCGGTCTTGTAAGAAGGGAAGTAATTCCCTACCGAGCACGCCCCTTGCAGTGCTACAGGTATCACAAATTCGGCCACATCGCAGCTGCCTGCGCAGAAGAAACCCAGTTATGTTCTCGGTGTGGACAATCCCACAAAGACAAGTGCGAAGCAAACCCGTGCTGCGTCAACTGTCACGGAAATCACGCCTCCAACGCACCTGAGTGCCCAGTGAGCGCAAGGGAGGCAGAAGTAGCGAGGTACAAGTTAGAGCACAACACCACATTTCGTGAGGCAAAAAGTGCTGTGCATGCAAAAAGACAGGCAAACAAAACAACGAATTCAAACAACATACAAGAATCTAGCGCCTCCGTCAACAATACTCTGCCTCTGACTCCTCAAGACTTCCCCCCTCTCGAAGACGTAGAGAGCACGCCTGCAAGTCTAGTCACCGCTAAATGTACCGCAACAACTACAGTGCCAATTTCTAGGAAACCTTCGTTTTGGGACAAACCACACATCAAAAACATCACTTCACATAAGACCTCCAACGTGCACATGACGGGACCCAACCAAGAAAGTGGAACAAAGACTGACTCTGTGTTTAAAGCCATAATCCCACTTATGTTCAGTGCTTAGACATGAGGAAGATACATAGAAAGGGGGGACGGACAACGTTGTCCGTTGTCCGTCCCCCCTTTCTATGTATCTTCCTCATGTCTAATTACCGTTACCAACACGCTCGTTTTGTTCTCAATTTCTTCAGTGCTCTTCGCAAGATACTGGCCACAACGTCAGAGACATCAACACTTCATCAAGTGATCAAAGCCGTCCTCACAGTAGAACCCATTATTGCAATGCTATGCTAGAGCGTTTCCAAGAAAGCCTTACTTGACAGTACAGATATTTTCTTCACTGTAACTCGAAAGCTAAATGGCACCGAACAGATGAGCCAGATGATATTGAAAGTGAGTCTGTTGCAATGGAGTGGAAGGAACCCTGTTCATCACAAGCTCTCTACACATTTATATGGTATACGCTTCGTAAAACGCTTTCATCAGATAATTTAAGGCACAAACACCTCATACACCAGTATGAATCACAGATCTCAAAGCTGCAGGACAGCAATTTTCCACCATTCGCCTGCCCACACCAACTCATCCACGATGGGAGACATTAATAGGAGGACCACCAAGCATCTTCAACCCCTCTCCTGCTCAGTTTTTCAATGGAACTGTAACGGATTGAGAATGCGACTCCCTGAGCTCCGCAAACACCTATTGGACAACGCCCACAATGCAGTAGCTCTCCAAGAACCACGAATGTCAGCCGGCGACATGCGCATTGCGGATCATGTAGTGTACGCCAGCAAACCATATGTGGCAAGAGGGTTTCCGCGGGCAGCACTACTAGTGCGTCGAGAGTTGCCGCAAAGTGAGGTGGACCTCAATGATTTATGCACTGAGAGTGCGGAGTTTGTGGCGGTGACGGTGGAATGGAGAAGACGTCCACTCACCATCGTCTCGGTATACGTGGCCCCTAACGCACCCTGGGACACCCATGTACTTGCGGACATTCGAGTCCGAGCCAAGGGAGACCTTATAGTAGCCAGAGACTTCAATGCGTACTCGCAGTCTTGGGGAGACAAGCAAGACTCCCCACGGGGACGGGAGCTACAGGCGACGGTCGAAGCACTTGACCTGAAGAACATCACAAGGGAGAGCCAGACGTTTATCCGCCCTGGAGTGACGGGAAGCGTGATTGATCTCACCTTCACAACTTGGTCCCTGAGGCTCAGTGCAACCCCTCAGGCGGACAGCTGGGGGAGTGATCACCTTCCAATTGTCATTCGAAGACCGCCAAAAGTCCCCCTTAGGACTTCCCAGATAGTCGACTGGGACCACTACAGGACACTGCGTGGAGAAGCACTAGAGGGGGGATTTCCCTTCAATTCAGAAACACTGTCGTGCGTCCTCAAAGAAGCCACCCGTGAAGTCAGCGTGCCATTAACACATCCTAACCCTGACCTCGAATGGCTTAAACTCCGAGCGAGAAGACGGCGAGCCCAGCGAAAGTCATGGGTCACCGGAAAACCGGAGGATATCCTGGCCTATAGGCGACTGGATGCCAGATTCAGGAAACACGGGAAGAAACTGGCGCTCCGACAATGGCGTCTCAAGCGTAGTACTCTAGACAGGCCACCCGGAGGAAGCCGGGCTTGGAGGATGTCGAGAACACTGGCGGGCCGCCCGATTCCCCGAAACCCAGTCCTAGGAATGGCCGTGGCCATGAACCTACGACCAACGGACATGGTAGAACTCCTCGCGGATACTTTCACTAAAGTTCCGCTGGTACTGACAGTGGGACCGCCCCCCGAGAATTGGGACAAGTTCCGTCATCCCACGGCACCTCTGATGCAACAACCGGACACCGACTTTACTCTGCACGAGCTGCACTACGTCCTTGATTCCCTTCCCAGACACCGCGCGTCACCAGGACCAGATGGAGTCACCAACCAGACCCTGAGAAACGTCAACGAGTCGGCACTCCCAGCGATGCTAGCTCTCATCAACAAAGTGCCAGACTCCTGGAGGGTAGCAACAACGATACCACTGCTGAAGCCCGGCAATCCCCAAGACCAGCTAAGCTCATACAGGCCTATCTCCTTGACATCATGCCTCGGGAAAGTGATGGAGCGCATGGTGCTACGCCGTCTTGTTTACCACCTACAAGGGGCAAGGGCTTTACCGGACTGTTTTTCGGGATTCCGGCACCATCGAAGCACAGTAGATGCAATGGGAGATATCGTCAGCTCACTGGAAGAGGCAAAAGCGCAGGATTGGTCAGCGGTGGCCGTCTTTCTGGACGTCCGCAAAGCCTTTGATGCCCTCCCCCACAAGGCCGTCATACCAGCTCTACGCCGTTTCGGGGTAAACGGACGTCCACTGAAATACATTTGTGCGTTTCTTAGCGAACGCACTATGTGTGTAAAGGCAGGCAACGCGGTGAGCAACCCCCGGGAAATCATCCGAGGAGTTCCCCAAGGGAGCGTTGTTAGCCCACTACTCTTTGCTCTGGCCATCGCGTCACTCCCAGCGGCGGCAAGGTTTGGAGAAGAGCCGGCGTACCCTATCAGCATGGCCGCTTATGCAGACGACGTGGCACTCTGGTCCACTGCCCCCAGCTACAGAAGGCAACGTATGGTATGCGCTCTCCAGCGAGCCCTGACAAATGCAGTGTATCGTCTCCACCAACTGGGCTTGGCAATATCAGCCGAAAAAACGATTGAGCTGTGCTACGCTCCAAAGAGTCCAAGCAAGTTCATGCCCACACTACGCATTGGGGACACTCCAGTGAAACTGGCGAAAACGGCCACATATCTTGGCGTCACGTTGGACTCAAGGCTATCGTGAGGCCCAGCAATGAGGGAAGTTCTTCAAAAGATGCGAACCCATACAAACATCCTCCGGATGCTCGGCGGAACTTATTGGGGAACCTCATCTCACATGATGCTGCAACTGTATAGGGGGCTCATCCTGGCCCGCCTATTGTATGCCCTACCTCTCGCCATACTCAGTGCCAACCAGCTCAAAAACTTTGAACAAGCGCAACGCGTGGCACTCAGGATTTGCCTCGGGGTTCCCCGCACAGCCTCGTCTCGACATACGCTCACAGAATCCAGGATTAACTCTGTAGAGAACATCATGCAAGAACGGGCGCTGGGTCATCTGACTCGAATGAGCAACTGCGACTCGACCATCACGCTCCTAATGAGGATCGCCGAGCGCGCTGAATCAAGACTAGGAGCGCACCTCTGCACTCTTGGTGACATAGCTGGCACACCAGGACCACTCGCTCGACTCCCAGAGCTGCACAAAGATCCCCACCCCCTGCGGATCAGCCTTCATATCCCTGGGTTGCGGTCCAAGAAGAACGTAGCAGTGGTCGTAGCAAGGCAGCTCACGGAAGACCACTTAGTTACCCAGAACGACGGGTGGACCCGAGTGTACACCGACGGATCAGTGGACCCCTCCGGAGGCACAGCAACAGCAGCGGCTTTCTTCGAGGGAGCGGCTCTGGGTACCAGTGAGCGCTTGGATCACCAGGCATCCTCCACCACGGCAGAGCTAGCAGCCATACGGCTCGCCCTCTGGGGTATTCGGACAGGCTGCACACAGGCTTTACGCTGGGTCATCCTGAGCGACTCAAGATCAGCCCTCGAGCTGCTATCTAGGCTCGAACGGGCAACGCCCCTGGCCCGTTCAATCGCGCAGGATGCGGTCGAGCTTCAGCAAGAAGGCAACGACATTGCCTTCCAATGGCTCCCGAGCCACTGTGGCATTAGAGGCAATGAAGTCGTTGATTTTCTAGCGGTGCGGGCTCACAAGGACCCCGAGTGCCCCCTTTCAACCGTTCCCCGCTTCTCAGACGCAAAGCTCCTTGTGAGAAGAGCCATCGCACTACAGCATCCGGACCCCGTAGTGGTGGCGGGTGCCTTCCCAGCTCGGGTACCGCGCGGCTTCGACCGCCAAACTGCCGCAGTAATGCACAGATTACGGACCGGAAGCGCCTTCACCCCGGCGTGGATAAGTCGCTTCAGACTCAATGTTGACCCCATATGCAAGACCTGCGAGGAAACGGCCGACGCCGAACATCTCCTCTTGCACCGCAGTGATCACGAAGAGGAGCGCACCAACCTACGTGATGCTTTTTCCGGCATAGGGCTACCTAGTACCAACTTGGAAGAACTCCTGCGTCCAAGAGCCTCACGAGCTACTACGGACAAGGCACTCAAGAGTGTAGTCAGCTTCCTGAGGAACGCGGAACTCCTCGAGATCCTCTAAGGCTTCCAGGAGATTTGGGTTGCTTGCAGCTCCTGGGGCTCTTAGAGATCTTACATCCAGAGGTTTTCGGGAGTTCCAGGAATCGCAATTCTGTATCAAAATCCGTAGGAAAGTCAACACTCTGAAGAAATCCTCTTCCCCCTTCCCCCTCTCTCCTCCTCTATCTCTTTTTTTCCTTAATTCCCTTTCCCAGCGACAGTGACAAGTGCGCCCAGAGCGTAACTAACAACAACGTCAATTTCCTAATAAACATCGCTTCAACAACAACAACGGTCAGGTCAGTTTGCGTCTGTGAAATACCCGGTGGTGGTCTCTTTTCGTGTCACTGACGGGATTCGCTGCCACTGGTTTTTGTCACCATCGAATCTCTCACTCGTAAGTTCATTTTCACCCTTTTGGTTGCACGGGTCGCTGCTGAGAGTCCCACGCCATCGTCGAGTCAATGTCGAGGTCCCCTTTCTTCCTCTTCGGTGGTTTCCGAGCCTTCCCCTGGTCATCGCCGAAGTCCCTTCAGTGGCTTGGGGGCACGATATTGAAGCTGCGCCTCTCTTCGGATCGTCGCCGAAATCTCGGCTCCGCTGCCTCTGATAATCTTTCTTCTCTCGCCTCTTGTCCGCTTCTTCGTCCTTTCGGACTAGCAGTCCATGAAGCAATAGCACCGTCGGCAATCTGGGCGGCAGGATGGAGTGTCCCAGCGGTGCTGGAGCGTGGCCAGCCGCTGGTGCACTTGCCCCGGAGCGATGCCGAGGTCCAATCCTTGTGCAGAATGACCGCCTGCCGTTCTTCGATACTCGCTCTTCTCTTCTTCTTTTTCGTCGGGAAACGTGACACTAATGCTCCAGTGTACGAGACACGTGTCTCGAGCAGCCCTTGGAAGCAAATGGCGGTGGAGCACTGAAATGAGCGGCTCTTGGAAGCGAATGGCGGAGGAGCGCCGGCTCGTGGCACGCGTCTCGCTCGTTTCCACAACAATGATGGGGCGGTACGACGGTTCATGTTTTAATGCGTTAGCATTAGTGCCTTGGTACATGCGCCGCCCTTGAAGTGGTTTGGAGCCCGCGTATTCAAAGTTCGCAACCTCGCCCCAGGATGACGCCACAGCTCCACTGGCTGTGAAAAAAGGCTAGGAAACACCTTTTCCAAACGCCGACAGATGGCGGCGGGTTCCATATTTCACGAGGCTAAGCGATAGGACGCAAAGAGCCGGAAGCTGTACTCGATTAGCTGCTTATAAAGAGCAACGCCGTGACGTAACATTTAGCAACCGACCGTCGACGTTCCCTTGGCCAACTTTGGTACCGCGAAGTGGGGGACGGCGATCGCTTGTTTCTGAAATATTTACGAGTGCAACTTTTGGTCCTCAATAAGCCTGTAGCAGACGACGAATGCCATAATGCAATAAGTGCCACACGCCGGCCGGCCGAGCCGACGCCGTCGTTTGAATCGTGTGAATAAAGACTATATTCTGATATTGCATATGTTTGAAATATAATGAGTTTCAGATACTTTTAATAATTCGAAATGGATCGATCGCATTGCACCTGCGAAGCGATCGCATTTCACCTGTGAGAAAAGCACTCCAGGCGATCGGTTGAGATCTCAAATTTTGTTTGCGGACTCGCGCTATGGGAGGGTGCTTCGTATTTGGTTGTAAGCATCGCGTGGAAAAAGATTCTTGCAGTTCCTTCACATTTCCGCAAGACCCCAAAGCGCGAAAGAACTGGATAAGAAACAAACATGTAGCACTGGCGAACAGTTGCCTTGATGTAAAAAAAAAGAAGGCCAAACCAACCGAGAGAATGTAAAACCCATATTCTGTTCGGTCATAATGTCTTAAATTATGGCCGCTATATTTATATATTATTACTATAATATTGATAAAGTAGTGGCATGCCAGTAGTAGTGAGTGTAAAATTCAGCTCAAACTCACAGCAGTCTTACACTGCTATGGTAAAATAGCGTTGAGAAGCTTGCCTGTGTCCATGCGCCATCCGGTTATTTTGTTTATGCTTATATATCTACCTTTGGTGATGTTTTTTTCATTGTGCTCTTAGTACCAGTTTAGTACCAGCCTTCATAATAATAATAATTATAAATGACTTACTTCGACGGCGTACGATTTGTTTCTCATGCTGGCCTGCACTACGCCGGTAATGCACTTCAGGTTGTCGTCGAAACTGATCTGCATGACGTGGTTTGATTTTACGGCATTTTCACACCTCTGAACTAAGCTGGGCTCTTTAAAAAAAAAAAAAAAAAAAAACGCACATTGCGGAGGCCTTTATGGCCATGGCGATGCACTTGTTTTTGTCGCTCGTTTACCGACGCAATTGAATGTATACCCCGGCTGCAACAGAGTACAGCAAATCTATCGTGTCGCCTGCTACCAAAGCAAAACGGAGTGTATACTTCAAAAATGGCTTTCATCGTTGCAATACGACACCGAGACGACAAGAACATCTTCAGATTTAGATATCAAGAAGTTAGGTTGCTTATAAAAAAATTATTTACTTACTTGTAAGCAAAAAGTTAACCTCATATGGAGTCTCCATGCAGTAGTCCATAGCAATGATTTGTTTAGACCCACGTAGCCACTTACGGGGTCGATTCCCCTCGAGACCCAGATTGAATTTAAGGGAAAGCGGGTCACCCCTCTTTGGAGGCGGAGTGGGGAACGGCGGGAGTATCAATGGGGCGCGTCCGAGCACCCTCCCCCTCCCCGTGCACGCCGCTTCGCGGCGGCGGTCTGTGGATGACTCATTAAAAAATATCCACTCACCCGGCCGGAGGTGCAGTGAGGGACGGCGGTGCTTGGGCCGGCAGCTCGGGCCCCGCTGTCAGCCAGATTTTCTCTGTCCGCAATGCGGGTGGAGACGAAGCATTCATACTACCGGTACAACAAAGTATGGGCAATTTTACAGAGCCCAAGCTTTTAGCAGTTGATTCCAGTGCGTTCTGGGAGTGGTAGCACACAACTTTCGAGATAGCGTTCGAATGCACACCATCGAGTGCAAGTGAAATTCGTTATTCCGCGACATATTGAGGCCATATTATAGCTTTTACGACTCATTTTTTGCCCATATTCTCCTGTGATGTCGTACAATCACGAATGCAACAGCAGAATAAACCTGCTTTGTACGAGAAATGAAATGTTCGTTTATGATCTAAACACTGTATAACATGCACGGTTGTTTACGTTATTTATTATTCAGAGATTTTAAGAAATTCGCCATACCTATAAGTTTGTTAATTTATTGAGCAATCACCGACTATTTGGTCTTCAGGATATAAGAACAAATTGTCATTGGAGACCAGCTAGGTCTTCACGGTAGATATGAATTAAAACATATCTAAAAGAAGGATTCAGCAACATGGTGTTGTCTCATTCTAGAATATCTGTGACCCTGCACAAAAACGTGTATCTCTGGACAGAACTGAGTTCCTGCCCGACGCGACAATCTGGTATTCCGCGAGTTCTCAGATGCGTCACGTAACCTTGTCGCGCCCAGTCAAGTACACGCTGTATTCTGGTGAGTCTCCCAATACTGGAGGAGAAGCGATAAGAAAGCAGGATGCCGAATATGCGCCTGTCCTTCTCCTCCTGGGCTAGAATGTTTAGCGCGTTCATGGCAGAGCGCAATGAACTTTCCGGATTGTGTCACCTGTAGGCTCGCGGAGGACCGGTTGGTCGTAATGCACGTTAAGTCGCTGTACGACTGCCCGGCGTGCCGCCATGGCCCGCCGAGGGGCACGCTTGGTCACAACGCGTCTGTCCGTCGTTCTGCACACTTAGCCGTTCGGAGTCAGTCCGTCGTAATGCGATTTCCCGTTGTATTTCCCGTTTAGTCGCGATGCAATTATCCGTCGTATTAAACACTTAGCCGTAATACGATTATAAGTCGTAGTGGCAGTAAACCGGGTAGACGCGGTTTTAAAGTGCCCTTGCTATGTGGCGCTGAGAGTGCGGAACGGTCACGGCTGCCGTATTATAGCTAATTCTGCCCGCGACAGTACTATACCCTGCTCGAACTCTTGCCGGACGCCGGGTTGATGAACTTTTGCCCTATGTATTTTTATGCACTGAGGCATCGTTTTTCATTCAGCTCACTCGAGTCATTTTGCGTTGTGATAGACTGCGCCAGGTAGAGTAGTCGGAAACATGAAATGGCATCGGCCGGCACTTCGCATTTATACATACATGAACTTTTTAAACTTAAAGTGATAAGAAAAGTCAATCCGCCGGCAGCCGAAACGGCCCCTGTGGATGCCGCCGAGGCAACTGCGAAAGGAGACAAAGCGGAGCACGCATAAGTATACGCGGTCCAAAAACGTTCCCGGTCGAACTTGGAGAATTCTGTCGTCGACGAAGCATCTCGCCATTCTTTCGCGTTTCGGAAACATCAATAGTGACGCCAATAGCTAAGCGTCTTCACGGAAACCAATGGGGACAGCTGCGGGCACTGCTCATCAATATAATAACGCTCAAATTATTGCAAAAAAAGTGTTGCGAATTTGCTTTATTAGCGGCAAGATGTTTTGGTGGCGCCCTCCTATGGTTCTTTTTGGTAACGTCGTTACCTTGAAAACAACAATTTAAATGGTATTTGTAATGAATTCTAACAATACTTGGATTGTGCTAGGTGGTTTGACATTATGATGAACATGGTGGAAGCTTGAAATCATTGCGTTCTGAAACCAACACTGCCAACACCGTCAAAATTGAAGTTCTTACTTTACTCTTTTTCCTGTCAATGATAGGTTTTTTGCTGACGTCATAGCATTCGTACAATCGTGGAAGGTAGTGTAAGGCTGATCACAGCGACACTTTCCATAAAAACGTCGCCAGTAGGAGGTGGCCGTTTTGCACTATGGCGTGCGTTTCGGCGCCATGTGCACCTTCGAACGGCGCTCTCCAGTGCACCGTAATTACCCATGTTCGTTTGGGCTTTGAGTGGATGGATTCAAGATATAATAACCCTTCTGTTTCTGCACGACTTAGAGAAGGCAAGTATAAACCTTGGGTGTCAAATAAATGAGGGTGCGGAGAGACCCCCAGCTTTTCAGTATATCGCTCCGTACCCAACGAGATTCCACTATCCGGGGATAAGTACGCCAAATAAGGAATCCCGAAGCTTCTCGTTTCATCAACATTAACCTTTACAATTGACAGCTTTCTTAAGCTTTCAATGGAGAGTCTTAGAATACGGGGCCCAGACACTCTAAGTGCCCCCCCCCCCCCCCAAGTTGTGTTCATGCTCAGTGCGACCTCACACTCTACTCGGGTGACCCATAGGGCTCCCGATTCTGAAACTCTGTGTTGACCATAGGTCTGGCGTATGCAGTTTCTATCGGGAAAAATATATTGCTCTAGAAGATAGCTTCTTCCTTCATTTAGAAGATTCGCGTGTACTCTTATGCCCGACTCCCGTTAGAGCGATAAACAGAAACAAACGACGGAGACAAGCCTTAAACCAAAATCTTCCGCAATTTGACAGGCTTTGTAGAATAAAGAAAGCTATGCTCAAACATGAGGATCGTGCACACGAGGGGATCTGTGGCAGGCTTGCAATCACTCGTGCTTGGTTTACGAGCACCCAACGACTAAACACCTGCCAAAGGTACCATAGCGAGCATGGTGCATGCTGCATGTGTTTGAAGCCTGTCCGTGTCGTTTGATTTGGATTGTCGCTCTTGGGAACTCGGGAATGACGCCGAGCATAAAAGATAAAGGGGGCCCAGAATGATGCTTAGTCAGTCTCACCCTAGCTCTTTCCCGAACATTCTTGGTCGGGTATTCGAGATGACAAACAGAGTAGATAAAGTGCCAAGCACAGTATTGCCGATTTATTCACTGATTCTCTCTCGCGATTGCCATCTGTTACGCCGAAGGTCGCTTGCTGCTATCGCCGTCAACGCTCGCTGCTGCATTCTCAACGTGTGTTCTTTTTGTTTCTGGCACCAAGTCTGTGCCCATTAAATCTTTAGTTCATTCCGTTTTCTCCTGTCTCTTCGTCTGCCATTCGTGACAATATGCAGGCCGAAAGACACTGATCTTGCGTAACTACATTTTAAATAAAGCGATAGCGTCTCTGTCTTATGCGAACATCGTGAAGACGGTAAAACCTAAAAACATTGAAATGTCGAGTTTTGCGAGAAGGGAACGCTCACACAATTTCCTAACCCCTCGGTCTTCCCTGCAGCAGCATCGTCAATCGTAGACTACAGCGATCGGGCATCCAGGCTTTTGAGGGAATGTAGACGAATCGTTCAGACAGCGTACAAAATACTGTTTGCAGAATGAGGCGTCTCTGTATGACGCCTCATTGGTCACATAAAAATACTGTCTGCAGATGTATGTTTGAAGCCAACATGCTTGGAACATACTTGTCCGCAGATAATTCTGTAATCATGTCCTCAAGGAACGCCGTGTCTTTTTTTATGATGCACGAGCGGCGCGACTGAGGTATATACGAGATTCGGAATTTAACTACTGATTATTAAGGCCGGTTCACACATGCAGCGAAGCACTGATGTATCGCTGCTCACGTGTCGTCAGGTACTTACCGTCTGCCATGAGCAACAGTTTTGACGGTACGATACAAAGCTGGTGAACGCTGCCGTCAGCACGCGCTTAGCGCTGGGTCAGTGCTATGCTTGTAGCACTCCGCTGCATGTGTGAACAGGCCTTTAGAAGGTCGGAACCACTGCACAACGGCGGAACAACTGCATCGAGGAGCGTTCATGTCCTTCCACAAAATGGCGAACGCCGGAGCGCTGCCAAAACTACGAACCGACGAGCCAATCACACAGAGGAAAAAATGTAACGTCACGACGCTCATCATTTTTTTTTTTGTGTTTGTGTTTTTTTTTTTTCTCAGCGTGCCGTGACGTTGAGGTTTTGGTCCGCCATTGTGCAGAGATTCCACTCCTGCCAACAGAGGGCAGTATTTCGAAAGGAGTCTATTTGAGTGCAGAATAGCCGAAAAATGAGAAAATGACGACGTGTGGCAAAAGCCCCAGTGCCAGTAATAGCAAACCAAACAGCGAGCTCCTTGGCAGAGGGTATGACAGAAAACGACAGCTAATCGTGACGTGAACCGCCCAAACCGAAGAAAGTTCCACATTCGGCGGCGGATTCCTTCGCCCCCTTCCTAGCACTAATCGTACCGTCTTGGTCGTGTTCGGCAGCGCTCTTGTCCGTTGACAGCGGTGTTGGGGTCCGGGTCGATTGAAACCGCCGACACACGTCGGGCGTCGATGACGGCGCTCTCGGCTTATGCCGGCGATTTTTCTTGGCTCGATTCTCGGTCCGTCCACACCGCCCGCGGGAGTGCACGGAACGAGAAATAATAAAATGTGCGTGCGCCCGCTTGTGTGCGTGTTGTTTGTGTGTCTGTTCACACACAGGCTTGTACTTGTATGCGTGCTTACGTGTGCGTGCGTGTATGAGCGCTTTTTTCTTCCTCTGTGCCTTTGAGTGCGTATATGTGTTTGCGCGTCTGTGCGTGTGCCTGTGCTTGTGTGCCTGTGGTCATGTACCTGTGCGTGGGTGTGAGTGCGTATGCGTGCGTGTGCGTGTGCATGTGCCTCTACCTAAGTGTGTTTGTGTGCCTGGGGCTGTGAGTGTCCCTGTGCGTGTCCGTGTGTGCCTGTGCCCGTGCGTGCGTGCCTGTTCGTATGTGCGTGTGTGCGTGTGCGTGTATGGTCGCGAGGAAAGGGAGGGGGGGTGGAGGCGTATCTGACAGCGCGAAGACAGACACCGTTGAACCAGGCTCCCATTGTCCCTGCAGGTCGATTCTTGTCTGCGTGATTCGTCACCCCTGGCACGCGCTCCAAATCAGATTTCCAGAGAACAGTTTTTGGATTGACCGCTGGCCGGAATCCTTTATTCGTGTTCGTGCCCTGTCGTCTAAAACAGAGGGGTTCTTTGAAATTTCTCCTTGAGAATCAAAAGTAATTGACCAGAGCGCAGAAGATATCGCAAGGAAAAGGAAACGAATATTTGTTTTTTTTTATGCAGGTTCGACAAAAATGTATTATCTTAAAAAAGTAGAGAGAAAGCGAGAGAGGTGAAAAGAAAATCATGAAGGAGAATCAGAAGGAGAGCAAACGGGAAGGTGTGTAAATGATATGGAGGGGCTTAGCCCTCGAGAGCGCTTGCCCAGTGTACTTTTTTAACGCGATAGCGTTAAGGAGCTCCTGTCGCAGAAAAGCCGGCGTCGATGGCTTGACGGAAAAATTCTAATTGGTTGATGGGGTCATGATGTCACAGAAACATGACCTCACGCGTGAACTTCAAACAACCCATAACGCTCACGTGAAACGTGACGCCACGCGTGGGATGAAAGCGATTAAAACATGACATGTGGTGCGAATTGAAAGTCGCTACATGTCTCAGGTGATTTCACTTTTTAAAGTAATTTGTGGGGAGCGCGTATTGATTCGACCAGCCTCGATAGCGTTTCAAGCTCGCACTGGTGGTACGATTAGCGCACAGCGTAGATCTCGAACTGCGAGCTCAAAATAAAAGAAAGAGACGTTTCGCGACAAGCATCTGCTGTCGCTAAAAAGCCTTCCTCCCCCCCTCCCCCCCCCTCCCCCCCCTCCCCCCCCCCCTGGCACCAGGGTTTGCAGAAATTATAAAATTTTTAATATGATCCAATGTTGGCATTGAATTACAATACGAGGTTAGGCCAGAAAGAGCGTTTTCTTGCAGCAGGGGTCGTGTTGCCTTGCAGAGCCATCAGCGGCCTCGTGGATGTATATATAGACTGAAGCATATCAGAGATCCGATCACGTGAGGAGCCGACTCAAATGCCGTGCAGGAAAGTAGACGTTGCACGCGCCCCGGCGTACGTTCCCCTGCTTTTAAGGGGGCACACCCCCTAGGGGGGTCAACTTTTGAACCCTTGTCTTAAAATTAATGAAATCTACAGGGTAGGCTGGTGGTCATGCTAGAGGGTGTATAACAAAATTTCAGGTCTATCGGTTAAATGAGAAGGAAATAAGAGTAGCTTCTATCAGCAACACGCCTACGTTGTTTAGTTAATCTATCGTCAGAAAACTATTGCGATATTAAAGATTTTTATTTGCTGGATATGTAGCAGAATGTCGAGAGGGTGCGGCTATGGAACATTTTTTCTAAAAAATAATTCATTTCTATAAATTTTCTCTTCTGCAAAATTGGTCAACTTTTTGGTCTTCTGTGCCTTCGACAAAATGTCAACATTTTTTTACAAAAGACATCCGTAAAGTGACGAAAAAGTTCCATAGCCGCACTCCTTATTAAATTTCAGTAAGGAAAAGGGAAGAATGAGCTTTCCCTGTTTTGCCATTATCAAACGATAGATTGACTAAAATGGAATTTATACCAAAAAGTGGAACGGAGAAAAATGTGTTCAAAGTGCTCCAAACCCTACCTTTACTATAGCTTTAGTGGACAGAAAATAATTTATAAAAAATTAACTATACAGTGAAAATTAATTAAACCTTTTGGGAATACTCTCTAGATGTTGGTGGATGTAAAGATATCATTTTTCAAAATCAACTTTTTTTGCAGAAATTTTTTTTTCTGGGCAGTGTCTCCCCTTAAGCGAGCCGCGCGCCTCGAACAAGCGGCGCCGCCATTCGCCGAATTTAGTCACGTGAGGAGCAGACTCTGAACGCCGTGCAGGAAAGCCGGCACTACGGGGATGGACGCGCGACTCTGGCTCCTGTAGGGAGCGTATACAGGAACTCTAGCGTCAACTCTGGTGTCGCTGGCCCTTGCGCGACTCGACTAAACCGGTATGTGCCGTGCAGTTCCCGGAATGGCCACTGCGGGAGAAGTGGCGGCGTTGCGATCGCGTCAAGCTCGGTTCTCGAGTAGGAATCAGAGACACTTGTTCAAAGCAGGCTCCAATGACAGCTTCCGAACTGAGTTGTTCTAGCTACGTTGGTGAGTTATTACATTGGTGGTGTCGCTTAGCCTATTGTCCGAAGCAAGAAATGCTGGGTTACACAGTAAATCGTAGGCGTATGCGGAGCGCAAGTTCGTCCGCTTCTTTTGCAGGGATTGCGGTGACGTCAGAACGACGAGTTCTGATTGGCTATACTTAAAGAATAGTGGGTAGACCTCAAGGCAGGTTGCTTTGAGGTGTACTCACTGTCCTTCAATCAGCCAATCTGAGCTCGGCGTTCTGACGTCACCGCAATCCCTGCAAAAGAAGCGGACAAACTTGCGCTCCGCATAACATGCCAGCATGGTGGAAGTTACGGCCCCTGCGGGCCAATCGGAACAACGAAGTGAAGCACCCGACTACGTATCGCCGGAGCTCGCTTTTACTGCGAAGTGTCAAGCGCTGCGTCGTGCTCCAATATCTGTGCGTGGCACTCTTATAGTCTACGCAGCGAATATCGAAGCCGTCGGGATGCAACGTAGGGCGTAGCGTTCACCGATTCCCAAGTTACAACGACGAGGGTATCACCGTGTGTTCTTACTCTGCTGCACCGCCTGGCCAGTGCCGGCTGGCGTAACCCCGCAGGCGACGCTACGAACTAATGGGAGAAATCGGGCAGCAGCAAAAGCGCGTCACAATGCTTTTTTTTTTTCTGTATATGTAGCGGGAACGCGACAGAACAGCACACGACAAAACAGCACGCGACAAAACAGCACGGTCAAAACAGCACGCGTCAAAACAGCACAGCGTCAAAACAGCACGGCGACAAAACAGCACGCGTCAAAATAGCACGCGACAAAACAGCACGGCGTCAAAACGGCACAGCGACAGAAGAGCACGTGCCAAAACAGCACGGCGTCAAAACAGCACAACGACAAAACAGCAGGCATGTAAAAAGGCTGTAATAGGTAGCGTTTTATGAAAACAAAACAGAACGTAAAGAAAAAGGGTTGGACATTGCATGGCATTATTTAACAGCTAGTGGAGAAACAATAAAAAAAAAAGTACGCTGGCGACGACGGGATCGCACTCAAGTCAGTGTCCGGATTGTTGCTGCTGTGTGATTGCTAAAAACAAATGAAGTTATCAGTAGTTACTACTATTGAACTACGCTAATCTCTGAAGAGATTGGATAGTTAGAGGGGTTGCATTCGCGTCGATGTTGGTTGCGTTGTCCGGCCTTTTTTGAAGTATCAGGTAAAGAGGAAAAGTTATTTGGAAAAAGGTATCCATAAGTTCAAGTGATGGACTGCCTGGTTTGTGGCGGTCCGGTGAGGTTCCGTAGTACTCCTCGTTTCGTCATTACCACCTAAGCGTAGAACGTTTCCTCCCCCCCCTCTCCCCCCCCCCCCCCCCCCAAAAAAAAAAAAGCGGGAGATGCGCAGATTACAAACGCATTCATAGAAACGGTAAGATAAGGTGACTTTAATGTGGAGCGTATTCAAGGTGTGCAATGGGCACCGATTCTGCGGGGTACATTCGCCGTGAATAAAATCTCCTAGAAGCACGCGGCTGTAGCTTGCAGGCGAGAAGTTGTACGCTTTGAGTTAAATTCACAAATTATTGCCGACGAAGGCCTTGATCGAGTGGAAACCGGTGAAGCAGTAACATGCCGCAGCCTCAATGCTGTGGCCTTACACTGCAGCATGGGCTGAACACACCGTTGCCGCACACGCTTTCTGTTTTTTTCTTTTAACAACTAACGACAGCACATTGCCGTGCGATTGGATTATTTATTGTAGACGATATCACCAGCAAACTTACGCGTAAAAATGAGCAAAACTGCTCGAAAAAATTGCGGTGGCTTATCTCGGCTATGCCAGGATATATGTAGTGTGAGCTTATGCGCACAAAATGAGAGGCGCTAGCAAGCGGCTCCGGTACAGCGTCAGACTTGGCTACTGCGCAACGGAGGCGCACAGCTGGGCACGCGGAGGCGCCAGTGCGTCTGCCGCGGCTATGACGCCTCTCCTCTGGAATGCGCAGACCGCCGAGGCGGGCGCGGCGGCGGCGGAGCGCGCGGCGGCGGCGGCTCCGGCGCGCCAGCTGTGTGCCGTGTGACGTCACTGGTCCTCGCGCATGCGCAGCACGGAGCACAGCTCATTATGCGAGTCACGCGAAACTGCTCAACTTCGGCCAGTGTAGCTCACGTTACAAACTAGCCCGAATAAGCACCAGCGGGGACTTCGGTACTACCCAGGGAACCCTCAAGCGCATCGAGTATACTCCCCACTGCGAACTTGCTTCCAAAAGAACAGAGTAAAAAAATTGGCCGTCGACGAGTTGGCTTTCGACGAATTGGCCCAGAACCTCAATTCCTTTACAGTGCCTTATTTGAGACGTGCATTTTTTAACTTCAAACGCTATGTTTAGGGTTCAGCGTTTTCGGGTTAAACCGAATATAACCGGTAAAAGTACGCCGAAATAATGTTTTCCGAATTACGTCTTAGCTGAAAAAGTTCAGTGTTTTTTAGGGTGTTTGGAGTGGTGTGTTTGTGTGTCTGTGGGGCAGGGGGGAAAAGAATGTGACTCATAACTAGGGTTTCGTGTTACCCGCCGGTAAAAGTTTCGTATATTCGGATTTATCTGATAAACTCTGAATTTCGATGTGCCGATCCCCCCCCCCCCCCGCACACACACACACATATTTTACAATTAATGGTTTAATCAGCGCGTGCAGTAAATGGTCCTGGGAAAATGCCACCACACATATCTTTCAAATTTCGGTCAGGACAACAGGTCATTTTACTATCGGGTCAAGACTAAAGTCACTGTTATTGTTTCCGGTTTGGGTCATACTATTTGTGCCTGAGAGGAAGGAGAGGTTGTGTTTTTGTAACCGTGAAACCTTTGGACGATAGAAATTACATAAAGTGGGAAAGAGGACAGTTGAAACTTTTCTATTTCATCCTTTTCCACTCTGCCTCTTGCAGCCGCGCGGTAGGATGATGGAATAGCATGGAATAAATACAGGCTTCCCAGCGACTACCTCCAGTAGGATATTGATTTTAAGGTATAGACATTTATAGAAATAACACTTGTGTGCCACTTTTATATTAGGACAAATTAGTATTGCCAGTAGTAATGGCACCAACGCCAAATCCAACTGAAGAAAATATTAACTATTACAATCCCGTTTTTTTCTTTTTTTTTGTCCAACATACGTTTACATTTGGATATTATTTGTTTGTTTTTAATAAGAAACACTGCGAAATTGAGCTCCGAATTTCGGAGAATTCGTAATCAAACAAAAATAAACACCGATAAACTCAGAATTTTTGGCAAAAAATAAACTCAGAAAAACACCCCCCGAATTTGACGAAAACACGGAACCCTACTCATTACTGACCTTATGACCACTTCCTTTTGAAGTTTTGAGTTTGTATGCGAGATCGGTTCAACTTTCAACAAAAGCTCCGGGGGCGCAGGGGTCTTCAGGACGAAATCTGGGTTTTTCACCTGATAGGGATTTGTACCGAATTTTGTGTTAAAAGAAGAGAGTTTAATCGTGAAATCAAACAACGGAAATCAAGAGCGTCCGTAAATGCCGCGCATTTTTTAACACCCCTAGCTTCCGTCTACTAGAGGAGGGCGTGTTTTACGAGTGTTTCATATTCGTTTCTGCAGTCGGCGCGAATTTATCACCTGTCGCTGTCGTGATAATGGGGGAAAGCGCACCGAGTACAACGCTTGCTAATTTCTCCATTTTGATATTTGCCTCTCCGACCGAAGTGGTACTGAAGCTCATGCTCGTCCCGTGTGCAAATACGAGCACAGGACGATAATGTCAGATCACGATAAGGCCCTAGTGCGTCTTACAGAACAGATCGCATCGGCTGCCAAAGACGGAAACAAATAAGACCAGTACCTGGTACTCAATATACATTTTACACAAACGCTTTTATTACTGCATTTTCGTTAGTATACTGGTTTTCGTCAATAAACCTAATATAACTGAGAAGTTTATGAGTCTACAAATATTCACCGCAATAAACCGAACAATTTTGAATAAAAACTTAAAAAAATGTGCGCGGAATTTTAAATAATACAAACCGAAAACGCCGAACTCTAGCTATATTGTCAATTTCATGTTTTGACGCTGTGCTATTTTGTCGCTGTGCTGTTTTTACGTCGTGCTGTTTTGACGTCGTGCTGTTTTGGCCCGTGCTCTTCTGTCGCTGTGCCGTTTTGACGCTGTGCTGTTTTGTCGTGTGCTATTTTGACGCGTGCTGTTTTGTCGCCGTGCTGTTTTGACGCTGTGCTGTTTTGACGCGTGCTGTTTTGACCGTGCTGTTTTGTCGCGTGCTGTTATGTCGTGTGCTGTTCTGTCATGGTGCCATATGTAGCGATGATAAAAGACGTACAGAAACAAGAGGAGCATCATGATGGTGCACTTTTGATGCTGTCTGATTGGTCTCATCAGCTCGTAACGTCGGCTGCGTCTGGACTTTACGTAAAACAAAGTATATTGCCGTTTTTTTTTTGTTTTTTTTTTCCCGTACCCCACATGTAATCTGGAGCACACTTCTTTTATTGCGGAAGATTTTATATGGGTCGGGAGGGACGATGCTTAGACGATTGCCTCCCTGAAAATAATTTACTTCTCAGATCAATAGCCCGGAACCAGCTACCCTCGCGTTACAAGGAATGCCACTGTCAATCTGCTTCTTTCGCTGATACTGTACTTACTGGAAAGTGACACGCACTGCGGCGATAGAGGAAAGTTTCGTGGAGCACACAGTGACAAGTCTCGACGGCCCCTGCGTCAGTCCCAGCTGGGACCACAGGACACCTTCCCGCGACCCCACCATCGATTGTCTCGTTTATCCGTGTCCCGCTCCCTGCTCGAAGATTCGCAGACGTGGTCTAGAAAAAAACCACAAGGACAGCCGAGGGTTATGAATTTACCACTAGCCTATATATATTTTCCCACAGCCAGCTGCTTTTGCAAAACTACTACCGTTCAACGTCACCAGAGATGTCTATTGTCGAGTAAGTCGACGACGCTCGTTGCTTCGGCTATAGCGCCCGAACAATATACCTCCTCCGTTTGTGGGACTTTGATAAGTTTCACGCTGTGCGGTTTGTCACCATTACTTCCAGAATATATAACATTAACATGCCCCGAAGTGCGGGAGGCTTAGGGAAATACCGACCTACAAGATTTTCTATTAATGGCGATGATTCTAGAATTATTTATCAACTTCGCACGACTTACTGTGTTCCAAGTTCCGTCGCTTTCACCAAACGAGCTCTTACAATGTAATATGAATTTGCAAGGGCTCGTTCACTCTAGACACAGGTTGCAAGAGCAATCTAGTTTGTGAAGCCGATGTCGCACAGCTGTAGACCCCCCATCATACGCAAGACAGTCTGCAGACGACAATGTCTGAGGCGGCCATGTATGACGGTCACATTGGTGACACAAAATATGTCCGCAGGCATGGTCGGAACATGAAGCAAACATGCTCTGAACATGCCTGAGCCGTGCGCGCAGAGGATTCTGTCCTCATGTATGCAGCAAACGACCGAGTCGTTTGCATTATTCATCAGCGGCGTTACTGAGGCTCAAGAGCACACTTTGCCAGTGTTGGTTAATTTGTATTGCTTTCCACGAACGAGATCGTAAATAGAGGTGCAATAATCCAAGTAAAAATTGTACAGTCAGCGGAAATGCGTGCAGAAACTAAAGGAAAGGAGATGCAAACGTGCGTGGACGTCCGAACACCGAGCAGTCGTTCGCGTTGGAAAGCGAGTTGCCGGGGCGTTGCCAGGGCGTCTAGGGCGAGTTCGCTATCCAGGTAACTCACACTGGGAACTCACCCTGGGGAGCTAGGGTGAGTTTCCTATTCAGAGAACTCACCCTAGATAGCTCACTAAACAATAATGGGGAAAACAAATAATAACTCAGGCGGCAAAACACTTGGTTCTCATTAGATCTTTGGTTTGGGTTAGTCGGTCCACGATAGGTATAAGGTTTAAAAGCGCAAACAGACAGGGACAATAGGAAATAACACAAGCGACCGGGACAAGGTTCTCAATCTAGAGGATTTCAAATCCTGCTAGGGGGATGGAGTTTTTTTTTTTAAAGGGGTCATGAAACGATGTTCCTATTTGTTCCTCCTTAGCTTTAATCCTCAACTCAAATGCGAATTGTGAAATCACGTGGTCGTGACATTCCTTCGGCACCGGTGCGATGACTCCTAGCTTCCACCGTGCTTTTTATGCACACCATAGAACTTGTCATTCCCCAGTGACAATAGGTTCCGTCAGGGCACTCATTGGCCACGAACGCGAATCCAAATATTCGTCGACGGATTGATTGTTGACGAGCGCATACGTCCGAGTAACGCAGTTCTCGTGTCCAATGCGTGAGCTGGGCTCTGCTGACGTCAGTTTGGCGCCGGTGACGCGCTTTTGGAATCGCGGATGTATCATAGTGAAAAGGCGGAGAGCTTTCGAAGGCAAGAAGGTACAAAATAGTCCGCTCTATTTTCAAATGTTCGTACCGAAAAGCTGGCTTTTGACTTTCTAGCCTCTTTCTTTTGGCCAACTAAAACATATGCGATTAGTAAAGTCCCAATTTAAAATCCTTCATCCCACCCCGAAATTCATTTCATGGCCCCTTTAAATAGGGTACCCTATAGGTGCAACGCAGACATGCACAAGTTACTGAAAAAAGTAATTAAGTTAAGTTACTGAGTATTGACCTGAAAAGTAATTTGAATAGAGTAGAAATTGCTCAAATGAAAAGTAATTAAGAAAATTACTAATTACCGTAAAAAAGTATCGAATTACTATTGAAGTTACTTTAAAGCTACTTTTATATGTTTTTTATGGTAAAAAAAAAGTACATAGGTTTTGATCCGTTAGCGAAATTGTGCTAGTCAAATATGGATCGGATGGTCTTTTTCAAAGAAATGCTTTAATAGCTGGTTCTGCTTCTGCGTGTCCAATTGTTTTGTAGTTTCTTGTTCGTTTGGTTAGTGATGTACTTCAAATGTGTCATTTCTACTTTGAGGTTTAGCACTGCCTGAGCTTGATTTTTAGACAGTGTTTGCTTGTTTACAGTGTTGCGTAAAGTACATCTAAAAAGTACTTGAAATAAAGTACAATGTAAATTAGAGGTTGTGTATTTCAAGTAACGTACTATAAATACAATATGTTTCAAGGTAAAGTACCAGTACTTTTAGCAGCATCTTTCATGACGCCCTTTCATTCCCTATACAGTGTTCTTTTAACGAACGCATTGCTCCAGAGGTAACCGGAGGTGCATCAGTTTTTTACTGAAACTGTAGCAAATATTGTATAAAGTCAAGTCGCCACAGAGTACTTGTTTTACTCTCGCTGACGAGCTATTTGACACAATAAACGTATAAGCCACTTATTTGTGTCGGTCTTATAGCCGCCATTACTTCAGTCGGAAAAATTACCACATGACGTCTTGAAAGAGCGCGTTTTTGTACGACGATATGTCATTGTTTTGTTTTCGAATTCGGGGAATGTACATTGAAGTATAGGGAGTTTTACTTTCCTCGGAAAGTACAAATACAAGCCCAGAGAATCTACCTCAAGTAAAATACAAGTTTTCTAAACAGTGGTACTTTAAATACCATGTACTTAGAGGACTTCCCAACACTGCTTGTTTATTATGTTTTCTTTATACAAAGATGTTTGGAGAATTACTAAGGTTTCTGGAACGATCTTCAAATATCTGAAGATCTGCATATTTATGTTTTGGAAGGGAAGGCAACGCAAAAAGGTCCCCTTTCCGTTGGCCATTAGCACTTGATTCTTCGAGTACAGCACAAAATACTGGAGCACCAGATGAGCTTCAGAGCAGGTGCTGCATTTTGTTGCCTCCTTTGCGTGAGGAGGCAGTGTCTGCACTTTCTGTAGTGGGCGAGAGTTTCTACGCTGGGGAGAAGAGGGTACGAGCCCTTTTTTCGATCGGGTCAAGTCTCTTGAGCTCCGGGAAACAAAGAAACGCCAGTCTTCGACGCTTAACCCGCAGTTACTCGGCCTCTCTTGCGTCGTGCCTGTTCGCTCCCCGCGCTTCGTAGCAGTGTTGTTGCAGGGGGGGGGGGGGGGGGGAGGGGAAATTCGGGGGTTTTCAGACTTTCCAATTCATTCCCCCCCCCCCTTCCTACGCCACAAATATCAGATGATTTTCTAACATCTTATCTCTTTTGTACAGGAACGTTTGTTGATAGGCAAAACAAGCACTAAAATTCGAAAGTAAATTGTAATTTGAGTAGAAGTTACTCGGAAAGAGTAATTAGAGTAAACTACTAAATAGCGAAATAAAAATGTAATTGAAAGTTACTAAACTACTCAGAAATGTAGTTAAACTACAGTAACTTGAGTAGAGTAGTTGAACTAAGTACAAGTCTGGTGCAACGTTTTTCTGTGTCGTATTTTTCTATAGCCGGCTGTTAGAGCCAAACGTTACAGAACTTCACAAAAATCGGCGGATAAAACACATTCTACGAGTGTTAAAGAAAAAAGAATGTAAGTTCACTTTCCTGCATAACACAGAGATAGCCAACCGCGGCGAAAAATGGGCGGATCCTATATGGTCCCTGATAGCTTGGCTTGAAGAACATACGGCGTGGTTTGTCCGGACCATCTTAAATTATCGCTTCGCATTGCTTATGGGTTGCGGCATCAGTCGATAGGAGCGTCGATGGGCTAATCACGAAGCGAAACCTAACAAGTGATAAGTGATTTATTTGCACTTAAATTGGTGCGAGCACGCTTTGTTGTTATAAACCACGCCCGGCGTTTTTTATGCTGCCAGTCACTAAACACCAACTCAACTTTCTGACGTCATGCCGCTGCAATGGCGCTGCTGTCGGTACTGCGCATGCGCAGATGCTTCACCTAACGCGAATCCGGTTTCTGCGCAGGTGCAGCAAACGCGGGGCTGGCTTGCAGTGTTGTGCCCGTTACCGAAAAAAAGTAACGAAATAGCGTTACTCGTTAGTTTTGTAAAAAGTAACGCGTTACCGAGCTACGTTACTTTTTTACAAACGTAACGATATACCGTTACCGTTACTTTTCAAAAATAACGAACGTTACTTTTACGTTACTTTTACGTTACTTTCGTGCTCGAGTACATATGGCTGGCAGAGATGTTTGATAAGCCTCCTTAACAAGCTTGGATAAAGATAGAAATTTACAGAGGGGTTTCATAGTGTCTTGACGCGCGAAGCAGCTTAATTTTCGGCATGCGGAATAGGCATTGAAACTGTAATTTACCTGATTCTGTCTCCTTTAGTGGATACATTTCATTCAGTCCTGGCCATGGCGACGAAGTTTCGTTATTCATGTCCATCTCACGCGCAGAATGAGTCGGAGATGGTAGTCAATCTGCTTTTATAAACTACAGCATGCGAACGGGGACTGCTGGAACACAACCAGCCAACCAACACCCCTCATCCGTTCGCCGGTTTTCGTAACAGTCCGGTTCATACTATTAACAGAGACTGATTTACTCACTATCTGGAAAAGGACACCGGTTACCAGCACACTGGCTATAATCACTTGGTGCCTTTTACCAGCAGTAGCTCTTAGTTTTTCCGTGAAAAAAAAAAAATTGTTTCGTGTTTGTAAGTTTTGTTTCCAGGTTTAAAACTTTTTTTAAATCTTTTTATCATGACCTTAGGAAAATAAAGACTAATCAAGCAAAAGATTCTGTCTACAAAAGTGGGTCAGGAACTTTCAGGCAGCGAGGGTAAAAAAATTCCACAAAGGGTGTTTCTTTTTTTTTGAAGCTAGAGAAATGAGCAAATCGCTTCGCCACTAGTGGTCCACTGTTGTAAACGGATGTATCTCCACGCCCCCCCCCCCCCCCCCCCCCCCCCGCTGTCCACCTCTGCTGCACAAAGCAGGTGGGGAAGAGGAGGGAGGGGAGGGGGCTGTAACGCAGTCGATCGTTTAAAGGCCCGTTCACACTCTTGCGACTGCTTGCGACCTCTTAAACCTGGGTTTCTTAAAATTTCTTAAACCAGAGAACACACTGGCGCCATCTATTGGGAAGCAGTGTAAACTCGGCGGGCCGGCATATTTTTTTTTTATTTCTCGCGCAATATCCTTTCTTTTTTGGCTCGAAAAGCTTTTGTCAATGTTATAAACGAGCCTTTCTATGGGTATTACGCACATTTGACCTCGGAAATCCCGCAACACCTTCGCTTTTGTGAAATGCAGTTCTAGGGTCACCGCATAGATGGCGCCACAATGTCAGTGTGTTCCCTCATTCTAGAAACATTTAAGAAGTTGTAAGAGATCTCGTCTCTCTCAGTCGTACTCGGTCGCAAGAGTGTGAACGGGCCTTTAGCCTTGTGGGTGGTGACACTACGGAAAAAAAAAAGAAAAAGGAGGATGAACAGAATTAGCTGGTAGCCGAAGGTTTTTTTCGCCTTCGAGAAGTGAGTTTGTTTGTTTGTTTTTTTACTTTACTGTGACGGATGCTGGTTCCGTGCAGCGATAAGCTGGAGCAGGATTTCACCAGTTTTGGTCAAAAGTAACGAGTAACGAGTAACGTAATTTGACAGCCGATACCGTAAAAAAAGTAACGGAAATACTTTACTCGTTAGTCATTCAGAATACTAACGAGTACGTTACTGCGTTACTGAACAATGTAACGCGTTACCAGTAACGCCGTTACTAGTAACGCGTTACCTCCAACACTGCTGGCTTGTGAGGAGCGCGTTTGTCTATGCCGAGTGTGAAAACCGATAATACGGTCCGATTCGAAGAATTCGGTGCGGGCAACGAGAAATATGAAACGACGTCGTGCCCATTGCCCCCGCCGTATCGCACTTTGGTTTTTTGTTTAATGGTATTCTGAGTTTCGAGATTCACAGAAATTTTTCTACAGAGTGGCCAAAACCCCCTCCCCCCCCCCCCCCCCCCCCCCCCGCAGTCTACTAAAAAAAATAATAGAAAAAGTAGCATTGTTTTTACTGGAAAAATAAACTACGCATCACCGAACGCCCATTCTCAGCCCAAAACGTAGCCCTATGAAGGTCCGGATATGATGCCAAACTTTTCAAACTTAACCGTTATCTTGTTTAAAGGTGATGGGCGATTTTCTGAATGTTTCAAAGGTAAAATGATAGGGCCAACTAAGTTCCCGGATACATAGAGCTGAGTGGCGTCGGTTACCAAAAAAGCGGACCCGCATCTTCCTATTGAAGTTTTCAGAAAATCATATAAAACTTTTGAATTAGATACCGGTTAGTTTTGAAACTTTATAGCATGCGGTTTGGACCGCTAGCGCTACATTTGGGCGGAAAATTACCCTGCGTCGATGCGCAGTTCATTTCGCGGTAGGAAAACGAAAAACAACCTTGCAATTTTTTTTGTGTGTTTTTTTTTTCGGGGGGGGGGGGGGGGGGGCACGTTGTATTATTTGCAGGGATTCGTTGTCTCGTGTTTAGCGGGAAAGTGAACTTACACGCCCGTACCGTCCGCTGCTGTCAACCATAAAGCAAACCGACGCACAGCGGCGATACCTTTCTCCATCATGCATGGATGGAGTCCAGACCTCGATTCAAGCACGCCTTCTACCTCTTAGATTTCGCGTCCGCGCAAAATAAGAGATCCTCTGATTGCGCTCTACGAGAATGGGTCCGCTAACGACGCCGTTTATGGCGTCGCCGAGTAGGCGTTGCAGTGTGTAAGCGGTGTAAACGAGCTTCGGAACGATCGTTTCCTGCCTTGCTTTTGCAGGTACAGAGAACGCCCCCGTTCGGAGCAGGTGTTGGAGTCGTCATCGTCGTCCCCAAGCGTCAACGCGTAAGTATTAAATCTGTCTGCGAGCGTCGCAAGAGCTCTTCTTTCTTCTTTGCGAAGCAAACACGAAATTGCGCCAAACTCTAACGTTAGAAGTTCGCCGTTACTGTAAGAACAAACAAAGGGACGAACATGATGATACACATCTTTCGAAAGATGTGCCGTGCGAAAGATGTATCCTAGTGTCCGTCCCTGTAAATATCCTTCCAGTAAAGTGTAACTCCACCAACGTGCTCACCTTCTAAATTGAGTACTTTAGACCATCTATAAACAAATAAATATATATCGTACACTTAATCAAGTATTATAGACGTACTGTTCAGAAACAAAGCATGGGAATTCATTTTCCATCGGAACACGCGGTAGACCGAAGGATATCATGGATTTACGAGACCGGCGTAACCTCTCCACTAGAGAATGCTATCCGCACAGTTGGCGTTTTAATGGAGAATCATGTTCTCCACCTCCTCCTTCCCTGCGTTTTATTTTAAACAAAGCGGCGTGATTCGCTCTACGTGGGCTCCGCACAGGGCCGGCTCTACAGGTGACTGACCTGGGCGGTCGCCGAGGGCTCCATCCAGAGGGGAAAGAAGAGTTAGGGCACAGGCGAGCTGCTGATTATTAAAGGGACCATGAAGGCAATTTAATCTTTTTTTTAAAAAAGAAGGTGTTTTCGGAAGCATTGAGGTCCTGGCATGCAACACAATTTTTTCTAGAACGTTGTGACTCTTATTTCTGTACCTGCAAATAAACTTGCGAAACCGAAACAAACATTCAGATTTCTTCCCTTTCTCACCTCTGGAAAGAGAAGTGACGTCAGGGAGCACTGTCGGCATCGATAAAATTTAGTGCACACTCAGTGTGGTTCCCGGGGTTCGCTCTAGTGCACAGCGGTCTGTGAAGAAAACCTGGAAGAAATGGACGACCACGCCGCGCTCGCAAACGAGTTTGAACTCCCGTTCAGCGACCTCACGCCGACTGAACGGGAGATGCTGCTAAAAACGCAGAACTCTCGATTGGCGACCGATGCAGCAATGCTGCGCATTGCTGCATCGGTCGGCAGTTTATGCAAACTAACGTCGCCCGATCGACCGCACGTCTTTAGCCGACCTTTCGCGCCACCTACAACTGCACATAAACGCGTCATGACTGGTGAGACACCAGTTCGCAAAGCGAACACGAGACGACGCACGAAACCAAAACCAAAAGTCCGCCACCTCCGGCGCTCGTACCTCTTTTTCCTTTTTTTTTCCATGGTTGCTCGATGCTTGTTACGCGCCCGAGGTAGCAGTGCGGGATGCGTTCAACCAGTGACAAACGGAGGGATCGCTTCAGATTATGCTTTTATACACGGTATGAAACCTATTAATTCCCAACTACAACTTCAAAATATCCAACGTTCAAATAAACTTTTTTCATCACATCTCACCACCAAAATCGAAACCAAGAGCGCGTCTATCGTTTGAACCAATCGCCAGACGAGGAGCCCGTTGTACTCACGCTTCGACGGCGCACTTTAGTTCACCTTTCTGCCGCCGCCTCGGTGGGGTCTCAGGCATCGTTCCCGGCGCTATTATTACCGCGCCTGTTTGCTCGATTGGTGCGGCACCTAAACTTCTGTTCGGGCTAGAACTTGATCAACAGTATCTGAGACGTGCCTGACATCCATTTCAATCGTCGAATAAAACTTCGAAACTGCCTTTATGGTCCCTTTAAAGGAGCGGTGCAACGATATTCAATTGGAATGTTTTTCACTTTACACGACCTTACTGGCACTAGTGGGACTCGAGGATACTCGCACGCAACGCAACTGCCCAAGAAACGCCTTGGTTGCGGTGTAATTTCAAGGACAAAAGCGATCATTTTCATTCAATCTCTCCTTGGCAAAATTTGATGACGTAACGTGGGATCGCAGTACACCCATATGACGATATTTGAATGCGGTTCATAGACTGGACCCGAGCATTGCGTGGACACTCGATTTGGGCTCGTGGTAATTACTAGCTCGAGAAGCATTCGGGTAGTCGCCCGTGTCCAATCGCTGCAACGACGACACTAGCCGAGCCATAAGAATGTCTGGAACTCAGCGCGTGTCCTGTGCTTTGCCAAACCCGGCGCGTGGCTATGATCAACATTGGCGGCATATAATCGGCTCCATATCACGTGGCCACTTGTTCTGGCTGCGAGTTGAGGGGGTGAACGCTGCCCGTTTTTCTTTAATTTTTTTCCGGGACTTCTATTGCGTGGGGTGAAAAACGAACCCGTGTTTCATAGGACATTAGCATCAGGGATCCGTTCTAAGCGGTATTTGCGCAATGTACAAGAATTGTTGCATCGCCCCTTTTTAAGCAACATAATAAAACCGGAGACACGGAACAAAATTAGGACACGAACAACACCGTCTCAGTGTTTTTGTTTGCGTGTGTCCTTCTTGTCTCAGCGGTGTTGTGTGTGTCCTTCTTGTTTCGTGTCTTCGGTTTTATTATGTTCATCAGAAGGGGGGCGCCGCCGCGCTCCTTTTCTAATTTTTGTTATGCTTTTCTATTTGTTTGAACACGGCGCACAACACGACATTATACGTGTGCTTGATTGCCGTCCTTTTTGAGAATGCGGTTCCCGTCTGACGAAACGCTAATGTTGGACCACTATTTGCATGTTTGTTGACAACGTGATATTGTACCTAGTAGATAGGGGCGTATAAAAAAAAAAGGGGGGGGGGGGGGGGCGGGGGGCGCCAGGGCCGCAGTTAGCTTAGGGCACTTGATGGCGTAGGGACGACCCTAGTTCTGCAGGAATGGTGACGCAACGACCTTGCTAATAAGCAGTGCGTCTATTACTCAAGTACGCACGGTTAGTAAGTCGCGTATCATCATATTAATTCGCGATATGAAAACACAAGGCAAACACGTTGGAAAGATGTGCCTATTAGTAATCACTGCTTCCTCTTGTTTTTCTTCTGTTTACACAGTCTTTTTTTAATTATTTCCACGCAAAGTAAAAGTAGTACTACATCAAATATGAATATGTGATTTTTTGTCCAAATTCACTGTCGAAAACAAAGAAACAAATCTACGTTTCACGGTACGAGCAAAGAAGTGTAAAATACGCGCTCATCGAAGCCAAATAGTTGAGCCGTACACTTTAAAGCTAACATCTGTCAGTTTAATGTCATGCGGAACACGCACAACCAATACTATGAAACGGCGGACTCAAAATAGGATGAGATATGTAGAGTGCGATGTGCGCTGGTTCAAAGTGCATGCTCACCGCCCCCGCGTGGATTGCGTGTTTTGGTCTAATTGTATTCTGTGCTTCGTCATTCGCAGAAATCCTGCAATTTTTCGCCTTGATTTGATGCCTTATGTCCTGTAGGAAAATAAACTAACAGTTGCGTGTTTTTTTCTTCTTTGCTAAGCGCATGGCACTTGTGTTTGTATTTTATTTATAGCTGCTTGACTGCGACTTTAGATATGAAGTGATTTTTGTACAATTAATCAATCTGGCAGTCTATCCATGTTTTATTTTGACCCAAACAGCTGGTGTGGCCTTAGGATTGTTACATTTGCACGAAGTGAAAGACACAAAGGGCAAACATATTTACAGTGTACAATGTGTGCAGGAGTATTGCACTTTTGTTGAAATTGGCAGAGGTAGTAAAAAAGTCGAGGTCAGGGTAAAAACACTTGTCATAAGCGAGCTGCATCCGTGTTAACCGAAGATTCGACACCAAGCCAGAATGGTAAAAAAAAAAAGAAAGAAAAGCTATGGATCTATTTTGCCACTAGGAAACCGTGAATTAAGATTCAACTCAGCAGCAGGGGGAAGAAAAATAGTAAAGAAATAAAAACAAAATCTGAAATAAAAGAGACATAACTCCGTTGAATCAGTCTCAAACACGACAGATATGATCAATTACAATTTGCACCTTGAAACGAATGTGCTGACATTAGGAGAAGATTCTACGTTCGGTATATGTGAAAGAAATACACGCTTTTTATTGAAGGGAATCTTTCTCTGGCAAGTTCGGACGTATAGAAGGGTGAAGTTTTGTTTTAGTTAAACGTGGCTAGTAAGACCGGTTCGATGAACCACAGTAACATGTCCTCATCTGTAAGAAAAGGAAGGTATATCTTTTACCTAACTCTGATTGCAAAAACAAAAACAGAAATAAACACGGTTATAGAATAAATGTAACCAAAAATTCAACACTGTTTTGATATCAATCTTATAGGGTAGCCTTACTAACTTTTGTGACGTTTGCTCCATTTCTATATTTATATGTGGTTTTGCGCGCCATCGGGGAATTTATTCCCTCTTGTGTCGTGTGATGCTTCCCTGCTCTCGTGCGCTTGGTGACGACGCGAGCCGGGCCATCAAAAGGAAATAAAAAAGAAACGTAAACCCCATACGGTGCTCTCGGAACATCAATATTTTCCGCCGTCGACATAATTTGTAAGATAGAGCAATCTCGTTAATGGTAACATCCTGTCAGGAACGGTCAATATGAGCAAAAAAGAAGCTCGCATCCAACTCAACGACATGCACACACGCACACACACATACGCACGCACGCACACACACACACACACACACACACACACACACACACACACACACACACACACACACACACACACACACACACACACACACACACACAAAGCTTCGTTTAAGCGGTATTTAAATATTTGGAAGCCAATACGTCCACAGAAAGGTCGTTAGCCTAAAATGTTTGGCAAACAAAACAAACAACAACAGACACCAAAGCTTTATATTCATTCTTGACGTGTTTGCGGTTTGGCCATCACAAGTTTCGTATCGTCTTTTTTATGTTGTGTTTCACGCATAAACAAAGCTTCAGGGCACATGGGTTGTCGGCGTTATCTGCAAAAGACGTCCACGCGCCTAAATAGACGGACGATGCTGCCCGAAAGGGGCTCCTCATTTAAAAATATGACTTTAGAGATTGCTTAAGAAATTCAGTGTTGAAGAACGACATGCGTAGAAAGAAGCGTCAACATAAGCCCCGCTTTGCATTTCCAATGCCGCCAGCGACTCTATGCGGGTGAATACATAAGAAGAAGTAATATAAACGAGAACGTGTTGGTTTTTGCACAAAAACTGGCTATGTTCTGAGTGTCGAGCAAACGGGGATTTTGGAGGGCACCATAGGAGGTTTTGCAGATAGATCAATGAACCCTTCAACATGAATTCAGTTAGTGATAATATTTCGGCACCTTCAATCATGTTAACTAAGGATGAGATAGAATTGCTTAGTTCAGAGTTCGTATGATTGTATTTCATGTTACATCCGACAATACATTTTTTTCTGCCACACTTTTTTCGTCCCCGTTTTTGTCTCGCCCTGCGATGCTACTTAATTAAGGTGCTCGTGAGTCTCCACACCTTACGTTCCTTATGTTTTAAGTGGCAGTTTTAGAAACGCCGGGCGACTCTAATTAAATTCACGCTTCTCGCTTTTGTGTTACTGGGTTAGCTTATGATCGAGAAAACAAAACTCGCGCGGCGTTTCGGCTCGCATAGGGAAACTGTATCTACATATCGCAGGAAACTGAAACGCCGCGATAATAGAGTGTTAGCGGTGGCGATAAAACTCGAAAGTTTGAGGCACATGAAGTTACCTGACTGAAAAGAAACAAAACAAAAACCAAATATCTCTATGCCCCCGAACGTCCACCTAAGCCTGACGTTCATTAAACCGAAATTTTGTAATTTTAAACTGCTTTAGCATTTATTTAATTAAAAAAAAATACTTATCAGTTATAAAGACAATATAGTTTTTTCTTTTGCTGATACGTTCTTGGTTTGTTTTCTCTTTTTACTAAAATAAATGGTACAGGAGCCCACAATTTCAAATATCGGTTTCATGAATGGTTGTTGGCTCGTAGACATATTTCGTTTTTTTTTTTGTTTCTTTTTGTGTCTTTTGAATTAGGTAACGCCATGTGCTCAAACTTTCATATTTTGTCACCACCGCTAGCGCCACATTTTCACGGTGCTTCCGTTCTCTGCGATGCGTATAGTTTGTTTATGCGAGCCTAAAAACCTGATTTCGTTTCATGGACCTGACCCCGTAGTTTCTTAGCGTTCTTATCCGCCGATACTCCTATGTCGGTCGTCGGCACAGGTGCAATATTGAGATGCAAATGATTCACCGCGTCTCTCGTTTCTTCATGTTGGGGAACCCACTGTCACGCTGTGGTAAAGCCAGCGTGCCGAAGGTTCTGAGACTGAGGCGAAAAGCGTCCTATATTAACTTGCTGTATTAGTAACATGACATAAATGTCTACCAACACGCACACCTAGTTATGGTCGAGCGTATTGGGATATTAGGGAGGAGCCCGAACCTCCTGATGTTCAAGTTCGAAATGTTTAAAAAAATTCGAACCTCGCCAAGGTTTGAATTCGGACCTTACCTAAAATCGTTAAGGGTCGAAAAGTTCGGAAGTTTCGATCTTAAGATTGTAGTCTGAATTTCATAGACAGAGATCATATTCCGCAGTTTCGAATTAAGTTTTCATGAACTGATCTAAAAAAATCGCGAAATATGCTTCAAATTTTACTGAAAACATTGCACGTTTCTCTTTCGCCGTAAATATACTTCTTCGTCATCAGTGCTATACTGACGGTACTAGCATGCATTACTCGTTATTTGCCGAAACTTATGAAACAAGAATTGAGCTGGTTGAACGATTCATCGAAAAGCCCTGTGGCTGGTCAGGCGAACGTACTTCTAACGTCTTCCAAACTATACTCGGCGACAACTTTTCTTGGCAATGCAATGGAAGGTACGTCCCGCGTCCCCCCTCCCATTTTGAGTGTACGCAGGCTCTCCTCCTCCCCCATTTCCGGGGAGAGGAGGAGAGCCTGCGTACACTCAAAATGGGAGGGGGGACGCGGGACGTACCTTCCATTGCATTGCCAAGAAAAGTTGTCGCCGAGTATAGTAGCTATCTAATCAAACGTCGTGGCATAAGATAACTGAATATACAGGACAACGCGGGCACATAAAGACATCGAGGCTCCACGAAAATTTGTAGTTGCTCTGAGCATTTACTTTCGGCCGGCTGACCTTTGGGATGATGAAAACTCCGGACACAAGCACAGCTCCCGACACATGTCAAGGTTCGATAGAACGCAACCAGAGTAAATTAGGGGCCCTAATGCGTAAAAAGAGAGAAGGGCTGGGCAGAGATACTTTAAAAGGTGTTCGGAACTTTAAGGCGAATATACAGACGCTGATACATATTTGTCGTTTACGTGGTGGCCGGGATATCCCTTAAATACTTCGACAAAAACGGCAAAAGAAAAAAAAATCCGGTATAGATTTTCAGATAGACAGGGAAATAATTTTTTACCCAAATGGTGGAAGGGGAAATGATAGAGTTTTAGTTTATGCACCTCCCCTTACCCGTGGACGCTTCCTTTCAGAGCTACCACCATGCATTTTGCTAAACAAACAGCGTATCACCGCCCCAGTGACCCGCGTAGTTAATGTAGGCCACGGATTGCCTGCTATGCTTTACTAAAACAGCCTGCCCAGAACGAACCCTTCTCTGCTGTGAGAGTCTCAGACCGTCGTCCAAGTGCCTCTGAGTCACCCAGGGCGGTGATATTGAACAACGGAGTCGAACCTGTCTACGCTAGGGTGGTTCGACTGTGCGGAACCTGTTGCAACATAAGAGGAAAAGAAGCTCTTCCAAGCTTTCTACTTTCCATGAGTGATGTTTTCCATCTTTTTACTCGCCTCCTTCTCCGCATTTGCGTCGCTAAAGTGGAAAGAGTAGGTGGCTTTGTGAAAGGAACTTATTCTGCTATGCTCGCAAGTACCCGTTCTTCGAACCAAATTTTTTACTAAATTGTTCTTTTGTACGTAAGATCCCCGCCCCCTTGTAGGGAGGATTATACGGCGTTTTTAAGACAGAGGGGGTTTTAAAATGATCTTAAAAATCCAGTAGTTGATTTTCTACATCAAATGTAACGAGATACCCAAGCAGGCTAATGCAATACGTCGACACATCGTAAATTATATTTCACTAATGAGGTATAAATACATTTTTAAAATGCGTCTTGATGCAAAGATGAACTTTACACGAAAATATCTCTAAGATACTATCGCTATACCTTGGTATCGCTATACAGCCTAGACCTAAAAATAGGCGTCATCGGATGTGATGGCGACTGTGCATGACGGAAGCGGATTTCAGTCACGCGCATTTTCCACACAAAAAAAAAAAGAAATGTCGCGGTTTATTACTTTTAAAAGGAATCTCCATAACTTTGTAACAAAATTGTTTTTACCGGATATATGAAAAAAGGCCATCAAATGTTTACTTTATGCCGGTTTTTATGTGATAAATATTGTGAAAACTTTTGAGTCGAAGAACTTTCTACTAAATCTCCAATGATAAATTATTAAAGCAATCCTCATGCCAAATTTATCATTCGTTCTAATTATTGGGGCAAGAGCTACAAAATGCTGCGCAATTTTGAAAGACAAAAAGGAAGCCTATAGATTGTTTAAAAAGAAAAAGCGAAATTTGAGAGCAATTCGGATTGAGAATTATACGCACTTCAGAGCGTGGTCGTCTAGATTTTTTCTCTGAAACTGATTAACTGTATTTTCTTAAAAGACACAGTTTCCTTTGTCTCACAGGACATTTCCGACCAAATCTAAATTACCCTCCCGACCAGCTTGTTCAAACTTTAATAAAGCCGCGCTTTGTTTAAACGACTACTCCTTTAGACGTAAAACACAAACTATGAAACACACAATTCTTTTTTTTTGTTGATCGAAGGTACCAAAGAGAGCGAGTTCTATTTTAAGAAATGTTGTGCTTTGAATGGGGTCTCGGTTGTTAAAAGAACACCGCCCTAGTTGAATGTAAAGCCCAAAAATAACTTATCAAAGTGCCGTCGTACATTACGTTAAATAAACTACGACAAACAGCTAGAAACCAATCGTGTACATAAGAGTGGCGAAGCAATCATCGCATTGTTTTTGCTCGGGTTTCTAACAGAAGAAAAACGGCATAAAAATATAGAAATGCGTGAAATCGCAATACTCGGTACAATTGAGTTAAAAAAAAAATCTACGAGATAAAATAATGTTAAAAAAAGCGCAATGGGATTCAGTGGTGGGGCACGCAATATCGAAGAGACTCTGATTGAAATTTTTAAAATGAGTGCGAAGAATTTTTTTTCTTAATTTTAAGCACAATTTTGTTATTTTCCTTTTATATTGCGTTTTTGCCACAAGGAACCAAGGAATTAAAATTAACTACGATGAAATTGAGAGAAAAGAAAAATCCAGGTAACACGTGATCTGAACATGTCCTTTACTTTCGAACAAAAGCCGTCGCGTTTGAGTTGCATACGCGTGCTTAAAAGAAGCGCACTTTAATCGTTTATTCTGAAGTGAGGCTGGAAACAGGATTAAAATCAAGTGCTTGGTAACGTGCGGATTTGCTTTATATTTATGCTCGCTTAGCTCATTTTAAAGAAAGTGGTTAAAGTGGCTATATATAGAACCTTTTTGCTCGTGGTTCTGCGCATGTTTCTTTTTTCCTTCCATAATTTTTATCGTTTAGAGCAAACTATAAACACTATGTAAAGAGTGATTTCAGTTTTGTGATTTTCCATCGCTGGGACCTGGAGGTACTCGAATGTCGCGTTCAGGATAAATTGAATGCATTCTGAATATCGTGCAATTTGTTTTTAAATTTTAAACTGATTTTTTTTTTTTTTTTTTGCGTGGTACATCTGAAGTACTGGGTGTTCCAGAGAAAAGCGAATCGTCTTTTTCGGCCCGAGTGAATGAACTAAGTATCGCACAAAGCTTAACCGGTCATAAGAACGTACCGCGAGGGATAGTGATAGAATGCGAAAGTTCGAGAGCCGTACGTTACCTGAAAAAAATAAAAAATAGGAGAAAAAAGATGAAATTTTTGTATGAGCCGAAATCCGCGTAATCCTAATATCGTCAAAGCAAGAATGACATTGTAAGCCCCTGCAGTAATTATTAAAAAAAAAGAAAACTTGTCAGCGCGAAAAAAATTAACAAGAAAAAACTCCAATATCGTCTTTTTTATACTCTTAAGAGAGAACTAAACAGAGAAGGAATGAACACGGACAACAGATTGCGGTGATGTGTGTGTTCTGTAGTATGTTTATTTCTTTTGTTGAGTTTTCACACTACACCGAGGCGCTTACCTAAAGAAAAGCAATGTATTTCTTGCTGACAAAGGTTTTTCGTTGATAAATGAAGATAACTTCCACAAACGCCTCCATTGTGTTCCCTTATTATTCTGACAATATTAGGATTAGGTGAACGTCGGCTTTTATAAACATTTCGCCTTTCTCTTTGGTCTTTTGATCCGGGTAACGTTATTTTTTCTCATTTCCGCGTTACATTCTAACCGCTAGCGTAAAATTCTCAAAACATTTTAGCTTTCTGCGATGCGTAGTATCTTTACCAGTGCGCTCCACTTCGTCAGACTTAAAAGTCTGGTTTGTTTTTTCTCACGAACACCCGGTATTTAAGCGAAACATCGTCCCAATGTGTAATTACTCCTTTCTGAAAGAACCAATTAAATTCTACGACCTGGTCATACGAAAACTAAAACTTGACAAGAAAAGCTTCCCAGCATATACGGACGCCATGACACTTTAAGATTAGCAAAAATAACTAGGGTGTAAACCAAGAATTGCCTAGGTTCATACGTCATTTTGTGTCAAGGCAATGTATGAATTCGAGGCCACTTCACTACCAAGAATGACAATATTGCTTCAGTGTTAAAAAAAAAATATGGATAATTAAATATATGAAATTACAATATATCGATATCAGGTTCCAATATTCTAGATTATATCGGAGGAATTACAGTGAAGTACTGTATTTCAAGTTTACAGCTCTCGTTCAGACTGGGTATTTTTCGAGAACGACTCTCCGCAGTCGCCAACGTCTTCGACTCTTTTTCATGTCCGATTGTCAAATTCGTGAACTGTATCCACCAGCTCTGGTCACAGCAACATAAACCTGTCTATGTGAACCTTGACTGCATGGCTTTCGAAGCTGTTTATCATTTGATTGTGTGCAGACCAAGAGAGAAAATAAAACAAATAAAAAAATGAAGCGCTAACTATTGTGCTTATGGTCACCAATCAAATTTTCTCCATATGTGAAGGCGGCCGTAGCGATAGTTTCTCCCGAGAGACATTGGCTGCGACAACGGGAAAGTTGTAGAACTAAGATATCGTCAGGTACTTCCGATCCAGTCACAACCCTTCGCACATCGTCTTCGATAAAGAACGTTCACTTGCACGAATGCCCATTTAGTTGCTTCGGTGATGAGCCTTGTTACATCGTTGCTGGCCATTGATTTTTCACACTTTCGCGGTAGTCTTTCTTTTCTACTTCGCACCGAGATGGAACAGCAACCCACTGATTGTACAAACACATCTCCTTATATCACGAAAACTGAGTCAAATACAGATGCGGACTCGTCCACAAATGGAAAATGAAAAAAAAATACAATATCTCGGTCCTGTGTAACATGATAATAATAGCTGAGAGGAGTTTTAGATATGGCCTACTGCGACGTGGAAAATAAACCAGAACGGCGGATTTCACTTACTTCCTTTTCATGGCAGGAAAACGGCCTGTATACGCCTTCGGCGCCTTGGCTCCTATGCCACCATGGCCACTATATATATATATATATATATATATATATATATATATATATATATATATATATATATATATATATATATATATATATATATATATTGTAGCGGAGACGCTGAGTGCGGGGTGAACAAAAAAAAAACATAAAAGAGAAGCAACCGGCACGCGACGAAGGGAACGCTCGTCGTGCTCGTGCGTGTGCGCGAGGCAGTTGGAAGCCAGCCACCGAACATGTCGGACCTCTCTGTGCGGTGATTAAACCAGTTAAAAAGGAAAGCAGAAATTGTAACACTGGTGTCAGAAGTGGAGCTCCGTTCGGGCCGACGCCTTCCCCGGGCAATGGAACCTCCTACCAGTCCCGAAGGGGACCACACCGCAACTACCGGCGCCGAAAATCTCGCTTCTTCAGACCCGACAGCGTCCGAACCCATGGCTTTCTTTAAAAGCTGGCTCCAACAAGCCGAAGCGTCCTACGCTCGACGAGAGAGCCTGCTTCTCCAAATCATGACATCATCCATTCAGGACTTCACTGCCTCCATGACAGAACGTTTTCAACGCTTGGAGTCTCGATTCCCTGAACTCGAGGAGCAGCGCACCGCAAGCCCCCCGGTTCAGAACGCTACTCGACTTTCAACCCTGCGTCTCAAGCCATCCACATTTGACGGTACCGTTCCTTGGGCGCCTTACGTATCCCAGTTCAACCTCATTGCTGACGCTAACCAATGGTCTCCGGCTCAAAAGGCACAAGCCTTGGCCGCCCATCTAACCGGACCAGCTTTGACAGTACTACACTATCCCCCTCCCGTCCTTTGAAGACCGAGCAAGTCCTACAGAAGTCCCTGATACAAACACAGCCGGTCGCGGTGGACCACGAGGGCCCGTGATCTATCCTTGCGACGTATGCGATAGACCACATCACTGAGACGTTTGATGACGATGAAAGGTCCTTGCCAGTTACGCTGCAGTTTCGGAGACAGTCCTTTCTTGCGAATCGGGTTGTAAAGCCATACTCTTTCCCCTGGAGAGAATGGGCGTGTTGTGACATGCGCGTCGTACCGGGCTTTCATGCGATCCAAGCCGCTCGCCAAACGCTGTCGAGCAAATGCGTGCACCCGCTCGAGGTTTGTTCTCAGTTCACCTACGTAGGACGCAGGGTTTGTGGTCGGCTCTGATGCTCGTGGAAGGGCTAAATCACAGGGCATGCGAAGGTCATGACCGAAGAGCATTGTGGCAGGCGTATAGCCAGTGACCTCATGAGCAGACGTACGATATGCATACAAAACAAAGGCACGATGCTATCCCAGTCATCTTGCTGATCACTGACGAACATGGACAGATGTTGTAGGATCGTTCGATTCATCCTCTCGACTAAACCGTTTGACTGCGGGTGGAGAGGCGTCGTTCTTGTCTTTTTGATGTTGAACAATTCGCAGACTTCTTGGAACACCCGAGATTCGAAGCTCCTGCCTTGGTCCGAGTGGATGCTCAGGGGAACTCCATACCGTGTAATCCAGTTCCTCACCAGAGCGTCGGCGATCTCGGAGGCGGTCTGGCTCGGTATAGGAATGACTTCCGGCCACTTCGTGAAATAGTCAACAATGACCAACAAGAACCTGTTTCCAAGCTTAGATCGAGGAAACGGTCCAAGCACATCAATGCCGACGCGTTCAAAAGGTGCTCCCGTGACATGTTCTTGAAGCGGTGCTCGCTGTTTTACGTGAGGACCTTTCCGTGAGACGCACATGTCACATAGACGGCACCATTGCTTTACGTCATTATGGCACTGCAGCCAGTAGAAGCGCTGCCGAATCTTTTTCAGGGTGCGGTTCACGCCGAAATGTCCTCCTTCAGGGCTTGTGTGCAGCTGATGAAACGCTTGAGAGCAGAGTCTTCGTGGCAGCACCAGTTGCCATACAACAGAGTTGCCCGCAGCGGACTCCCAGCGTCGGTAAAGAACACCGTCGCGCAGCAGCCAAGAGTCCCATTGCGCCAAGTAACTCTTGAGGGCCGGAGACAGCCGAGATACTTCCTGAGGAGGGGGCCTGTTATTCTGTCACACCGGATTGTGACAGGACAGGCTTCTCCCATTCGACAACCCCCTCGGCGCATTCCTCTCACACAGAGGTCTCACGTCGACGACTTGGTGAAGACAATGCTTCAACAGGGCGTGATTGAACCGGCATGTTCCCCCTGGTCATCACCAGTTACGCTAGTGACAAAGAAGGACGGTACAACTCGATTTTGCATAGACTATCGAAAACAAAACGACGTCACTAAGAAAGACTCTTTTCCACTTCCTCGGACTAATGACATCTTGGATGCCCTCGCTGGGTGCACATGGTTTTCGACACTCGACCTCAAAAGCGGATATTGGCAGGTCCCGGTGCAACCAGAAGACCGCGAGAAGACCGCCTTCACCACAGGTATCGGCTCGTATCAGTTCAGAGTGATGCCATTTGGACTCTGCAATGCTACAGCTACATTTCAGAGGCTAATGGAATCTGTCTTGAACGAGCTCATAGGCACTATTTGCCTTGTATACCTTGACGACATCATCGTCTTCGGCAAGACAGTCACAGACCATCTGGCGAATCTAAACTTGGTTTTTTCACGCCTGCAAAATGCGAACCTGAAGCTCACACCGAAGAAATGTTCGCTGTTTACAAGGCAAGTGGAATACCTCGGCCACATCATTTCGGCGGATGGCGTTTCCACAGACCCTCGGAAACTCTCTGCTCTCGTTGATTGGCCAACCCCGAGATCCACCACGGACGTGCAGAGCTTCATTGGACTGGCATCGTACTATCGAAGATTCGTCTCCGATTTCGCTCACATCGCCAAGCCTTTGTATGCTCTGACTGAGAAGAAAGCGAAGTTCGTCTGGTCCTCGGAATGCCAGCGGGCGTTTGAGACGCTCAAAACAGCCCTCACGTCTCCGCCAACACTTGCGTATCCGAAGGAGACTGGACGCTTCATTCTTGACACCGACGCCAGCGCCTCGGCAATTGGCGCAGTTTTATCACAAGAGCAGGACGGACAAGAACGCGTCATTGCTTACTATAGCAAGGTCTTCACGAAGCCCGAACGCAATTATTGCACCACCCGACGGGAGTTGCTGGCCATCATCAAAGCCATCACCCATTTTCACCACTATCTACTGGGCCGGAAGTTTGTTATTCGAACCGACCACGCATCGCTGACATGGATGCTGAGCTTCAAGACACCTGATGGTCAGGTCGCCCGCTGGCTGGAACGCCTGCATGAATACGACTTCGACATACAACATCGTTCCGGCTCGAAGCACACCAATGCCGATGGCCTCTCTCGTAGGCCATGTAGTGAAAAGTGCAAGCAGTGCTTGAGCATTGAAAAGCGCAGCTTCGACACGCTTAACGCACTAACCAACCTACCCTGCGACTACGAAGCGTGGACGCCAGAAGAGCTCCGAAACGCTCAACTTGACGACCCGGACATCGGCCCATTAGTAAGATGGAAGAGACAGAATAACAGGCCCCCTCCTCAGGAAGTATCTCGGCTGTCTCCGGCCCTCAAGAGTTACTTGGCGCAATGGGACTCTTTGCTGCTGCGCGACGGTGTTCTTTACCGACGCTGGGAGTCCGCTGCGGGCAACTCTGTTGTATGGCAACTGGTGCTGCCACGAAGACTCTGCTCTCAAGCGTTTCATCAGCTGCACACAAGCCCTGAAGGAGGACATTTCGGCGTGAACCGCTCCCTGAAAAAGATTCGGCAGCGCTTCTACTGGCTGCAGTGCCATAATGACGTAAAGCAATGGTGCCGTCTATGTGACATGTGCGTCTCACGGAAAGGTCCTCACGTAAAACAGCGAGCACCGCTTCAAGAACATGTCACGGGAGCACCTTTTGAACGCGTCGGCATTGATGTGCTTGGACCGTTTCCTCGATCTAAGCTTGGAAACAGGTTCTTGTTGGTCATTGTTGACTATTTCACGAAGTGGCCGGAAGTCATTCCTATACCGAGCCAGACCGCCTCCGAGATCGCCGACGCTCTGGTGAGGAACTGGATTACACGGTATGGAGTTCCCCTGAGCATCCACTCGGACCAAGGCAGGAGCTTCGAATCTCGGGTGTTCCAAGAAGTCTGCGAATTGTTCAACATCAAAAAGACAAGAACGACGCCTCTCCACCCGCAGTCAAACGGTTTAGTCGAGAGGATGAATCGAACGATCCTACAACATCTGTCCATGTTCGTCAGTGATCAGCAAGATGACTGGGATAGCATCGTGCCTTTGTTTTGTATGCATATCGCACGTCTGCTCATGAGGTCACTGGCTATACGCCTGCCACAATGCTCTTCGGTCATGACCTTCGCATGCCCTGTGATTTAGCCCTTCCACGAGCATCAGAGCCGACCACAAACCCTGCGTCCTACGTAGGTGAACTGAGAACAAACCTCGAGCGGGTGCACGCATTTGCTCGACAGCGTTTGGCGAGCGGCTTGGATCGCATGAAAGCCCGGTACGACGCGCATGTCACAACACGCCCATTCTCTCCAGGGGAAAGAGTATGGCTTTACAACCCGATTCGCAAGAAAGGACTGTCTCCGAAACTGCAGCGTAACTGGCAAGGACCTTTCATCGTCATCAAACGTCTCAGTGATGTGGTCTATCGCATACGTCGCAAGGATAGATCACGGGCCCTCGTGGTCCACCGCGACCGGCTGTGTTTGTATCAGGGACTTCTGTAGGACTTGCTCGGTCTTCAAAGGACGGGAGGGGGATAGTGTAGCGGAGACGCTGAGTGCGGGGTGAACAAAAAAAAACATAAAAGAGAAGCAACCGGCACGCGACGAAGGGAACGCTCGTCGTGCTCGTGCGTGTGCGCGAGGCAGTTGGAAGCCAGCCACCGAACATGTCGGACCTCTCTCTGCGGTGATTAAACCAGTTAAAAAGGAAAGCAGAAATTGTAACAATATATATATATATATATATATATATATAATAAATCAGAGATCCGTAATTGCGGAGTTGCTATGCTAGGAGTTTATTGTATGTATTACGATATTACGACATGTATGCCACATGCTACATGTATGCCATCTCCTGACGAAGCCGAGCCTGTCGGGGAAACTGTCGTAATGCATACAATAAACTCCTAGCATAGCAACTCCGCAAGTACGGATCTCTGACTTATATATATATATATATATATGTCAGAGATGCGTACTTGCGGAGTTGCTATGCTAGGAGTGTATATATTTATATGTGTGTGTGTGTGTTCGCGCGTGTGCGTGTTTAAGGAAAAGACTGATTTGTAGGACGACGAAAAATGCATAAGAAAATAAACGTACTTTTAGCTCTTAGTGGAGTTTGATCCCCTTATTGGACCAATATGTGATGAAACTCCACTAAAAGGTCCGAAGTAAGCGAATTCTCGTGTATATATATATATGCATGTGTGTGTGTGTGTGTGTGTGTGTGTGTGTTTGAGTGTGTGTGTGTATGTGTGTGTTTGTGCTGTCCCCTTTTCAATGAAGAATTGAATTCTTAGTGGAAACTTTGGTTGTAGCATTGAAAAGCATGCCACGGCTTCTACGGTTGAAGATTGTTGACCGGTTTCCAAACACCTGCGCCGCGAACTCTGCCGCCGGCCGCAGAACTTAAGTGTGAAAGCAACAAAAGCAAGAACAAATACAACACAAATTGAAGACCGAAGAGGCAGGAAAGAGAACTCCGAGACACTTCGAGAAGACTTCGCCATCTGCGAAGGTGCGAAACAACAACAGTGCGGGGGAAGAAAAGGAAGTGTACAAATTGAGGTACGCGTCTACGCTATCCGCAACTCCAGCCCACCGCTCGCCCTCTCGCGGACGAACAGAGAACCAGAGGAGCGGGGACGGCAGCGGCGGCGGCGGCGCGGAAATGGGCAGGGATATCGGCCTTGATGAGTGAAGCTGCTTTAACGAAAAAAAGTGAGCTCGCTAAAATAGAAATTATTGTGCTCCGCCTTGCACCGGCGTTGCACGAAGCACCGGGATGTTTAATTGCATTAGGAACTTTCCGTATATCGCATACGCTGAGGATTTCTGGTCTTATGCGTGACATCCTGATCAATCTGTGTCCAACATGACGGCAAACGCTCCCGCTAATAATGTAGAGCTCTAGCGCACGGTCTGCGAAACGTCTATTCTTTGTCCCAAGTAAAAGGGAACTCGTCGCGCAACGGTATGTCGAGCAGTATACATCGCGAATGGGTTCGCCTTTTGAGGCCGTTACAAGGAACATGACCAATTATTCTAAGCACTTTCAAAAGACGGAATACGCGTACTTGGTTTTAGGTATTTACAAAGCAAGTAAAGAAATGCTCGAAGTCTTCTAAGCGCGTCTGCGTAAACCAGCCGTTCGTGACGAGAGCTTAGAACGAGCAGTTTTGGCCAAAGGGGCCACAACATTGCAAATAATACGTCACAAAAAAAAATGTACGGCATATTAAAATATTTATTTTTGATAAAGCAATAAATAAAACCACTAAGCACGCCTATTGTGTTAAAAGGCAGTTTATGATAGCGTAACTGCAGGCTACCATGAGCACGGCAACGCTCCTGGCGCGCAATGAAAATTGCGTTTCAAAGGCGTAGCGCGAGCTTCCGGTGTAATTCTACACCGCATGGTAGCCTGCGGCAACAAACTTCTTATCAATGACCAGAGAGAAGTTTGATAACGTGTTGATAACGTGAGACTGTGAGCAGTGAGTTGTGAGCCTGTGACACGAAGACATCAATACTGTGAACGCTGCTGTTCCTGAGCTGGAGGGTCGTGCTGGACGATCACCGTGCGCGGCTCACTTTTTAGAGCACTAATTGCCAGACAAAGCTCAAACGTCAAGACGCCTTCATCACCCTCAAACATATTCTCCCACAAGCGGTGATGTTTCCGGTTCCTAAAACGCGTTCGCCCACCACAAAGCTTCGCCAGTTGAGGTTTCTGCAACTTTTAAATATCAGCATGCTCGTTTTCTTAACGCTGATCAACATCTCCGTCAAGTGTAATATGATTCTGCCCTAATCTCTTCGCGTTTGTAGGCAAATAAATCATTTGTAGCGCGCGGACCAGCGTCAGCGAGCAGGCGCACGGGAAATTCTGGAGAATCTATCCCCGTCTTTTCCGCCATCTCGGAAGTACCACCCCGCCACCTACAAGGCGTTGGAGTTGCGAATAGACAGGGTACGTACATGGAAGCCGCTGCGTGTCTCATACAGCGCAATTCTTCATACAACCGTTTGATCAATAGAACTAAATACGACTGAAAAACGTTTTGTTCCTCGGTGTCGCGTTTCTCATGTTCTTGAAGTTCGCCGGCTCGCCCGTGTGTTTTCCATCATTTCTAATAATTCTAATACGCTTGTAAGAACAGAAATACAAAACAAATCAATTAAAAATCAACAAATAAAAAAAAACGAAATTGCGCAGGAGCTTGCTTGTAACAGGAGAAAGTAAGCTTGTTGACATAAAAACACCGGAGAATAGAGCCTCTAAATAAGTAAATGCAATGGTCATAAAGCCCGTTTTATAAACAGAACAAGAATGAAATACGAAGCAACCACCGACATTAAACGAAAAATTGACACCCCCCCCCCCCCCCAAAGAAAAAACATCTTTTGCCTGGTGATTTAGTACGGCATAGGACGCTACCCAATCAATATTTTCCCACAGAGTCACGTATCTTTTACTAAAGCAGAGAAGAAAAAGAACTCAGCTTTCCGAAACCGAAGTTGAAACATGAGCACTGAAGCTCATGGCCGCGACACGTGAACGATGTGCAGAGGGGAATAGAAAGATGCTGAAAATTACGTAATTACACCCGACCGTGTTTTTTTTTTTTAGCTTCTCCGGCGTGCGAAGCAGACAAATTCGAGAACGAAGTTACGTGCACTGTTTGTCGTGCGATTGTTTCGCATTCATATAACTTCCGATCGATGTTCTGCGCTTGAAGATCGATTGTCCGGTACCACGAACGACAGCTCCAAAGTATAGAACAGTCAGACGTCCGTCGCAACGTTGGCACGTCGTTCGCCGGCATCAAGTCCCTCCAGCCCGCGGTACGTCGCCATGACATCTATACATGTACGTCCTGTGATCCGTGCAACATCTTTTTTTTTCTCGATCAACGTATTAACAGTTTCTTGGAAACCACAAAAAATAAAGTCCATATTTTTTTCTAGTTTTAATATGGAATGGGGGTCTTAGATGACCCACGACTTTTTACATCTTTTGTGCACATATTAGTTCGCCGCGAGACCATAGAAAAGAGAGTCAGCGCGAACTGAAGCTGGCAAATTCTCGACCGGATGTTTTCGGGCAAAAACGAATTTCGAGCCGCAATTTGTGTTTCTGGGTAGTCGGGCTCTTATAGATAATTTTGAAATAAAAACCTCAGAAAGCTCCTAAACACGTCCTGTCGGTGTCCCTTTAGGACATGCCGGGTGCGGCGAGTCTCTTGCATCTCATTATCGCTCCACAGCCAATGAGAAGGGACCATCATTATCTATAAGAACAACAACAACAAAAACAATTTCCGAAGTAAGAATGGCATGTACATGCGAAGCCACGCGCCCTGCGCGTTTCTTACGCTGTCGCTTAGCTATGCACCTACTCAACTGCCTGACGCCACGCCTTTGCGGGGGCGCTGCTGTCGGCACTGCGCATGCGCAGATGGTTCACCTCAGGCGAATCTGGTTTCTGCGCATTGGTGGTCACTGCCCACACCCAGTGTGGGCAAACTCGGGATTGTTCGTAGACGCTGTGTTGGTGTATGTGCGAACGAAGTTTGTATGGTGGTACTCCTTTTCCCCTTTGCGAAGCCTGTTTGACCTATTTATGTCATGTGCGCTTTTTATGAGCACTATTACTAGGAGTGGGCTATCTTTTGGTGTTTAAAAAATATATAGCGAAATCAGGCCAAAAATAGGGGTTGGCTACCATTCGGGGATGGGGAATTTCTCGGGATCTTAGGGTAGTCTTTTTTTTTCTCCCTTTGCGAAGCTCTATTGACCTATTTAACTCATGTATTTTCTATTAAGAGGTTTTACACTTGCTGCCGAAAGCGTGGATTAATAAAAGGAATTTGGGATAACTTGCATTTATTATTATTTTTTTTATGACGAAACACGGTTTTCCGGAGATTTTGAAAACAGTGTTCCGGAGTATTATACTATAATCAGCAATTTGCAAACAAAAAAGTTCAAAAAAGTTTATGGATATTTTTTTTTAATGTAGCGGAGCGCCTTTTCTTTTCTATTATTACGCGCACACTGCTTCAAAGTCGATTTAGACAATGCCACATTTCGTTTTCAGAATTTAAATAAGCGGTTTTTTAGGCAACTTCTACTCGACGACTCGCACCATTAATATCCGCGAATCAAGGGACCAACAACAAAAATGCGTCGATTTAGAGGGACTCGCGTTGGGTTCCAATTCGACGGCTGCGAGAAAGTAGATGCTGGTTTAAAAGGAGAGGAGCACATTCTGTTCGCCGCTAAGCTGCTCAGTGCAGTGTAAGCTACGTGTTCGGTTGGCCCACCATACGTTTCTCTTTCGCCACGTGATCACGCTCCCTACCGCATAGCCACGCGCACAGACTGGGCCCACGCAATGAAAATAGGGGGGAAGCAGTTGGTTGGTAGGCGAGTGCATTGCCTCCACCACACTCTCAGTTTGGCGATGAACTGAGCAATGGCGTGAAGAATGGTGCTCTTTCCGAGCGCGAGTCGAGAAGACAACAAGTCGGGGAGAGCGATTTTAATAACAGCCACGCTTTCTTTTTTTTGTTGTGGTTTCATTCGAAGTGCGGAATTGGTTTTACGACCTCATATATACGCGCATGTAAAAAAAATAAAAAAATAAAAACATTGGGCCTCCATGATATTCGATTACCTTACGAGGCGAGAGGTGCGTTCCCATCCGTTGTATTTTTTTTTTTTATTTTGCACTTGTTTTGGCGAGTTACAACGCCATTTTAATCGAGTCTCCGGATGCTGAGAGAGATAAGATTTTTTCCTTCTTCTAAATTCCGTGACTATTGGGTTTCGTCCTCCATCTGTTTTGTTTTTTTGTTTTTTTTTGTTTTTATTTTAGCTCTCACTTACTGTGTGCTGTCTTGGCGGTAGTTATTTTTTTCCATCTCTTTCAGTTTTTTTTTCCTTTCTTCCGATGCGTCTTTCTTCCGTTCTTAGCATGTTCATTTTCGTCTCGGTTAAACTCCCCAACATCCCTCTGTCTCTCTCTATCTTTCCTTTCTTTCTTTTTGGGAAAAGGCACTTAGTGACCTTTCCAATAATTGTCTTCTGGGCGGTGCCATCTTTGCCTACACGGCTGTGTACGGCGTTTTGAGTGTGCGCCCGTAGCTTTCATCCACGAAATACGAGACGCCGCGCATGCATCCACACTCAGTCGAGCGACTCAGCGTTTTTCGTCTGGGTGATAAGCGCTGGAAAGGCAGGATATCGAACTATTGGGTATAGGCGCTCTGACCCGTTTCTTTCCCCACACCTCTACTCAACACAAGGCCTGTACACATGCCCACAAGCCTTATGGGCGTGTCCATGTCATCTTCTACAATAGAGCGCGGGGCACAGTGTAATGTAAAACAAACTAACAATCGACGAAGTGACGTTAAGTGCCGGATCTATCCCGAAAGCAGTCGTCAGAGAACGCGAGCTTGACCCACTTCGGCTTTTGTGTTGAGCTGGGCACCCTGCATGCTGCATTATTCATGCAGACCGGAGGGTCACTGTCATTTTGGCCGATAGTCACATTACGGCCGAGAGTGCATTACGGCCGAGAGGAGCGCAAGGGCCGGGAGTGGCTTTAAGGCCAAATAGTGCATAACGGCCGAGGACTGCATTACGGCCGATAGTCTCTGAACGGGATAGTGTGGCCGCCTTCTCGGGGGTCCCGTTGTGGTTGATGACTTTAGTTGCCACCAAATAAGATAGATGGCGCCACATATTTCCTTTATTTGTCAATGCACATTGTATCTCTCGGTGACGGCAAATACTGCGTTTTTGGTTTTATTGCTTCATCCTTTACGATTAATTAAAAATCTAGCGCTTTGACCGCTTCGACTAGCTTTTCTTTTTTACAACACTTCGTGTCAACATTTTTTAGCAAAGGGCGAAGGCTATGCCCTCGTGAGCCAATTAGAGAGACGAAACGAAGCATTTGACACTCCTCCAAGGCAAAGGTGCACTTCGACGGTGAGTTAATTGCCATGTTCTGACATTCTGATTGACTGGCAGTGCAGTAAGTTTTGCTGTTTGCCAAGGTATGCTGGCTTTGCTGCCACGGCGGCCATCTTGTGTGGCATTTTTGTACGTTTTATTTTTAGCAACTCATAACTAAGCACACAACAGTTATTTTGCAAGCTTTTTCGTAGCACCGATGGGTAAATTATATGACAAAACTCAGTAGTCACAGCAAAGATTCCGCCTTACATACAAATGACCAATAGCTCCTGCAAAAAAAAAAAAAGAAGATTTATGCCGAAACTGGTGTTTGGCTACGCTGATTCTTGACCAGATAGGTTAGCATTCAAAGTGGAACCGGACATTTTATCAAATGCCGTTTCATCGAAGCCGTTTCATCGAACGCGGTTTCATCGAACGCCCTTTCATCGGATGTCTTTGAAGCAGAGTTCGATAGTTTAACGTTGCCATCGATTTCTTTTAATGGCTGAAAATAATACAGCTGACTCCACCGAAATTTTCTGGCCTTGCTTTGGTTACTCGACCAAACAGCTGCCAGATGCTAAACAGCGCCGCAACTTCAGCTATGCTATAATGACCACGCGTGATATTTCTATGCCTCGCTGGTTGCAAAACTTAATATATTTTCCCGGGTCCCAGTCAACGAAGGTTTCAATATCGCAATCGGATATTAAACTTTCTCAGTGTCATTTTCAGTTATCAATATGACAACTTACGGTCACTACTGACCTATAGGCGGTCTTCCCATGAAAAAGTGCCCTATCCTTTTCGCGAACCTCCAGGTCGAACGGTGTGGTTAGGAGGGAACAGCGCAAAAAAGGACGTAAGACGAGGTCGAAGAAACACACAGACAGGGCGCTGACTTACAACTGAAAGTTTATTGCTCTGAAGAAAGAGAAATAAACACAGAAAGGAGGAAGGGGAGAAAACAAACAAATCAAACCAATAACATGCGGCATCACCCACGCCCACGCTCCGTCACACGAACCTGCCACACTTTCTTAGAAAATCCACCTCGTCATTTGCAAGGGCAACCGAAGGAGCGCTCACACACGTGTCAGCTCCGATAGACGCGATAAAAAATGCTTCGTCTATCTCCCTCGCAGTTTTGTTTTTGTGACGAGACAAAATCTTTATGTCACGCAATGACGGCGTGCAGCCACACCTGTCACAATGAACCGCTAGGTTTCCTGAGGGCGAGGAACGCAAAGAAAGGGAATGTTCTCTTGCCCTTACGTTAACACAACGCCCGGTTTGACCAATATACACCCTGCCGCAGGACAGGGGGATCTGGTACACGACCCCGCTTACACAGGCGACATACGGGGTGCGATGTTTGACGTCGCACACAACGGAAGGGCGTCCCTCTCAACTAACAGCAGCACAAAGGTGTGAAAGCTTAGATGGCGCCGAGAAGACGACAGGCACCTCAAACCTACCGGCAACGCGCTTAATTCGGTGGGACAAGGCATGGATATACGGAAGTACGACAGGTCTAGTGGATGGCCTTTGTTTTTTCCCAGGACTAGCGTGCCCCCTAAACATCCGAACAAGGGACTCAGCAACACCCCCAACAACCGCCGAAGGGAAGCCCGCAGAGGCAAGCCTATCAACCTGAGTCATAAAACTTGACCCACACCTATGGTGACGTGATTTTAACAAAGACGCCCTGAGGCACGACCCAGCAATAGCCCTTTTCACCAATTTTGAGTGTGCCGAGTCATAAGGAAGTAATCCCTTCTTTGATCTAGGATCATAGGCCCAGCACACGTGTGACGTCCCAAGGCGGAGATTAATGTCCAAAAATTGCAAAGCCCCTTCTGTCGGGACCTCGAGCTTAAAACTTAGGCCCTGGGAACATTCACTAAAAATGTCCACAATCTCTTTAACCGTTTCAACACAGTCGTTGTCAAGGCTGGGTTTAAGAACAATGAGATAATCATCTACATATCTTAGCACTTTCAAAACGCGTCCATCCAGCCTGCCAGCAATGCCTCTATCACACCTCGCCAAATAGATATCACTAAGCACCGGTGCTACACTCGACCCTATACAAATGCCACTCTTTTGCAATGTGCTTAGTGATATCTATTTGGCGAGGTGTTTAGTGATATGCTTAGTGATATCCGTGCTTAGTGATATCTATTTGGCGAGGTGTGATAGAGGCATTGCTGGCAGGCTGGATGGACGCGTTTTGAAAGTGCTAAGATATGTAGATGATTATCTCATTGTTCTTAAACCCAGCCTTGACAACGACTGTGTTGAAACGGTTAAAGAGATTGTGGACATTTTTAGTGAATGTTCCCAGGGCCTAAGTTTTAAGCTCGAGGTCCCGACAGAAGGGGCTTTGCAATTTTTGGACATTAATCTCCGCCTTGGGACGTCACACGTGTGCTGGGCCTATGATCCTAGATCAAAGAAGGGATTACTTCCTTATGATTCGGCACACTCAAAATTGGTGAAAAGGGCTATTGCTGGGTCGTGCCTCAGGGCGTCTTTGTTAAAATCACGTCACCATAGGTGTGGGTCAAGTTTTATGACTCAGGTTGATAGGCTTGCCTCTGCGGGCTTCCCTTCGGCGGTTGTTGGGGGTGTTGCTGAGTCCCTTGTTCGGATGTTTAGGGGGCACGCTAGTCCTGGGAAAAAACAAAGGCCATCCACTAGACCTGTCGTACTTCCGTACATCCATGCCTTGTCCCACCGAATTAAGCGCGTTGCCGGTAGGTTTGAGGTGCCTGTCGTCTTCTCGGCGCCATCTAAGCTTTCACACCTTTGTGCTGCTGTTAGTTGAGAGGGACGCCCTTCCGTTGTGTGCGACGTCAAACATCGCACCCCGTATGTCGCCTGTGTAAGCGGGGTCGTGTACCAGATCCCCCTGTCCTGCGGCAGGGTGTATATTGGTCAAACCGGGCGTTGTGTTAACGTAAGGGCAAGAGAACATTCCCTTTCTTTGCGTTCCTCGCCCTCAGGAAACCTAGCGGTTCATTGTGACAGGTGTGGCTGCACGCCGTCATTGCGTGACATAAAGATTTTGTCTCGTCACAAAAACAAAACTGCGAGGGAGATAGACGAAGCATTTTTTATCGCGTCTATCGGAGCTGACACGTGTGTGAGCGCTCCTTCGGTTGCCCTTGCAAATGACGAGGTGGATTTTCTAAGAAAGTGTGGCAGGTTCGTGTGACGGAGCGTGGGCGTGGGTGATGCCGCATGTTATTGGTTTGATTTGTTTGTTCTCTCCCCTTCCTCCTTTCTGTGTTTATTTCTCTTTCTTCAGAGCAATAAACTTTCAGTTGTAAGTCAGCGCCCTGTCTGTGTGTTTCTTCGACCTCGTCTTACGTCCTTTTTTGCGCTGTTCCCTCCTAACATTACGTACCACCAACTAGCCCAACTACATGCCTTGCTGCGAACGGTGGGGTGCAGATTAAAGACCCCAGGTTAGCAGTCGTACTGCGCTGGCTAAATTTCTCATCTAAAGCGTGAAATTGTGTCGCCACATCTCAAAGGGAGATCGACATTATCTTGTATAAAAACTAACGTGAAATTTGCCTTACTTGTTTCTGTAATTTGCAACGTCCAACACAATATTGGGGAGTTGTAGTAGACCGTTCCTGCAGCCCGCTAAACACCCGGATAGCGCATCGTAGTCCGGCCCAGGACCTTGAAATATGCAGACAAGGCTGGCGGCGCGCATGCGCAGCTGCGGCGTTTTCTTCGGCTATACCGTAGCGGAGGAAAAAAACGATCTACTACAACTCCCTATTGTCGGAATGCGCACAAGAAGTCATTAGTAAAATGGATTATATCAATTTTTTTTTTGCGGGGAGGGAGCGGTGCGCATTCTGTGCGGGTAATTTATTATAGTAATAATGTTATAGTACATACTCGACACATTTACTTTTAGGTCAAAATACGACAGCTCCGCAAGGGAGAAGTGCCAAACACGAGCGGGCCAAGCTACGTGGCAAAGAACGACGCCATCAGCACCCACAACCCGCGACAATGGGGAGATATGCAGAGCTGGCCAAATTACTCATATTTTGTAATTAAATTACATTACTAATTACTTTGCTGAAAATTGCTGAAATGTAATTAAATTACATTACAAATTACCACAGCCAGAAAGTAATTAATTACCATTACAAATTACTTGTAAAAGTAATGACATTACTTTCGCATTACTTTTGTATACTTTTAAATATAAAGGAGCTATTGATAACTTCCTTTTACAGATAACTTTATTTACATTATTTACACAGTTCATGGCACACAGCTAGAACTCTCTGTTGCATGTTTACCGATGGACAGAGGAACGCGCGCGACTGATCCGTTTCCCATCCCAACCCGGACAACTATTTTTGGAGATGACTGAGGACCTTACGCGGATGATCTCTGGGAGGGGGGAGAACAATTGTCATCGTTCGCGAAATCGCGTCGAGGGCCGTTCCACCAGGGGCCTTAGTTCGACCTACTTCCCCTCCTTCGTTTCCCGAGAATGTCGAGCAGAAAAGCTCGAATGGAAGGCACTTACCAGCCCTATTTCTCACAGTGGAAGATAACACAGAGAGGGTACGCAGTATGCATCAGAAAAAGTAAGCGGAAACTTTCAAGAGGGGCCAGAAAACGTCGAATGAAAAACCGCAGAACATAGGTAGAGAATCGCGCTGAGCGGGTTTTCACAGTTCAAGAGAGTGGCAGAAAATGACTAGCTGATAGGGGGCGCGAGAGTCGCACCAGCCGCATTAGCATCAGCAACATAGCGGCGGCCAAAAAGCGTTTTTGAAAGGTGTAAAGGAAAAAGAAAAAGTAAAATAAAAAGAAAAGCGCTCTTGTGTATTGTGGACACAAAAAATATGCCTGGTGCGAAAAAGTAATTAGGTAATTTAATTACAATTACCGTCGCTGGAGTAATTCATTACATTACTAAATTACCTGCTACAAAAAGTAATGAATTACATTACTAATTACTGGAACAAGTAATTAAATTACTGTAATTTCATTACAGTAATTGCATTACTGCCAGCTCTGGAGATATGAGCGCCGCAGCAGGAATGGGAGCGGTGGCCATGTCGACCCTAGAGCACCAGTTCGCAGACAACATCAACGCCTTTTTGATGGAGTGTCCTGGCTGCTGTTGCTGAACAACTAGGAAAAAAAAAAAAAAAAAAGCTTGGCGGCCAGGTTTTTTTTTTTTTTTTTAACGTGGCCCATGTGTCTTTTCTATTTCCTGGTATGTGTTTTCTGCACCGTTTCGCTGTAAAAAAGATTTAAAATAAAATTTTAAAGTCAACCTCATTCATCGTTTTCGTAGCCGCCCGGTAGAATCCGACATAACTAAATCAGGTAAACTGCTGAAAATTGAAAAGACACGATAAATGTTTTACTGAACTCTTAAAATGCCGATGATTAAAATATAGGAATGTTAGGCCAAAAAGGTGCCCTAAATTCATAACATTTGTTTGGAAATACGTGTGCGTGTGTGTACGTAATCCAAACATGCAGATGAAGGAACGACTAATCAAACGAATAAGAAATGATAAAACGCATAAAAGCAAATAAATAAGTGAAAAATTCGGATAGGCAAGGCCGGCGTACCGACTTTTGCCGGCCATGAAGTGTGAAAACAGATCAAAAACCGCAGTATTTGCAGTCCCCGACAGATACACTCTAAAAAAAATGTCATAAGTCTACTTTCCCGCAGAATATTGGAAACGACTTATTTTTCGCGATTAGGTCAAAGCTGGAGTTTTGGAATAATTTGCGGGTTCTAATTTTTGTGACGCGGGAAGATTTCAATATGGATTCTATTGTGGTTACATTTTAACGGAATTGTCCGCGGGACCTATTTTCGCGAATTGTAGGCGATTGATGAGACTGAAAATATATTAATTTCATCCGCCGTGCTCAATGTGGCGCCATCTATCTTATTTGGTGAAAACTAAAGTCGTCAACCACAGCGCGATCGCCGAGAAGGCGGCCACACCAGCCCATTCAGAGACTACCGGCCTTAATGCAGTTCGCGGCCGCTATGCTCTATTCAGCCTCAAAGCCACTCCCGGCCATTTCGCCCCTTTCGACCATAATGAACTCTGGGCCGTAATGCGGCTATCGGCCTTAGCGAGATGCTCCCCAGGCGGGATTGGTAACAAAAGAGCCCCTCCTCCCCTTCAGTGGAAAACACGAACACCATCCGAACGCTGACGCCGCGTTCAGTCAAATCAGCCGAGCGCTGAGTCATTGTATTTGTTGTCCCCATCCATGTAGTCCTAAAGTTAACCGCTTGGGGCGTCACGGTTGCTCCTCCTCCCCATTACACGAACTCATCTCTGTTACGTCACGGCACGGTGGTGGCGCATCGGGCGCACTTTTGGTCTGGGGGAGTGGGCGGAAACCACCATGGGGCACGTGCATTCCTGTTTTAATTTGGTAGAAACCGGACAAAAACCTGCCTTCTCGTCAAAACGCCGCGACTGGGGCTTTACCAAAAGAGTCGGGAAAGGTTTGAAGGTCAGATTTCATGCGTTTTCTGCCTGCTCGGTTCGTCCGAAAACGAGGACAGGGCCGTGAAAAAAGGAAAACAGACGCCGTCGGACCACGACTGCTTGGGCGGGAAGCACTTTGGATTGGATTCACGGATACTTGTGGTAGTCAGATTTATTTGTTTTGTGCCAACATGAACGCAGGAAAACCGTCAAGATGCACGTAGCACCTGCGGACTACGTTCAGTGCGTCAACGCGTTCAAACGGCCGCCTCATCGTTCGAGTTGTCGTCTGCTCTCTCAAACGTTTCTGCTTGTCGTCTGCTCGTTCCAACGACAGCGGCCCGGAGACCAAATGTTGACCCGGTAATTACGATAAGAAGTGCAGACATCAAAAGACGTTTAAGTTTGAAGGTTGATTCGGGTGAGCAGGCTCGGTGTAAAGAGTAGATGTAAGGATACGTTGATAATTGTAACCAGTGGCCATCACCGACTTGTTATGCCTGATACACTCGATCCGATTCTGCTTGCGATCTTCAGTGTCCGACGTCGACATCTGAGCGCGGTTTAGGCTTTTGCAGCCCGAGCGACGTCATGACTGGAAATAGCAAGCAGAACCTCACCATGTTAATCAGGCTTTCGCGTCCATTCTGCGGCGTCCACGCAGAATGAATCGCAGCATGTTACATGATTCACGCCGAGTTTTGCGGTGTAACGAGCGTCGTTTATTTCGCCGAGGCCGCTCAAGTAGTCAGACATTGCCAGGAAGACGTAGGATCAACAATTCCAACCCGAAAAAGAGTGCGGGGACTCACACCGACGCGACAACATCCCATTCCAATGGTTTGTTTACGAGTGACGGCGAGCTTCTTGCCCACACCCCCATCGCGCATGCGCGGCGTCGGTGGCGTCCGCTAGGGGCGCTCAGGTTCGTTTGTAAACATGAGTTGGCTTATAGGGGGCGCTCTGACCCGTTTGTTGTCCCCACACCTTGGTCTTTACTCAACACGAGGCCTGTGCACATGCCGACCAGAGCCTAAAAGGCTCTGATGCCAACGGGCCTTACGGGCATGTCCATGTAATCTTCTACAATAGAGCGCAGGGCTCAGTGCAAAAAATAGTAACAATCGACGACGTGACGTTAAGTGCCGGATATATCTCGAAACCAGTCGTCAGAGAATACGAGCTTGACCCAATTGGGCTTTTGTGCTGAGCTGGGCACCGTGCATGCTGCATTGTTCATGCAGGCCGTAGTGATAACAACAGGGCCCCTCCTCCCCCTCACCGGAGAAGACGAACTCCTGCCGAACACTGACGCCGCCTTCGGTTATGTTGGCCGAGCGATGAGTCATTGTATTTGTTGTCGCCATCCGTGTAGTTTTGAAGATAACTAGGGCTCCATGTTTTCGGATACATCCGAAAAACTCCGATAAACACCCGCCGGTAAAATATTGGTCAATACGGATCTGATAAACTCGGAATGTTTATGTGCCCATGCCACCTCCCCCCCCCCCCCCCCCCCCCTCCGCAAAAAAAAAAAAAAAGAAAATAAAGTAAAAAAAACAAAGTGAAAGACATTTTCCTTTCTCTTTTTTTTTACAATTTGGTCAGCACGGAGTCAATGGTCCTGAGAAACTGGCACCATAATTATTTTTCGAATCTCAGACCGCTGTAAAAAGGGGTCTTGCCGCTTGTCTCGACGGGGTTGATTGAGGGCAGCAGGTCATAGTACATTCGGGACACGACAAACGCGACTCTTTTGGTTTCCAGTTTGAGCCATGTGATTTGTGATTTAGAGAAAGGAGAAGGCATGTTTCTGTAACAGTGAAAGCTATAGACCATAGAGATTGTATTAATAGAGAAAACGGACAGCTGAAACTTTCTGTTACATCCTTAACCACTCCACCTCGCGCGGCCGCGGGATAGATTGATGGAATAGGATGGGATGACTACGAGCTTCGTTGCGGCTGCACCCGGGAGTTTTTTTTTATTTTAGGTATCGACGTTTATCGAATCAACACTTTTGTAGTGGGACAAATTAATATTGCCAATGGCAATGGCACGAACGTCAAATTCAACTGAAGCAATTTTAATCGATACAAGCGCGTTTTATTTTTTGTCTGGCATACGTTTACATCCGGTTATTATATACATGTTCATGTTCAATAGGAAACACTGCGAAATTAAACTCCGCATTTCGGAGAATTGGGAATCAACCAAATATAAACTCCGATAAACTCTGAATCTTCGGCGAAAAATAAACTCTGAAAAACACCCTCCGAATTTGACGAAAAATAAATTCGGAAAACACGGAGCCCTAAGGATAACCGATTGGGGCGTCACGGTCTGTCCTCCCTGACGTCCGCCACTGGGGTGGCGCTGCTGTCGGTACTGCGCATGCGCAAACGCTTCATTCCTCCCGAATTCGGCTTCTGTGCACGCGCAGTGCCCAAACCTGCTATGGGCAAAGCGGGCTTTGTTGTAAACACTGTGTTGTTGTATATAGTTAAGGATAGCTTAAGAAACGCAGGGCGTGCATTTATTGTTTTTGCTTTCCCCCTAGGCCGCCACCATGTTTTCTGATGCTGATGCGGCAGTTGCGACTCTATCAGCTAGAAATTTTCTGCCACTCTCTGGGGCTGCGAAAACCCGCTCAGCGCAATTCTCTAGATACGTTATGGCATTTTGCATTCGACGTTTTCTGGCCCGTCTTGAAAGCTTCTATTTAATTTTTTATGCATGCTGCCTACCCTTTTCGCGTTATTTTCTATTGTGAAAAATAGGACTGGCAAGTGAAGGCTCCCCCGTGACTGCCATTCAAGCGTTTCTGCTAGACATTCACGGGAAAGGAAGGAGGAGAAAACCGTCGAACGGCCCTTGACGCGATTTAGCGAACAATGACAACTGTTCTCCCCCCTTCCCGGAGATGATCCGCGTAGAGTCCTTCTCAGTCAGCCAAAAATAGTTGTTCGGGTTCATCGCGTCCGTTCCATTGCCTTGGTGCTGGTATGAAAAAAGGAAGCTCTCAAAACGTGCCCCAAAACGAAGTCATCTTGGACTCCGTTCGACCGTCAAGATGTGACCGTCGTCGACTGTGGGTGTGTTATTTGAGATTTTTCTCAACTAATTTTATTTAGGATAAAGCTGAATTTTGTGGTACGTACAATATATTGTTTGAGTGTTAACACTTGCTAAATGGACCTTTTCCGAGAAGCGTTCTGCGCACGCGCGAGCGCCCGATGCTAAGCGGTGGAAGTCGGCACGAAAAATCGAGGAAATTCGGAATGAGGCAGTAAATCGACGAGTATAACACGTAATTGCAGCATATATATAATTGTGTTACACAAAAAAGAAAGTGGACAGAAAGAAAAACACGATGTTTGGGTGGACGCTACGGATTTCCCTCTTTAAAGTCGCGTTGGGCACGCGACGCTGCTCGGAGAGCGAAGCAACTGGTAACGTAGCTCCCATTATCGATTGGTAGCGCAGGTAGGTCACTTCCTCGATTTTTAGTTCGTGCAGCCACCGCCTGGTGCCGTCGGTATTTGGAAAAGGTCAATTGTATGGTCGTGTCCTGACCATCGTAAACACGTTATATGTGAGCGTAAAAAATGCATGCCTTTCGGCTGTCTGGTGTTGTAAATTTTTTTTCAGCAGCTGAGCGCTTTGTCGTTTGACACGCGGCTAATCGAGCAGCGCTGTCGAAGCTTATCGTAAAAAAAACACGAAAACTAAGATCCTAATCGCATTCGTTCTGTCGCGTGCGTACCCGACAAAAACAGATTAGTCTTTTTTTGTTGTTGTTGCTTTTATTGTTTTTGCTAAATTCGGTACAATGCTTTCTCAGTGTCCACGGGAAAATTACATACAGTATGAAACACAAAATACACAGAGAAACGGCGAGAATTTAGGCGCCAGCAGTGTTTGAATGTGTGCCTACCCCAGGCTGCGCCTATCGAAATCACACTCCACTTGGTTGGGGTTAACACGGACGCCGGTGAGAGTCTAGCCTCAAACCCAGTGGCTGGGCTCGAAAACGGTTTGTTGCAGCTGGGGTCGAGTGTTTCTTGGAAAGGTGTATAGGGTGTTCCAAGCGGACATTCCGTTGTAAAACGAACGGAAAATTCGGCGTCTCCACATAAAAAGCTCGATCCTTCAACGAATGCGCACTGAACAGGTCAGTTTTAGCGTGTGAAATTTCAAGACGCAAATCCCTTCTTGTAACAGAAAAAAAAAAAAAAAAATAGGGAAAGGTTGGGCGATTTTGCAGACGACCCAGTTTGCGACGCTATTTACTTGTTGCGCCATCTCCCGATAGGCGCAGCGAGCATAAGGCGCACTTCGTTGTCTGATCGCTGCGCCTATCGAAAAGTGGCGCCACAAGTAAATAGCGTCGCTAAATTGGTCGTCTGCGACTGCGCCCAACCTTTACTTTGACAAGTTTTTAGTGCGACAGCTTTACGGGCGACACTTTGCAGAGATTTCCACCTCCTAGGGCAGCGTTCTGAAACACGTGGCCCGCAGGCCGCATGCGGCCCGCGACCGACAAACATTCCACGGCTGCGAGCCCCCGTTTCTTTTCCTCGAGCCCCGGATGCGCCATAAACAATGCCGTTAAGGCCGGTTCACACATACAGCGGAGCGCTAAGTTAGCGCTACGTGAGTGCTCGAAGGAGGGCTCATGCGGAGCTTCCGAGCGCGGGACTAGCGCTTTAGTACCGCCTTGCTAACGCTCCAGTAGCGCTTTATTAGCGCTTCAGTAGCGCTCCTTGTACTGCGGTGCTGCGGATTAGCGCGTGCACTGCGGTTCCGGTTCCTGTGGTTGAGTGTGCACCAGCAGCACCATGGCGGACATGTGGGACGCTGAAATACAAATGCGACAAATGCTCTTAGATACGCGATTAGTGCATATGTGTGTGGACGACTTAACGCCAAGAAGAGCCTTCTGGGTGCACGAAATCTTTCGCCACCGAGATACCGACGGGTACCCGGCGAACATTGTTCCTAGGCTGTGGGACCGAGACACAGAGCTCTTTCGAAGGCGATTATTTTTAACTGCGTGTCTTTGAAACTAGGGTCACGCATATCGAATAGAATCCGATGAGGTTGTACCCAATCCATTAGTCGCCCAGAGTCCATGACTCTAGATCGTCTGCCCGACCTTTTGCTTGGAGAGCGGCTCTTTTACTTTCTCTTCTTTTAATGCCAAAGGAAAAACAACAACAAAGGAATCGCCGTGCACGCGCTATTCCGCAGCACGGCACAAGGAGCGTGACAGCGCTAACTAGAGCCACTAAATAAGCTGCGCTTAGAGTATCGGCACTCCGTTCCCCGACATTGTTGTGGGCGCCGCCATTTTGGCTCGTATGCAGAACAGACGCAACGGCCGATCGTCATGATTCAAAAGTGCGACTTCCTCAGCATTAGATTCGGTGTTAGGAAGGTCACGTAATATTGCTTTGCTCTGTCGCGAACGGTTTAAACATTTGTGGAGGGCGGAAAAGCATTTCCTGTGATTTCAGATAAAGCTTCAGATAACTGGCAACCATGATTTTAAGCCAAAATATGGCCAAGTGTCGTTACTCTGAAGCGTAGCTTATTTAGTGGCACTAGCGCTAACAAAGCGCTTCTGAAGCGCTAACAGAGCACAAACAAAGCGCTTCTGAAGCGCTAACCGAGCGCTACATCACGCGCTAGGAAGCGCCACATGAGTGCTCCTTCGAGCGCTCATGCAACGCTAACTTAGCGCACCGCTGTATGTTTGAACCGGCCTTTATATAGTCGATTCACTTCCTCTCAAAATGCAGCTGTGGTCATATAACGTTTTCACAGATTTTGCACTATTCTATTTTCTTTTGGACTGAAGACTGCTTCGTCCAAATGTTTGCCTGTCAGCCCTTTATTATGTAAATCAACCGGAACGGCAATACGACTACTGGGCTACAAGTGTGGGTTTTTCGCTGAAGGAGGCAGGTCGGATGCACGAACTCTCGCTCAGCAGGAGCTACTATCAAAGCTAAAGCTATGAGCTATGTCTTCTTCTAGCTGTCAGACTATAACTTTATGATACCAGTATTTTCTTATAATACTGGTATAAAATAGTCAGGTAAGCAAAAACTGCCGTATAAAGAAATAGTATTATTCTGTCGAGCGACGAAAAAAAAGACGAAGAACTGGTTCAAATCGTTTTCTGGCATTCCTGCGGCCTTGACCTGATTGTACTGGAATGTAATCCACAATTTGCAAGGAAGCTGCTGCGCATGCGCGAGCAGAGCGTGTTGCTAGCGCCCCCTGTTTGGTTGGAAAACAAATAGGCGTGCCGGCTATTCCTAGGCTGCGACAGATGCACGGAAGCGAGGACATGTTGAGCAAAAACGAAGAAAGCTCGCGAGTCGCTTTGTTTGTCGCCATGTCGGTGCACTGTATTGCGTATAGTTGCGCTAATTACATTTATCGTAAAGAGAACGCCAAGTTTTTTTGTTAGATTTCTGTCTGCCTGGCTGTATCCTGCTAAGACAGGATTGGATAGCTGCCGTGAGGAGAAGGAACATGGACGGCTCACCATGGCAGCCGGACGAGCACTGACAGATCTGCAGTGCACATTTTGTCCCGGGTACGTCGTTTTCGTACACTCCTGGGGAGGAATTTTCTACACTATTCAATCTGGGTCTCGAAGAAACGTTTGGAATAGGCTGCGTGCACCAGCTTTACGCCCCACATGTATCAAGACAAACCATGCATCGCGAAGACTAGTTGTATTTCGACCACTTTCCAGTCTCGCACCGAAAATGTCGAAATTTCCGGCGTTGCGCGACAGGCGGCGCGCAGTATTTTGCAAATCTAGAAATGGTATTATCACTTATCTTTGATTTCCCCGAGCGTTTGAGAGCACTACTCGCATCCGTGAGAATTTTTTTGTTCCATTTCAAGCTCCTTTTTACGTTTTATGAGCCGTTTGTTGAACCTCCCGCGCTAAGCCCCCAGCGCGGCAAGGAATAGGGCACGGTTACTGTAGCGCCACTGGCCCGTTGCACCCACGACGTAGCTTTAACTCCCGGAGATGACGACGCCTCTGGTTGCGCCACCGCGGCTGCAGTTAGTGCAGGCTACTTAGGATCATGCCGCTGTCACTTCATACGAAACCTCTCCCCCTCCCTCGCAAGAAATAGACGAGGACGCGGATGACTTCGGCCCGTCCAATAACGCGAAACGTTTTCGTTCTTCCGACGGTAGTCTTAAAGACGCAGACACGAGTGTCCTGGCTTCATGGGCTTCGTGAGAGCCGGACGCCACTGACTTGGAGGGACTTTGGGAAAAGGCTACAATGAGAACCCAGCGCCGAGCGCAACCGAGGCATCGCGGGCCAACTCCTACCCACCACAAGCCGCAAGGAACATGTAACTCTCGGCACCCATGTAACGAAGATACAGCCCACAGAACGACGCGACGTATTGGGCTTGGACCCAGAAGAGCTGAAGACCGTTATCAGTTCCTTCGCTGGTGACCTCAAGTTACTCAAACATCAGATTCTGAGGGTGAGCAAACTCTCTAATACCATCGTTGTTACTGCGTACGACTCCACGCAGGCCATGCATCTCCCAACGAACCCACGGCTAAGCTTCTGGAGGCGCTGTACGCCGACGGAGTATATATCCTGATAGCCCGGCCTATGGGCTCCAAAGTTGCAGTCCTCATTCACTTTGCATCCCCGCATCCGCCACGTGAAGTTATGTATTGGAGCTTCCCGAAAAGGGTGGAATGCTACGAACACCGATCTCTCGTGTGCCCGCGCTGCCACCGCCCGGGACATAAAGCCACCATGGCTGCCTGATTAACCAGCCGGTCTGCAGCAGCTGCGGAAAACAACACGAGCAACCCCCGGAAGCCTGTCCGAATGGCGAGGCCAAGTACTGCGGTCATTGTAAACAGCATGAATACGTGGCTACCGATCCTTCTTGGCCCGCTCGATCTCAATTCGCTCAGCGCGCGAAACAAAGGGAAGGAACCAAACAAGAAAGAATGGCGCGGAGCCCCTCGCGCAAGCTCACTGAGCGATCCAAGCAACCCTCTGGCACCACTAACTCACGACCCGGTTCCAAGAGTACTACCTCACAGCTGTGCAGGTCGTGCAAGGTTCAGATTCAGAATACGCTCCACTCCTACGCCGATATAACTGCGAGAGGTCTCAAGGGCGGTCGCAGCCCAAATGCACGCCAGATGCTTGAGACACCCCAGGTCGAGCAAGACTGCAATCAAGCCGATTTCAATAGCATCATGAAACGGCTGGAACAACAACTGCAATAATTCAGCGTACAATGGAACAAGTCAAGTGCAAACACAATCAACGGCAGAAATCACGAGCAGGTCGCCTCCGGGCGCTGCACCTTGAAATTGAGGAAGAAAAGAGATTGGAACACGAGCTCCTCCAGAGAAGCAAGCGACGTCAGTCCCTTTCACCTGGGCGGTATCGCACACCATCGGGAAATACTTCATCCACATGACAGCAGGCAAGAAAGCAATCCCAGGTACCTGCACCCCAGCACCAAGCAGCAACCCAGAACTGTAATGAGCCGCCGGTGTGGATACAAGAACTCATACAGCAGCAACAGCAGCAAGCACAGCAAATGAAAAAAATACAGCAGACGCAGCAGCAAATACAAATGCAGCCACAACAGCAAACACAGCAGTCCCTCGAGCAGGTGACTCAAATGGTCGCACAACAGGTCGCTCAGATTTTCTCTTCCATGCTTAGCCAACATAGGCCCAGCCTGCCACCAGCCGCAACAAATCCACACCGAACAGCAGCTCGGTGCACCCACCGCCTGAGCTTCCACCCGACCTCCTGCAGTGGAACTGCCGCTTACTACGTCAGAGCGCTACGGAGGTCGTCGAGCTCTACCGCTTAACCGGAAGGCCGGCAGCGTTTCTGCTGCAGGAGACGCGGGAAACGAGTTTGGCCATGTTGGGCTTCAACAGATACGCCCAACCAATGATTGAACACAGACTAAGAGGCGGATCAAGTGACACACTGGCACAAATAAACACGACGGCCTACTGCATCCCGTTCCAGGAGGTGGTGGCGGTCCGCTGCACGCTTGAACGTCACCGGGTCATCCTAACCTCCTACTACGCGAGACCTGAGTCAAGCTGTTCCAGGCGCGGCCACGCCAGCCGTGCCGGCTTCCAATGGCTGACGGGCCTCGGGCAGCGCTACCCCCATTTCCGCCTGCTCGTGGCGGGCGATTTTAACGCGCACCACCCAGATTGGGAGTACTCGACGGCTAACGCCAGGGACGCGTGGCTAAAGGAGTCAGCGGAGTTGGCGGGCCTCACTCCGGCCAACGACCTCGACTATCCCAACGCGCCACGGACTGCACAAGGGAGAGTGGACACCACCCCGGACCTGACCTGGGCGGACTCCCGACTGGTGACCGACTGGCGGTGCGGACCGGACCTTATGGGGTCAGCCCTCTATCCGATCTGGCTGGAGCTCTCAACCGGCGGCAAAGCAGGGCGCAGACGCTTAACCCAGGCTATCGACTGGGACGCCTTTCGGAAGGTGGTGGCCACGTGCGAAGACGCGGTTCCCGTAACCGCAAAATCACTGAGGGCAGCGCAAGCGGCCACGCGAAACCTGGAGGTGCAGGCCCAAAACCAGGTTCCCGACAAGCATCTAATCAACCTGTGGGAGGCACGCGAGCGGCTCCACAAATATATCTTAACAACGGCAAACGATTCAAGGACCTATAATGCGTTTGCAGAACAAGACGGCATAGCACGAAAATATTCCAAACGCCTGGCCCGCTAGGGGTGGCTTGACAACTGTGCGACATTTTACGAATGAACTGGCACCCGCAAGCTATGGCGCGCCCAGAGAGCCTTGACCGGCAAGACCAAGGCGCCCAACACTGCTCGCAACATCCAGCTAGCCACCGACCAAACTCCGGAGCAGTTCGAGGATGCAGCCTCCAAGGCCTTTTTCCCACAACCTGCTAGCGATTCGGATCTGTGCCTCTACGAACTGCAGCCAGCGAGCATTGGCACTGGCATTGGACTCTGTCAACGAGCTCAGCACCCTGGGCAAGGATGAAATCACGAAACGCATGCTGCGCCTCGACGAGCCGGAGAAACTAAAGCTCATGAAAGAGCTAGCTTGACGACGTTTGAGCGTCAGGAGTCTTACCGGCCGTCTCGAAACATTCAGTGGTGTGCCCTATTTCGAAACCAGGAAAGAGTCCGGAAAAAATACAGCACCTCCGACCAATCTCACTGACTTCTAGGCTATGCAAGCTACTCAAGCGGATAGTCCTTAAGTGAGTCGCGTAATTACGCGACTCACTTATGCCTTGGAGAAAGCCAGGGACGAACCTCATTACGACGCTGCGCAGACTGGTTTTCGCCCCGGAATCTGCACCCACGACAACCTACACCTCCTCCGAAACTTTGTGGGTAAGACGCGCCGAGGAACCAACAAGGTACCCGGACTCCTCATGGCAGTGGATCTTCGAAAAGCTTTTGACACCGTTGAGCATTCGCCAGTGATCGAGGCACTTGAAGAGAGCGGCGCAGGCACCCGCATAACCAATTTCGTGAAACATTTCCTCAGGAATCGTACCTTTGAGGTCAGCTCGGGAGCTCAGCAACCCCGCATGTTCCAGAATTTCCGTGGAGTACCTCAAGGAGCCATCTTTTTGCCGATCCTTTTTAACTTGGCCATTAGAAAAATAGCAGGAGTGTTGCGCGCCGTCCCACACCTTCAGTACACAACTTATTCGGACGACATCACCCTTTGGGTGGACCCTCGTAACACAAAACTTGACACTAAAGAAACGGTCGTCACCATACAGACGGCCCTAGATGCCATTGGTCAGTGCCTGCAAACTACAGGCATGTAACCTTCCACAGAGAAGACAGCCTTCCTCATCGTCGGCGGTCTTGAGAACAGAGCTCAAATACACCTGACCCTGGCCGGCCAGCCCATTCAGTGCTCCCCCGAACGTTGGATTCGCATATTGGGAGTCCTACTGCACGAGCAAGGAGGCGCGCAAGAGTGGATCAAACAAATCAAACCAAAGTGGCGACAACAGCTTCAACTCATTAAGGGAATGGTCAACCTCCTCGGTGGCGCGGGTACGCGCACCATCCGCTTGCGCGCTCAAGCAGTCCTGACCTCAAAAGCCTGCTATGGAGCCGCATGTTTTATCCTGACCAAGGCGCAGCACAAGCAGCTGGAAATATTGCATCGTGAATGCCTGCGTGCTATCACGGGTCTCCCAAGACACACTAGGACGGAAGAGTTGTATCGGTACTCGAACCTTCCGACTCTACAAGCCATCGTTGAGACCCGCGTTGCCGGTCATCAGCGTCGCCGGAGATCGACTGGAGCCGGTCAACGTCTCCTGAAATTACAGGGTTGGCGGCTTCCTTTAGGAAAGGCCCCGCCTCCGAAGAGCATACCACCATGGGATGCTCTTCGGTAAGAGTAAGACAATGACCGATTGGACGAGTCTTTGTCGGGAGGTTGTGATAAATGCCATCTTTACGCATTCAGAGATGATTGGCGGCGAAGGCGTGACTGTAGAACTAGACGAGAAAATGTTCGGGCGGCGAAAGTACCATCGCGGGTATTTAAGGCCTGGCCAGTGGGTTTTCGGCGGTGTGGAGCGTGGCAGCGGGTGCTGCTTTCTTGTTCCCGTGGAGACCCGTGACGCTAAAACCCTGCAAGAACTAATAGCCGAGTGGGTCCGCCCTGGAACAAGAATAATCACTGACTGTTGGGCTGGCTATTGCAAGCTTGCAGATGACGCTCGCTTCACGCACGTTACCGTCAACCACAAGCTGCACTTTGTCGACCTCAACACTGGTGCGCACACGAGTACGCTGAAGGGCACCTGGGCACACGTCAAAAGCTCTCTTCCATCTGGACGCGCGAGAGCCACCATTTCACTTGTCACCTTGCAAAGTTCATGTTTTGGAGGAGACAGAGGGCGCGCGGAAACACTGATAGATTGCAGTCGTTCGTCGCCGCGGCCGCCAAAATCTACAGCCCCAACGCAGATAGGGACCTTCCCTATAGTGCGGAGGACGAGGATTCTGACGGCCCCGGTGACTTCGAGTGATCCGCTGCGCTGAGCCCGTCGCCCGCATACGTGCATAAAGACGACTTATGCGCCAACCGCTTGTCAAGTGCTCGTTACGTCAGTTATAGGTTCTGGTAGCGGTTTAAACGACCCTTTTCAGGGCCCCCGTATTTTGCAAACAGCTGTTCTCTGAATGCCGCACCTCGTGCCTCTGTAAAAAGTTCACTGGAATGAACCAGAAAAAAATATGTGGTCCCAACTTGGATATCGAATGTTACGATTCAAATAAAAAATTTTCTTGCTGATTTCGCGCATTTGATCCCAATAAGTTCTGCCGTTGCAGTCGTCCCGCGGTGCTGTTGGTTGCTCAATCGCCGTCGGCGTGTGTCAGCTTCGTCGTCTTTGCCAGCGGCGCACTGGTGGAGGCGGTTGATCTGACACACCGCGTTCGGCTTTGGCTAGCAGACGGCGTTCGTAAAATGGCGTCAGCTGTTTCTGTAAAATAGGTGCTTCTAGTGCCACTAAATAACCTACGCTTCAGAGTAACGACACTTGGCCACATTGTGTCTTAAAATTATGGTTGCCAGTTATCTGAAGCTTTATCTGAAATCACAGGAAATACCTTTCCGCTCTCCACAAATGTTTAAACAGTTCGTGACGGGGCAACGAAATATTACGTGACCTTCCTAGCACCGAACCTAATGCTGAGGAAGTCGCACTTTTGAATCATGACGATCGGCAGCTGCGTCTGCTCTGCATACGAGCCAAAATGGCGGCGCCCACAACAATACCGGGGAACGGAGTACCGATACTCTAAGCGTAGCTCATTGAGTGGCTCTAGGTGCTTCTATTCATTCGGCGTTCGTTGCCGTGGTGACGGCGAGGAAAGCACCCGAACTTTATGTTGCGAAAGAACGCTGCGGCGCAGCGATAGCAGGTGCGTTCTAAGGCCCTTCCCGCATGCTTTCCAATGGGCGGAAGGCGAAAAAAAAAGTTCGAAATAAGGACTTAAGTCGGAATGCTGATCTTTTCCAGCGCCTCATAATTTGATGAGCCTTGCACGAAAAGCATGTTTTTAGACCGGGGTTTGGCGATACTGTTGTTGTTTTTTTTTTTGTTTTTTTTGTTTTTTTTACAAAAACATGGGTCTAAGGTATCAATTTGCCGGATTGTCTGCAGCCTCGGTGCACCACATTGAGAAATGATCTCGATATTCTTGACCCTGCATGGAGACCAAATGAAGACCATTTAAGTGTTTTACTCAGATACAGAACAGCTTCAGCTGCCCTTTAAACACTGCGAGTACGTTGACGTTTAAAATCTTATAACATTATTGTGTCCCAAAAGTAATCGTAAATGCCAATGAAAACTAAAGTTGGAAAAAAAGTGTGCTTAAAAACAGCAGAAAGCACAAGGCTCCTTCTCTGAAAAATTACTGGTTTTTGGCAGACGGCTTCATTGCAACGTCAAACACTACTTTGGTTATTTTACTTCCCCAAAATATCGAAATATTGTCCCTCCCCGTTGGCCCACAAGCTTAAGTGGTTGGGCTTTCTGGCTCAACCCCTTAAGCAAGGAAAGTCGGGTATTCGGCCGACGGGAATATCCGACCCTATGCCTTGTTCACACTTGCGAACCGGCGTCCGGATCCGGGAGGATTCTGACGCCCGGCGACGAAAGCAGGCAGAATTTCCGGCGGAAAGCAAGATAGCTCTGGGACCAATTTTGAACGCCGGAAAAAAGTTTTCTCTCACCGCAAGCCGATCAGAACGCACGGGGGAAGTGGTGCTTGCTGACGTCAGATCCCTGCTGACGAGCTGGCGACGATGGCGACGAGACGCGCGCGGACAAGGAAGAGGTTTGGGAGCTCTCGTCAGCTCTCGTCTGTTCGAGAAACTGCGAGACGCTCGCGCCGCGCACTCCGCAGGCGGCAACAAATGTGAACGGCCCGATCTTTTTTCGGCAAGCGAATCCAGTCGGCGGTGAGTGTGTATTTCGCAAGTGTAAACGAGCCATTAGCTCCGAATCTCGTAGTGGAAATAGACGCTGCGGGATGGCGGGTGTGGCTGCAGCTTTCGGTACTTTATCAGCTTACAGGTGGACGGAGTGCACCTACACTCTTTCTCTTAAATACAATATTGTATTTTTCCAAGGTCTACCATAATACGGGCGTATAAGAAATAAAAAGTAGTGTTGCGGAACATTTTTTAAAAATATCGAAATTGTTTTTATTGTTTTCTGGATAAGTGTACGGAAAAAAAGTAACGTGAAAGTAATTTTTAACGTAATGAGTAAAGCAATCTGTTACTTTTTTAGCGAAAGTAATTTTTAACGGTAATCTATTACATTTGAGGCTCGGTAATTTGTAATTGTAATCCATTACATTTTTCAAGTAGCGAGCACAAGTCTGCCTATATTTACGTTTCTCCCCTCTCTACGTCGTAGAAACGACTTGTGGTGTTGCGGCACTGTTGAGGGCGTTAGGCCTGGTAACCTCCGGCATCATCTACGGGTTTATGGAACGCGCTCAGCCAGACTGAAGGCATTGTTCATAGAATCATTCGGCCTGTCTTTATGAGAGGCATGGTAACTATGCTTCCAGTCAGTTATGCTATCCACGAAACATAGCGAGGCACATATACGTGTAATCTTCGGAGCAGCCCGAAGTTCTTGAGACCACCAATGCCAATGGGAAATTCGGATCCCCACTTTAGGGAAATGATGCGGTGAGACTAATGTAACCACCAAAAACCAATAAAAACAACGAAACAACAACAAAACAAAGTGTAGGATTTTCTTCATGGAAGCAATTAGCAGGCTTTTAGTGTTATGAGCGGCGCCAACAAAAAGCGATCGTACGACTTTGCCTCAATGTCTCTTACGAAGGAGATTACCAGTGACAGCTCTGCAGGCTCCGGGGAAATCCTCATCATGGGCCCCCAAATTGCCTGGAGTAAACTCCGCCTTGAGCACTCAAGTATTAAAACGTAGACAAATTTTACCTACAACGTGTCTCAGGCAGGTATGCTAATTGAATGTCCGCGTTCTGAGACGCCGACCGACAGCGTCGATATACAGGGCGAAGCGCATATTTGGTCTCCTGGATAGACTGAAGATCTTCAGATCATTATTCCCAACGGTATATTATGTCCCTCACGTAGGGACACATCCTACGCGAGAAACTCCTAAATACCAAGAGACATGGGAGGGTAAAAAAGATAGCTTTCCTTGAGTAAGATATAGCAGCCTTTTAGGCTTATTACGATCACTAATGTAAAAAACAAAATGGTATGACTATATGCCTCTAAGTCTTGTTTACACGTGATTACCAACCACTGCTCTTAGGACTCTTGGGACCCTGGGGAGAACGGTTGGATGTAAGCTCTCGAAAAAGTCGGAAGAGACTCTACCTCAGCCTGAATGGTATCATTACTAGTTGCTTATAAATAAAGACTTGTTGCTCGTCAACTCCTATAAGCAAAAAAAGAAAACAAAATCATAAGAAACCAATTGACGTGCGAAAGTTGACACCTAAGGGCGCTATGAACCAAAATGTGTAGTACAGCAGCAGTATAGAGGATGAGATTGTGGTGGGCCAGGTCACGGGTCGAACCAAGAAAATATCGCCATATTTGTGCAAATAAAGACATGAGAAGCAATAAAAAAAAGGTGGAGAATAATGCGTATAGTCACGCAGTAGTAATGTGCGTCTGCTACTGAAAACAAAACAAAACAAAAATCAGCAGAAATAAATTATATGTATTATAGTATATATAAACACAGACAAAAAAAAACGATTTTGCCACGAAGGGCACCACGAGTAGAGAAAAAAAAACATTCATATGATAGTTGCGAGAGTTACAAGAAATGGAAAATAACCAAGAAAAGGGCCCACCCTGCGCTCAAGAAGGTAGAACACTGGGAGCCCAACCCAATCACGCCTATGAACGGAAGCAAATAGTAAATCTAAAGAAAAGTAAGTCAACCTACAGCTAAAGATGAAAACCGAGTCGAAAGCGAGCAACTGTTGAATTTTAAACATAATAAAAACTTAAACCTGACATTTCGGAAGTGTCAGACAGCACATACACACACACAAAAGAAAAGAAAAGTAGAACACAGGGGAACTCAATCCAGAAATCCCCAGGCCTGGGAAGAGTCCTCATCGTATCGTCAGAACTGCTGTTGTGGCACCCTTTTCGGTATGGCTTGCTCCGGTGATGCTTTTGGGGATCGACCTAAAAGAGCAAAAAATGTTAAGCTTTTTTTTAGTATCTCTTTTTTTTACTGCTCTTTGAGTGACCAGCGCCTCTGGATGCCTTTATAGTTCATTCCCAGCAGGATGTCAAAGCATATCCGGAGAGTGACCACTCGTGCGTTAGCGCCCTAAGTTTTTGTACGGTACTTTATACCTAACGAAGTGAGTATGTCTTGAAAGTAGGGCCTTACGCCTCTGGCCGAAGAGGAAGACATTTGGCCATGGGAAATGGAACTGATGATCTGGTTAGTTGTAAGTGCGTCAAAGGGTAATGGTTACATGAATGCAGGCTGGCTGTACGGCGCTCGACCGTATTGAAAGAAGAAAAAGAGGAAAATGTACTCGTATCGCCTCAGTCTGAAGCGCAAAATATGCTGGAGGAATGGGGTGCAAGCTTCGAACATTTTTTGGCGTTTTTTTGTTTATAACAAAACATTATTTGGCAGATGTATTTTGGTGCTGGTTTTTCAAAACTAGGCATATTTCGGCGCTTTTATTGAACGGGCGCTAAAATGCGATTAGCAGTGAAAAAGCTCGACAGAAAATAAACATCTGAATTTAGTTTAAAATTCATCTTCACCCTTATAAAGTTTAATGTTTGCCCTAATCCGATAGTGCTTGCAAATAACGGACAATGACTGTGAATACGGATCGAAGCCCGACTAATATTTAGCGTAAAAATCCAGGCCTCTAGTTTGTTTGTTGTTGTTTTTTGTTATTTTATCCTGATACTGTCCTGCTCAGTGGTATGGCAAAAATAAATTATTCGACAACAAAGTGTTTGCGCCAATACAAAAAAAAAAACAAAAAAAAAACAACAACAACAAAACAACAACCCTGCCTTTGCTTTTTTCGCAAGACTAAACCAACCACAGCCTCCAGTGTAGTTTCGAACACTGTCGCTCTCTTTGGAATCAAACAACGAACGTTGTGTCTTTCCGGGATGACCGACTGGCTGAACTAAGTTTTATGCCGCCATCTCTTAGTGTTTGTGATTCCACTAATTTGTAACTGGCAGGAGGCTTGATTCTAGGCACTATTGAGCTCGGGACGAACGTCTAAGAAGTGAATGATTCGACAAAAATAGTCTTTGCTCAGTAAACAAAGCCACGAATTGGTAGTTTTTCGGCTTTAACAATTTTTGTATTTTTGGACACTGCAAGTTTATTGGCGTTTAACCTGGAACGTCTACGGCCAAATTATAACAATTATGAAGCACCGATAGGCAAACCCTAAGCACCCCGGCGTAGCAAGTCATTGAACACGTACCGACCTGTCGGAGCTGATGACAAAACGTGCATTTACAGGCACGTTTTTGCTCGTATAATGTTCACGGACAGTAATGCGGTTCTAAAAGTGGTTTAACGGACCATAGCCTCCTGTATGCTGCTAATGCCTGCCCGATCGCCGGTTGTTAGCTTTCGCCACAAGGGTGGGCAGCTTCCCCATACGAGACAGACCATGTGAACGACGTGTACGACGTGAATAAGCCCGTCTTGTGCGTTGTTGCATTCTTGTTGCTGTCCTTGGCACTTGTGGTAGCTGTGGGCAAGGACGTGTCGGGGCTATCATTTCACGAGACCCCAAGCAACACCCGGGACCATGGAAAGTGACTGAAGCTCATTTCGAGGAAAGACAACGTCCCAAATTCTACCTCCTGCTAATCAACAGTATGCGGAAGGCACGTTTTTGCGACGGACATTAGAGAATGCCCGTGTGGTCCACCTTCGTGTATCCTGCTGAGGCTTCACTGACAGCCCAGCTTGGCTCTGGTGTCCCTGGCGTCAAAGCTGGATGAGCTCGTGTAGCTTTCCAAGTCTTCTTTAGTGAGGCTCGACTGCCTCTCAGTGCTTACATGCCCACATATTTCTCGCACACCTCGAGATAGTGACAGGTACTTGACGACGGGCACAATGCGTCTTTACTTAACCTAAGCCCCGGCACAACTCACACCTTCCATATTTTTGTTTATGAGCTGGTAACTGCTGTAACCACAGAGGACCCTCTGATCTTCGCCTGGTCTTTGGCCTCAGAAATGAAAACATTCAATGTTCGTTGCTTCGACAATATGAAAGTTTCCCAGCTCGTCTCTCTGGTCTGTAACTTTTGTTATGTCGTACGTACCATCCACTGAATTTACTCACTGTTGTAAACTACATATGTTGCTGCACACCCGCTATGAAATACGGGTTCTGAAAGTTTTGGAATAATGTATGTTGCGGTAGTAGCCAGTGCGCAGCGGACAAGCGTCGCCTTAGTTGTAAGGTGAGGTGGCGCACCTGGCGGTGGTTGCGTGAAGCCGACGCAAATGCTCCAAAGCATTGGGAAGCCAGATATTTGGCAGGCATTACTGGTGTAGAGGAGGCTATGGACAGTCAAAAGCTCCCAAGAAGTATATTTGAATTATTGCGCAATTGCTATACGCGAGCAAAGTATCCCATATTTCAACGTGCGTGGCCGAGTTGGCAGCGCACGTGGTTCCCACGGGGATGATCAGCGTTCGAATCCCACAATAGTCACAGACAGTTTAAGAGACGCAGGGCGCGGCAAGTAACAAGCATTATTATCGCTACACAACCAGTAAGAGTACGGCCTTGGCCAATAAGGACACTAAAGAACGAATAACGACGCAAGAAGATGATGAGTCACGCCCTGCGCTTTTTTTAACCTGTCACTGGTGACAATGGCAGCTCTCATTTCACCCAATTTGTTTGCGTCCCCTAAAAAGTTCCTCTGCATTCTCGTCAGTTAGCATGTGTTCTAGTTAAGAACCTTGCTGAGTCTAGCCGAAGCGACAAGTACGAGCATATACTGCCCTGAAGGATATTTGCTCTGCACAGGCGCGTGTTCTTGACATGAACGCCTAAAACCCGTACTCGCTTTTGTAGGTTCCGCTTCGCTCTCAGTTAAAGTAAGAAGAATTACTACAAGAAGCCGAGCTCGTGACTTTTGCACTGGCTCCCATCGCGAGAGACTTTGTGCAGCTCAAGGGTGTCCTTAAACGGACAGCGACACCACCCAATTATCATTTTTTTTCCAGGTGATTTAATACGTTGTCACCGTTCGACGTACGATTGTTTTGCACTTATATTCCCTCCGCTCCATGTCATGAGCTTGAAGATCGATTGGCCCGTACTACGAACGGCAGTTCCGAAGTAGCGGACCCACGTCCGTTGCAACATTGGTCCGTCGTGCACCGCCATCGCGTCGTCCGGCCCGCGGTACGTCGCAATATTCCCAACTTTCAGCGATGGTGCTACCGCGGTGTAAGAATCGCGCTCCCTGGAGCTCCTGAATGATTGGCTTCACTATAAATGTGCTTGCCTACAGCTTCCTGGCGCGAAACAATAAAGAAAGGCTCTAATACTGCTCGTATATTACAAAAGTATATTCACGCGTGGCAGACCCAGCCACGTACTACGGTTCTACGACGATCATCCAGATGACCGCCATTTTGACAGGCGCCAGTTCGTTCCCTATATAGGTCGTAAAAGTTGGAAATTGAGAATGACGTGTACGTGTATTTTCCGTGATCCGTGTAACAATTTTTACTTCAAAAAACGCATTTTAAGTTTTTTAGACAACACAAGAATGGGGTTAAAATATTTTCCGCTTGTATATTGAATGTGCGCCTTGGTTGGTTGGTTGGTTGTATTGTTTGCCAGACGTGACATTTGCCTCACTCACGGTGGGCAGGTTTCACGGGCCTGGGTTATTGGAGGTGGATGAGGGTGAGTGCGGGGAAAGGAAAGGGAAAATATGCTGATGAAGGGGTCCGGGGATGACGAGAGAAGCGTCAGCAAAAAAATGACTACACACGTTTCGCGGGCGAAAAAAAAAATGATTAGGGCCGTTAAGACGAACTGTGACATATGTTCAAACAATGCTGTACACGACAAAACCCCATAGCGCGCACCAGCAAGCACAAAATAAATAATGAGAGTACTTATATCGACCTAACTATACTTCGTTTCACCCCACATGCGAGCGAAGGCAAAGCTGGAAGCGCGAGCACGAAAGCTCCGCGCGCTCAGGCTTTGCTCGAGCACGCGAGCTGGGGAATGTGCGCCTTAGATGACCACAATTTTGAATATAATTGGTACGCTTTAGTTTGAACGCCACGTGACATGAAAAAGAGAGTGAGCGCGACTGGAACTGGCGAATTCTCAACCGGCTGCTTTCACGGGTTGAAAGAAAACGAATTTCGAGCCGCAAATTGTGTTTTATGCAGTTGGGCTGTTATAGATGGGGGGGGGGGGGGGGGGGGGGGGGGGCGTATTTGTGTAGTTCGGCTATTATAGGTCATGTTAACACAAAACCCTCGGCAAGCACGCCTATTCTTTTAGTGTACCTTTCAACAAAGTGCTCACGGTTTAATCTGTCGCTCTGGGGGGAGCGCTGGACGGTGTCGTGCCAGTAAACCATTGCAAGTGACAGAACCAAAACGGCAGCGAGATCTTTTAGTCATCCCAGTTCTAGCGCAACCTTCTAAATTCGATACCACTTGGGTGTATCGGGAGAATTGAGCGTGCAAACGCAACCAAAAGAGCGATGAAAGACGACGAGCTCGTGCTGGAAACTGGGCATCTGAGAGAAACGCCGTGCCGTTCTCATATTCTGAGTTACTTCTACGAGGTGCTCGCTTCCAGCAGATATTCGTTCATTTTACTCCGAAACGTATTTATACGTCGGCGGTCACAAAAAGGAGTAAAGCGGCTGTCACACCGATGATACACCAACTAGACACGGAGTGCCCTGCAGCCATATTGACCGAATAGTCACACCCCCAACATGTTTGAAGCAGGTCTGATACGGACATACGCGGGGTGTTAGACTTTAATTTGGACAAACTTACTTGAAAAAAGTGAATATCGTGAAAAGTACATTACCGCGGTTTTCGCCTGTAAGGTATACGACCGGGTGGACATAACATGGGTGGATAATCGTCGCGAGTCGAGTAATGAACTAAAATCTGCCAACTAACTTTTTACGTAGTGAAAATTGATCTTACGATTAGAATTAGAAACTTTCTGAGCGTCGTTGGAAACCCCCGAGATCGGTCACTTTTAGAAGGACTTGAAGCACATGGAACAGGCAACAGGCGCAAAGCTGGTGGTCGGGAAACGTACCTAACAATCTAATCGTCCGCGGTTTTTCCACCGCTAGCCTTGCGCCTTGTTGCACGAGTGGAGATTTTGGTGCACCTCCCGCGATTTGCAAGTGCTTCAGGTCCTCGTAAAACAGACTGATGCATTTGTTTTCTTCATGACAATCAGCAAGCTTCTAATTGAAGCAATATGTTAATTGTCGCTCATTAAGAGGTTAATTAAAAAATAATTAATCATTCATCTCACTGCGATGATTAGCCCCCTTTAATATGTCCCCCTGGTCGTTTAACTCACCTACACAAACTGCAGTAGCGTACCTTTCCATGATTCTGTTTTCGTAAAAAAACAAAAAACAAAACTGGGCATTAAAAGTGAACAACCTCTATTTTCTTCGAACGTGTCTTGAGACAAGTTTTCTGACGATTAATATGACAAGACGGTCGTATAAGGGAGAAACATGTCTCAGACAATGTCTGGAGACTTTCTTTCGACTGGTGTATTGGCAATGTGACCACGAACGAGGGATGCACCTCTGTTAGACTGCTTGCTTCCCTTTCTTCGGAAAGACAATAATTGCCCTGGCTTTCAGCTCGTCTCATTGTCCGGGTTGACGTTCGTTACATTGACAATTTCAGCAGATTAATAAAAATGATTTGAGAACGGCGTGTTTTCGGAAAAAAAGCAAGTTTAAACTCGAATTTCGTATAACTCCCACGGATACAAATATTGGAAGATATCGGGCTTTACTAAAGAACAAAACTAAATTATTCAAATGCATTTATATATAATATAGTTTGAGAGTTTTTTTTTTATATCTTTGTTATATAGCTCAAGAGATTATTTCTGTGCGCGCGAAGGAAATTAGTTTCCGCTTTAGAGTTCTAACGAGGAAAAATCCAACTCCCGCGTTATTGGTTTAGTCATATGAATTTTACAAGGAGAGTTTTATCTTGACATCCTCGTATTCCTTTCTGTTTTTTTTTTCTTGTTTCTTCTTGGAGTTTCTTTTCTCATCAGCTTCACGTGGGCTCAATAAGCAAGAATTCGCCATTGCCTTCAAACTCCAACTTCCCGTCAGTGCCTCTAATGAAACATGCTCTCGTAGAGTTCTCTCCTCCGCAATTAGATACCTAACGTGAAAACGCCATCCCCCTGGCTAGAGGGTTCGCTTTTGCGACACGTTGTTTGCTCGAATTCCGTAGCAGCTGCTTCGCCTATGCTGGACCGTGTGGTTCACGTGGTGGACTATAAAGGAGTGTAAAAAAACACCGACATGGCATTTATGCTCGCGTAGGTTTTCATATGAGCGTGACCTGGAAGAGCACGACTACACAATACATACTTTGCGACTCCAAATTCGTTCTTTTTTTTACCCGTAAATGGCCGGTCGATAATAGGCTGGTTTCAGTCGCACTCACACCCTTTTACATAGTCACGTGGCGTTGAAACTCAGCGTACCAAATATATTAGAAATCGTGGGTCATCTAAGGCAAACATTTAGTATTAAAATAGAAAAGAATTTGAACCCAATCTTTGTGGCCTAGAAGAAGCTTCAGAGATGTTGATTTAAGAAACAAATGTTTCACAGATCACAGGGAGTGCATAGTGCATGTACACGTCATTCTCTATATGGCGACGTACCGCGCGACGAACGACGCGACGGCAGCGCACGACGGACTAACGTTGCGACGGACGTGAGGCCCCTACTTGGAAACTGTCGTTCGTAGTATCTACCGGCCAATCGATGTTCAAGCGCAGAACACCGAGCGGGAGGGGTAGAAGTGCGAATCAATCGTACGACAAATGGTGCACGCAACTTCTTCGTCGTCGGCTTCACACGCCGGAGAAGAGAAAAGAAGAAATAAAAAAGCAGTCGGGTGTAGCCACATGATTTCCGGCAGCTCTCTTCTCGAGTACTTTCTCCCTCCTCCTGGGCCCATCGTCGCAGCCATGAGCCTCCGTGCTCACGTTTCAGTTTAGGTTTCGAGCAGGTGAGATTTTTGTTTTGTTTTATTAAAGTAAAACGTGACTCTGCAGCAAAATATTGATTGGGCATTCTCCTGAAAGGTTCGCTTCAGATATGTGCACGCGTCGAACATGTCTGCTGACAGTGTTTTACGTCCATTGTGACAAGGTTAATTGTCATACAAAAAAGAAACACGCCTCAGACATTGTATGCGGACTGACTTTTGTACGATGCATTAGCAGCGCGACTGCTGCTTTAAGTAACGAGTTTATTACGCGCCCGCCCTTTTTATCGAATTGTAACGAGAGTTTTAAAAATATCTGACGAGGTTGTTCATGCAGCGAGTGAGTCTACCAAAACGAGTCATTTCGTGCATTAGGAAGGTTGCCCTTACAAAAATGATCAATGAGTTTCAATTGACTTTCTATTGTGTTCCTATAGAGTCAAATGAAACTCGATATAAACTCAATGTCTAATGAGTTTGACCATTAGAAACTCAATTTTGATTCTATTGAATTTACTCATTAGGAATGCATTTGAGACTGATCATAAGAAACTCAATATCGATTCTATTGACTTTACTCACTAGGAATGCAATTGAGTTTGATCATTAGAAACTCACTATCAATTCTATTGAATTTACTCAATAGGAATGCGATTGAGTTTGGTCATAAGAAACTCAATTTCGATTCTATTGATTTAACTCAATAGGAATGTAATTGAGACTGATCATAAGAAACTCAATATTGATTCTATTGACTTTACTCACTAGGAATGCAATTGAGTTTGATCATTAGAAACTTAATATCATTTCCATTGAATTTACTCCATAGGAATGCGATTGAGTTTGGTCATAAGAAACTCAATTTAGATTCTATGGAATTTACTCATTAGGAATGCAATTGAGACTGCTCATAAGAAACTCAATATCGATTCTATTAACTTTACTCACTAGGAATGCAATTGAGTTTGATCATTAGAAACTCCATATGAATTCTATTGAATATACTCATTAAGAATGCAATTGAGTTTGGTCATAAGAAACTCAATTTCGATTCTATTGAATTTACTCAATAGGAATGCGATTGAGTTTGGTCGTTTGTGGATTACTGCACGGAACGGTTATTGCTTGTACCAATGGTTTTCTATTATTCTATTAAGGGATAGAGTCCAATGACCTCGAAACACTGTTTATCATTTATGAGACTTCCAATGAGGAAATAGCAAACTGGGAACCTTAATAAATGCTGGGGTGGTCACCGGCCAAATGAATACCTTTCTTATGTAGGGTATATAAGCCGGTGGGGTAGTCAAGGGGAGTACGAATAGTGGGTTGTGAGTGCTTAGTTATGATGTTTGTGTTCGTTTCCTCCATGTGCTTTGTTTCCTTCATGTTGCGTGCTTTAAGGAATTATACAAATAAAGTTCTCAACCAGTTGGATTTTTTTTAAACGCAGCTGTAATAAATTCTATTGAGACACGTTGCAAAAATTCAATTGAAACTCAATTGCAATATTTTTATTGAAACTCAATAGCAAAAGTTCTATTGAAACACTATTGCCAAAACTCAATTGAAATACAATTGCTAAAAGTTCAATTAAGACTCGGTGGCTAATAACCTGGTACGGTTCAATAGGGACTCATTAGAAAAAGTCAATTGAGTTTCAATTGAGACTGAATGCGGTCTATTGAGTGAGTCCTTTACACTTTCAATTGAAACTCAGTTCATTTTTTTGTAAGGGCTTTGTAAGACAGGGCAGCCAGTACTACGCTCACATTTCTTCTTACCGCAGCTTGACAAACGGAAAAGTCTGCGGTAGAAGTCAGGCAATCGACGCATCGGAGGGAGATGCGTTTCTATGCTCTATTTGGCGAGTTGCGCGCCAATCGGTCGAGGTCATGGGTGAGAAAAAGAGCAAGTCCATTTTATTGCAAAATCTTGTGTGTGAGGCTAGTCTCCTATAGGGAGAAAAGCGACCTCAGGGACAAAAAAAAGTGTCCGAGTAAAAGACAAGTTACTCCTTCCCCTCTTTTCCAACTGCTGGGATTACACTCTTGCCCCTGCACAATGGGTAAATGCTATCACGTGATTTCTCCTTCATCGTTCTGACTCGCTCGAGGGGCCCGGAGTCTTTGCTTGTTGCCAAATTACGGTGAAACAAAATATAGCAGACAACGTCGGTGCTCGGATTGGAGGGCGCACACCTTCATTCAACCTTTATGTCCTGCAATCGAAGTTCGGTACAATTACGTCACTGGAAACTCTAAAAAAAAAAAAAAAAAAAGTTCGCAAACTTGTTTTTGTAAAGCATATCATAGCTGGCATAGAAAGTTTTATAGAAGTACAATGTGGTGCCTGAAGCACCTATTCAAAGAGGAAACTTTAGTTAGCTTATAATGGCAGAGCGTTCCTGCTTTCTGACTGACAATCTATCAGAATAGCCTAACGTAGGCTTGAGGTGCTTTCGACTTCTATTGGCTTCCACTATTCACATTTCCATTTCTTTTTTTGTTCAACTTCAAGAAACTTTGTAGGCATCGGTATTTCTGAGCCATCTTTCCATAAAAGAAAATGTCGAACCCTGGTTTGCTTCAGCTCGAGGCTAAAAGCATTAGTCGGACATCTGCTGCCAGGTCCGCCCTTTCTTTCATACTTCCGAACCTCTCTCGAAACTTCTTTGAAACCCTGGCCTCAAAGAAGATAACGTGACAAAATAAATTGCCAGAAAGTAGAAACTCAGACTGCAGAAAGAACAAAATATACTAAGGAATATTGCTGCTCTTCTCATGACGCCCAGCTTCAATTCAGCGCGGCGGACACCCTGTTGAAGGATTGACGTCCTTCTTTCGACGTAATGGTTTGAATTCTTTAACTTCCTTGGTTTTCCCTTGGTCATTTTTTTTGTTTGTTTTGTTTAACTTTTGTCAGAACGCAAAATGTGTGCCGAACGTTTTATTTCTTCTATTGTGCCCGCCTTTCTATTTACGGCATCCGTGTCCTTTTTTTTCATTGCGTTGAGACTATGACAAATAAAGACGAGTTTCTTCATAGAGCTTCCCGTCCCGTATGTGTCCTTGCTCTTGCACAACATCCAGATAGTTCCTACTCTCGCAAATGCACGCGCATGATCTTTCCGATGCAATTCAATCGGAGACGCAATCACCGCAATGCATGAGGACATGTTGCCTTTCTTGCCTTTCGCTTGTCCGATGGTTTTAAGTACGAAAACTCTTACAGAACGGCTCGACTCGGAAGAAAGGCAATCAGAATCGAAGCCATAAAGCGAGATCTTTCACAAGCTTACTTTTTTTTTTTTTTGGCGCCGGAACGTGCATCGTAGCTCGTCGTCACGAGGATGCTGCCGTTCTTTTTAAACTCGGTCACTGTAGCGTCCCTTAATGACGTCATGATGGCGCTTAAGACGAGGACAAAAGGGAGACTAGACAACACGGAGCGCTCCGTGTTGTCTAGTCTCCCTTTTGTCCTCGTCTTAACCGCCATCATGACGTCAAAATCCCAGTACCAACTAGCCCAACAACCTGCATTGATCCCGTAATGAGGTGCGATTCAGCATAACGACTCCCCAGCCACTTTGGCGCTCGGCCCCATTATTGGCAATTGTAAAAATGCTTCATTTCAAATTCGGGATACCCGTTTCTCTCCACGCAGAAATGTAAAAACAGTCCACGACGAAACAAGACGATATCGCCTGAGATACCAGAGGCCATATCCAAAGCTCAAGAACCTTTAGTTGCCGAATCGTAAAGATCGCCATTTGCGCCCAGTCTGCAGTAATCACCCAAAATGGCGGAGCTCAGAACAACATCGGGGGATGGAGTGCCGATACTGTTCGTGTTGTTCAGTGTATCCAGTCAACGGTACGGCGTAGAACAAGTACTGTACGTCTAATCTGTTATAAATTACGGTAGGCAGAGGGCGAGCGCTTTTCCGAGCCGACTCCACTCAAATACTTTACTAAAATCTGATGGCCTTAAAGTTGACAACCTTTGCGTAGTTAAAACGGCTAAGCGCACGCAGTCTGGGTGTTTTTACCTTTGAATGGCTGCGGCCACCTACCAGCGTGGACAACCTCCGAAACAGTGGAGAGAGCCGATTCGGCTGTCTCGACGTATCCGGTGTCCCGACGCGTCGGCGGTAGCAATTTCTTTCGGCGCACCACAAAAGCGCGACTCCTCAGAAAGCGCAATGCGCGTCCGTATTTTTCGGACGCGGGCTGTCCACACCTCAAAGGGGAAGGTTTGGTGCTGTAGGCAGCCGGTCTAGTTTAAATGAGCGGCGTAGATTGTATTATCGTGGTTAAAGAATTTACTCCGTTTGTCGTGCATGCGCAGTCTGGTTGCTGAGCTTAGATTTGAGAGAGAGAGAAACATTGCAAGAAAGAGGGAGAGAGGGAAAGAGATAGAGATGAAGAGAGAAAAAGAGCAACTCAAACCATGGAGAGCTCTCGATTTAATAAAGGACGCCTTGTGCGCTTATTGGGAGCTTGTGAGCATGTCTGCGTCGTTGCGTGACGAGGAGAATACCGCAGGGAGAGAGGCGGAGGTAGGCGGTGATGCTCGAAGATGATGGACGCTTTCGGCTTGTTAATTTCTCGCAGCTTGCATTGCAAACGCGGCCCATTAACCACGTGACCCCGCTGAAGCAGTTGGATATACTCTCGAGTGCGGGCACGCAAATGCGGAAGGCTGTCTCTAGCATATCTTTCTCAATCTGATCATACTTCACCTGTGCGGCTGTCAAAGATCTCGGCGAATAGGCTACTGATCTTCCGTTTTGGGTGACAATTAAGGGCCCCTACGCCGTATTAGCCTGTGTCGACTGACAGCGTAATCGGTTTTTCCGTTGTGTAGTAAGACGGAACTGACGCCTTCGTCAAAGCGTCTCGGAGGTCTCCAAACCGTTTTCGTTGATCTTCCGTCCACACCCTTTCGATCTCTCCCTTCAGCAGTTCTTGTAGTGGCGCCGCATGCTCGGAAAGTCGGACGTGGTATGAAGCTCGACCAGAAGGTGATCATTCCAAGAAATGTTCGAAGTCCCTTGCGATCTTTTGGTGCATTGACCTCCAGTATAGCCTTAATTCTCCCTTGGTCAAAAGCTACTCCATCTCCAGTTAGCACTGGCCAGAGGCAGCGGACTTCTGTTTTGGAAAATAGAATCTCTCGGCAGCGTTGGAGCAAGTGTAAAAGGTTCTCGTCGTGTTCCTGACGGGTCTTTCCTCATACCAACATGTCGCCCATCACGACTGCCGTTTCGGTGAGTCCATCTAGTACTTCGTTCATGACAGGCTGAGAAACTTCAGGTGCAGAACTGTTGTAAGTTGGGCGAGTTTGATGAGATATAGAACAAAACAGCGCATAAAAAGACAAGAACAGAGAAAAAAGACACGCACAACACACAACGCTTGTGTGTTGTGCATGTTAGTTCTCTCTGTCCTGGTCTTTTTATGCGCTGTTCTGTTCACTATGAAAACTTCAGGTGCCATGCTTAATCCGAAGGGCATTCTCTTAAACCTGAACCTTCCATGCGGAGTACTCATGGTGCACAACTTTGAACTCTATTTATTAAGTTCAACCTGCCAGTACCCCGAGGACGCGTCTAGAGCTAAAAACGCTTTCGCTTCCGCGATTCGAACGGTGATGTCCTCTATTGTCGTCACCGACATAAGTTCTCTCCTCGGGCTTCGATTCAAGTCAACTGGGTCCATGCTGGTGCGTACTTTGTCCTTCTTTGCGAGAACTACCATCAAACTGGCCCATTCTCTTGGTTCTTTTACTTTAGTCAGAACTCCGTGGTTCTCCACTCTTCGAAGTTCACACTTAACCTTTAATTGTAGTGCCACAGGCACCTTCCTGGCTGGGCGAACGGCGTCTTGTGAACCTGACTTCACCATCATGTTGTACACAAATCCCTTAACCATTTCCTGTCCGCGGAAAACGTCTGCGTATGGCCTGGCAGGGTCACAAAGAGTTGTACCTGCTGCATTTGTGTCTTGGTGTTCTCTTGACACTAAAACCAGACGCTTGAACATTTCAAGCTTTTCACTGAGTTCTCCTTCCAACTTCACCGGTACATCTTTCTTGGCCACAAATAACTACTCCTGGACTCTTCTGGCTCCATTCGACACGGCCAGTGTTGTTCTTTCACATGCTTTTCTTTTGTGGAACAAAACAAACAAACAAAAAACGATGACAGTGTGATGTGGAACATCCGGCCTTTATTGCTGGATATTAAACGCAGCAGTCTCATTGTGATGACCGTGCAGTTAGCCCCGGTGCCGATCTTGCAGAGTACGCGATACTTTTTTTTATTGCGACCGTCTCGCTCCATTGGTCTTATTGTCTATCTTATCTACGGTTAAATGACACAGCAGATGATCTTCATCACTGTCGTCCGTATCCTCGAGCTCTACTTGTTGTGCTTTGGGATCCTATTTTTTACCTTTTTTTCAACTGGCGTCTCTGAAGGCGGTCTGATATCTCGGTCCCGCTCTGGCAGCATTTCGCGAGATTTCACAGCTCACTAGAAACAAGGCACTATTTTCCAGTAGCTGTACACGTTCTCGAGCGATGAACGATGCAGCAACAGTGGCACGTGGCTTTGTCCGCTTTTTTGAGTACCTTTACTGCCAGTGTGCCTTCGTGTCGCTCGTCCTTTCCGAGGATTTCGTTGAGCTGTTCGTCATTTCGTTCCTTGTTCGGCATATCTTCAGGACTTTCTGAAAGGTAGGATTGTCGTTAATCCGTTTCTGTTGCAACTGCCGGTCTTCAGTTACAAATATCATTCGGCTTCTTAGTATACGTTCTTCGACGTCGCCGTACTCGCAGTTGCACACAAGCAGCAACAGTTCCGTCAACCACTCATCAAATTTCTCACTTCTTTGGGGGGGTCTCTTTCCCCAAAGATGAATTTATGGTTCGTGAGGTTTATCGCTCGCTTTATGTGCGCCGGGAACGTATTTTTCAGCACTTGGAGCTTATTTCTGCCTTCCTCGTTATCGAATGTGAAGGTAGTGTAAATTCGTCAAGTTCTGCGATGCAAACGAGAAGTGTCGCCGCTTGCAACTTGTCAAGTTTTTCCATCAGGTGCGTTGCTACCGCAAATGGCTCGAATTCTATTAGCCACTTCTTCCATCCGTTCCAGGGTTCGCTTGCCACGTCTAACGGTTTCGCCGGCGGCAGCAGGCTTGTCATGGTGGTCGCTGTTTGCTCATTGCGTCGTTCTTCGCGGCCTTCTACCCCGTCGCCACCGCCTCCAGGTCTACTGCTCAGCGTTGCTTCGTTTTCTTGAACCGCTACAAACTAATTTGGTCTAAATTGCTGCCACAATGTAGGAAGCACCACGCACCAGCCAGCATGGTGATTTGAAGAGCTCGCTTTTTATATCGCGCGCTCCGTGCTCGTGTCCAAACCGCTGCCTCGCCGATCTTGCAGTGGCGCCATCTCTTGATGGTCACCACAGTTTTCAGTGACGCTCAGTAAGTGTCTAATTGGAAGCATATCTGTTTTCATTAATTAAGACCGTGAAATAACAAGTTGACGTTAATTTTTTTTTATTTATCGTGACAGATAGGTTTTCTTTGTATTATGCCCCCTGCCCGTTTAATTGAGCTGCGCAAACCGAATGTATCTTTCACGGCTTTTTTTTCTCTAGAAAATCTGTGCAGTAAACCAGAATCCAACTAGAACTATTGCCAGACCTTGTTTCGCCCGAACCCCGTGCCAAACATCCATCCCGCTATGAAGTAGAACCAAACAACTTTATCTGTCGTAGTCTCTCAAATGTGATTCACCCAGTCTCTTGCATCAAATTACGTCACAGTTCAATTGACTGACTCCAAAATCCGCTCGCCAAATCCCGTTCACTCCTACGATCCGCAATCCTTAAAGCGTAGGAACAAATCCGGCTGCGCCTTCTCGGAAGTGGCGGGATCTAACTCGAGGCCCAGAAGCGCGGAGAAGTCGCCGTTCGTGCTATTTTAAGAACTGCAGTAATTTCGGGTCAATAGAGGTCAGGTCTTTTCAGAGGACCGCTCCGTTAATCCGTTAGGAGAGGGGAGCGTCGCTGAAGATGGCATCAAAGTGTGGGGAGGGAAAGAGAGTGATTGAAATGACAAAATATTGAATGAAGGTAGTCTGGGGGGGGGGGGGGGGGGGGTGAGAGTGGGCGGGAGGTAAAGAAAGAAGGAGAGAGGAAGCGAGCTAAGGAAAATGAGAAAAAAAGATATAGATCTAGGAGAAATAGAGGGAAAAGCGGTGTTTCTTAATCCAACAAGTAAAGGTGAGGCAAACAGAGCGTGAGGCGCGTTATGAGCTGCGATAGCTTAGCGTGACAAAATACGGTGTCACGTGGTGCCGTGACGTCATGTTGTCATGTGACTTGACCTCACGCGACGCCAGAACTTGACGTCAAGTCAGCTAATGGTGTCGCCTGACGTCACATCAGGTGGCATCATTATGTCTGAAGTGACGTAATGATTTCATGTTATGGCGTCGCGCGACATTACATGGCGTGACACCGCGACGCGGCGTTGCGTCACGTGACATTATGCGTCACACGGCGTCACGTCATGTGTCACGTAGGGACTGCTACGCTGGTAAGATTCCGCGAGCGCCGTCCGCCAAATGTAACGTCTCTACGCCAAGCACTTTGTTCACATGGTCCCGTGGTTACACAGAATTCAATTTTGTTGTCACACACAATTCAATTTCACCGCTAAATTTAAGGCCGGTTCACACATACAGCGGAGTGCTAAGTTAGCGCTACCTGAGCGCTCGAAGGAGCGCTCATTTGACGCTTCCGCGTGATTTAGCGCTTGGTTAGCGCTTCAGTAGCGCTCTGTTAGCGCTACAGAAGCGCCTTGTTAGCGCTCTCACGCTCCTTGTGCGGTGCTTGCTGCTGCGGAACAGCGCGTGCATGGCGATTCCTTTGTTGTTATTTTTCCGTTGGCACTGAAAGAAGAGGAAGTAAAAGAGCCGCTCTCCAAGCAAAGGGTCGGGCATGCGATTCACTTTCATGGACTCTGAGCGACTAATTGATTGGGTACGACCTCATTGTTCGGAACGTTCGGAACGGACGACGGCCAAGTGACAGCAGCTCAGCTCGTGACCACAACCAAAAAAACCCTTTAATCTCACGCGCCGCTCCTTATATAATCCTCTATAAATGATGGTGTCCTCTGGTGAGCAATAAGAAAAAACACCATCACTTCAGTAGCGCCCACTACACTCATCGCTTTCTATTCGATATGCATGACCCTGGTTTCAAAGACACGCAGTTAAAAGCAATCGGCTTCAAAAGAGCTCTGTGTCTCGGACCCTCAGCCAAGGAACAAGGTTCGCCGGGTACGGGTCGGTATCTCGGTGGCGAAAGATTTCTCGCCGAAGCTTAACACCCAGAAGGCTCTTTTGGGTGTTAAGCCGTCTACACAAACATACACTAATCGGTATCTAAGAGAATTTGCCGCATTTCTATTTTAGCATCCCACATGTCCGCCATGGTGCTGTTGATGCACACCCAACCACAAGAACCGGAACCGCAGTGCACGCGCTAATCCCTAGCACCGCGGTACAAGAAGCGCTACGAAGCGCTAACACGGTGCTACTGAACTGCGTGTAACTAACTCTAAGGTTAAAAGTTCTGGTACAATTTCAGAATAATATCGATGTTTGCTTTTTGGCGCCTAGTTTTATAAATGTTTTGTGTAAAAGAAAATCTTTCGTAATAAACACGGTTGTGGGAATAATTAAGTAAAGAAACAGAGAAAGAGAGAGAGGAAGAGAGACGATACCACAAGGTCGGGGCTATAGTGGCCTGGAGTGTGTCACGGACAGGTGTGCTTACCGCGTCTTTGAACGTGATCCCTGTACTTCTGCCTGATAATGTGATAAAAGTGTCACACTGTCGCCTGTCGTGATCCATGCGGTGGCACAGCCGCAGAGGTGAATCCGGCAGACGCCTGCAGTAGCGCCGTGGTCAGACAGCCGACCGAAACCACGGGAGACAAGGGATCGGGCGCCGCGACAACAGCGACCCTCGCGTGCCTTTTTCGCCATTATTTCTATAACCTACAGCAAAGATTACGACGGTTTTTTTTGTTGTTTTTTTACGTACTATTAGTTTCGTCAAGAATCATAAAAGAAATGTGAATTACATTGACGCATTAAAGAAAGAAAAAAAAAAAACAAATAAGGAAATGGCACCTTCATACCAAGAAAAGCCGGCACACTCAATACACAAGCAACAAAACGAACCTAACTCAACCTAAGTCAACTAAACCAGAGTGGGGCCCTGGTAAATACAGATAATAGAAGACGACATGCATTACGTAAGTACAATAATCATCCCTTTGTCGATACACAAAGTTTTCCTAACGCCTCAACAAAGGTAAAGTTTTAGTAAGTGCACTATACCGCGCGGCGCACTCTATTAGCACGAACACGGCGGCGGTGCTCGATGGACGTTCACCTCACAAGAGCATCGATGGGCTCAAAGGTTCACCACCTAGACCAGTGCGTCCACAGGGAACTTCCAATGACAGAGCAATAGTTTAGATGACAGCCTTCTGATTCTTAAAGACAACCGGAGAAACCATCGACCGCTTGTTCGGGCTCAAACTTGAGCTTACACTGCTGTGCAAAAGACAATCTGCGGGCACCGTCTGAGAAGTCTTTCTTAATCTTCCATCATCCATACAACAACTGTCTGCAGACATAATTAGAAAAATGTTTGAGGCGTTTCCGCAGAGAATTCTGTTTTCATGTCTGCGGAGAAACTCCGTGTCTTTTGCTTACAATGTATACGAGCAATCTGACTGCAGCTTTATAGAGTGGCACTATTTACACGGTCCTTAATTGTTTTTCTTCGTTCTCGTGCCCTGAGGGTGCTTGTCTTTCGGGTGAGCCGTTGCGTCGAAAGTCGTCAACAGTGCGCGCCATATTTGAGGGCGATGTTGAGAGCGCATGAATCAGAACGAGTTCGCATTAATAGGTTGCTGAGAACGGCAATCGTGATTTGTCCGGAATGCACGTCGCGAAAGAACTGCGGAAGCTCGCGCCGTCAGCACGAGCTTGGCAGAATAACGCACACAGCTATGGCCGCCGGCGAATACTGCCTGTAACCAAGTCGTTCGAACGGCAGTTTTTCACTGGTTCATGCCATTGAAACGAACCTGGTAACTGGGCTCCACGAAACTGCCGTTTCGTTGAATTTCTCACCCTTTGGCGGGGGATTCCTCCGGCTCAGCTCGCTGGCGGATTTCCTTTCTAAATATTTGAGTGAGATCAACAGCCCGGGGCAAGTTTCCCATCTGAAATCAATATTTATTTTGAACTTTAGAAAACACACAAAACTCTACAACAAACAAACGGACGTGCCTCGATAGTTGCCGTACTGTTTATGTTGACGAACCAATGGCAGCAGTGAAAACCCAAAGTGCTCGGAATGTTCAAAGTTTTTGGTCTTGCGAAAATAAACAACCCTAAACCGTTTTCCTTTTATACTTTTCGAGGGTCGCTTGGCCGGCTGCCGGTTTTAGAAAAACAAGTATTTGTTTAGATTTGCTACTTTGTATTCCTGTGTATCTGAAATCCTCATTGATTTTAAACCCCATGACTAAACTTTTAAAATTAATAAGAAAAATAGATATCTTGGCTTGTATGTTTCTTTTTTTACTAACCTCTATAAGCACAAAAAATACAAAAAAGAAAACGGAGAACCAGGTTTTTGTCGTAATTATGTTTCATCATGTTCTGGTTTCTAATATTTTAATACAAAGTGTAAAAATAAGAAATAAAAATGACTCATAACTGTTGAATAACTTGACAGTAAGATATTAGTTCCAAGTCTTATTATAAAAAAGTAAACTTAAACAATTATGCCGAATATGGCCACAATTTGACAACGTCATCAATTGCAATTTCTTAAAAAAATTTAAAAAATAACATAAAATAATGACGATTTTAGTTCTACCACGTGTGGAGTTAAAATGACGCAGAATACGTTTTCGCCCAACCCGTATAAACATGTGTGTGTGTTTTGTGTGAAGACGCCATGGCCAAACTAACGATCATATTTGATATCTTCCCACCTAATCTAGCAATGACGTTTGCTAGCTAAATTCAACGGCGGTTCAACGCTTGTTTTCTTCTAAATATAAAGCCTAAAATTTTAAACCCAATAATCTTATACTCTCGGGAAAACTCAAGAGTGTCTACTTTCCCGCATAGGACTAGCACTGCGCTGTGATATCGAGCACGAGATTCTTTTTAAATAATTTTCAGGAACACAACGGGGACTACTTCTTTCAAACTCTCAAACTAAACACATATGTTCAGTCTAATCATCCGGCGTGTTACCTCGGCATATTGCAGTGATTGGCTCTCAGAAGTGCTTGGAACTAAAGCAGACTCACTATACTCGTCCCCGCTTCCCCCTTCTCCTCCCCTCCCCCTCCCCTCCCCCCCTCCCGCCAAAAAAAAAAAAGAAGTTTTTTTTGCACTGTTTATACGGCACGCGAGGTGGTTCTTTCGAGTTTTGGTCATTGGAGGAATAAGATATGCTTTTGGTGCTTGAAGCTACGCATCAATAAGATAACATAAATGTAATCTAAAATGCACCTGCATTTTAGACGTAAAGAATTAAGATACACGTGCTTCTTAATTCTCTCCGTAGAATGGAAAATTCGTAATTTTCCACGAGAAACCGGGCTTTTTTTTTTTTCTTTTTACAGCAAAACTGTTATGTGCTAGGGTCTGGGGGAAAAATCCGACCATGGATGTTATCAAAAAACTCCCGTTCGAACGAAGCTCCTTTGTTCCGATTGGTCGTGGCAAGTATAAATACAAAGGAAAGAGCAACCTGCGTGAGTCAGCCTTCCTCGGATTATTAGATAGTGAAGTCCTGATCCCTCGTTCTCATCTACGGTCACTGACCTATCTCAGCTAAGAGTGCGCTGTGAGGACACTGAGGGCAGAACGCCCCGATCTAACCTTCTTTTCTTTCGCCTCCGTGATGCTAATAAAGACACTTGGGCTCAATCGGAAAAAAAACAAGCTGTCCTCGAGGTGTGCCTCGAAAAATTGGGTCAAGAACTTACAACGTCGTGTATTTAAAAGAGATCATCGCCTTTATGTATGTATGTGTCGTTATTCAACCAATATAGCAATTCGCCGTAAAACCTAAGATAGCTACCAACCAATGACTGCGTTTCTTTGTCTCTTGACCTAGCCATTCCCTAGCGACGTTATCAGTTGCCCTTTGGACTCGTCATGGACTGGCCACGTGTTGTTCGCTCTGAAGAGGAAGAGCGCGCCTACAAGGATCGTCGGCGCGCTGAACAGCGCGAACGTGTGCGAAAGCGTCGAGAAGCCGAACGCCCAGCGGCCCAACGTGGTGCGGCCGATGGCGTGAATCCATGGGCTTCGATTGATCCTACACTCACCGACGAAGAACGTGCCCGTCTAGAGCGTCAGCGGCAACAGAAGCCGGAGTGTGAACGTCGTCGCCGGGCGAAAATGACCGACGAAGATCGGGCCGGCGATGCCAAACGGAAACTGCTTTTGTCGCAAAGGGAACAGCTTCGCTGGTCCTCTATCCTCACGTAATGTAAATGAGCTCTACAATTTTATTTTTTTTTGCTATGGTCTTTGAGGTGAAGACTGGTATAGATTTTCGCGACTAAGAATCCGGAAAAATTAATATGGCGCGAGAGAAAGTGTGGTATTGAACGCGTGTTCAATACCACACCGTCGTCGTCACGTCAGAGCCTCGAGTTGGTGTGTATACACCAACTCGAGGCTCTGACGTTACAAACAAACCGGAGCGCCCCTAGCGGACGCCACCGGCGCCGCGCATGCGCGATGGGGGTGTGGGCAAGAAGCCCGCCGTCGCCCATAAACAAACCATTGAAATGCGATGTTGTCGGCGTCGGTGTGAGTCCCTCTGCTTTTTTTCGCGTTCGAATTGTTGATTCTACGTCTTCCTGGCGATGTCTGACTACTTGAGAGGCGTCAGCGAAATTAGCGAGGCTCGTTACACCGCGAAACTTCGCGTGAATAATGTGACATGTGGCGATTCATTCCGCGTGGACGCCGCAGTATGTACGCTAAAACCTGATTCGCATGATGAGATTCACTTGCAATTTTCAGTCGCGACGCCGCTCGGGCTGCAAAAGCATGAACCGTAGCTGAGATAGTCGACGTCGGTACTGAAAATCGCAAGCAGAATCGGACCAAGTCAATTGGGCATAGCAAGTCAGTGATGGTCACTCGTAACAATGATCAACATTTGCTTGTATTTACTGTTTACATCGAGCATGGTCACCAACCTTCAAACTTAAGTCTTTTGAGGCCTGCATTTATTTCTTATAGCAAGTACCGGGCCAGCATTTGGTCTACGGGCCGGCGTCGTCTAAGAGAGCAGACGACAAGCAGAAACGTTTCAAAAAGCAGACGACAGTTCGAACGATCAGGCGACCGTTTGAACTTGAAGACGCACTGAACGTAGCCCGAAGGTGGTCCGCGCAACTTGATGGTTTTCTGGCGTTCATGTTGGAACAAAAAAAATAAATCTGATGACCACAAGTATCCGTGAATTCAACCCAACGTGCTTCCCACCCAAGCAATCGATGTTCGACGGCGTCTGCTTTTCCCTTTTCACGGCACATATCCAGATTCTCGGACGAACCGAGCAGATGAAAACTGACCTTCAAACCTTTCTCGACACTTTTGGTAGGGACCCAGTCCCGGCGTTTTGACGAGAAGGTAGGTTTTTGTCTGGTTCCATTCAAAACAACGCAGGAATACACGTCTGGCATGGGGACTTCTGCCCACAGCCCCAGACCGGAAGTGCGACCGACGCGCCACCACCGCGCCGTGACGTCACAGAGATGAGTTGGTGTATAGCCAGACATCTTGAGAAACGCAGGGATTTGGGTTAAGTACGTTCTTTCCGCTTCGTGTTTTCTGGTTGGTTCCGTTGACGTTCCGTTCTTATCGGCAAATGCCGCAGTGTTATAGGCTGCGTGGCGATAATCAGATGATCGCGGGACTCGCCACGTTTCTTAAATTCTCGGCGACTCTAAGGTGTAAAACGAGCGCAACGACGGCATCAACGGCAGAAAACGGGAGCCGTTTTTTTTCTTTTCTTCTTTTTTTTTTTTAAGAAGGCGATGCTCTTTCGCTTTGGAAGGGGGTGAAGTAATTGGACGCGTGAAGCCGCTTCGAAAGTATGCCCAGATCGAATTCTATTTCCGTCCCCTTTTCTCGGCCCGACTTCTGCAATTTTCAGTCGGCAAGGGGATTGTCGTGGGAGCACCGGTTCCACTCACCCGCGGAAGCAGTTAGGATCAGATTTCTTTCCCTCTAAACATTTTATCGATTTTTTTTTACATATAGCCTTATGCTTCATCGCCACTTTAATCTAATTTTAAAGAGGCAGCCAAACAAACAAACAAACAAGCAAACAAAAAGCCTCCTACTTGCATCTTAGTCGTTTTCAAGCAAACTGGAAAACTTAAAACGTTTTTCTTTCTTTCTTTTTTTCCTAGGATTATATCTGGGGGGTTGTGTACGTGAACGTGAAGTTAAGGCTCTGTTAAGGCTCTGTTAAGGCTCTGTTATACTCCGGCGTAACGCGTGCGCAGGCGAACGCCGGCCGAAGTCGGCTACGTCACGTCAGTCACGCCGCGCGCGTCGAAAATTCGCCCTCTTTATACTCCGGCGGCCCTGGCGACTCCCGCGGCTCGCGTCGGTGGGCCGCCGGCGCGGCGCATGCGCAGAATCTGACTACGAGGGCCACTGATACGAGGGCACGTTTCCCGCGAGAGTGCGCCATTTCCGGTTCCTTTTCGCTTCGAATAGCAGACGAAACTTCTCGCGCTTCTTCAGTGCCAAGCTCGAGCGATGGCGTGGACGTACCTTGCACGACGAAAACTCGCGCTTGCACTGTTGCTGCACCGCCTCGCCACAAGCGTCGGCGGTCAATGTACATACGGTACATCTTTGACAAGCGCCCTTTCTACGGTGCTCAAGCTTTCTCGACTCGTAGACACACGGGTGAGGACGAATTCCCTCGATCAGCTTCTCGACCGACCGAGTCCCATAGTTCAAACATGACGCCACACGGAGCGGTGCTCCTGTCGTCTGCTATTGCTCGTATTCGCCGCGCTTCCCGCGTGAGGGCTGCCGGGAGCCAGCGCGTGATGCATCCTGGTCCGACGTCGCTGGCGCGGCCGGCGCGGAATACGGCATGCTCCATTTTGGCGTCGAGGCGGTCAGGCTACGTCGAACGCTGCCGGTCGCGTCGGTTACGCCACGACGCCGGAGTATAGGGCGTCGGGTTTTCGCCGACGTGACGTCGCTGTGACGTGCCCGCACGCGCGCACGCGTTACGTCGGAGTATAACAGAGCCTTAAAGGCTCTGTTATACTCCGACGTAACGCGTCCGCGCGTGCGAGCGCGTCACAGCGACGTCACGTCGGCGAAAGCCCGACTCTCTATACTCCGGCGTCGTGGCGTAACCGACGCGACCGGTGGCGTTCGACGCAGCCTGACCATCTCGACGCCAAAATGGAGCATGCCGTATAGGCTCTGCTATACTCCGACGTAACGCGTGCGCGCGCGCGAGCGCGTCACAGCGACGTCACGTCGGCGAAAACCCGACACTCTATACTCCGGCGTCGTGGCGTAACCGACGCGACCGGCGGCGTTCGACGCAGCCTGACCATCTCGACGCCAAAATGGAGCATGCCGTATAGGCTCTGTTATACTCCGACGTAACGCGTGCGCGCGCGCGAGCGCGTCACAGCGACGTTACGTCGGCGAAAACCCGACACTCTATACTCCGGCGTCGTGGCGTAACCGACGCGACCGGCGGCGTTCGACGCAGCCTGACCATCTCGACGCCAAAATGGAGCATGCCGTATAGGCTCTGTTATACTCCGACGTAACGCGTGCACGCGCGCGAGCGCGTCACAGCGACGTCACGTCGGCGAAAACCCGACGCTCTATACTCCGGCGTCGTGGCGTAACCGACGCGACCGGCGGCGTTCGACGCAGCCTGACCGCCTCGACGCCAAAATGGAGCATGCCGTATTCCGCGCCGGCCGCGCCGGCGACGCCGGACCAGGATGCATCACGCGCTGGCTCCCGGCAGGCGTCGCGCGGGAAGCGCGGCGAATGCGAGCAATAGCAGACGACAGGAGCACCACTCCGTGTGGCGTCGTGTTTGAAGAATCGGACTCGGTCGGTCGAGAAGCTGATCGAGGGAATTCGTCCTCACCCGGGTGTCTACGACTCGAGGAAGCTTGAGTGCCGTAGACCGGGTTCTTGTCAAAGATGTACCGTATGCAAACTGACCGCCTACGCTTGCGGCGCAGGTGGTGCACCAACAGTGCAAGCGCGAGTTTTCGTCGGGAAAGGTACGTCCACGCCATCGCTCGAAATTGGCGCTCAAGAAGCGCGAGCAATCTCGTCTGCTATAGACCTTTTCATTTTAGTAGTTGCCTCACCGGCGGATAGAGGGCGCTGACGCACTCGGCGCCATTAGGTTGCTTCACTTTGATTGGTTTCGGTTTCAACGTGAACGCGGCTATGTTGCTGTTTTACGTTGTTTTTGCTTAATTCTGTGATACGAATATTTTCCTTGTAGCACACAACCAATGAAACAGCGGTATTGAACCACTTTGAGGACTACGAGGTGTATTTTAGCCTAAATTTCGGGCTTTTTTTTTTTACCAACTCCTTTGATGCATCTGATTATGGTCGGTTGCGAAACGCCTGACTGATGTACAGGAGAGATTAGCATCATCTACGGCCGTACCCGATGACACCAATTTCTAGACAAACAAACTATTGAAGAGACTAACACGTGAGCGTAAAGAAGCATATCGACAGTCTGATTAGCAATGTGCTGAATCGGCCAGAACAGATGAATTCGCGAGTTTACTACACACTGTTTGGTTTTCGTGGGCACCCAACCTTTAATGCAATTCGCAGACTAAAAACGTATCGTGTAATGAGGCAGATAATTGATATAAACAAGTAGTATCGTCTCGGCCTCCTTCATTATTATTATTATTCAGTACTCGAGAATGGTTTGACAGGCCGAGTAGGGACTTTCTTAAATTATCAACCCTGCTAAAGTATTCATAAGCAGCATTTCGCGATATTGGCCCTAGAAAATACATGATTTTTATATGAACATTTGCTTACTCAAGATATGATATAAGTGACAGGCCCGTCAAATTAAACCTAGCATTTATCTTCCGTAAAATTTGCCATATAAAATTAAAGGGCGCAGGAGAAGAAATACCTCGGAAAGTTTGCCTGAATCCTAGCGCTAGGCACCACTTCACGGACCTGTGTGAACAAACATTTATTTGTTTGTACATATTCGCTTTGTAAATTTCGGCGTCGCCAGCCATCAAAAGTAAATCTCTATTCGCCATCGACAATACTGGACTCAAGTAATTGTTATGCAGACAACAATTTTTTTTTCTGCGTTACATATTGCGGATTTCAGATACTGGCAAAAGGTAACACAGCATTATAGCGCATGCGCCGAACCCAAACCGCGTTTTAGATTTGCAAATATAAATGACGTTATTTCTTCGTGCACGCTATTCTAAAACTCGCTACTGTTAAGTTGAGTGTGGCAGTTTCTTACGCGGAAAGTCCCAACCTTTGCGTAAAATAAACGAAGTGGGTGGCACTGGTTATCTGAATATAATCAATAAATCACTTAAATGACTGTCGAAATGGGAGCGAGCATGGTATACAATTTCTTAAACTTTATAAGTAACCGACCAACCGAATGTTTACGTAGCAAAAAAGATTGAGAACCTCATACACATGTAGGTGTGATGTTATGAACGAACAAATTGCCTGATGTTGATGTACTATTATTTCTAGCCTCAGATAAAATGCAAGCTAAACGTTCATTGTCTATCTCCTCCTCGCGTTTTGTCCCATAATCAAAAGAGACTGTTTTCGATATATTATGTATACAAAGAACGATACTTTCAGGAAATGCAGATAGACTCCTTGCGCTGACTATATGCTTGACGCCTTCCGATCCTAGATGTGCGATATAAGTATACGCTCTTTTTACTGAGAATGTTCCGCCACTAGTAGTAAACAAACTTCAGTGTCATAAGGACCTTTCAACCCTTGCAATGTCTTAGTCGTCGAGTAGACGTATCAGACTACAGTTTCCGAAGTAAGGCAAAAAAGCGCGGTGAAACGCGACGAAAAACACGACTACAACGCATCCGCCAAGGCGCGGAGGGGAGAGTGGAGCAGCAAGTTGAAGCAACCTAATGGCCGCCGCGTCACGTGATTTCAAGATGGCAACGCCCATGCGGGGGAGGATGAAATGGTCTATTCGAAACGAAAAGGAACCGGAAGTGGCGCACTCTCACAGGAAACGTGCCCTCGTAGTCAGATTCTGCGCATGCGCCACGCCGGCGGCTAACCGACGCACAGCCGCGGGAGTCGCCACGGCCGCCGGAGTCTAGAGAGGGCGAATTTTTGACGCGCGCGGCGTGACTGACGTGACGTAGCCGACTTCGGCCAGCGTTCGCCTGCGCGCGCGTTACGTCGGAGTATAACAGAGCCTTTACTCTTTACATATAGACGCTGGGAGATTAAGAAGGAAAAACGCGACTTTGCGAGTTTTCAAGATCAATGAAAGTATAATGTCGTGTTTGTTTTGGGTACCCTTACAAAAATGATGAATGAGTTTCAATTGACTTTCTATTGTTTTCGTATAGAGTCAATTGAAACTCAATATAAACTCAATGTCTAATGAGTTTGATCATTAGAAACTCAATTTTGATTCTATTGAATTTACTCATTAGGAATGCAATTGAAACTGAACATAAGAAACTCAATATCGATTCTATTGACTTTACTCACTAGGAATGCAATTAAGTTTGATCATTAGAAACTCAATATCAGTTCTAATGAATTTACTCATTAGGGATGCAATAGAGTTTTATCATAAGAAAGTCAATATCGATTCTATTGAACTTACTCATTAGGAATGCAATTGAGCTTGGTCATTAAGAAGTCAATATCGATTCAATTGAATTTGCTCAGTAGGAAGGCAATTGAGTTTGGTCATAAGAAACTCAATATCGATTCTATAGAATTTACTCATTAGGAATGCAATTGAGTTTGGTCATAAGAAACTCAATATCGATCCTATTGATTTACTCATTAAGAATGCAATTGAGTTTGGGCACAAGAAACTCAATATCGATTCTATTCAATTTACTCATTAGAAATGCAATTGAGTTTAGCCGCCTCAGTGGCTCCGACTCGACTTCCGGCTTTCATCGAGAGCGGACGTGCGATGGCCAGCTCCGATGGAGCGATATCAGCGGCCGCATCTGGCCGTGGTATGACTGTGTCTGTTTCTGACGAAGACTACAAAGTCACGCTGCCTCCCCTGCCAACAGGATACATCGCAACTAATGCGGTGTTTTTGCACTGCGATGTGAAAAGAAGACCGTATAAGATACAAGACTTCAGAGAAGAGCTTCAACGACTGGACGTTTTGAAAGACTTGGCATCGGCCGGTGCGTACCAAATGAACCATGTTTGGATGCTTCGACTGCACTCCCTCGCTGCGAAACAAAAGCTTGTAGCCGCGAAAGAACTGTCCATCAAAGGTGGGCGTTGTCTCGTGATTGACCCAGCGAACAATGAGGTCAAACTCAAGCTCCACTGGGTTCCCTACGACGTGCCGAATTACCAGGTGCGTAAAGAAGTTGAGCGTTATGGCAAAGTGGCTGATATCACCAGGGAGCTATTTCGTGAAAAGGGTTTCGAGAACGTCGAATCTAACACGAGGATGGTCCGCATGACGCTTAAGGAAGGTACAACGGTGGACAAGCTCCCTCATGAACTACGCCTTGAAGGCTGCAAGGTGCTAGTGGTTGTGCCTGGAAGAGCGCCCCTCTGTTTGCGATGTCGACGAACAGGACATATCAGACGTGATTGCCGAGTCCCACGCTGTTCGGACTGTCATCGTTTCGGCCACGAAAGCGAGGACTGCCCGAAAACCTACGCCTCAATTGCCGGGGCACGCCGTACAGATGATGACATGATGATGGACGAAGCTGAAGCCGAAGAAGCGGCTACAGGCTCAACGCCGACAGAACAGCAGGACGAGGGAACGCACAAGCAGACCACGCGTGGTGGGAGCAACTCTGACTCAGAGCGAACGCAGTGCGACGTGGCGAAACTGGCAAGACCCGGAAAAAAAGAGGATGGAAATCACGCGACGTCACCCGAAGACAAGAGTGCGTCGAGCGGGGCCTCAGGAAAGACTAAAGGGAATGCCGACGACGACGGGCCAGGGAATGACTGTGCGGCCAAAGGCGATATCGACATGGACTTGGACGCCAACCTGAAACGCCCACTTGACCAAGACCCATCTCTGGCCTCACCTGGAGGTGAGAACGGCAGTGGGCCTCCATGGATTGTACAGGGTCCCAAAAAGAGTCGCACCGTGGTCAAGCCACGTGTTCCACAGGGCGACTGCGGGCGTAAAAACTCGCAGTGAATGCCCGTAGCGAGTAGATGACAGGAGTGCGAGGTCTATGTCCTTGATTTAATTAAGGGAGGACTTCCTTGTAATAATTCAGGGCAAGTTCAGTGCAAACAACATGATTAGTCTTCCTCGACCTATTCGGTTGGCGACCTTAAATGTCCGAGGCCTAAATGCAAGGAAAAAGCAATATCAGCTGCAAAGGTTACTAAGCGATGAGGACATTGACATATTCGCCCTACAGGAAACTAAGATGGCCAATGACGAGCAAATTGAGCAGGCACTGCAACCATTCCTTAAACGCTACCAGGTTTGTGTAAGTCGTGCCGTAGGTATGTCTGCTGGATGCTTTTTATTTTTGAAAACAGCATCTGATCCCCGTGATTTGCACATCGTCATTGACGAACTAGGTCGCCTCATTGTTTGCGACTTTGCGCTGAGGAATCAACATATGCGAGTGATATGTGTGTATGCGCCCAACAAAATAAATGAAAGGATAGCTTTCTTTCAACATTTAGAACAGTATTTGCAGTGTAACAAAGTAATGGTTCTGATGGGCGATTTTAATTGTGTATGTAGGGCCGAAGATAGGGTGCCCTTTAAACCAATTTCTGACCGAAGTGCCGCAGTATTGAGTGAAATTTTAAACGAATATAATTTGGAAGATGTTGCAAAGTTGGCGGCCCCGAGAAATGAATTTAAGTTTACTCATTTTCAGTTGTCCTCGCATGCACGTTTGGATCGGATTTATGTTTCATCTGACTTGACTGTCAGCATATCAGGATACGATGTGAAACCACTTTTCTTTAGCGACCACTGCCTTGTTGCAGTGACATTGGGAACGGGAGGGAAACCATCGCGTAGGTTTAATTGGGAACTCTGGAAAATGAATGTCAGTTTGTTGAAGGATGAAATTTTTGTCTCGGGTGTGAAAAGAGTTTTAGATGAATTGTGTGGTAACAATGCTATAAGCTGCATGGAAAGGTGGGAATTTTTCAAACAAGAAGTTAAGGAATTGGCAATAGAAAGGTCGTCCGTTTTGAAGTTTAACGCAAGGAAGGAGGAAAGAGTGATGCAGCAATATTTGCTTGACCTGCTGAAAACCGAATGCGATAACCCGGGTATAAACGCGACAGAAATCAAAGAGATAAAAGCAAAGCTAGACAAGTATCAGCGCGAACGTTATCGAGGTGCGGTAGTGCGTGCAAGGGCTGACAAGTTTCTTTTGGGTGAACAGCCTACTTCGAGAGCCTTAGCGGATGAAAAGAAATTTGCTTTGTCGAAAGAAATATCAGCCATTGAGCACGACGGTATTCTTAGCCATGATAAAGACATTATTGAACGTTCTTTCACTGAATATTACGAGAGGGTATTTGGGGGTCCGGAAATGCCTGAGGGTGTGCCAGCCATCAAGAATCTAATTCAGATAATACCCGACCTAACGGAAGACAGTAAGGAAACTATAGAACTACCTTTTTCGCTGGCTGAAATAGAACACGCGATTGACGGTTTGGCAGCCCACAAAACTCCTGGTCCAGACGGCCTTTGTGCCGAGTTTTATCAGAAGTTTAAAAAAGAACTTTCTCCCGTTTTCCTTGAGGTTATACGCGAAGCCTACGAGCTTGAAGTGTTGCCCCCCTCTTTTTTACAGTCGCATACAGTACTCATTCCCAAATCGAAAGACGAGGTTAGCCGACGGAGTGTCAGTGGGTACCGACCCATTGCTCTGAGTAACGTGGACTATAAAATTTTTGCAAGGCTTTTAGCCAGAAGGCTGCAAAGTGTTATCACCGACTTGGTTGGAGAGCACCAAACATGCGGCATCAGAGGCAGGTCGATTCAGACTAATATCCATATTACGCGGACTATTTTAGAATGTTCGTCTAATGAGGGGAATCCGGTTGGGATGGTTCAGATCGATTTAGAAAAAGCCTTTGATCGGGTATGTCATAAAGTACTTCGAGAGATTCTAATCCGAGCTAATGTTGGGAAAATTATTCTAGAAGGGGTTAAAATGGCATATAATGGTTGCACAACGCGGTTAGTGATAAACAATTCGTTGACTCGTAAAATAAGCGTTCTCTCTTCCTTGCGGCAGGGATGCCCATTGTCCCCACTCTTGTTCGCTCTTTATTTAGAGCCCTTGTGTTTGAGCATTATTCGGTCTAAGCAAGTACGAGGTTTCTATATGGG